>NC_132942.1:38380277-39016388 GCF_034638445.1 Ciconia boyciana | reverse complement strand
GCTTCTAATATCTGACACGTAGGCTTTTATAGCTAAACGGGTATCTTAATACTGCAGTACTACCTGCATATTAAATACATCCCAAGTGGAAAATGTATCGGGCTCTCCTTCAGTGTTGCAGAATTCATGTTTCTGTGTCTGTGGGTCTGGCTCTGGAAATACTTCCTACCAAAACTAGTGCATAGACACAAACAAGACAATTCTCCTGAGTCCACATTGCCTCTGCTGTTTCCTGGTTTTTGGCTGCGTAGGGTAACGCTGAACTCCTGGCAAGCACCAGAAAGATGGTGACAAGCAGTTCTTTGTGCAACAGCTGAAAATAGATCTGTCTTAAAAGAGAGTCTAAGTGTTATTCATTGATCATGTCTGTTATTGTCTACATAAATAGAAGCAGCTGATTGCAAAAGTCCTCCACTTTAGGAAAATGAGGATTGCGCTGCCAATTTAAGGCCAGATTGCACATGGCTGAACAGCAAAATAAAAGACGGAGGAATGGGAAGTGCTGTGCTCAAAGGTAGCAGAGTACTGTCTGAGTTTTGTGGTTCATCCTCTCCTAGGGGGTCTTCAAAGCAATTAAAAGTCTAGGTAAGCTTCTACTTATGAAGAATCATCCTCAGCTAATGAAAATTGGCATAGTTCATTGCCTTGAATAGTGAGACACTGATTTAAGGGGATGAGTATATGGCCTGACAGTTACATTGAAGTCATTGACAGGAAAACCAGATACTATGTTAACAAGGATAACTAAGTCTCAGAAATCTAGGCCTGAACTTAATCAGCAGCAGAATTTTAAAGCTTCTGTGCCCTGAGGTGCTTATATCATGTGCAATACTATTACAATAACCAGTTACAAATAAAATTATTTTATTAGGTTATTTACTGCTCATGGTCATTTTTCTACCACTGCTACCCTGGCCAAAGGAGGCACTTACGAAGTTTGGCCATGATCCTTCATTGTGAAGACTGAAAATTTAATGAAAATTCTACTCTGTTTTTTTTTTACCAATAACTTTGTTATTGGTCCACCTCAGACAATAAGCCTGCTATTTTCCCTGAACCTTGACACAAGATGAATCCTGCAGGTTGTTAAGTGCAACTAAAATCACTGCAGGCATTTCTTGCAATGAATCCAAAATAATTCTGTTTTACTCTGCTCCTTCATCCCTTTCAGTGGTGGGAGGTCAGGACCTGCCCTACCATCAACTGGAAGTTGCAGAGGATGAACTTGGCTTCCAGAAGGAGAGTAAGAAATCAGTGAAGATGGGCCTTTTGTAGAAATCATTGAGTCAGGCATCTCAGCACTTTTGAAAACCCCACCAGGGGCCCAGCAACATCATTTGGAGGCTAAATACTTTTCAAATTCTTTCTTTAATGTTTTAGACTCCCTTAAATCTACAACATAAAGGACCATATTATCAAAGATTAAAACAAATATCTTTCATCTTAGTGCCCCCTGAGTGAAGCTATTCTTAGAGGAAGCATAAAGAATGGAAAGGAAAAGAAAAGAAATAAAAGCTGTACCACTTATCTCTTTAGTGTATAGGAATAGCAATGCTAAGCTAATACAAATATTGCTTAGCCAGATCCTGTTTTGATATTCCAGTGGTGCATATACTTCTAAAATAATATCTTTAATATTGAATTCCCTAAATAATTATTCACTGTAAAATATATTCAGTCCATAGAATTTTTCCTTTTATTTTCAGGGATTGAATCTGGAAGTCCTTATTTAGGTAAGATGCTGCAGAAATCCACAGGGCTTACCTGAGTTAAGAGCTCAGGAACTGGTCCTGCATATGCACATAAATTGCTTTGGGAACTGAAAGATTGTAATGTAACAAAAAAAGAGTCCATAATGCATGCAGGCTTCTGACAGTTTTTGCAAACATCAAGGAATATGACACCTACCCTTAATATGTTTCTGCTCTGATTATGAATCCCCAACTGCACTGAGTCCATCTTTGCATATGCCAGATGAATCATTTTTCCAACCTGAGCTGTCTGGTATTTCTTTGAGTGGATGAAGAACTTGTTAAAAATGAAATACAGAGTAATGGGTACTTATAATTTAAATGAATCACTGCATGCAAAGTAATTTCTTTAAACTATCTGCCAGGTAAATCTTGAATCACCGGTATGACACATTTGAAATTTTAAAAATTTGAACATTTATTATTTAAATACTAGTATCACTAATTGACATTCAACAGAGTACAATTCATTGTTTAAGGAAAAAATCCCAAGATGCCTGTGCAAGAAAAACTTCCAAAGTCAAGAGAAGTTATACCTGCAGATGGAGAACAGGTTACAAAGGTCCCATTCTTCTCTGTTAGACAGGCTAACCTAATGTTTACCTTTATCAAATTGCAAGGAAGAACATTCACACTTTGTATGATGGAGGAAAATGGTGTCTACCTCATTATCTGGAGACCTTCTACTATGCAAGCTACAAAAGGCTTAGGAAGGCAAGATACGCAGTTGCCCAGAGAATCAAGATTTTATGTATATGTGCTGTTTGCAGAAGCTGTAAAATGCACACCATTTGCCTTACTTGGCTTCTTCTGAAGCTGGGTCAATGCTAGGTGATTCTGAAAACACCTCACTCTAAATGTAGCCTGACATATTTGGAATTGGTCAAAATCTGTAATTTTTACTATATACAGTTACGATTCCAATGTAAAAGTTTTCCCTTTAAGAACACTACATACTTTTAGGAACAGACATATCTGGGTAAGAACATAAGAAGATGAAAGAGGAGGTTGGTAAGAAAGGATTTGAGGTGGGGACATTGTATCCTATGTTCTGGGAGATTTTCTGCAATGCTATTGTTCAGTCAAATTTTCATCAACCCTAGCAGTAAAATTCAGGCATATTTTCTACATAACTGACTGAAACAGCCAAAGCATTATGATGAGCAGCTGTGCAGATGCATCCACCTATGCAAGTTCTACACAGGTTTAAAGTGAGAATGGGCGATGTGTAGATGAGTAGATTTTACCTTGCAGGTGTATTATCTTTCCATTGGAATGTGTTGATCAGTGCTCTGCAATACCTTAGGTACACTCCTTAGCTCATATGACATGAATTAAGGAGACTATGGCATGTACTTCCAGCATAACAGCAGGATCAGGCTCTATATGGCTGTCATCATGCACATGACAAATTTGTCCTGGTGTGATTGTTAATTATGTCTAACATTTGAGACCTCTTTCCACTACTATAAAATGCTAAAAAATCAGGTTACTGTTATCTGGCTTAAGCTAAACAACCTTGCTTTAAGAGGCAGTGCTTTTCATATAGACATTACTTCTTTTAAAAGGGTAAGAGGTTAAAAGCTATCATTGGTTTGGTTCATAAGCATCACTAACATTGACAACAGTAATGAGGAAAAAAGAAAAATGCAATGTGTTCAACACAACACTTGTCGAGTTTTTAAAACTCCATATTTCCCTTTACCAGACCTAAAGCAAAGCTCTGCTCTGCTATGCTATGCTATTCTATTTTGCCTTCATCACTGGGAAACCAGAGTGGACTTTTAAAGTGCATTAAGTGATAGGACTAGGTCACATGAGGATGGATGTTAAATTGAAGAAAACTGAGAAATCTGTTCTTTAACTACAGTTTTCTGTTACATTTGAACTTACTTTTCCCATGGTGATTTTGAAAGCTTTGCCTCACACTAAAAATAATTAGCCTAATACTCAGTAATGCATTTGAAATCAATGAAGTTAAGCAGGTATACAACTGGTGTAACTAGTATCACCTATTAGAACAAATTCTGGAATTATCTGGGTTGCTTTATGTCAAGGGGTAGTATCTTATTGACTTCAATGAGCTTTGAACAAAGCTCTAAAATTCTCTGCCTCACTTGATTTTGGATTTGTATAATGAGGACCAAACAAGATGGTTCCACTGAAATAAATGGAGTTACACTTGTAGAGAATCAAGGTAGAATCAGAACTGGGATTACTGAAATTACATTTCCGGCAATGCTAATGTAAGAGAGTTCAAAATCAGATTCCTACTATGGTCATTCTGGAAATGCATTTTCCTTTTGTTTTAGTAAGTGTTTTTAATAGAACAAAAGTGCTTTACAGGCAACATTCATATTACCAAAACCAATTGGATTTACAATTTATTTTTATTACACTAAAGGAACACTAATTCAAGTTTTGGGTGCAATGTAATGCCATGGAACAACAATAATCTTATTTTTATAGCCCTACACGTGTAGAATAGCTTAGGCTTTCATCTATTACATAGTGCCCAAATGGCATTATACTTGGTAAATGTAGCTGACAGTCATGATTTGTCTTTCGGTTGTCTTCATGTTTCTAAACACAAGTACTTTCGTTTCATATTAGGCCAATTCTTAAGGTTAAGCAAACCCCCTATGTTTTCAATGTATTTTGGCCAAAAAGCTGTTGCTGTTTTATCCAGCTTTCTCAGGCCCAATTACAATTCCCAGAAATGCTGTAACTACAACAGGTGGAGTCACCCCAACATAGAACACTTTAATAATATTTAGATGTTTGCACAGTTCACTTCTTGGCTTTGTTTACACTCAATGCCCATCTTTCTGTCAGCTTTGGTAGCCTTTAAACCAGCCCTTTAAAGACTACACTAATTCAATCACTGTGTAAAAAGCCAGCTAAGTCAGTTCAGCTATGACCCTTTGCTGGAATAAGCTATTAAATTAAGTTTTATGGGGAAATAATATTCTCGTTATAAATAACCTACTGCAAAACCAACATTATTAGAACAAAAGAAGACAAACTAGCATATCAGTGAATGCCAAGTTGGAGGCTGGATTGCACGTTGAGTAGGCAGAGCCTTCTATCTTGTCCCAGAAGACAGGAAATGTGTTTAGAATTGAGTCGCTGAAGTAGATTGCACCCTGCAAGATAGTGGGTTGCAGGGCTTGTGCAAGCCTGACCGGGAAATCAACATATACATGTGGGCAGCTGCTGAACAGCCTTGACTCCCAGAATCTCCTCTGCCAGACTAATACAAGTGTCACCTTAGTAGGAAGGTTTTGGGATCCATCTGGACTACGTCCACTCTCTCTAATATTTTCATTGACAAAGCACAGAATATTTTGCAGTTTCAACTGGATGATTAGAGTGGCATGAGGAAGAGGACATAAGCAAATCAGAATGCGCTACTAAGGTCATCTGTCAGGAAGGTGTCATCAGGGAAATTGCCACGCTAAAGCTGTTGGTGGGCAGTTCAGAGCTTTCTGTCCCTTTGCAAAGGATCGTTAAACTTGATTGTGTCTTTAGAGGTGATTTTACAATGGAGGAATACCACTGATGAGCAGGGAAAGGATTAAATGCAGGGCAGCTGATAAGAGTGGGACCTGATGAAGATGGTATTTCTACCAGTTCCTGTATTTTGACACGTTTGTTCAAATAGAATTACAGGAGTGAATTCTACTCTTTTGTAAGCTCTGTTTGATTGGTACAATTTGTATTTAACATCTGCCTTTGATTTCCTGGCTTTATAAAGTTACTCCCATGGCTCCTATTATCTAGCCCAGGCGTACCACCAACTTAAAACTGGCAAGGTGGGAAGGGCATGATTGAGGCTAACAGCAGAAAGCCCTGACAAGTACAAACTACCTAATCTTTAAACAAAGAAAGCAACTGACAACCTTTTATACATGTTTACATGTATATTTTGCCATTAAACATGATACAAAGTTTGTCACAGAAAGCAAAAAGTGTATGAGCAATGTGCCATTGCTGTATTTTGAAGTGTGTGCTTGGGGAAAGTTGCTGGGAGACAACAGGAGAATGTCACTGTTGAGAAATGGTTGGCTTTGTTCACAGCTGTGTAATTTCCAAGCTGATAGATTGTCTACACACAGACAGAACAAATATGTGTTGTCCTGAAAGCCTGAACTTTTTTTTGTTTCCCTTTAGAATTTTTTTTTCCAGTTGGAAATGAACATATTCCATCAGTGTAGAAACCCCAGAGTGCAAATATAATTTCCCATAGCTAAAGCAGAGCCCCCCTAAAGTCACTTATGTCTATCATTCCTACCCAGGAAATAGTTTCTTCAATTGTATTAATAAAATTGACAACTCAAACATTTCCTCAAGTGGAAAAGGAGGATATTTTTGAATATAACTTTTACTTAATATATTCTTTTGTTACAGTTTATCCTTAAAAATCAAAATGAAATTAACATACCTATCTGCTACACTGAAGAAGTTATACAACCAGGCCATGGACTCAAATAGTTTCTTGAGCATTAGTAAACTACACATAAATGAGAAAGTATTGCTCTTTTTAAGGTGAGCACCATTATCCTTAGGGACCTGTTGTAATTCTTTGAATGCTTCAGCTTGTACTAGTTATAGGTATGAGATGGTGACTGAAACCACTGTCCAATGGGAAGAACGTGGAAATGTTGTAACGTTTAGAAAACAACACAATAGTAAATTACAATGGAAAGAGCATGAAGGCCTGGAGACAATGTTAAAGTGTTCCCCCTCCCCAACGTATTTATGTATATAACAGCAATTCCTGATATCAGTAAAAACACAAGCATAGCCTCAGAAGTTAAACTTGAGAGACAGCGACTGAAGTGATATATTGGCCAGATGCCACTCCCTGCTACTGCACATCTGTGCACATCAGAGTTTCCACCAGAGTGACTAAATCTAGAACAACTCCACTAGCCTTATTTCTAATTAAGCTTTTATTAAGAGAATGTTATGGATGTTATGGATATACAATGAAAGCAGGAGGTGGTCCACTGTACATCATTTTCCACACAGCTTGTTCACACATTGTATATCATTTTAATAATCTATAAAATGTTCTTTATAGTTTTTGTTCTGAGCTCATTTATAATACATAATAAATTATGCAATCTAAAAAGTTTCTGTATTGCTATGCCATAATTTTATATGTCCGCTAGGTTGGTGACCTAATCTTCCAGAACTCTTTAAGCAGGCACAAAAACCATAGCTAATGAAGTTTTAAACCTTGGTAGTTTAAAAGCATGTTGCACATACTTAGTGGGGAAAATGCTAATTTACATGTGAGTTGACGCCAGTCAGTCTAAGATTTTCTAATTAATAGCAAAATAAATATACCAAAAGATAAAGAAGATTCTAAAACTGTTAAACTGTCTACTTCCCATCTCCCTTCACTGCTCAGAATACTGGTCTTGGGAGAGAAAAAAAATAATTTTAAGAAATTCTGTTTCTTTGTGCTTAATAACATTCTCTCTTTCATTTTAGAATCAAGCTTTTGTGAAAAAATAATTGATGTATCAGCCAATGTACTTTGTTATTCCAGAAGGATTTCCAATAAGAATTTATGCTTTGTGTTTCCTTATACAGATTTTTTTGTCTAAGAAGGGCCGAGTTACTGATGCTGTACTAATAAAGTCTATTGTTTAAATACTCTGCTAAGTGTTTTAGCATGCCTTTTCATCAAGGAAAGAATTTGGCCAGCCATCAGTAGGTTAACCTATTAATATGCACAAAGCAACAAATGTGACAGCAGGTACTTACACTCAGCTGTAATTATCCCTATTGTGATATAATATTGTTGGAATTCTGTGTCCTAATTGCAGATGTTGGGGATCTGGCAGGTCAGATTCTCAGTGGAGAAGAAATTAGTGTCATGGAATATGGGGAATACTCTTAAATCAGCTTGTTATTTTAGTCCTGTATACAGTAATCTGGGAAACAGTGTTGTTCCAAATGACAATGGTTGCTGAGGTCATTCAGCAACCTTGCCCTATATGCCTATGACTGTATCTAGGGCTTGGCCCTGCCTCAAGCGCTGGTTCTAGTTTGAGAGATGAAGATGACAAATTCCTGGGCTACTCACTAGTACTTCATCCATAAAAACCCCTCAAGCAAAAGCCATGAAATGTTTCTTCACAAGCTACACATTATTTGTATGCTATCAAAGTAAGCTGTAGAGAACTGCCTCTCCTTCCTGCCTTGGGTGACTTCTAAAAATAATATAAATTTCCTTTCTCTTAGTACAGAAAGGAAGGCCTGAATAATCCTTACTCAGATTGAAGAACCACCTTTCTTAGAAGAAACTCTGGGATAAATTCTCTCTGTGAAGCCATATATTTCCATCTCGTCCTTACTATGTAAAGGATAAAGATGTACAATCTGTTCCTCACTACCGCTCCCTTAGGCTAATGCAGGTGAAGGGAGAGCTTGGAGTGGTTTGTGAAAATGGAGGATGATGTAAGATTGAAAGAGGCAGGTCAGATGGGACAACACGTAAAAGAATGAATAAAAGAGACAAAGGATGACGGGTGATATACATGAGAGTAATATTTATACTATATTCCTCCTAAAAGGACTTCATAGTGCTCTGTGCTTCCTAAAAAGTCTCAACAGGCTTTTGGTATCAGCCAATTGTGCCATAGTTTGGGAACTAACTCGAGAAAAAAATGCCACTTTGTTGGCAACCTTTCAAAAAGAGTTAACTTACACATTTTGGCAATGTAACTAATGAAATAAGAAATGAGAGGCAGCATCGGCACCAGCACAATTCTAATTCTGATTGATTGTTCATTTTTCAGAAGGGATTGATTCATTTTATCCCACCCTGATGCTGACCACCATTTTACTTCCCTGAAAATGGAGGTGTGAAGGTCTAAATATCACCCATCAGAAACAAAGCAATTAGTATCTCCTACACAGAACTCTATTAATCTCACAGCTACAATATTCAAGCCCAAAGCAATTTACTAAGATTATGTATCTCTATTTAAATCTAAAAAAAGAAATCATAACTCTGTATCAATCAGGCAACTTGTAGGGGTGTGGTTATTATGAAATACACATATTTATGGAGAGCACTCAGCTTTTATATAGCAAAATGCCCAAGGGTATTATTGTCTCATGATAATCACATCCCATGCTGCGTTTTATTGCTTATAATTCTCACTTTCTTATTAGAAAGACCATCTTCCATTAAGTTTTTTATATCATCAACTAGCATAGACAGTAACTGAACCTTATCTCCTGTATTCAAAGTAATTATTAGGAGAGTTCAATTGTTGGTTTAGAAATCAATTATTTAGAAAAATCTCTCATTTTAATGCTTCT
This sequence comes from Ciconia boyciana, assembly GCF_034638445.1. Lineage (NCBI taxonomy): Eukaryota > Metazoa > Chordata > Aves > Ciconiiformes > Ciconiidae > Ciconia > Ciconia boyciana. The sequence continues at coordinate 39,007,293 of NC_132942.1, read as the reverse complement.
CTAAAAGGTCTGTTTTTTATAATGTGCATGCATTTTGTTTGCACAGCAAAGTGAACTCCCCAAATCCATCTGTCAAATTTGTGTGCTATGTAAATACATTTACGGAAGTAAATAGCAATGTGTCTGAAAATTATTATTATAACCAAAACCTAATAGTTAAAACTATACAATCAATTTTTAAAATGTTTTCTTGCTGTGGCATGTGTTGGGGAACAAGTTTTGTTAGGTACTTGTCCTACTTCAACAGTTTATGTAGTATGATCAAGTCATGAGGGAAAAGAATCACCACCTTTAACATCCTTCACACTGAAGAAATGCAGACGGGTTGTGACTGTGACATCTCGGGATCTGAAAATGACAGGCTAGGTCCCGAACTCGGCTTTGGTTACGTGATGCAATAGTAGTATTTTACAGGCAGGTAGTATTACAATTCAGAATCCTATAGGTGGGTAGACTGTTTCATCCTTTGTTACTCTTTTGTATTTTAGGACACTCCTTGCTTATTAATATTGGTCTGGAAATCTTTTTCCTGGACATGACATAGCTGACATGTTCATAAATACTTCTGACCTGGTGTAAGAAAGAAAAAATCATAACAAGGATAATTAAGCACTGCAACAGGAGTTAAATAAGGCTGTGGGAGTCTCCAAATGTGGAAGTTCTCAAGACAGCCCTGGTCTGAATTCAGAGGTTGGAGCAGAAGCCCTCCTGGGATCCCTCCCAACCAGACTCTTTCCCGTGATTCTGTGAAATGTTGATGAGGCACCACAAAGAGTCATTCCAGAAAGGGATTCCCAGCCCTGTGGACCACAGGACTTTGGCTGTTAACTCTGCCTTCAGCGTTTTTCAGAAAGAAAGGATACAAACCAAATAATTAATAACTTATCCACCCCTAAAGCAGAAAAAGCTGACAAAGAATAAATAAATGAATAGTAAAAGCTCCAGGGTTACAATCCAGAGAGATGTACTGTTTGAACTACACTCAGTTTTCTGGGAGCTGAAAGATTAAGAGAATATGATAAAACTGTAGGTTTTTAGTATGTTTATAGTTATTTCATATGTAAAAGAACCAGCTCAATGCCTCAGGCAAATTCCAATTGGTATTTTGCACAGCCCCTCCAGAAAATAGGTTTCATTGCATAAGCTTGCTGGTACAATCTGTCCTTGAGAAGAAGTCATTTTTGAGGCATACAAGTGAATACTGCAGTTCAAATACTATATTCTTGTTGCAGTAATACCAGCCTGTATTAGACAGATGGGAGTAACACACAGATCTGGTATTTGTTTTGGGAATTTGCTGTGAGAGGTGAAGGTGGCACTGGCCAAAACAGAAACTCTAGACCAAGATCATTTTGCAGGCTGCAAAATCAAAATCTTCAATCTAAATCCAAGAATTTCTTTTTCATTTATCACTTGGTTGCACTACATCACCTGTTGCTTACATAACACGTTACTACTCTTCATATACAACAGTCAAAATGAGATTGAGAATAAGATCTTTTGTCGGTGACCTGTATTTCACTGAGGGTCTGAGTCAAGAACCTGTATCCAAATGCCTGAAACAAACCTAAAACTTAGATATGGCCTTTGTTTTTAGATTAGAGTTGTTTAGAAAACAAACATAACCGAGGTGGGGTGGGTTTTTTTTTGAAGTTTGCCGCTTTGTCAGGCTTTTAGTTACTCTAAACCAATTATGACAGTTCTGACTGATGATGGTGATGTTGATGCCTAGATTTACAGGCTGCAAATTAACTCAGCCAGTCCATATCAGGGTACAATATTAATTGAAGCAGAACTGCATGAAGGAAATCTGCTCTGCTTACGTTTAGCATTTACTTGTGGCAAATGTTCTCAACATCCCATTTTTCTCATGTGGCAAGTGAACAGAGAACAACTCAGAAAGCACTAGAGCTGTGACAAGAATGGCATTTTCATTTTTCTAAAGAATTTGTAATTTCAAAACTGTTTTCATGCCCATCAGGAAGCAAATCCTATCACTTCAAAATTCTCCATGAAAGAAGATTCCAACCGTAACAAACCAAAATACTGTCTCAGGCCAGCTATTGACAGATTTTATTTTGACAAAAATCAAAGTGCTTCATTTGGTTGCAACTGCGCTTTAGTGTAGAATACAAAATAGAAAGACATTTGAAGCGAAGGCCTCATTTGAAAGGAAAAATAAAAATATTTTGTTAGAAAATATGAAAGTTGGGCAAGTCAAAAAGTGCTTCACTAGCACATGCCTCTATTATTCCCAAAATAAAAATTCAACAAAATTAACAATCTTTCAAAGCATTTAAGTACGATAAAAATGTACTTCCCAATAAAATTTCAAAAATATTTTCCATAAACACTTAAAAAATTACCTCAGGGGAGATTTTATGATCAATCAGTTCCTGATATACCACCTCTTAGAAATCAGAGACAAAGGTCCCTTTTAGACATAGCTTGCAGCTGAGGGTACTGTATTGCCACAGTCGGTTGCATCCTAAATGCCTTCTGACACAACCATGGATAAGATTAGGAGACAGGACAGATGATTAGAGCCAACCTTGACAGACTCAGGAGTCTTCCAACCACTTCCCGCTGCTAAGGCTTACTCCTGCTGACGCCCCTCATCTTTCTGCAGGACACTGCATTCCACTGCTCAGGAGCGCATTCAAAGGAACGATCCCATTACCACCTTCTTCTGTGTGGTAGTGCGAAAAGTTTCCTTTCACCTAACTTTATTTGGTCTATCAGGAATAAAAGATGCCAGAAGTCTCTTGAGCAATGTCCTGACACGAATATTCTTAGGAAAATCAGTGATTTTGTAATTATATGCGTAATTACTTGAGTTCAGCTACTGCTTGGGTAATTACTTGAGTACAGTACTACTACTTCTTCAAACTGTTGTACCGTAACACAAAAATATGCTAGCAGCCTTTTATTTCATCCTTCTGTCCCCTGAAGTATGAACCCTTTGTTCTTAATGCAAGAAAATATACTTGGAAAGGAATATATTACCATTTAGTAGGTCAGATTTTAATACAGTCTCCAATGTAAATTGGGAAATGCTCGAATGAGCTCCATGAGTTTACACAAGTAATCTGCTCATACCTTTGTGTTCCTAATTAGTGCACAGGACCAAAATGTTGAGACTCTTAAAAGTTAATAACTCCTTTATTTGTACAAGGATACAATAGACCCATATTTCACAGACTTCTGCAAGCAGATGTAAGTCAAGGAAGGTATTACAGGCAATGCCTGTATACTCCTACACAGAAAAAAATGGTTGAATCTTGCAGACATTTCTAAAGTGTAAGCTCAAGGAACATAGCAAAAAAAAGGGTATTCATCAAGCTACTTATTATTCTTTACATTTAACAGCCACACTGGAACTGGTTTTGTCTGATTTTAAGAAGAGTAATTTCTCATTGACCTTAGATTTGTGAAAATTAGGTAGAATTAGGTATAGTATGTCAAACAGGAACACCTGTTTAGTAACATAAACATATTTAAATATCAACCTTTCCCTCTGATTGGTTTTTGTAGAAGCAACTACTGATTAGAAACAGAAATTGCAAACCATGACCTTCCATGACAGGAGCTAACATGTAGTGCCATTAAATTCTGTTATTGAATCATCTCATTAAGTAAAAAGGGCAGTTTTCAAAAACTTTCTTTTTTTTTTATTTTTGCAAATCAACATGACTTGCACTGTTGTAAAGAAATCTTGAAAGCAAGATTTCTGGTCTGTGTCCATGCTTGCACAAAGCACTATCATCAACACATGTATTACAAATAGAACTAAAACACACCAAAGCATCTATCATAACAGAAATCTTCTTTTTTCTTTTAGAGATGTTTTGAATAAGCAGTGGGGTTTTTGTGCAACAGCGCTCTCCACTGAGTTGGAAAAGATATTGTTCAGAATATAGGTAAGATTGTTAGTCTAAATAGCATCTGATAAAAGAAAGTCTATTTTTTTGTTGAACATCTATTACAGCAAATATATGCACCAGTATCACAACTGTTCAAATCCTTAGATTTTCTAATAAATCCTTTGTTGGTGTTAAAGTTCAAACTTGGAGTAAGTGCAAATGCAAAGAAATTATATATTTGGGGATTTTTTTGAAACCATAATCTTGTCACAACAGATTATCAAATGATTAAGGCAATAAAAGAATGAATTGGGGTTTAAACTTTTATGAAAAAGCAGTTATATTGTAGGATCAGACTTTTTAATAGACTGCAGGCATTAAACAGACCTTGTATTAGGCTTTGAAATTAATGGGTCACTGTATAACATTCCAGTCTTCATAGATTGATAAGATTAATGCTTGCTTATATAGCAAATTCAATGGCTCATTTAATTTCATATGAATGTTTAAAGTTAAATTGCTTTTGGATTAAGTCTAAACTCATTATTCATTTTAATGTCTGAAAGAACTTTCATTTTTCTTTCATTTTATTTAATCAAGTGCATCATCATTAAGTAAAGGCTATGAACTTAGATAGCTGAGAAATAAGGAAGTTTATTAATTTAGTTTTAAAAAGATCTATTTGTTAAATTTTAATTCAATGACCATTTTAGGTTCAATAAGAAGTTAGGAAAAATAGTGACTGCAACTTACTCAGTTTTCCTGTAATAATATTAGAAGGAGATGGTGCTTTTGGGCAATATGCTTGCAGCATATTAATCCCTCTGAGAATTTGGAAGGTAAATTTTGTTGTTAAACACACTCTTGTATTCACATCTCTCTCTTGCATTTGAAAGACTGATCCTCTTCATTGTAACTCAGCAAGACTTTTGCTAACACTTGGCTCACAATGCATATAAATTAATTGATTTCAGTGAATATACATCAGTTTACACCAGGTAAGACTCTGAGTCTGCGTTGCCCACTGATGTACTGGGTTACACTGGGCTGATAAAGGATTTTTCCTTAATACTGTATTAAACTTCAGAAATCTGAGTGCCAAGCAAAAACTACAGTACACTTTCGAATGGAAGAAGACGCATTAACTTACTTATCAACAGAAGCCATACATCAGTTTCTGCTGCCGTTCCATGCAGAGTGCACTCTATTACCATATGCATTCACTTTCATCACAGAATTAGACACTGTGCACTAATTACAAGTTCCAGAATAAATATCTCTTTAAAAACACTCACACATCCTCTTATTATGTAAACCTTAATGCATTTGATGAGGAGCATGGCTGAGGGACCACAAAACCCCTCTCTGGGATTTACCTGGGACTATCAGAGTTTAAGTGTGTTAGCTAATGAATTATTCAAAATGAATTAATAGCTTGGGAGAGTCCTTCACCTGTCTGGCACAACTTCATTTTCCTTAGATAAGGTTTCTCAGCAGCGTCAGGCACTGGCAAACAACTTTGTTTTCCCTTTTTAGTGTGTGTGCGATGATTCGCGCTACCAACAATGAAAAATATATTTCCTTTCTTCATATTATTATTATATTAATAATAATAATAGCAACAACAATAATAATAATAATAATTTCACCTAGCAGCAATGTAATTTAAAGATGGACCTCTGAATGCTTTGCAGTGGAGGTGCAATTACCACCATTACAGATGATAACCTGACCATGTCCAAAACCCAGGACAGAGACAAAACCCAGGCTGCTTTGTCCAACTTAGTGCTCTGTTCTTTAGGTAACGTTGCTCATTTTTTCAGAAAGGAAGCACAGTTTTCCATAAAGATATGAGATAACATTTTAAGTTACTTTTTCCTGTTCACTGTATATAAAAAGCATTTTTTAATGAGAAGACATATTATACTTGTATCATATTTGTCAGTTCTTTTCGCTGAACAATGTCTTATTCAGGTGCTGAAGAACAATTTGCCTGTCATAGTACTGCTGTCTTTTATTTATTTATGGATTTATTTAATTAACAAGAGGAACCTACTTTTCTTTATAATTGACTTTGCATGCTGCGTCTAATGCCAGTATCTCATAGTTTGCAAAGGGTGTGAATCTGTGTGCAAAGACACATACACACCTACGAAAACTGTAGCATCATGTATTAGTTTGTGATTTACTGTAAATTGTTAAGCACTTCTAAATAAAAGCACTTTATTATAATGTTATTTACAATGTTTGAATTAGTGTTAATCATGCAGTAACAGAATAAATTCAAATCAGGTCTATGTCCTCTTGCTGCATGTTCCTTTACATAAGAAAGCAGAAAACAATCCCCAGAGCTTCTAGTAACCTGTCACTAAAACCAGACATTTCAAACTATATAATGACTTTGACTCCATGCTGAGTCAGGGACAAATAAAATTAAGATTCCTCCCCCCTTCACCTCAAATGTCAACCATGTGGAACATAGGTATGCAAGATCAGTGAGTTTTATAGTGTGATACTCCTCCTGCATACCCTGAGAAGCCACAGGAGTTATTGCTGTGCTTTCTCTTCCATCTTACACGATGGGCAGGCAAACTGACCTGCCATCAGTATAGTGTAATTTGTTGCTGCCGTTGGTTTACAGCAAATTACTACTGCCCTGAAGCAAAGGAGAAGCAACGAGGGATTATGTCTCTGAGGCACATTTCCTTTGAGGCTATTCCAGGGGGGATGGCAGCTTATGCTCAACGTATGATCAATGTTGTTGATCAACAACTATCTTTGAAAATAAATCTGCTCATGAGTCCCAGGAGGTTTGATATAGCCCTTCAATCACTCACAACTCTCAGGGGATCCTGCTGCAGCACATCCAATCCTCTCACTCCCCTTTCTCCTCCAGGGAAGACCAGCCACAGCTAGGGTTAAAGCAGACAATAAGATGGAAAAAGAATATGGACTATGGGCTGGAAGTAACAATAATGAAAATAGTAATGTAACATGGCATCAGTAGCGACATGGAGGCTGAAAGAGCAGCAATGTTGCAGAGATCAAAGCAGTGGGGAACTGTTCTTCGTACTATTAATATCTCCCATATTTTTAAAGTGGAGAAGAAATGTAAAAGCAGACTGTATACTGTTTTCCCTCAGGCCACCACCATTAGAGGCACTTGATAAGCCTTGCGAACTCCTACAGAAGGACAGCAGACCACTGGAGTATAGAACATAACATGTACTATCTAAAAAGCTAACATGACAGATACAAGGCAAGGCAAGTATTCAATTTGGGCTATCACAAAAAGAAAGAAAAACAAGAAAAGAATCTTTTGTGACAGTTCACCAAGTAAAAGGCTCTGCTGTATCTGGAAGTGTAGCCCCAAGCCAAGAGTGTCTGTGTTGTGTGCCTGTATGGAGGTATGTGAGATGGTCCTTATCAGGAGCAGTCTTGGGAAATAGAGATGTTCCCAAGATTTTTGTCATGTTTTTACTTTCTTTCCTCCTTATTCTTGATGAATAACTCTTAAGGCATTTGTCTTTTATTTCTAGCCAGACCAAAAAGAAACTGCATCATTCCTCCTACTTTATTGCCCTCCACTGTCAGATCAGAGACCCTGAAGGGCAATGTGAGGTATGTACACAATACCAAGCTTTGCCTATCCCCTGCTTGTCATTAAGCAAGTAGCAGTTTACTCTCGTAGGGTTGGACTGTAGATCTTGCTAACCCATGCAGAAAAGAGTTTTCTTGCCTGCATAGGAAATCAACGGAATTTTTAAAAAGTAGGTAATTTGCAAAAATGGATTAAGAGGGAACATGGATGTCTAGAAATGGCATAGGGCAAAGAGTCAGGTCACTTGGTTTGTTTTACTCATACAGTCGTTATTTCCCTTACTGTCTTTCCATTCTTTCTGTATTTCCCTCTCTGTCTCATCTAGCTACACTGCAAGCTTGTTGGAGCTGGAACTGTCTCTTCTATATCTCAGCAGGGGCTCTAGGAGAAGGGGGGTTTGATCTTGGTTGTATCCATGGGTAACATCATAGCACAAATAATAATTTTAGAAGCAGGATTACTGAGCAAAATATTTGCCAAAGAAGACAGTGGATATTGTAACAGCAATGCACTGCCTGCTTGACAGAGACTGAATATAAATGTATCCTTAGATTATAAGCAAATGAATTGGTTTAATATATTTCCAACAAAATAATCTTCTGTAGGAAAATATCAGTGAAATGGAGCTTCACTTATTTTTATTTCGTATTAAAATTTCGTATTAAATATTGCTCATTAAAATTTCTTATGAAAAACCTCAACTGGTTTATCAAAATTGAATATTTATTTCAACATGAAAGTTTAATTTAAAATATTCTGTATTTTTATTCACATTATTTCATGACCTGTCAGTAGTAGAAAATGTAACACTATATCCTACATAAGGATATTGAAAACAGCTCCTTCTCTATTATACTGATAAAGAAATCAGCAAAGTCTCTGATGATGCTTTTGTTCTTAGAAAATTCTCCCATACACTGTCATTTCTTTAACCAGACTATGACATCAAAATAATAAAAAATAAAAAGACAATTTTAAACCTAAACTTTTGAGTTTGAAATGCACATTACTTTTTGAAGCTGCTATATAGAATTTTCCTTTTGTAGAAAAGTTATTTGTTCCATTTCTGAACAAAATTGAACTTCAAGATGTCCACATTTCCTAAATAGAAATTCTATATTCTGTTCAGCTCTGTTTAAAAATTCAGCATGTTATGCAGTGCTCTCATTGCTCAGAATAGTGCTATTTAGAATTGTGCTATTTGTGGAATATTTGACAATTATTAACAAAATATCATTTCAGCCTAGCTTATAACTTCAGTTCAAATTCTACTTGATAGTGTTTATGTGCTAGCTGAAGTGTTTTTCATGCGTTACAATGACATCTTCAGATGTCTTGCACTATCTTACAGTTTTCAAATGAGGCAGCTCAAACAGGACTCTTTTTAGTGGCAATTTCATGAAAATCATCTAAAGAAAAAGGTTATTTAGAAGTAAATGGAAGGGGGGAGAGCAAGAAAAGTAAATAAGGCAATACATTTCCAGCTAGGTTAAATGTCAGATTAGAATTCAAAGAAGCAATAATGGTAGGCAACTGTTGTCAGATTCAAATGACTGAGAAATGATGGGTCTGATTCTACAGATGCTATAGAAGCTGCCATATTTGGTCATTTCAAAAGCTGAATGGGGCAGATTCTCAGTGGATGTAAAGCTTTAAAAGCCCTACAAGATGTCAAATGGAAGTTGACAATTTATATCAGATGAAGATCTGTTATATTACTTATATTATTTGATATATATATTATATATGCAATATACAACATATATACAAACATATCTAATATGTTATATTACTTTTATGACCTTCCCTTAGTGTTAAAAGATGGTCCTATCCTTACACTATCAGAAATCCTTTTTTTTTTTTTTTTCAACTGAGTAGTATAGTTTTGAAATATCCCCTGTGCAAATAAAATCCAGACTGTACATTTGTCTCAAACTAAGCATGTATCAGTGCTCGTCTTAAGCATGCAAAGAGACACACCTTGCTGTACAAAATACTTGCTCTAGCTCTTAAATGTTCTCTACTTGCCTTTTTCTTTTGGCAGGCAGAGAGATTCTGGTATTGCAGGATCATCCCCTGAGTAGTGGCATGTAAAAACATCATATAACAAATTGCCAGATTGGTGGTGGAACAGCACAGACTTTACATTTGCCTTCCTCCCTGTAGTGCTTTGACTTTTAGGAACAAATATGCACATTTCCCTGTTGGTCTCTAGCAAAATACAAGAATAATATTTTTTTTCTTTACCTTCCCCACTCCTTTGTGAATTAGGGAGTAGTAAGCACATTTTTAAATACACCTTTGCAGACAGTGAGATACAGCTCCACTCCGTGCAAGACAAATTGAAGCTCATTTATGAAAGTACATCTAAAAATGCCAAGGGAGTAGACTTATCAAAGAGATGACATCAAGTTGTCACTCATTCTTCGTACATGCACCTGTGATTGAGAAAAGTGTTTTCTTTAATATAACTTGATATTTGAAGAGAATATGACAAAATGAAGTCCCATCCCTTCATCATTTACATTATGCCTTAGGGGTACAAAGTTGATCTAAGACATTTTGATTTGTGCCTATTAGTGAAGCTGTACCCACAGATGATCAAAAGGCTTATTCTGATTCCTATAAAATAGTCAATATCACAGTTAGGGAAACCTATTAGGTATAATTAAATTACAGCTATAAATGACATAAACTGGAGATATTTTATGATAAATATCATTTGATATACCAGCCTTTTTAAAGAGTTCATCCCATCCACCCTCCTTCTAAAGACAGGTCCTAAACTACAGGGCATGAAAAATGAGGAACATAAAAAAAGGAAGCTACCCTGCTTACAGACTTACAGCTAACCTATCAACCTCTTGTGTTTTCCCATTTGACATTGTACAAGCTATATCATAAAAGGACAAGCATAATGAAAGTACCTGTTGTCTTTATTTCAATCATATGTATCCTTTGCAAATCAAGATGCAATAGAGATGTGCAGAAAGGGAAAACAGAGCGATACACTGCCATTGGAATCTAGGAGAGCTCAATGTACAATTTACAAAAGTCAGTGGGCTTTTGTATGCAAGCAAAAAGCTTTGGGTGGGACTGAGGCAAGAAAAGAAAGAAAGCATGTTGCAAGAAATAAATTTATTTCTCATATTCAACGTGCAGAAGACATGCAGCAGAACATACATCTAACCATATGCAACGAACTCAGTGGCAAACATTAAGGGTCAAGAGTCAGAAGCATGCCCAAATGTGCACATTAGCCAGGAACAGAGCAAAACTAGTTATAATATCCCGAGGGGGTCTGTTTGGAATTATTAGGTTACCTTTACAATTGTAATAAAAGGCAAATAGGCTGCAGATACTCTAGCAAAAAAAGATGGGATTAATACATTGTTTCAATTTGTTTCAGGAGCAAAGATGTGGAAATTATTTCCACATGGAGAAAATCCTAGTTAACTAGTGACATGAGGGCAGGGAGCAAACATGAGAACTGCAATTATGTTTGACCTATGCTCAGTCTAGTCTGATGTACTCTCTGGATGATGCAAGCACCACATCCTTGGGCTAGGTGTAAGAAGCTTCCAGAAAAATAAAAACCTAAAATTGTGCTAAATCCTATTACTGAAGGAGTTCATGCTACCCTCACACTTGGTAGGACTTTACTGTAAATACACATAAAACTATTGTATAATCCTTCCTCCCTAGGACCTTTCCACTTCTGAAAGCCTACGAAAAGCTTATTGAAGGACAGGCTGTAGTGCATTGAGCCAGCTGCCTGTCATGCTGGTAAGTATAATTTCCAATACCATTTTCTTCCAGCAGTCCGTATTCTTCTGTTAGCTCTCATTTCATTCTTTAGGCTGCAACTTTCCTGGGCATAAAATAATCTTTTTGTTCTTGCATGAGTAGAAGAGAAGTGATAGAAAGCAACTGGGCACATGACCTCTTAAGGGATGCCCATGCATAGTAACTAGACTTGCCAGATTAGTGACAGAAGTATACCTAAGTGAAGGCAGGGAAAAACAGAAGTCTCATGCAGCTATGGAGTGAGAAAAAGTGACCCAAGAGAGGAAGCACGTAGCCAGCTTGGAGTGTCTTGGTAAAAAAGAACCGTTTGCAATGTGGCCAGGCATTTGGTAACCGTCTGAAACAAGCTACTCCACTCCGGTCCTGATTCAAGCAAGGGATTCTGGTGAACATCTAATTGTAATTGTTTTGACTTCAGTGAAAATGCTCATCTGTTCAACATTAGGCATCTGCTTAATTTCCTGAAGGGATCGAGTCCTACAGAGCTAAACATACAGATATGACAAATGTTAGTTCAGGTGGGGGATTATGCCATTTTCAGACAGATGTTCATAAGCCACTGAATGCATTGAAGTTAATGGCACTAAAAGAGGGTTGAATTTGGTCCTGTTTCTATGTTTATACATCCTGCTGCATTATGCCTTTTCCTTTCCTTCATTTTTGCATTCCACTGCCTCACTTCACTACAAACTGTATGAGACAGAGCCTCCTCGGGGAGCAGCTAGAGATTTGAAATTCACATCACTTTTACCCTTAAGCCTGTCAGATGATCAGATAGCCGAGAAAGTGCTAATAGCTTATGCTCTGGTGAAATATGTTTTTCTGTACATGATTACCTTTGTATTTTGTTCCCCTTATCCCTGATTGTCAGCATTTTAATTAAAAGTAGAGGTGTGAGAACATGGGAAAACCTGTCTGCAGAACAAGGCTGACTTTGATTTAAGTTAGTGTAGTTTGTAAATTTGGAACCCAATTTTCTGCTGCTATCATCTGTTTGGAGTGGGACCATGGAGCCTGATGCTGAGCAATTCAGCTTGCTTTCTGAGGCACCTGTATCTCCCCAAACAGGGCAGAGGGAGCATAGATAGCAAGTAACCCTTGATGAAACTTTCCAAAGCTGCTATTGCTTCTCTGACTAAAAGTTTATGTCCCTACTACAACACTGGGAGTCCAGTCACCTATGCCTGCTACTCAGCTCCTCCACAGCCAGTTTACTCGTGCTTAAAGGCTCTCTCTCTTCAGCTTTATGGCTGGATTTAAGAGCTTAATACCCACAACTTTTGTCTTCCAGGGACTACTGACCTTGTAGACAACACGATAGGTAGCTCGCCTAATTTCTCAGCTGCTGTAGTTAATAGACTTCTGCATTTTAGTGTAAATTAATCCAGCGGTTGGTAAGGAGCACATTTACATTCATTCAGCCACCTCTGTCATGGGGCTGTAACTTCCAGAAGAAAATGAAGAAGGACAGGTGCAGAGGGCAACCTCTCTAATGAGCACAACTTGGATCTCTCCAGCTTGTAAGACGCCTCACCAAAGAAAACAGCAGCTAACGTGTGGATAATACACTCCCCACTACTGCAGGGAAAAAAACTGCTGCAGAAGGATGGGAAAGACAACAAAGGGCAATAACCTTTTAATCTGCCACCACAATATTTGCTAGTTTATTTGCCAACTTCTGTAATACCTTACATAAGGCTTCATTACATAAAAATCCCCAGTAACCTCATTTATTGACAACAGCCCTGCCTTTGACAGGGTTGGCCTGTTCAAAGCTACATTTAAGCACAATCATGATCCAGAATTAGATCTCCTCCATATTCCCTGGGAGTCCCAACTGGTAAGAGCCACAGTTCTTTACTGGATTCAGCTTTGTGAAACTCACTCATTTCTGGAGATGATAATTTTGCTCCTGAGTACATAAAGGCTTTTTAAAAGTAGCCAATCTCTAGTGAAGTCTGTAAAATAGAAATTGTGAAAGAAAGAGAAATCCTTGTTTCTCCTTGTTATACTGCACTTGGGATTATTATTTTATTTTTCTCAGGGTTTTTATGATCAAAACATACCTTTTTGATGCCAAAACAAAAAATTAGCACTCCATCACAAGGAGAAAACGTACTACTTTATCATAAATCAGTGAGAAGATTAGATTACAGGATTTTTTTTCAGGTGGAAACATGCTGCAAAGCAACCATGACAGACCAGTGTCTGATTGCTGAGGTGACACAATGATTTGACAGAAAAAACTACAAGATGAAAGGAAGTAAAACAATATGATAAAGATGAAAGGTTATACAGCAAAAGTACCACGAGGAAAGAACTGAGCATGAAGTAATAGCATTAGGACACAACAGAATGCGATGTGATGGAAAAGAATTAGCCTGATATGGCTCATGATGCTGCTGCATAGGAAGAAGCATTATGGTGATATATTGCAGCGACAAAAGACAATGTTGGATTACACAGAACATAACACATAAACGGACAAAGCAGAAAAATGCTGCAATACACTGGAAAGAAGACAAAGCATTCTGATATTTATATTTAAATGATCTCATTCTAATTCTATATAGCTGAAGTCAATAGCCGTGTTCATGTGGACACTTATTAACTTAATTGAAGACATTCATTTGATATAAATAACCTAAAGGTCTCATCAGAGACAGCGATCGCCAGCAGAAATTCTCTACAAGCACTAAAGCCCTGCTCCCAGTGCTGTATGGTGGCACTCTCAGCGGTGGCAAGACTGATGCACGGCTGGGATTTGGGATCATGAGCAACACTTGACCTCCACCTGTGTGAGCAAAGACAAGATGTACATGTGAGTCTGCTTTATTTCACTGTAATGTACCACACTGTTGGGTCCCTAATAATGAAGTCCAGTATCTCTACTGTGTTTATGTATTGCCATATTTAAACCAAGGTAAAATCACTGAAGTTTAGACAAGTCTCAGTTTCTGATTGTCTGTGTGACTTTTAGGATGCTGTGCTTTCTTTCTCTGGCAGGAAAGTAGGTTGCTGATATTCTTGGTTCATCTTTGCTCACAGAGGTAAAATTAGAGGCCTTGAGACTCCTGCTGGTAGAACAAGCTCTCAATTTCTCACTGTCGAAATTCAATCTGATTTCTATCTTTTTCACTAAAAAGCTGTCAACAGAAAATAAGCAATTCCCATCAAAGAGTTATATTAGTTTCTGAGGTATATACATTCGGCTGGTAGATGAAGAAAAACTCAAAGTAATTTAAATTGGTTTTTTATTTTAATTTGTATTTTCTAGGAAACTAAGCAAAAATATTAATGCAGGGCATAACTATAACCCACACAAAAGAAAATAATCAAAAAGAGAGAGGCCAATTCACTGTTAGATCACTAATAACTTTTCTTGTTATGGCCCTGGGTCTGATTTTCTCCTCCTTAGGCTGGTGTAACTCTGTTGCCCTGGTTATCCTTCATCTACTGTGGTGGAAGCAGGAAGACAGCACTTACTTACAATTAGTAACATATAACTGAAATCAGAAGCTTTCTTTGCAGTATAGGATAATATAAGATCTATCAGTAGCCAATGGGACTATCTTGATACGTCAACAATACAACTCCATTTTTCATATGTGGAGTAGCAGCATTCAAATACAGAGAATGTATAAAGCTGATTTCAGGTGTGTTTTAGCATTTGCAAGTCACACTTCGAAAACTGATTTATGTTTTATTTATAAAGAAGTATCTAAAAAAATAGATTATGACATAATATTTTTCAACTATTTAAAATCTCAAAAGAATTGTGGTTTTTTTTCACAATTACACAATTTATCAAGGGAATTTTAAAAGCGGACAATTTATAGTTTGAAGTTAAATCCACACTTTCTGTGAAATCTCCTTCACCTTTCTCAGACCTTTGAGAATAACATCTGAACTGTCTACTTTTCCCTCTTTTTTGTCAGATATTTGAGCAATAAGGTTGTTCAGAGTAGGATTCTATGGTCATTTAAGATTTTCTCTTTCGTTGTTACAGAAATTTATTTATAGCTTTTTTTTCCTCTTGAGCACTACTACTGGAGCTGAGCAAACAAGTAGTTTAGATATTTCTTTTCTTCCCCTGCAAGGCAGCTGTGCTAGGTGCTAGCTCACTGTAAGTAGACTGGTCTCTGAATTATGATCCAGTTTAGCTTTATTTCTCTTGGCCAAAGAAGTTACTATTCCCCTGTCCACCCTGTCCTTCTTCTGGAGATTACTTCCCCCAGAGCAACAGTGGCAAAGCAGGTGGTGTCTCTGCTCTTTTGACATTGCAGTTCACAATCTGGTATATTAACATAAGCTGAAAACGATGGTGGGTTGAGTTAATATGCCAGGCTGCAAACTGTGGCAGCTGAGTCTTTACTATAACACCCATTCTATTGGCTTTGCCATGGGGTTGATTGATAAGCTCCTTACAGGGACAGAGAGCCCAGCGACAGGCTTAGCCACTGCCCCTAAAGCCAAAAGGAACTATGAAACTGAGTCCTGATCTTTAAGAGTTGCCTATTTATTGTTTTCTCACAGATCTTTGTTCATTTTTTGTTCATCTTGGGTTCTTGATAAGAACTTTAACTGTAGTTCTTCCTTCCACAGCTTTCACTGCTCAGAATTATCTAGATAGCCTAATTAACTTCAATTTCGTCGGTTTTGTTTGCAATATAAAACATGAATGAAAGAGAATGATAAGTGTTCCAACTAAATATAAAAGTACAGCTGTAGTAGAGAGCATGAAATCTTGAAGAAAATCTGCAACAAGAATCCCAATGTACTAGAGAATATTTCCCTGTACAGGCACCAGATCACACTATCTACAAGTAGAACAGCCTATGCATACTAAAAAAAACCCAAAAGAGCAAGTGAACGAATAAATGAAATAAATGAAAAATATAGAGGAAATGGTCAAAACATGACACTTTAGTTGATGAGAGGATGAGAAAAGGCAAGCACATGACAAACTTGTAGCTCATTCACAATAGCTTCCTTAATGGGAGTTGCTTAGATGCTTTAGTGCAGAACATCATCTAAGGGGAAACATGGAAGAGAATACAGAGCAAGTAAAGATCCGAGTATTAAACTCGGTGCCTTCTCCCATGGGCTACATTTGATGCTTGTAATGCACTGGGGATATTTACTGTGCAGCATTTAATGGCACTTAAAATCATGCTTTCTCCCCATGGTGTGTTGAGGAAGTGCCCACTGTTTAATCGAAAACCTGTAGGAGAAGTAGATTTACCCACAGCTGCTAATGGCTTTCCTTTGCTTTCCCTGAGATTCTTTATTCATCCAAATATATTGCTTTCTATCTGAAAAATATTTATCAGACTGGAAAGACACACTAGGAAGCTTCTTCCCAGGAGGGATTAAATGACCACAAATCTTGTAACTTTCAGGAAAAAATTTAAATCTCAGTATTTTATTCTTGCTTTTTTATGAGTAAATCATTGAGAAAAGAAGAGCTGAGGAAGGAAACAGAAATCCTTGACATTTATCTCACAAATGTTTAAGACATTTCCTGATTAACAGGTTATAACTACAAAGACAAATAAACTGAAATACTACATACAGAAAAGTTTAAGTAAATTCAGATATTTCAGAGAATTCCACTGTTTTTCAAGAGAACAGGTCCTGCATTAAGATTCAGGACAAGAATATATGAAATCTGAGTTTAGGTCTATGTTCTGTCCCAGAACATGTGTGTGGATTCAAGCAAGTCCCTTTGAGACAGATTTCAAAGATGCTTACATACCTAAGGAAATAAATAGACATGTGAGTACCTCGTGTAGGAAATGGACATCTTCATACATTTGAAAATCCCACTTGGCACGACAGCAGCCATTTGACTCTTTAAGTCTCCAACTGTCTATAAAATATCCAGCCCTTAATCCCTCTTCACCTTAGTAAAACAGGAAGAGCAGCATTTTTTTTTCTGTCTCCTGTATTTAATTTGCAGCTTAAAGCAGGGCTTCTCTTACTATATACAGCTATGTCCTCCAGCCTTCTCCATAAACAGCAGTGAACAATCACCTGCGTACTCAGGGCTATGGTCAAAATATTCCAACATGCTGGGGCTGCAATACAAGAGCAGAAGTCTCATGAGAAGAGAATGAGCGATGTAGAAGGAGAAGCAGATACCACCAGAAAGCTGACGCGCAGAAAGGAATGACAGCGTATGCATTTGTGTGTATAAGGATGGAGTGGTGGAAGGGGAGATAAATCACTTTTTTTCTCTTAAAGCTTCAGAAGAAATTTGAATCAGTTTTGCACTGAAATGAAAGTATACTGAGGAAAATCCTGCAGAAAATCCATGCAAGGATGATAACAACAGGCAGTAACTGTCCCTGCTAACAGGTGGCTTGCTTTTTGTATCTGATTATAGTGTATAACTGTGGATGGGTCAGCATCATGGGCAGAAGGGAGGGCAGTGCAGCCTTCTAGCCAGCCTAGATGATGTGACCCAGAGGCCTGTGATGGGCTGGCTGATGATAGTGATGGCAAGGCAGCAAAAGTCCCTTTGGCACCGACCAGCAGTCCACTCCCACACACAACACAGCACAGGAATACACACTCATGGGACCAACAAGCTTCTGAGTGTGTCACAGCTGTAAGAAAACCTGGGTCCAGAAGAAAGAAAACTCAGAATCTGAAGAAAATGTTCTTAACCTGACAGGCCTGAAAATGCATAGAAAAGGGCACAGAGGATAAGATGTTACAGCAAACAAACTTAAAAATATGAACAAAACCTCAGAAATGAAAGGGAGAGAAGGCTCTAAATCTTGCCCTAGTACAAAGCATTAGCAGTTGGGAATGTTGAACAGCTGCACTTATAAATACCCTGCTCAGTTCTAGGTATCTGAAAAGAAAGATTTTCCTTCCCCCATGACACAAAGCACCACACTGCATATTCTGTTCTGTGATTTTTTTGTACTTGATTGCTGCAGCTGATCTCAATCCTTTATAGTCTTATGGTGCCCAGTAATAAGAATCCCATAATCCAGCTGTATTTCCCACATGCTGGGACTGCCATCTTCTTATTACATTGTCCAGCCAGTCAAAGCTCCACAGTAAATTTCTTTACTTTTGAATATAGATAGCTCTCTACTTCTTTAAACCCTCCAGAGATGGGTTCAAAAAACCTTTTTATAGTACCCTCATGGGTTTGATGAATATTATAACAAGGCAGTGCTTCTATTCTCATAGCAACAAGGTGAGGCTGAGGTGTACTAATATTCCTTAATAATTTGCAGACCAAGAACTGCAGCACAGACAGAAACTGGGAGTTTGTCTACACGATAAGGGTGAATATTCCTGAGCCCTGAACTGGTGTAATGAGAGACAGTTCTGGTCTCAAAGCCACTAAGTTGTGTTACTCTGGGACTTCCAAATCGAGACAGGCCTGAGCATGGGATCAGAGGGACTTGAAGCTTGCAACTGTCTTTTCTTGCAACTGACTACATTGACACATCTTAATCAGCCTTTTCAAGGTCAGCCAAGAATCTATGGCAGGAATTCCTCCTAGAAATTAAGCTTTTTGTAACTCCTCAGGGAGTTACAAAAATACAAATAGATATAAAAGATACTTTAATTTCCATGCAAATACTTTCCATTTTCTTTCTTACTCCTCAATTCATTCTGATATGCTACTGCAAATTACAATTAATGCAAAACTTGTGCCATCATTTAACATAGTGCTAGCTGCATAGACCTCTGCATTAAATTACATCGCCCCAGTCACTGTCTTTTCTCTTGTCACTCTACTTTCAGCTATTTGAAAAAAAAAAACCAACAACTCTTCAGTTCACAAACATCTTTATTTTTGCAGATAAAAAAATCTGGGTGTTTGTGGAAATGAAATAACTGTAGCTAGTTAGCTATTTTGATTAACTTAGAAATAACATAGTTGGCCACATTCAAAGAGAAAACAATGCAGAACTCTGCAGAACAGAAGCCAAATGAAGAAACAGTGGCATATTAAATGAAGAGATAATGTCACTCAAAGCACATTAGGCATACTATTTAAAATAGTGAATAGACTTTCTCAGAAAACTTTAGAAAGGACTGAGTGGTGAAATATGTAAGGGATATATATGCATGTAATGGATGCAAGGTATTAAATTTATTTGTATTCATTTACCTCAAAAACCTTAATTCTTTACTAATTGATGATTATTTTTCAAGGACTATATGTAGGGACTGCTGGAATATATGTAGCCTAAAGAAGGAAAAAATTACATATAGATTAATAAAAGTCCCAGCTGCAGCATTATTAAACAGGAAATGAATGAAAAGGAGTCCATTTTTACACTCCAGGGTACACATTACACAGCTGGTGTTGCAAAGTAAAAAAAATTCCCATTCAACTTGTACTTCAGAAAACAGAACAGTTCCAAACCTTATCAGGGTCTGTGTTTTTAAAACACTTTCAGCAGCAACCACCATCAGAGACTACTAGCAGCTTAAATGGACTAAAACTTTCAGTTATTTCTGAAACTAGTACTGGAACTTTTAGCCTTTTCTGATTTACGACTATACAGAATTTATCTGGGAGAGACAGATCGCTCAAGAAAGTTTCCGTATTCAGATTTCAGTCTAGCTATGTGAACAGGCATTTATTAATGGCTGCTTATGCACTGTTTAGGAATAATCCACTGATGTAGAAAAAATTGTAGACCACTGATTGACAATGCAACACTTCTTAGGTATGATTACTTTTATCACCAGTGTTCACATTTGGGAATACCAGTTCAGAAATAGGATTTATGTTGGCATTTTGAGCCAGGATAGAACAAAAATTGTTTGTGACTAAGAAACCAATATTTTTGGGAAGTAAAACATAGCTTGGTTTTAATCAGGCTGTCCCATATAACCCTTTCTTAAGAAAAGCAAGATGCTGCATTGGGAAACTGTTAGATGAGTGCACAAATGATGGAAAAACCACACTCAGTGTGTAGATATCAGTAAGTAACTGTCCAATTCTGAGGACATACCACTTATGATCTCCCAGGGGTTTGCTCCATGTCTAACACAATTCAGTGTATTCACTGACACCTTGGTGTAAAGGAAGATAAAGTACACTGCATATTGTGGATGATGCTAAGCACTTGGGATCAGACTTGGGACGATGGGATCAGAATTCCTAATGATTTTGACCCTACCAAATTGAAGAGATACTGAAATCAGTAAGATGAAATTCAGTAAGCACAAGTACAAACTATTCGACTGAGGAAGGCAAAATAAATTTGTAATTACAAAACCGGGAAAAAAGTGGCTGAGGCTAGAACAGGCCATGAACTGTTTCTGGCTGACCAAACTAACATTTTGGGTTAAAAAAAGAAGACAAATGTAAATCAGGGATGTAATTATGAGACACTCCTACAAAACACCAGTGAGATAATTATTGCACTTTATAGGCTGTAGGAGCTCTCATCCAGAATACCTGGTCTTCACACTAGGAGACATGCAGTCAAATTAGAAAGACTCCAGTGGATAGCAACAAAAATTACTAGGATTTTAGAAAACATTACTTATCATGAAAGGTTAAAATAATTGGATTTGTCTGGTATATTTGTCTGGAAAAGAGAAGATGGAGGGGGACATGATAAATGTGTTCACAAATGAGGTTATTATAAAGGAGATGGTGATCAGTTGCTCTCTATCCAAACTGAACTTTAGACAAGAAGAAATAGGCTTAATTTTCATCACAGAAAATTTAAGTTAGACATTAGGAGAACTATGGTAACTGTTAAGAGCAGTTAAGCATTTAAACAAGTTACCTAGAGAGTCCAGAAAATCCCCTTCATGGAAAGTTTTTAAGAACAAACTAAGGAAGTATTCATTAGTGATGGTCTAGATTTACCAGCTTTTTCATTAGATTCAGAGACAAAATGAGACCTACTAAATGACTTCCAGTTCTGAATTTCTGCAACTCTTTCACAGATTAGAATTCTGTGATATTTAAAAAGACTAGAACAACAATTTGCAGTAGACAGTTTATGCTAATATTGTAAAGAAAGCCAATTGACAGGATCAGCATCAGTGTATTACTTACTTAGCTACAGGTCTGGTCCTTTTCCCAACCTATACACTATTTTTATATTTTTTTGAAAAAGATACCAAATTCCTTTAATGTACTTCTAATGATAAATCTATAGAACACATTGGCATTACCACTAATATAAAACTGATGTAAGTGAAAAAAACCCTGAGATGCACTCTACTGAAACAGGCACTGTAGATACTCATTTTAAATTCACAAACCTCTTGATCTTATCTTAAAAAGTAAGCCCAGCTTTCTATTAATGTGTGAACAGCTTAGAAATAGTGCTGCTGATCACAAACAAATGCAAGATATAATCCAATTCTCTACAAGCAGAACAGGAGGTAGTACAGCATATTTCTTAATCAAGACTTGAAAATATCGCAACTTGTGAACAGAAAGTGTAGAAAAAGTTAGCACATATCTGCCTTCCCTTTTCTTGGCCTTCTTCCGATTACATATGCTGCCTCATTCATTTCAATGATTCTGCTGTACTTAATGGTAAACAGGTCAACATCTTTGTGTGACAAAGACACAAAATGGAATTTCATCTCCATTGCAGCTGATGACAATGTAACCAAATATAACTGAAGTGATTAGTTTGTCCTTTTGTAACTAAGCAACATAGAGATAGGAGCGGGATAGACAATACTTTAATATTGTGTTTGTACATCTATGGCTATGGATACGCTGCTATGCCCAAAGACAATAGGATGAGGAGTAGTACAGACATGCTGCTATGCTCCCAGTACAGCCCCAGCCCATCTTGACAATGAGTCGAGGAGTAGTTAGAATAATTGGTTTGTTTTAGAATAGGAATAAGGGTGCCAAATCATTGTTACGGACCATGCACCATGAAGAAGGGAAGCAAGTTACATAAGCAAGGTGATATTGCGCAAGCCCATAAGAAGGGGTCAGCTAAAGGACACACCTGTACGACCACCAAGGACCACCAGAGACCCCCACGGAAGCCCCTCGGAGTTCAAGGACGCATGCGTAATGACCATGCAAATATGATAATTAGTTCTGGGAAATAGAATGAATATGCATGATTATTCTGGGAAATTTGATGCGTATGTATGTAATCGGATAATGTAAACTTTGGTTGATGTAATCTGCGGTATGCACGCTTGGTGGAACGATCCCCTGTGCATCCGGTGCTGTAATAAAGAAAGCTTGTTTCTTAACGCTACATTGGTGTGAAGGAGTTTGATTCCTGATTTCAGTGACAACAATACTCCTATCACCTTCACAAGGTTTCACTAACAATCTTCTACATTTGTGGGTCCAGGCTGCAAATTTGCATTTTTGACCATGCTTTGATCTAAACGTATTACATTGTTTGCCTGGGTAAAGAAAAATCAACCACCTAGCAACACTTCTGTCAAGAGTATACTGTGCAATTTATTTTAGATTGCCTAGAAGTGACAACCCATATAAAGCATATCAAACAGAGAACTCTTGCTTACCTCAAATGACAAAACACAAGTAGTTCCCTTAGATGGGGCTGAGGTGCTCCACACTGACCTGTCACACACTTTTTCCTTTCAATAGTGCTGCTAAGATATGCTACCATTTCATTTGTCATTTTACAAGCCTCAGAAAAGTCAATGGAGAGCCAAAATACAAGCGTTTTAGCAAATACTTAAATTTATTTACATGTCAGGATAACAGGGAAAAAAAGTTGCAAAGACTTACTAACTAGGAGTTAATAAGGTCAGACAGCCATGCATAGTTGCAGGTAATTGAGGCTCAATCCATCAACGACTTGAAAAGTTTCTCATCTGTCTACGTTGCATAAGGGAAGGAAAAGAAGAGTTTTCTGTATTTGTCCAGCATGACACAAATTGGCTCTCTGAAGCTTGCAGATTATTGGTAAGATAAATACAAGCAAAGAAATAAAATGTAGTGATTCTACTTGTTTTTGCAGCCTATCATAAACAGTACAGCTGAAAAAAAGATGGATGTTACCAATTATGTCGTCCGATACTGGAAAAGATTTTTAATCCAAACTATATGGAGAGAAACAGAATATAAATTTGTTAAAAATTAGTGGCTATATTTTCCAGGAATCTAGCTCCAGGAAACTCTTAGATATATCTACTGAAACGTCCACTGTTTTAAAAGAAAAATAAAACAAATTCTCTCTGAATATGACAGGCATTAATATTAATTTGCACTGTTACTACTTGAGAAAAAAATCTGCTTCATAATCTCTGTGACCTTTCCTTACTAACATTAGTATTCTTGATAAAGCCTAAATACTAGCTGCTACACATAAATACTGTGATATTTCTTCACTGTTATGATAGACAGTTTCCCAATTGAGCATCCAGAGGTGAACAGGTTGGTAAATGTTTCATGCATAAGATTATGTCTAGAAAATTTAAAAACTCCACAGGATATCTGAAAGAATAAAGACTAAATGTTGTATTGTCTTGGCTTTCTTTCTTTTTTTACAAAAACTCAGAACCTGGTATCAAGAATGAGTTATTTCCTGAAGACCCATGAAATATGAAATCATGAATATTTGAAAAACCTTCCTAAACAAAAAAGAAAACTATCACCATTATGGCAAGCGAGATGCAACGGAAGGCAAGGGGAAATATGTTGTGAAACTGCACATTCTTTGTGATCATTTAAAAAAAAATTACTAAATTGCAGTGGATCTGGATAAAAAAAGGAGGCAAACTGAGAGCTCATGTGACTCTGAGATGTCATAGACAAATGCTATCACACCTTTTAATAATATCACATAGTCAAACAACAGCAGCAGCAGATTGAGAAGGCTCTGTAAAATCCTAGAAGAGGTTCTGCAAAAAATATTGGGAGTGTCAGCTGCTAAGGTAGGTTCTCAACATACATCAATTATGCTTGACTGCACAGCAGGGCTAATTCATGCATATACCAGACAAAAAATAGTTCATGTATTGTGGTATATTAGTATTAGGGAAGAAAGATTCAGGTACTCATATGAGAATATTCGTAGAACCTGTGCTAACTCTGTCTTTATAGATTTAGACAGATACAGCTTCCCATCCAAAATACTGAGTTGAGTAGGCACAGAGAAAGTTCACCAACAGGGCACAGGGAAAACATGAAAATACAAGAGAAAATATGCCAAAACTCTAAGTGCAAAAGCAAATTCACAAAGAGGAAATAAACAGAATGCAAAAGAAGACCTATTGATACTGTAGAGGAAAAATATGATAATGGAAGATGCCCTGCCTATGAGGTCATAAGCAATAATTGTAGCAAGAGAAAACATCATGTCAAAGGTTGTAGATGAAAAAAATAAAGTACAAAGGCATCATATCAAGGAAGCAGGCAGTGACTCAGGGGATGAGATTTTGCATGTCCAACATTAATGCAGCACAAAAATAAATAAATGGTTTATAAAGCTCAGGCTAGCATAAGATTCAAGGGCAGGCACAGAAACAACCAGAAAACTGAATGCCAATGAGAAAGTAGAGAATCAGAGACTCTGCTGGCCTGTAAAGACTCACTTAGCCTTAAATAAGGAAAAAAAAAAACCAACAAGGCAAAATGGCACTAACCTGAATCAAGTTAAAATTTCACTGGTGCACAGCCATAATGCTACCAGTATAATGTAAATTATAATCAGAATACAAAAGTAAAGTACATAGACCAAAGTATGGATTGTAAAAACATATGAGATATCTTCCAGCTGAAACAAGTGAACTTACAAACATAGAGAAATTATTAATAAAATACAAGAATGAGCAAAACACAAATAACTCAGAGCAGGCAATTCTCTATGGTATCCCTATAGCAAAGCTGCTAAAAATTATTAAGCTGTATTTGAAAGACTGGGACGTCTTCCAAGGATGTTACACCTGGAAATAAAGAAAACAATTCAGACTGTACAACACCTGTCTTGCAGAACACCCATTGCATTAAAACAAACAAACAAACAAAATAGCGGGAGCAATAAAGAAAATTCAGAAAAATCCCCAACCACCCCATCATTGCTAAACAAATATCAAGGCAGTCATTGAGAACACTAGGCAAGCTGTGAATTTACAAAGGTCCAAGTAGTTTAAACAAAGTACTAAGCCGAGATAATTACCAAATACCTCTGCAGAAACCTGCTTGATTTAACAAAACCTATTATACTTTGAAGATACTATCTGAATTAGGAGGACAGTAACCTCTCCACACACCAGCAGAGACACAGCTTCCCTGTGGCAAGTAACAAAAGACTATCAGTTCTTGACAGTATTCTGCTGTATGGAAGAAAGACTTCAGGATGGAGTAGACAGCACTATGCAGGCCATAACAGGTCCTTAACACAACCTTGTATGTTTGTAAGAATGAGTCAAGAATGAATCAAGAAAATAAACAAGGAGCTAAATAAGATTAAGACAAAATTGTAAGAAAACACAGTGCAATTCATAGCTTTGCAAGGGCTATAAATCCTTCCCTAAACAAAGAACAAGAATTGATGGACCATACTAAAGAAGTCAGGTCAGTTTGAAGACTATCGAGATTCATAAATCATACGCAAAACATTCTTTCCACTGTCTCACCTTTTTGTCTTCAGGCTATTATCTGATCAAAAACTCAGTATAAATACGATTATTGTTCACTTTACACAGTATCAACTTATTGAAATACAAACCCAAGACATGGCAACAATACATGGAATACCAGAAAAAGAAAGGCTGCAGCAGTTGTTTTTAATTAAGATCAGTATTTCCAATGGCTCAGTGGATTTGCATGGGAAAACTTCAATCTGCGTGCTAAGGATGGAGAATCTTTGGAGCAGAAAATGACGTAATTGTCAGTGCCTGGAGCACATTCCTCCACTTTCCCTCCCTGGGGGTTTGGCTGCCTGGGCTCAAGGCCAGCTTCAATAGTGCACCTGTGTGGCCTGGAAAAGCTATTTGAAAAGTCTCAGCTTACTTAGGAGCTGCTTTTAAGCTCAGTCTCTCATCCTTGGTCACTGCCTGAGCTACTCCGCAACTGTGACCAAGCCTAGCCATGCACCCCATTGATCCTGACCCTGACCCTGACACACAGATTGTACTTCTTGGCTTGACCTCAGACCTGCCACTTCTCTATAGGCTTATCTGATGATCTGGACTCTTGACTGAACCATGTCACTGTCACTGCACCTGCTCTGGTCTCCTTGCTCAGGCACTGTGGGACTGTCCCCATGGCAGTGAGACCCCTGCCCCTGCCTGTCCTGCTGTCACACTCTGCTCCCAGCTTGCCTTCCCATACGGAGCAGTGCCAGCCCTTGCTGCTTGCTGGCCATAGCCACCAGGAGAATGTTTTTATGACAACACCGCTAAGGACTCCCAAAAACTCCAGTTTATGCTAGTGAAATCTCAAGAATTAAGGTTAGAAATATGCATGTCCAGAAAGGAATCAATTTCTATTTGGCTGCCTGCTTCTCCTGAGCAGAACAGCACTGTGAGATCATGAACGTAACAGAAACAGAAATCTTGGGAAGCATCGTCCAAGTCAATTATATGGTAGGTCCAAGACAGGGCTTGGAAAGAATCCAGAAATCCACTATAGACAAAAATTTACATGTGCTGTGATCCATCATCCTGTTCAAACTGCCAAGCACTGCAAGAGTAGCTCCACCTGCCACTTGACAGCATCAGAATCACTGTGATTATTTGGACATATAAATTGCTTCAAATAAACAGGTAGAAAAATCACAGTCCTGCTTTCACATAGCTAAATACAAAGCCTCTCTCAGGAATACAGTGATCTAGAACAAAATTTTGCATCCAGAAGGCTAGACATGCCGGACTAAGATTAAGAACAATATTTGAGGTCTGGTGGATGGATATGATACTTAAGAAAAAATGCAAGCCAAGCAACATAAAGAAACAAGTGACTTGTGGAGCACCAGGACCCAGACTGAAACAGGAGCAGGTTTTTTCTCACAACAAACCATATATAAAATACCTCATTATTATAGACAAGTCAGTCTTCTATAAAGTAGATGAACTGACAGACATGATTGTAATGACAGTCACAGGCAAAGCAATACAGCATGTCAGTAGTTTGATGGCAGAACTAGCTTTCCTTGCAGTGAATTCCTGCAATTTTGCTGGGAATGAAAGTTGAGATTCATCATATTATCACCACTTCCATAATCAGCCAGTCAAAAGCAAAGCTGAACCGGTATTACATTTTCAAAGCTTCTAATAAAGAGATATGTTAAAAATCTTACCATAGGCCAGAACAAATCATTCTTAAGTGGCGAGACAGTCCCATAGAAAGCCCAGTAAATATTCTGATGTTGAGATGTACACGTATGGTAGTACCTGTGGCGCTACTAGAACTCCTGATAGTTGAAAGCCAACGGACTAAATAAAAGGAGGAAAAGACACACTAACATAAAATTCTACTATGACAAACTAAAGACATCTAAAAATACAGTTTTGATATCACGTTTTGATCAAACTGTTCCTTATTTACACAGTGCCGTAGTGGATTAACATCAGCTTTCCCCAAACCACAGACAGATTCACTCAATAGCAATAGAGAAACAGGCAAGGGTTGAGTGTTCCCAAGTCCTCTGAGAGAAAAGAAAGAGGCATCTAAGTTCAGAAGCTGTTTTCTGGTTGTGAAACAGATACTTCTCCACAGTCCCACGATAGGACTGGTAAGTCCTTTGCTCACTCTCAGACCTTGTCTGCTGGGTGACTTTAAGCAGCTGCATACTGTCCTTTGGTAGCTTACCTTTCCTTAGTCAAATATATTAGATTCCATTAAGAGGTACTTGACTCTTCCTATAATTGCAGAAGTGCACCAAGGTGCTTCACTTGGGAATTTGGGATTTCACTGTGGGAGTAAAATGCTTAAAAGTTAGATGTTTCACACCGAGTTCTTTACTAGATTTGTTAGGAGTATTTGCAGACTGCATACATTTGTAACTGTAGAGAGGTAGGAGTAAAGTACCTTAAAATGAAATAATTGAAGGAGGCACTGAAATGCACAAAGATAAAGATAAAGCCAACAGGACTGTGAGAGATAATAGTTATCTGCAGTAATAAACATTAAGTGAGAACAATTCATGATTTGTGATAACATTTAATGTGAGGATATAAATCAGAAGAAAAGAGTACAGTTGAAAGATGGAAAACACACGCACAGCTAGACAGAAATAAGGAAAATATAAAGAGCCTTTTGTTATCTTTACCTTGTAATTGAGATAATGCTTGTCTTTAACAATACACCCTTAGAGCAGCTCCTGCACATAGCTGCACGGCTGTAACAAAGACACAATAACATCTAAGCTTATGGATATGTCTGATTAGCATAGGTCTATGTTAGGCACTGCTAGGCCTGCTGCTTGCTGAGTCACACTGAAGACACTGAACTTATCACTGTATGCCTGGCACTTTGAAACGTTTAGCTGTGAAACTGTACATCAGGTAAGGATTCAAAATTTTTTAGGCAAATGATGTTATTTCTTGATGTTGTCAAAGTCGGATGCGTAAACTAATTCATATTTTCAAGGCCTAAGCTGCACCTGCAGAGGTGAAATTAAAAAAGGTAAGAATGAAGCAGAGATGCCATATGACCAGTGGTGTCAGGGTTCTAGGTTTAAGAATGCCGTCACTATTACAGGAGGTACTGCTAAAAGGCAGTTAGAAGCAGAAGGCGGCAGTTTCTTTTCTTCCTCACAGGAATAACATTTAAAAAAAAAATCAAAAATAAATTGAAAGAGCTAATATACTAGAATTTTAAAGAAGACAACATGTTCATACTGGTTCCCTTGAAGCTTCTGACATTGCTTTACACAACATTTTCTGAAACTGTAGAAGCATCCTATAGATGAAACAATTACAAGGAGAGGAAAAACAGAATGAAAACTTTAGCCTGAGATTAGTCATGAATATTTCATGGCCTTACTGAAAGGATATTTCAGGTGAGTCTCCATAACAATCTGCTTTGTATCTGGTATCATTAAATAATTTCAAATTAATGACTTGGCTAATGCAGCAGGCATTAAATTTGCACCTAAAACTGGGGTGGAAGGGACTTCAAATCTGCTGGAGGAATAAAACTAGTAATACCAAACTGGAGGAATGCTCCAAAGCAAAGTGCAGTTGTTTAAGGGTTGACAACAAACCTCTGCACACAAGCAGGAGAAAGACTCATGCAAGACAGGAAACTGCTAGCTGAGCAAAAGTTCTGCAGAAAATCTAGGGGTGTTTACTGGATCATAATCTGACACAAGTCAAAAATAACATGCTGTTATGAAAAGCATGCCACAGGAGGATGAGTATAGGCTGCAAGACATAAGTAGTACTCTCCGATTTTTTTAGCAGTGCTAAGACTTTAGCTAGAGTACTGTATTGGGCACTGGATGGCAGTATGGCAAGAACTAAAGCATCGCAAGAATAATTAGAAATACAGGAGGACCTGACTATTCAGGAAAATTGAATGAATTGGGGTACTTTAGCCTGAAGAGGAGAAGGGTGAGGCAGAATATAGTAACAGCCTTCATATGTAAAAGCCAACTGTGAGGAAGAACAAGACGACGATTCGTGAAGTACAACTGTGAAAGACGGAACAAGAAGTAGTGGGCTCAAACTGCATCACAATGTTCAGGCTAGACCTTAGAAAAGCTTTTGCAGTAAGGACAGTGAAACAATGATGAAATAAATTGCCAGAGGAGAGTATAGTATTTTCAACTTTGGAGGTATATAAAACAGGATAACCAACCATTTATCAAGAATAACAAAGAAAGAGAGTGAAATAGGATGACTTCCTGAGTTCTTTCCAGCCCTAATTTTCTATTTCTTTACACTTCTCAGCTACTAACTTTCCATGATTCAAAGAGCACAGTTCTCTGGTATTGTCATCTCCCAGTTAAGGCTTTCTCTTCATATTAAAAAATGCTGTGACTTTCCATGACACTGACTAAGCACAAGGAACTTGTCATGAATATATATGGACAGGGAATTTTCACATGAGTAGTGTTTAAACATTAAAACCCACTCGCAGAAAACCTAATAGTGTCCCTACCACTACTGGTTCTTTTGAAATCAAAAGGCAAAACTTAATTTCTCTTGACAGTACTTTTTTACTGTCATTTTTACAGCAGGGTGTACAAGGCAGTCATTTTCTTAAAAAAAAAAAAAAAAAACTTCACATTTTTAAATTCAGGTTGGTGAAAGAAAAGAGGCAGGAAAAAATGTCTTAATATGGACAATACTCTACAGGGCTGTAAAAGAAATAAAATCACATGCAAATACAACATTGTCATTCTTTGAAAATAATTTTTTTGCCTTTAGAGTAAATAATTTAACTGACAATAAGACACTTTGGAACCTGTCAGCTTTAGATCCCTAAATATTTTTTAAAATCTAATCACGTATGAGGCTAATATTGTCAATATTCTCTGAGGCACGCAAATTTTAATGAGGTTTTTTTCCATTCTTATTGGCCAAAGAAAACACATTTTCTGACTGTTCATAAATAAGTATTTAACTATTACTTCAATTGTGGTAACTCTTCTTTTACTTACCCTTATAAAATGAAAGTCTTTTCCATTAAGGCATTTTCACATGCCTTCCATGTATGCTTTTGACAATTCAGTTTTGATTGAATTGTCAAAAGCATACATGGAAGTAGCAGAGTAGCAGCCAGTATCCTTTGCTATTTCGAGAATTTTCTAAAGACCCCATGGAAGTCAAGGCCTTTGAAAATCCCTGCCTGTTTATTTGCTTTCTGGATAACTATCCTGAATTGTGAAAATATCTGGATAGCCCTTTATTCACTGGTAAAATGTTACTAACACTTTTTAATTTAGTGTCTCCAGCAAGCATTTAATTCAAATTTAGCAAGCCAGATACTGCTTTTTAATTAAATATAAGATGATTGTTAAAAGAGAACTTACGGAGCATTTAGAAGATAAATCTAATAGTCTTGTAATTAGCTTAAAATTACATAAGCAAGAAATGCCTAATCTCATTCTTAGTAGCACATGGACTTTGTAAGGAATTTGTAGATACTTAATTAACAGTTATCAAAATAGCCTACAGCAAGACAGGTTTCTATTAATTGTTAAAATAGTGATATTTAATAAGCTTGTTAAATGATAATACACTTGGGACAACAGGCTCATTGAGTTTTTAAGTATCCCATTGTAACTCCCCAATGTCTTTATCAATATATTATATTGCCATTTTGTCCAAAGTAACCAGTGATTTTGCGTTAATTTTTAACATTGTAAAGAGGTATCACCTTCAGAAGTAGCTGTTTAGCTCCTTTTAAATATTGCTAGTCCGTGTTAACTTTTGAAAGTTCTGATCGCAACAATTTAAGATTTAACTTTTGGGTAGGGGGGAAAACCTTGCCAGTTCATTTTTGTTTGCAAACCCGAACTGTTCATCTTCCACAAGCAAGTTACAGTCATAAAGTAACCCTATTAGAAATTCTTTCCTTCGCTGTGCCTTTCATTTCCCCTTCCTTACTCCCTACTACAAAGAAGGTGTTTTTCTGGGAAGCTTAGTTTTTTAGCATGAAGAAATCTTTAAGTAGTTTAGAGAGGCTCTACTGGCATTGTACTTAGTACTTCAAGAAGACTTTATTCTCCTTGGCTAAGACTGTTTACAGTTTCTCCTATGATAGCATCACCTAGAATACCCTTCCCCCTGCTTGAATTTTCAGCAGTATAACGACAAGGTCTAACTTAATTTTCTAGCACTGTAGATGAAGTAATCAAGGCTGTGCTTATCACCAACAGAAGAAAAATATATTGATGATGGTATGTAATTGCAAGACCAGACTTCTGAGCCAGTGAAAGAACAGGACACCGTAAATCTCCAAGTTCCCAGGCTAAACTATGTGCTAAGTACCACTAAACGCTGTTTACAGATAGAAAAAGATTTGCTAATGCAAGAAATAGTAGCAAAGAAACAGTATTTGTATGGGGTTAAAACAAAGAAAAAACCCCACCATTTATTTACAGTTCAAAAGCGTAGAAGTACCAATCCTATCACAAGTTTCTTAGAAGGATCAGTAAAAGAGAATGTTTAGAGATATTTTTTCATTTACTCAAAAAAGAAGGGATCTCTGCAGCTGTTCTTCAGTCCATGAATAAAAGGAATCATATCTGTATAAAAGACATTTGGGAGGAAAACAATTGTCCTATATAATCTTTTACAGTGGGGACTGGCTTCCAAATATATTTTCTTCAGAATGTCTTTAGGACCCTAACAGTGAGAAATTACTTCAACCCAAGTAACTCAGAGGCTTCCTTTTGGTTTTGTGATTCTTTTTTTTTTTTTTTTTTTTGTTTATTAAAGAGCTGGTAGACTGGAAAGAGGGCAGTAACCCATGGCCCCTAGCCACGGGAGGTTAAATTAATTAGAGGAGTTAGAACACTTAGTATTATACGTTACACAGTATGCTTCATACATTACGCAGCATGCTTAATTCAAAGAGCTCAGACTACAGTTGCTATTGTTAACTATCTAGTGATTGTTGCCAATAGTGTCTTTCTGTCTGTAGGGGAAACAAGAGAGTACTTCTTCTATCTGATACAACTGCATAAAGGGAATAAGCTTTTCAGGAGCCAGTCCCTTCATGACATCTGACAAAGAAGCAAGTAACTCCAAATTAACAACAGATTCCAGTTTGACAGATTCCATCACCAACAGGTGGATACCTTGCAAGTTAAATGAGGAGTAGTGAAGAGACTGATAAGATGTTAAGTTTGGATTGTTCATACCAGTCTGAATTATACAGTGCATTTGGAAAAGTATTCTTACTGTGTCATAGCACAACAAAGCTGGCTGTCCTGGCAATGCCCTGTAGATCATGAATGACAAAGCCTATTCAGATTGCATATTGATGTATACACATTGCTTTAAATGGCATTTATTATTTCACAAGTAGCATGGGAGTCAGTGATGTGGTAATTCATTTAATTTGTTTAACCTATTTAATATACTGGAGACACTGTGCAAGTACTTGTCAGTCCATTAGCTGCTACGGTTCTAGAGGCTGTTTCATCTACATTTAAGCCCATTACTTCCCTAAAATGTTTGTTAAAATTGACTATCTAATTTATTAAGTAAAAGTAACAATGATGCATTTCGTTATTCATTGTCTGTGATAGATAGAAGTTGAGATGTGATCAGTAATCAGTGAATGACAAAGGAAGCAAGTGTTACCATATTCTGCGAATAACCCTCCCAGTGAACACACAGAAATGATCTTCTATAAACAATGAAGAATAAAAAGAAATACATCATCGTTATGGACAGAAGTCTTCTACAGGCAACTCTTTATGATCACAAAGAGAGAAATAAGTACATCCAGTACTATCTGTGATAAATGTAGTTGCAGCAGAGGTAAAATTTATGTTTGTGGATGGGGAAAAAAAAAGATAAGGAATAAAATGTGGCTTAAGTTTTTATTTCCTGGCTTTTGAAGTTTGACATCAAGAACGTTATAGGCAGAAGCTTAAATGTTTCATTTAACAATATTTCGGAGAATTAATTTTATAGCTTTTTAGGAGTGTTTCAATGTTTTTAATAGTTTGTGTCAATAGGAGCGAGAGCTTTGTGAAATAGCTTCTGAAGTTTTGCCACACAGGGGCAACTTCTGATAGAGAAAATTATATCTGAGTGGAAAGTATAGTTGCTGATGGAGAACATTTTACCTGCAGAGAAGCACAGATACTGCCAAAGCAGATTTTATCTGCCTGCTAACAGAAAAGATTTTACCTGGTAGTGAAATGCAACTACTGACAGAGAAGATTCCACTCATCAGCAGCTGAACTTCTGTGGCACATAAAACTTTTTCTGTCAGACACTGCACATAAATTTTTTTCTCTGTTGTAGGATAAAATCTAAGAAAAAAAGTAGTTGCTGATGAAGCTTGTGTGCATTTGTGTGATGGGAAAGAGTTCATCGGTTCACTACCTGCTGGGGCATAAATTTTCACCAGCTGAGAATCCATCCCAGTTACATATTACACACACAAATGAAGCACTGCATCTTGGAGCAGGAGCCGAAATAGTAATAAACTCCAGAGATGTAAACTTATTATGCAAAATTTAATATCAACACTGTAATGACTTCATCTTTTAGAGCAGTCATGTGGAAAAAAGGATGCTTAATTGTTATTGCCATAGGCTGGAGAACCAAGACGACTGGCACACAAAGAAGGTAACTAAGAGCCCCAAAGCAGCCTTAACTTAATGTAGATGAGTTTGTTTGTTTTTCAGCCTTGGATTACCTTCCTAAACCAGCCACACAATTTTTTTGTGAGGTGATTGTGTGAGTGAAGCCCTATTTGTGCAGGCACAAAGACTCTATGCAGCCAGTAATCCACTTGGAAAGCAAATACTCACTCGAACACAGATGAATATGCAGGCAGCTGGCAGAGCAGTCAGTGGCAAAGTCTGAAGAAATGTCGTGGTATTTGAGGTAGAGATATTGCTGGTAATAAAGACCTTTGTCTTTCTAATTACATACATTGTGTTTGATTTCATGAGTTTCAGGCAGCTTTCTACTTCCCTGCAACTGCTAAGCAACTCGCTCCTGTGCTTTACTTTTAAGAAGAAAATGCACAACTGCAAAGGTAACCACAAATCTCTCAGACTGCAGAATATACATATAAAAGACATTTCCCACTATTCTAGGTTTCAAATTCTTTTCACGTAGGCTATTGAAAGAGATGAAAATGGATAAATGTGTAGCCACCAATGGCGTCCGCCTCTCACTTTATAGAGAGCTACCATTTCATTAAGTTTGAAGTTTTTGAAATAATATAATCATAATGAAAGAAAGGAAATAAAATTCTCAGAAAATTCTCAAAGGAGTATTAAAAGATGAGATTTGAATAAGACTGATCAAATGTTGGAATGGAAGATGCAGATAGGTCATAAGCCTTTGCTTTTTTGATTGCCCATATTGTCTCGAAACTGTTCAGCAGAACAAAGAGTTTTGTGGATGAAAGACTGGTGTGAAGAAACATGAATGTCAACTTGAGTTCTGAAAGACAGTCTGCTAATGAAATATTCTAAAAGTCATTTTCAAGGTGGTAGAAAGTTCTCACTGATGTGCACCAATGCTTCTGATAAAAAGCATCAAATAGTTATGCAAGTATTGGCTTTTAGGTCTGAGAAAATAAAGCAATGCTTGTATGACTCCAAATGTTGCAGAAACATATTTAGTTTTTATACTTTCAGAGGATTTAAAAAAATGATTAGGATGTTTGTTTAGATTCTAGTTTAGGCATACAAAACAATTCTGGATCAGTTAATTTTCAATATAACAAAATAAGATAATATATAGTGCAAACTGAGTAGACTGAAAATAAAGACAGATCCTAAATGCATTTTTAGTTCAAGAAAAAAATCCAATGCACTATTTGTTTGTGCAATAAGTATAATAAGTATAATTTGAGACAAACAGTAAATAATACATTTGGCTGCTCCTAGTAGGATAGACTTCTGAATCTGACATTGTGTGATATTTAATAGCTTCCTCATAATAGGAGTTCATAAGAGAGAAAGATCTGAAAACAGTAAACATATTTCCAACAGTTTTAGGTGAGCAGATCTAATTAAATTTTGGAATATAAAAGCCTCTGAAGTAATACTGCCAATTCCCATCTTCTACAGTGATTTTCTTGTGCACTTGAACTAGCTTCTAAAAAACTTGCTTTATCTTTGATTTCTTGTAGGGCCAAATTTTAACAGCATTGAAGTTCATAAAGGGGAGGCCTAATTTACCTTGAGTATCCATTGCTTCCGCCTTGGCTCCCTTTCTCATTAAACTACTCAAATAAGACTGTAAGTCTGTAACCTTGGTGTGAGGATGTGCTGTCAGACAGGAAGACCAGATCCAGGGAAGATATTAAATACTTGAAGGGAAATTTAAGTAAATTTTTTGCTTTTGGAACAAACTATTGAAGCAAGAAGCAGTGCTGCCTGTAGTTACCTAAGCCCCTTAAGTGACTTTTAAGAAGTTACCCGTATTCATCTCAGGGAGAGCCCAGTTACCCCAGTGTTTACAGGGCTAAGGCAACTCTGCACTCAGCTGTGCCTGCTCCTGACTGTCCTTCAGAAGCAAGGAGCTCAAAATCGTCTGAGGCACTGGAACCTGTTGGCAGATTCAGAATACGCAGACCATAAACCAGCAGGAGAAAGTATGCTATAGAATTAAATTGCAATGATCACTCTTTTGACAAATACAGTCAAAGGAGAGGTGGTTCATACTCAATCCAGTAATTAACACACTCTGCAAGAAGTAAGAGAGTTTCTGTCAGAGTGGCTGAAATCGTACCTTTATTGCCTTCCAGAAAACCCCAGTGACCAAGCTAAGGCTACTTAAAAACAGGGGAGGGCCATGCCTACCCCATCTTGCTTAAGCGATTTCACAGTGTAGGAAAGAAATCAAGTTTAAATAGGTCAGAAAGGAGGTACATGAATATGATTCTTAACAGGTGAAGAAAACAAGATGGTGAGATGTATAACTCCACTGTTACCCTCAGCATATCTCAATGGCTAACTCTGAACAGCTGCCAAATCAGCGTCTTTCTTATCTTGAATCCCATTTGAAGGCACCTAGCTCTTGCTGTGCACCGTATAGGGACCTGGTCATCTAAGAAAGTGCTCTGAGCTCCACACAGGCAGCCTCATTTTAGTTATGCCAATCTTCCTAAAATTTGGCTTTAAGTCTGGAACCCACAGCTATTTTCTTTTGCTTCTATTTTGAGAACGTCATAAATATATAATATATCTTCTTGTTTGAGTTACAGCATCAGCTTTTATTCCTAGAGTCAGTATTTTCCATTAGATTATGGTAGGGCATAGGTTCTTTGTTCCAAAACAATTCAGCCAGGTTTCAAAAAGATAATACATATTGTACACTAATGGAATAAAAAGTCTGTACTTGCTTTTAACATGTATCCCTTTGGAAACAGGAAATGACTGGCTGTTATTGGCTGCTCTACCTTATCATTTAAAAGAAGAACTGTAGGAAGGCTTTGCTGAATGGCCTTTGATTTTCTGTCAATGCAGTTTTGCCAGAATTTTAACTGAGGTCCCATAAGTAAAAGTAAAACATTAATCTGCTCAGTCAGTCAGTCCCTGGATAAACCTTAGAAACTGAAAAAATGTTTACAACAAAGACATCACAACCCTTTGAATACTTAAAAGAATGATAATAAAGCAAGTAATTATCTATTTAAAACTAGTTAAGATGCAACACTGTTGTTCTGAATCTAGACGAACAAATAAAAGCCAAAGATAAGTTACAGTTTATATTTTAAAGTTACTTAGCCTTTTTCTTAAAATCAGCCCTAAGTGAAATGTTTAACTCTCTTTAAATGTGTGACACCATCCATCACAATTTTATAGTTAGACACATAATAATGTATAATCTCAGCTTGCTGTCCACTTGTAAAAATGGGAATAGACTTCGAGAAATAAGCAATTTCCCAACAGAAAATTGGAAATTCTGCCAACCAATTCCAGGTGACCTGCCATCAATCAGTGTTAAATTCTCCCGAGCTATTGCTGAAGGGTATTGCCGTTACTGACGGGCTTCACCTGGTGACTAATGGTATATAACAAATACATTCAAGAACTATAGAAATCCTAAGAATCTGTAATTGTCATTTAACTTCCAGCAAAGACCTTCTCAGGCAATTCAGAAAGAGAGTGAGATTTCTATAACCTCGAAACTACTCATTTTTATTATAATGTTTTTTTAAAAAAATCAGAATGACTTGATGCCATGAAACTAAATTAAATCAGACTGCAAAACACTTATTTGTTGCAGAATGATTTAATGTAAATCTACTTTGCCATATGCACTGAATATGTGCTAATGTGACAATTACTCTAAACCTGGACTTATATTCAAGTTTCTAGAAAAACTTTGTGTGGTTAATAATTATGATTAATGTTTGAAATGTGCTGTTCCAGGGTAATAGTTTCCTTCATTTGCCTGAGTACACGTTTAGAATTAAGTATTCAAGTGCTTTGGTTACCCATGTAAAGCCAGAGTAGCTATGAATTACTTTACAGGTGAGAAACATGCTACAGACAAGAAATCTTCACAGTGTTCAACCAGTACTAGAGAAGCAGAGAGAAATGATGATGGATTTGTTACATGGAATCTCATCTCCAAGACAGGGAAATAGGGTTTTTACAGTTGTCAAAAACAGAATCCGTCAAGATTTAAAGCTCTTTGTGATGTACAGAAACTTTAATTTCCACTGAACTTCCAGATTAAAAAATAAAATAAAATTTTAAAAAGTAGTACTGTTGGGCCCATCCTGGAATTAGATCAGATCAGGAAGTCTCTTGTCCCCTAACAGCCCTTTCAAAGTCACTAATTCTGAGTTTAAAGGCCCACAGGACTGTCATTGTCAGTGAAGCTATACACAGACATCCAATGCAACAATTCTGCTTGCCTGATTCCTATGGGACAACTCACAGGGGTGAAGAAAAGCACGTCTATGAATATTAGCAGGACCTACATTTATAAAACCTGCAACAAGATGGGTAATTAATCATGTATTAGGGGAGCAAGAGATAGCAGTACCAGAATACATCTTTTTTTCTCTAAATAAATCTGCTTCATGCTGTGCTATGTTAGGATAATAATTGTGGGTTTCTAAGACAGATACTGCAACATTTTAATTCATGGTGAAAAGCTGTATTATAGTTCTAATGTCCATAGGACTTTGGGCCACTCCCCAAAATAATGCAAATCAACAAATAAAAGGAGTTGAAAATATTTTATATGCATTCAGTATCTGCTTTGTCCAAAAAGGTGGAAGACAATGAAGGCAGAGAATTAGATGTGAGCAGAAAAGGAACAGTCTTTATATCCCTGGTAATGTTCAAAATAAGAAGCTTCCTCATCTCCTTCACCATGCCTCAGGTAAAATGTAGACAGAAGAAGATATCTCTACATAAGAGAGACATCTGGATTTTCCCCGTGTGTATGTAACAGTGGAGATTTCATCCCATGTGATACCAATGGTTTAGGAGTTCTGGTTTTGTTCATAACTCATTGTGTGCAGCCTTCTTATCCCTTGCCCAGCCATCCAGCAGCGACAAGAGCTGAACAACTGGCTTTCCAGTACTAGTGTTAAGAACAGAAATCTTCCCTCAAGCAGAGCAAGAGCTTTTTACTTTCAAATGACATCACCTCATTCATTTAGTCAGGGTTTGCTTGCTGTTGAGCAGGTTAAATGCAGACAAGTAAATTTTCAAAAGAGCAGCCAATTTCTCAATAAATACAGGGCTTGCTATGATGGGCTGCAAATTTATCTTTTCTGTGTGTATCTGTGTGTTTGCACTCACAGGTCAGTGCCGGTGAGGGCAATACTAAGAGTAGGTATTGGTTATGAATATAGGACTGAAGTAATGCTGAGGTCTTCATTCCCAGAGTCAGGAGATGCTCTGCATTTCAAAAAATTCTGTGAATAATCAGATCATCTTTGCAGTGTTTATTAATTTTCTCACTGCATCCCTCTGTCAGAGGTGTTACTTAGAGCCATTTTACAGATGAAGTATAAAATGGAGAGGTGCTAAGTGCAAAAAGAATTAGTATCCAAGAGTGGATTTCAGTCCCTTTGACATATTGAGAAATGATACGTCCCATTCTCTCCATAGCTTGCTGTGCTCTCTCTGAGTGCTTAACATCATTTGTAAAAGAAATCGGCTTAGGTTTTCAAAGTAGAGACTTAAAATAGCCTTAAATACTTAATGGCAGATTGAAAGATTAAGGAATAAAAGTAGAAATATATTGAACAAAATAGCATCTAAGATATTAATTTAATTACCAAGTCTCCTCTAAGGGTTCAGTAACCGATCTGTGGTAGCATGGACTTAATTTCAAGTTCAGAACAGAGAAGAAGCAGATGACATGATCTTCTATTATTCTCTAGATATCTATCAATGAACACTGTATTGCTGTATTTCATAGAACAATGGTCCTGCAAGTTTAGTATCTTGTCTCAAGAAATGTTTTCTGAGAGTACAGTCACTAATGGAACTCATTGAAAGACTTCAAACTGAACATATACTAGATTAAAAGTTAGATTTTCCTTTGAAATCACATTTTCTGGGATAATTGCTCTTTTTAAAAATTTTAAAGACAATTTAAAAATTATTTCAGTTTGCTGAGTTAAACTCTGGCCTATCAGATACTAACTGAATGGCTCCCTGCCATTAAGCAGCCTTAAATATTTTCAATCTGTTCAGTAACTGCCCATAACATATACTGGTATTCACTGAGTCACTGATGCTTCCAAATTACTTTTTGTAAGATCTGGACTTTGGTTATCTGGATTACTTTAAAACAAATTAAATACAAGCATTTATCTCATTACTGTTAAAAACCCCCAAGTATTAACACATTTCAACACATTGCAGTTTTCAAAACTCCTGAATTCTGACCGCCTAAGTTCCATAAGCAAAGGATGAATTCTCAGTCACTGTAACTGGGTAAGTTCCACTGATTATGCAGGGATAGCAGGAGTGTAAACCAGATGATTTTTAAACAGTTCTAAAGAGATTTAGAGCTGTAAGTAACAGATCTGTATATGACAGGATATATGCAAGAGATAACCCTAAAAAAGACCTTTCTTCTTGTGAATACTTGTACTAAATTCACAGAACAGCTCAGACAAATGTATTCTACTGAGCAGGAATAAAAATAGGCTTGTACATGCTGACATCTGAAAGAAGAAATAAGCAGATATTTTCATAATGTAGTGCATTTTTACTGTACTAAAGAGAGTTGCCTTAGAAATCCAAAGACATAGCATTGCTTATGACAAATACTAATTAAAACTGCTCAAGCCTGGAGGTATGTGTCCACTTCAAGCTTTATGAACCTCTTACAAAGCCCATCAGGCTTTTCAGGCCTGTCCCATATTGTTCACACATTGTGTACTAGCATCACCATCTGTGACGCTTCACAGCCATGACACATAGGAAGGAGAGAATGAGCATTACAGTTCACAAAGAAATATGTGCTATGGATTGTTTACAAAAATAAGCATTTATAAAAAACTATAGGAAATAGGTCTCCTTACACCTACAGTCTGGGAAGAAGAGCTTTCTATCTGACACATCTCATAGTAAATTATTATGGAAATTATAGGAATACTTTAGCATTATATCATTATGCAGAATTATGCCATTTCTGTAATATCACAGAAGTTACTGATAAACCTTAGGATATCATAAAGAGTTTAACTGAAATATTTTCTCAGAGTATTACACTATTAGGGAAATCTAGATTTCCTGAAGGGGTACATTCTGACACCCATACTCATGATAAGTAGAACCTTACTTCATGAGTTGTCTCACTGATTTAATAGGTTTATTCATTGAAGAATTTCTTAGAGGGGTCTGGAGGCCTGTAAGCAAGCCCCTACTTTTTAATATACAAAGACTGTTTTCCAAATTCTTCCTCAGCTGACAATTTCCTCACCAAAGGCAGAACAGCATCAAAAAACCTGCAGCATTGCCAAGCTTGAAATAAGTGATTCTGTTGTTTTAAATACAAATACTGAGATGTGGTTATGCGCTTTGCAAGGAAGGTATTCCCCTTCCTTGAAAAATGCAGAAGAGCAAAAACACTAAAGTAGTTTTGATAAAAGCTGTCATTCTCTAAGGAAATTTACGAATTAGAATGCTATTAAACGGAGCTACTTTATATCCTCTTTGAGTTTTCATTTCTTCAACAATGGAAACTGCCTTTGGGAAGATGACAGATGCTTATCCCATGAGTATGTTAAGTGGCTCAATTATGTCCTTGTGAGTAGACTGAGGCAATGAGAGCCAGAGACCTTGCAGTCCCCTGGCCTACTACTTCTGTAGTAAGCTTCTTCCAAGCCACTAAAATAAACAAGCAAACAGCTCTACCATTCTTCACATACAGAGAGACATTTCTGTGATTCAGTAAAATTTCAAATATCAAAAAATGTCTGAAAGTGTATCTTCTAACCAGAAATATGCTTTTTGGTGACTTCTGTGTTTTGGACACATTAGTAAGTTTGGCCCAACTTTCTTCTCACATCACTGCTATCAGTGTCACTGCAGCTTATTTCCAACCTGCTAAATCCAGACAAGATTATATGGAGTTGTCTCATTTCTTTCAGCTGGCCTCTCCCAGCATAAGGATACCACCAATCTGTGGGCTGGGAATGTGGCACCTTCAAGATTCTGAATAAATAACTGCAATTACAAGCAAGCAGGAGTAAAGAGCACAATATCTGTTTTGGATTGCACCTAGTAATACCCTTTAACAGGGACAAGCCAATTTGGAAAAACTTACAGTAAAAGGACACATAGTCATGATGGGAGAAGAAATATAGAAGAAAGTCAAGACAGCATAGTGTGAACAGCACTGTTTTGAGATTTAAATATCAGAGGCTTTAGGAGTTATTCATTCAAAAAATGAACAGAATAGAAGGTTAAAGAAGTGAGAGGTGTTCTCTAACCCATAACAGCATGCCTCGCTTCATAACATCCTCCACTGCAGTCTTTCATTGAGCCACTTTCTATTCTCCCCAAGTAGGAGCTGTAGAATATTTTGTAAAGTTGCATCTTTTAAAGTCCAGAAAATAATCAGTGAAGCAAGATGCACCTCCTTTAGAAAGAGGAATTAAACTCACCCCATGTCCCATGAAGCCATCAAGCTCATGGCTGAGCAACACATTGTAGAGTTGAATATAATGAGGCTGCTGTATAATGTCACATTACAAAAAACTGTGCAACACTATATTAAAAAAATCCTACTGCATTCTGATAACACAGCTCCCTTTCCCCCTACTAAAAAAGCTTCAGAAGAGAACTAGGAAATGGATTCAGGCATAGCAATCTCTTACAGTTCATGTTAATTAATTAGCCAGTTTTTCAGTCAAAATATATGTTGTGAAGCACTCAACTGAGATTCTTTAGAGATTATCAGAAATTAAGTATATGAATTGCACATGCTGTTATAAACGGATCTTTCTTCACTATAAATTAACACAACTATAGAGAGCAAAATCATGGTTATTTGATTGCTAAAATATTATTTTTGTAAGTGACCATTAATTAACTCCTCATTTGCAATTTCATTAGATAACTGCAACTCTTTAGCCTTGAAAACTCTATTATAAGAGGAATTCAACCTAACTTCTAAATGGTTAACCTCTGAAATGGATGTTGAGTCTAATTATTCATTCATAATCCCAAATTTGGGGCTGTCCTGGTTTCAGCTGGGATAGAGTTAATTTTCTTTATAGTGGCTGGTGTGGGGCTATGTTTTGGATTTGTGCTGAAAACAGTGTTGATAATACAGAGATGTTTTAGTTGTTGCTGCACTACTCAAGGACTTTTCAGCTTCCCATGCTCTGCCAGGTGCAGAAGCTGGGAGGGGACACAGCTGGGACAGCTGACCCCAACTGACCAAAGGGCTATTCCATACCATATGATGTCATGCTCAGTATAGAAAGCTGGGGAAGAAGAAGGAAGGGGGGGACATTCGGAGTGATGGTGTTTGTCTCCCCAAATAACCATTACATGTGATGGAGCCCTGCTTTCCTGGAGAAGGCTGAACACCTGCCTGCCCGTGGGAAGGAGTGAATGAATTCCTTGCTTTGCTTTGCTTGCGTGCGCAGCTTTTGCTTTCCCTATTAAACTGTCTTTATCTCAACCCATGAGTTTTCTTACTTTTACTTTTCTGATTCTCTCCCCCACCCCACCGGTGGGGAGTGAGCGAGCGGCTGCGTGGTGCTCAGTTGCCCACTGGGGCTAAACCACAACAGGGGCATCCTTGATTATCCCAAACTTAAATAGACATAAGTGCAACAATGAATCAGGCCTTAGACTTTTTCCTGGCCTTATATGTCTGAAACATTTGGAGGCTTACCTTAAGAATAACCATACAAGGAGGCAATAAAATCACTTGCTTGATAGACTGCAATAAAAATGGAGTAAGCAAGAGTAAATAAGAGAAATCCTCCGTATGTCTCTTAAGAGATGACCCTGATGGCAAAAGCCATTGTCCTGTGCAGAAATCACTCCCTCATTTGCAA
This sequence comes from Ciconia boyciana, assembly GCF_034638445.1. Classification (NCBI taxonomy): domain Eukaryota; kingdom Metazoa; phylum Chordata; class Aves; order Ciconiiformes; family Ciconiidae; genus Ciconia; species Ciconia boyciana. The sequence continues at coordinate 38,962,910 of NC_132942.1, read as the reverse complement.
TTTATGTTTGGCCATTTTTCTTCTCCTTTATTTGAAAATTGAAATTTCATAGTCTTTTACATCCTGTATTTTTAGGGGAAGGAAAAAAAAACAACCCAACAACTCCTGCAGCATTGAAGAGAGAAGCTGGCTACCTCAGTCATCTACACCTGAGAAGGTTCATGCAGTACTTTCCCAGGGCCACACCACAGATGCTGTCTTCCTACACAGTGACCTCCTGGTACAGCTACAAACATAGTTCATTACTGATCTATATCCCATTCCATATGAGGCAAGAAGATACAGTTTGTTCTGTGTCTTAACAGGCACCAGGCTGTGGACTGTGAAAGGCAAGTGTTGATATAGAATCACAGAATCATAGAATGCTTTGGATTGGAAGGGACCTTTACAGGTCATCCAGTCTAACCCCCCCCACAATGAGCAGGGACATCTTCAACTAAATCAGGTTGCTCAGAGCCCCATCCAGCCTGACCTTGAATGTTTCCAGGGATGGGGCACCTACAGTCTCTCCAGGCAACCTGCTCCAGTGTTTCACCACCCTCATTGTAAAAAATTTCTTCCTTGCATCGGGTCTAAATCTACCCTCTTTTAGTTTAAAACCATTACCCCTTGTCCTATCGCAACAGGCCTTGCTAAAAAGTTTGTCCCCATCTTTCTTATAAGCCCCCTTTAAGTACTGAAAGGCTGCAATAAGGTGTCCCTGCAGCCTTCTCTTCTCCAGGGTGAACAACCCCAACTCTCTCAGCCTTTCTTCATAGGAGAGGTGTTCCACCCCTCTGATCATTTCTGTGGCCCTCCTCTGGACCTGCTCCAACAGGTCCATGTCTTTCCTGTGCTGAGAGCTCTGGAGAGTTTTTAAGAGAGTTCTCATAATGAAGCAGTACTAGTCACACAGATCTTCTAATCAGGCATTTAGTAATTTTGCTTTGCGGCTTGGAAAATGTCTTTCATTTAAATTCACCTCCTAGGAGCTGTGTGTCAGGCAATTATTCTCTACCAGAAGATTTCAAAGTCCACGCAAATTAAAGGGCCTCTGTTCTTAAAGTAATACTGCCCTCAAAGCATCATTACTGTTGTTAAGAAATAGCAAACCTGAAGGCACAAAGATTTCTGTTTCTCTCCTACAAATACAGGTGCAATTCCTATTAATGTTATTGGCAGTCAGCTGTGCATATTTACAGATCTAATGTAGAGTTTCTCTGGATAATGAACACAGCTGAATACTCACGATTCTGAAACACCACCATGAAAAGGAGAACTGAGTTCAGTTTCCAGAACACGGAGACTTCTGAATTAATTTAATACAAAATATGATGGCCTATAGTGATATTAGTTCCAAATCTGTCCAGATATTACCTAGGTAGAATCAAGTTTTGTCAGGAATAGACTCCTGAGGAAGAAGTACAACCTTGCAAGATATGGCACCAGTGAGCATTTGTCCTTCTTTGAGTTACTACTAGGTGAATGTTCTTGTGATGTACAGTAAACCTCCATGTGTTGTTGATTTTTAGTCTTAGGTTGCTTCATAACTGAAATAGAAAGTAAATGGTTGATTTTCATGTCAGACATTCAAAAAACTTACCATCATTTACAATCAGTTGGAACCACTGCCCAAAATACAGGCCATCTGGAAGCCTGTAGGGTGTTTGATATACAAATGTACAGAAGTAGTCTGGGGAATTACAGGGTGGCAGTCCACTTTTGCAAAGAAGAACCATAGCCCACAGAGAAGCAGCACAGCCCTGAAAAAAAGCACATGCAGCAAGCGTCAAAAAAGAGGTGAAGACAAGTTTTTAACAAGTTGGATACATTTTCAAAGTATTGCAAGGGAAATCAAGCACAGAAATCCTTTCAAACAGAACAGATTCTTCAGATAGACCCTCTGAAATCCTTGAATTAGAAACTATTCTTCTAAGTACCTTCTCTAGCAATATCATGCCACTTAAAGAAGAGTCAAAATAAAACAATGTCGAGGTTTACTTGAGAGACTGCAGAATTTCTGGGCCATTTGCTGGTAAAACAGATCTGGCAATAGAAAGCCAGCAACAGAATTGCAGCTTCTAATCCAGTACAATCTATGTTGCTGAAACATTACTTAAAAATGACAGCATATCCTCTGATCCCATAAAGAACCAGTGCCATAATCAGACAGGCTTTCAACGCTGTAACGCTGTGCTACTGTTATCCTTTCTCGGCCAGGTTCACAAAAGCAATATGCTCGCAGCAGTTCCCACGGAGAACATGCAAGTTGTTGGTTGTCACGCACTTTAGTAAATCTCTCTTCTTCCATTTATTTATCTGTTATTTCTACACCCATCCTGCATATCTATTCAGTAATGACATAATTTAGGTTGTGTGGTACTGCACTCACTGTGGCTCTGAAAACCTACAATTGGTTAGACAGCTTAACAGTTTTGCCTCAGTAAAATTTTTCTTCACTGTTTCCTGGAGGGCAGGATTTATGGTTTTTTTTAGTTTATAAGTTGCTTGCATTGTCAACAAAAAGTATGCAAAATTTGGCATAGTCAGTTTACAGGTATTGTCACTTGGTTATAATCTTTGGATTAAAGTTTTCCAATTTAACTAGCTAGATATTTAGGTATGATTTCAGCTCCACTAAGTAGCACAATTTATACTTTAATGTCATTAAACTGAAGAAGATAAGACAAAAGACAAACATGAAGGTACCTAAACACTACTTTCAAAGGCAACTTAAGATAACGTTGCAAAAAGCTTCTCAGTGATCAGAGATCTAGAAAACATAACCTGTGAAGAAAGGCTGAAAGAAGGGTTAAGTCTAGAGAAGAAGGACACTGAAAGACAGCAATACAATAATTATATTCAAAGACATGAAGAAACACTTCATGAGGAAAAAGGGACAGTTATTCTCCACATGCACTTGGAAGAGGACAATAAACAATGGGCTTAAACTGCAACAAAGAGCAGGGAGGACAACACCACTCTCACAAAAGGGCTGGTAAACTACCAGAATGAACTGCATGGACAGGCAGTGCAGCCTCTAGCACTGGAAATTTAAGAATAAATTAGACGAACTATTGCCAGGAAGTGTTTAGACAGAGCTGATCCTACATGGGGATAGGGGCAATGCACCAGATGACCACTTCAGGCTCCTTCTGTACCTATCTTCTATTATATTACTACTTCCTACTATTAGTTCCCAAGCTCCAGATTTTCAAAAATACAGAGGCATGTGTAGAGCAGAACAACGGAAAGGAGGTCAGCTGGCACTTTAGAAATTCTCCTTTTTACTTATCTTCATTTGCTGGCACTTAAAAGCTTTCAAAACCATCTAGAAGTGTCCAGATCACTTTTAGAAGCAGGCTCCCAGGCAGCTAAGTAGCACTGAAAATCTTATTCAAAGTGACTACTCCAAGTGTACACAAAAAGCATCTAATGATGGTACTTGGGTTACTGTCCTAACTATAGGAGAGGTCAAACTGAGCTGAATAGAACTGTTCATGTTATTAAAGTTAACAGCAATAGAAACACTTCACTAAACGGGAAGCTTATTGCCAGAATTGTATCCAGAACAAAAGGAATTCCAGCCTTGAATACCGATACTGTGTTTTTCTGTCTCCCATGCTTTCAAAAAAGCCAGCATAAGATATAGATAAATATAGGCAAATAGATTTAAATAACCCGTCCAAATATTTTCTGAAAGCACCTTCTTTGTGCAGTATGCCAGAATCAGCTCCCGAGCATGTTTTTTATAAAGGATATTATATCTCATAAATTTAAGTTAACTACTGTTAGAGACTACAAAGAAAATTCTGCAGGGCAGATTATCTGCCTATCTTACTTTCACAGCAGCTACTGTCAGAGACTAGGTACTGGAGTAGCTAAAATTTGGGCCAGATGGCAGTTTTTATGCTCCTACAGTAGTTTTGCCTCATGAAGATCCTTACATGCCCTCATGATATTCAGTGAAGTTCATCTTTTTCAAGCCAGTGAATATCAAGTACTCAGTCACTGATCCCAATTAAATCTCTGCTTAAAACCAACTCTTTCCATTCATTTTCCATTCTTCTTGCTCTTTCTTTCATTACTTCACTTACAAACAGAAAATAAACTGTTCATTGTTATTGAACCTAACTCTTGTAAGCACAGTGACATTGCAGCAGTATCTGTGAATGATTTAAAAAGATACTTAATATATTTCACTGTGTGTAATGCCATGGAGCCTTGACATTTAGATATTAGCATAATGCAAATAATAAACAATATTATATAACTGTGATTGAAATTGAAACACCGAACAGTGCATTATACAAATGTAAAAAGAAAAGAAAAGGTGGTTTAGGCAGTAAACAGACACAGGAAAATCCATCAGGAGTCAGGTAAGTATACTTAAAGCCATAAAATTACCTTGTGTCAAAACTAATTGAGGGAAGCAGCTCGTCACTAATGCAATTGTGCTTTAATAATCGAGATGGCATCTACATGAGCCTGTGAGAAAGGCAGATCTAGAAGACATAAATGAAAACTTTTGAAGAGATTGGGTTTATTCTCTCAGCTATTTCTGTTGTGCATCAAGCTGAAATAATTGGATGCATCGTTTCAAAACATACAGTTTCTGCTTGAGTGGGTAGGAGGACCTCCTGTAGTTCAGGGTAACCCACAGTCTGTTCTGGGGACCTTCAAAATTCTCCAGGTGGTCCCCTGAGAAATAACCCATGTCATCTGATCTCCTAGCTCTTTTCTACTCCAAATTTATACAGTCTGTCAAGGTTGTCAATATGAAAGCCATTTAGATGTTGTCTTGTTTTGCATTTCCTACTCTAAAATGTTCCAGAAATGAATCCACTATCTCTGAATAAAGAATCGGTCTAAGAGTTGGCAAGGACTTCATTTCAACTTTTATTAAGGGCTTATCAAGTAAAAAGGACTGGAACAAAGAAGAATAAAATATTTTATTTCCCCGCCCTCCACCTAGTCTGAATGACAGTCCTTTTGAGGTCAGTATTGCTTAAGCCTGTAAAATGAAAAGTGCTACGAATCACAATCAAATAACTGTCAGACGCCTTATTAAATTTCATTCAATTCTATACAAAATCTTAAGGGACCATCGCTATCTTCCAATTTAGACAAAGATTAAATAAAAGCTGATCAAAGATTTATAGAATTCTAAAGTGATACTAAACACAATGTGCTATGCCTGGAAAGCTTTCTCTGGTACAACGGAGTTAGAAGTGGCCTGCTTTAATGGTTTTATTTAAGCACCACTTTTCATTGGAGGAAAAAATTAGCAGTTTACAACCAACTCACCTAATTAAAATCTCATAATTCACAGTCTAAATCAAGTTTACACTGATGCTAGAATTCATATGGTTGGCCAGATAGAATAAAAATCAGTAACAACCTCAACAAAAGAGGCAACATTACCATTCTTTTTTTTTTTTTTTTAATCCAGAAAAAAGCCAAAACTTCACTTTTGGTGGGTTTCCAGACCAGCAATTTTCAGCCTATCTGCTGTCCAAGAAATGTACAGGTAAGCTAAGAAGGTCTCCTAAGTGCAGGTAGCAGCAGTAGTTACTAGAGTGTCTATTTTCACCACTATAATATACCTGGGTTCTACCCATCTATGGTAAAGTATGACATGCAATCATTACCCCACTATATTAAAAACATTAACAGGACATATAGGGAAGAAAAAGAACCAATGAGAAGAGGAAGGTGCATTAACAGAGAGAAGTTGCTTTATATTTTCTTTTCTTGCTGTTGAAGGAAAGAATTCTTATGTAGGAAGAGTCACAAGCAGAGAAGAGTCTGCCTTACATATTTAGAGAGAAAGCACTTAAAATTGTGTTTATTTGTTTTCAAGGCAACGAGGTTCATTACAAACTGAGTGCGTTATAAAGTGTTCCAGTGTTCATCTACAACAGAAATCATACTTCTAAAAGAAAGATTTCAGCCTAAGGCTTAGCAAGAATTTTATGACTCTGAACATAAATTCAGAATTCTTCTGTGGTAGAACCTCTGGAGAGTCAATATACAAATTATAGCAGACATACTGATTTCTGAAAGCATTTTAATGATATGTAACTCAGATAATATTTTCACTGTTTTGTATATCTGGTCTACTTTCTTCGACTGGGGCTCTTTGCATCCTTGTCTGAATACCCACAGAACCCTTTGTTAGTGAGTTGATGCTGACTGCTTCAGTACTGGTGACTAAATGTGTCCTAGAAATGTGGATCTGTATTTATTGAAAAATTAAACATGGACAAAGATGCAAAACTTGGATCCTCCCATACCTTCCTGACATCAGTGTAGCCTCACTGACCTCAGACAGATGTGAAAGCAAAGGCAAAATTTGCAACACAAATGTCAAACAATAGCACCTGTGACTCCTACAAGTTGTGATATTTCAAAATCACTTTCAGACCACAAAAGGAATATAAAGCAAGACATCAACTAAGCCATCTTTCAGTTCGCAGTCCATGTAGTTTTCCATATTTCCAAATACGCTTGGCACAAAATTATAAGGAGTACTGTCAATGACAGTGTTTATACTTGTAGTTCATATATAAGGTTATTCTGTTATCTATACAGGATAAACCTAAACCAGGCTTCTGTTAAGGCAATTCATGTCAGCCACAAGGAAAATGACAATAAAGTGGTTTACAATAAGCATGTTTACTTATTACTAAGTTCGAATTGAGAACATTTCACCTTTACCCAGTAAGATCACATGACAGACAACTGAACATGAGCCAGCAGCATGCCCAGGTGGCCAAGAAAGCCAACAGCATCCTGGCTTGTATCAAAAATAGCATGGCTGCAGGACTAGGGAAGTGATCCTGCCCCTGTACTCGGCACCAGTGAGGCCACACCTCGAATACTGTGTGCAGTTTTGGGCCCCTCACTACAAGAGAGACATTGAGGGGCTGGAGCGTGTCCAGAGAAGGGCAACGAAGCTGGTGAAGGGTCTAGAGCACAAGGCTGATGGGGAGCGGCTGAGGGAACTGGGGTTGTTTAGTCTGGAGAAGCGGAGGCTGAGGGGAGACCTTATGGCTCTCTACAACTACCTGAAAGGAGGTTGTAGCGAGATGGGGGTTGGTCTCTTCTCCCAAGTAACAAGTGATAGGACGAGAGGAAATGGCCTCAAGTTGCATCAGGAGAGGTTTAGATTGGATATTAGGAAAAATTTCTTTACTGAAAGGGTTATCAAGCATTGGAACAGGCTGCTCAGAGAGGTGGTGGAGGCACCATCCCTGGAGGAGTTAAAAAAATGTGTAGATGTGGCACTTTGGGACATGGTTTAGTAGGCATGGAGGTGGTGGGTTGACGGTTGGACTAGGTGATCTTAGAGGTCTTTTCCAACCTTAATGATTCTATGACCACAGGTAATTAAGCCAATACCTTTTTGTCATGCACTTGAAAAGGAAAATGTAAAGTAAACTGAAACATAACAAGAATCATTGCCTGCTGATCACAACTTCAGTGTTGGTATGACTAATTCCTTTTGATACTACTTAAAATATATGACTTGGGATGAATTCTGAAAGGGCAAGGTAGCTGTATAGAGAGATGGATTAAACAGCAGTTAACAGGTTTTCTTGTGTACCATTTGTCGTGGTTTAGCCCCAGCTGGCAACTAAGCACCACACAGCTGCTCGCTCACTCCCCCCCAGTGGGATGGGGGAGAGAATCAGAAGAGTAAAAGTGAGAAAACTCATGGGTTGAGATAAAGACAGTTTAATAAGTAAAGCAGAAGCTGTGCATGCAAGCAAAGCAAAACAAGGAATTCATTCACTCCTTCCCATGGGCAGGCAGGTGTTCAGCCATCTCCAGGAAAGCAGGGCTCCATCACACATAATGGTTCCTTGGGAAGACAAACACCATCACTCCAAACATCCCCCCTTCCTTCTTCTTCCCCAGCTTTCTATACTGAGCATGACGTCATATGGTATGGAATAGCCCTTTGGCCAGTTTGGGTCAGCTGTCCCGGCTGTGTCCCCTCCCAGCTTCTGCACCTGGCAGAGCATGGGAAGCTGAAAAGTCCTTGAGTAGTGCAGCAACAACTAAAACATCTCTGTATTATCAACACTGTTTTCAGCACAAATCCAAAACATAGCCCCACACCAGCCACTATAAAGAAAATTAACTCTATCCCAGCTGAAACCAGGACACATTTCAAATAATCACTTTGGTCATTTTTTCAGGATTATCAGAGAGAAGATTCAAGATGAGCAGATTAAAAAATAACAGTAGCAAAAATGAACTGAAGTGAAAACACATTGTATGCCACTCATTTATCTGCAAAAGATTTTCCTTTCGTTCTTCTCTTTATGTAGGAACTTCTCGCTAACGTTAAGCATGTGAATTGTATGTACTTCTGAAACATGTTAATTTCCAACTGTCAGTGCCACAGAAACCTCTCTGCGAGCCTATCCGATGGGACTTGCGTCTGAGGAAGGAGATCCATCTGAATTCAGTACACTAGGATGGTTTAATATTCCTTTTTTGGAACATCTCCAAGGAAACAGAGATGAACAGAAATGAGACAAAAATTGGGAAATCCCATCTTCCAACTTCTGTTGTTAAGAGCCATCTTACAAGCCAGAAGAAGAACAAATACAACAACCAAACCCTTACAAAACCCAGGACATACACATGGTGGGAATTTGGGTGAAAAATGTACATGCCACAATTTTCTTTCTTCTGGGGAATGAGGGATGAAGTTCTGTTATCTGGGCCTGACGCAGGCAGTGCTTTTTCTCATCATCCATTTTTGTCTGTGAGAAAAGAATTAGAAGAGAAGACTCCTAAATTTTTCCTTGTACTGCCTCTTGGCCTGGGGCGATATAAGGCCTGTTACCGCCCAAAACCAGGAAAAAGACATACAGAAATTGTCATTATCTTACAGAGAAGAAAAATTTATCCTTAATCCAGCACTTGGTGGCCACAGATAAATGATATACAGAGAAAAAGCCTGCTTCTCTTTTTCATCTGGCACCTTTCCCAAGGAAGCTGCCTCTCCTGCACCTCAGCTTCACCTAACACATTCCTTGTATAGTCTTTTATAACATACATACTTGGATGGGTAAGTTGGCAGAGGAAGGACCAGCAATACAATAGCAAAGGTAGGTGTATTCTACTTTGGCCTAATTCAGAGGCAATATATAATGCATTTGCTCTCAGCAATATCACTGGTCATGAACCCTTCTGTTCTCTTACTGTTACTAGTGCTCATCCTTTCAAAGAAATGCCATTTTACCACATGATTTCCCAGTTCCTACCTCGGCTCTGGAAACAGCATTCAGCAAAACCCTACTTTGAAACCTTTACCATTTTTGAAGTTTAACCCTATTATACAGAACTTAATCTGAGTTTCTGGAACTTTCAGATAGCAATGCTGGGAACCTACTGAAGAGGGCCAGATCAGTTTGAAAATGGGCTCTTGGTCTAATACACGGACAGGAAGGATTAATCACAGTTACACAGTAGGGGTCAAACTCTGATGGAGCAATCTTTCTTTGTTTCATCAACAATGCCCACTATTAGATGAGCATATACCTTGAAATTAAGCCAATGGAACCTACGTGGAAAACTTGGTGTTAACTCTTTAGACAAATTAAAAGCCAGGCGCCCGATGAATTTACCTGTGTTCTCAACCTGTCCTGTTTCACAGCTACTAAATTTCTGAGCTCACGTAAAAAACTTTTATTTTTCATCAATTTGGAATATAAAAAAGGAAACATTTGATATTTTTTACACTGATTTTGTATTTAGAACTAAGCAATGACAGAATAAAATCTGAAATGGAAATTAAAGTGCATAAACAATACATTCATGTCCATTAGGAAAATAAATTTAGTCCTGAAACCTTGTCGTGGTTTAACCCCAGCCAGCAACTAAGCCCCACACAGCCACTCACTCACTCCCCAGCACTGGTGGGATGGGGAAGATAATCGGAAGAGTAAAAGTGAGAAAACTCGTGGGTTGAGATAAAGACAGTTTAATAGGAAAAGCAAAAGCTGTGCACGCAAGCAAAGCAAAGCAAGGAATTCCTTCACTCCTTCCCATGGGCAGGCAGGTGTTCAGCCATCTCCAGGAAAGCAGGGCTCCATCACGCCTAACGGTAACTTGGGAAGACAAACGCCATCACTCTGAATGTCCCCCCCTTCCTTCTTATTCCCCAGCTTTACGCGAGGACGACATCATATGGTACGGAACATCCCTTTGGGCAGTTGGGGTCAGCTGTCCCGGCTGTGTCCCCTCCCAGCTCCTTGTGCACTCCCAGCCTCCTCGCTGGTGGGGTGGGGTGAGGAGCAGAAAAGGCCTTGACTCTGTGTAAGCACTGCTCAGCAACAACGAAAACATCCCTGTGTTATCAACACTGTTTCCAGCACAAATCAAAAACATAGCCCCATACTAGCTACTATGAAGAAAATTAACTCTATTCCAGCCAAAACCAGCACAAACCTTTACAGGACAACGTATTTGATAAAAGGCTTATACAAAAAATACATATTTTTTATTTTGTCAGAAGCTATTTGAAGGATGAAAACTGTAGTGTAAAAAGTGCATGACATGTTTCTAAGTAATTTTTGACAAATCAGACAGAAGCTATTGAACTACTTTAAAATAATAGCATATTGAAGTATAAAGCCTTAGTTGGGCTGACAACTGACATTGCTTTTTTGGTTTCTTTTTGTTTGAAAGCAAATTCGAATAACACATTAGTTTATTTAATTATTTATAATCAATAAAACCAGTTGTAGAAACATACTCTCTCTGTAAAATCAAAGTAGCCTCATTTTTAAAGCACGCTCTTAATTTTCTAGAAACCAGTTTGAGATCTGTGCAGGGGCCTGCTTTTCAGCAAATGCTGAGTATTAGACATGATTGAGCTATTTTATTTGTTTCCTATTTTTAAAACATAACTTCATATGATAGCTTAGCAATGATTTTCAAATTGAACTTCTATTCTCTGAATATTTTGCTTTATGCATATAATCTTGCATCAACATTTCTGCCACTTGTGGCACTTTTTAAAAATCAAAGTCCTCCTTTCCACATGAAAATGAAACTTTTGAATTTCTATTGACAAACTAAGAGCTTATGCACAACATAAAAAATTTCAAAGAATCAAAGAATGTTTAATAGAAAATGGCATCTATAAAGGACAAAGAAGCCAAGGCAGTCTCTTGGTAGCTAAAACATGTGACAGACCCATGGGCAGCTTCAAAGCTGCCACGATGATGCATCTGCCAAGCAGCCAGCTGCTCCTGCTAGACAATCTTCTTTGTGACTTGGCATCCAGGTCTTGTGCTTGCCATTCAAAAGCAACAGAAAGACTCACAGGATATAGGATGGTAGCTACCCCTTCATATAACATATAACATCTGTAAAAATCCCTTTAGAGATAGTGGGTGCCGTGGGAAGTGACATTTTTGCTCTAAAATGCTGATGCAGTCATTTGCAGGGGGGAAATGCAAACTGAAAAATAAATTTATCATAAGAGCTCCTTTGTCCTCCCAGTAAAGTATCTCAGGACTCAGAAAATCTCCTGTGGCACAAAGAAGTACTATTTTCATTATTTTGAAGACAACTAAGGTACCAAAGATTAGATGGCTCAGGAAAGGTCACAGAGGGTGTCTGTAAGAGTGAGGATTCAAGCATGTCTCCCCAGAAACAAGCCTGACATGGTACTTAATATCATACCTCTTCCCTACAAAGGGTAGATCATTTCTATGAATAGCAAGAGGTTTGCCATACAGCAACCATCAGGAATGAAACCATTACAACTAAGTTAAATTATAATTGCACAGAATCTCCTCTTAAAAGCCTTGCAGAGTTTTAATGAGGGATCATGTATTTCCTAGATATTATATTTTACGCCATTCTATACAATATTAAAGCAAATCCATAATTTACTATTACATGCTGTAAGATGATTCCGAGAAGTTAGCGTCTTCTCTCAAACCTTAAAGAATTTTATAATAAGAGTAGGCTTGATTTGATTGCTTAACCCTCTTCAGGCTTATATATGAGTTTTTATTTTTATGGATTCCTTGGAAGTGAATAAATTGCTGTTCAGTCCTCTGTAAACTTAAAAGCAGCAGGCAACATCATGATGGATACATTTGGCGTTGGTGCTACAGCATGGATAGCCAGGTTTAAAAGCTCATAGTGCAGTGATCTAAAAGTCTCAGATTCATTTCCAGCCAAGTTCATTCCCTGGCAAGAAGTGATGAGGTGAACAGAACACCACCTACTCGGTCTTGCAGCTGTTTCTATCCTAGCACTCAGTTCATATACACTTACTGAGCTAGTTTCTGTGTCTAGAGGGCAGCCTGGCATCAGCTTCTTTGAAACATTCATATATTATATCATATCCAGCGATATGGCAACATTTAAACAAGACAGACTATTAAAAGATAGTGAGAGCCATGCATTATGGATTAAAGTGTAGAATGAGAAGTTTTTGGAACATTAGTGTTCCAGAAATATTAACTATAAACCCATGTGAAGTATTGAAAATCATCACATTTAGTAATATTCTATGTTCTTTCAGTGGAAAATTGAAAACAAAAGAGTAGAGAAACATATCCCAGTTGTAGGAACAAATTATATATTTATAATTCTTTACTAGGATTTTCTGAAAAGACAGTGTGCTCATAATCACACACAGGCAACGGAGGAGTTATGAAAACTAATATTTGGTCTTAATATAGTCTTATTTACATTGCAATAATTTGTAGGAACAACAATCAAGGATCTTCAGCTTGTATAAAGCACCACAACTGAAGAAAACATGAGAAGAGAGATGATGTTCAAAAATACACTGACATGTTCATTGTGTTTGTTGTCTAACCTGTGGATTCCATGAAAAGATGAAGGCAAACTGAAAATTACTTTTCTTCTAAAATATATGTACAGGAAATATTTCTTCTCATATATGACTGATTAACTATTGCAGCAGTCTCAGAAATACTGAGAATTCCACTGGAAAACAGAGACAAGACATCATCTGGGAGGCCGACAGTCCTGACCAGCTGGGTTGTTCAGGTTGCTAGGTCCTCAAGTTAGCTAAATGTCGTGGTTTAACCCCAGCCAGCAACTAAGCCCCACACAGCCACTCACTCACTCCCCACCGGTGGGATGGGGAAGAGAATCAGAAGAGTAAAAGTGAGAAAACTCGCGGGTTGAGATAAAGACAGTTTAATAGGTAAAGCAAAAACTGCGCACACAAGCAAAGTAAAACAAGGAATTCCTTCACTCCTTCCCACGGGCAGGCAGGTGTTCAGCCATCTCCAGGAAAGCAGGGCTCCATCATATATAACGGTGACTTGGGAAGACAAATGCCATCACTCCAAACATCCCCCCCTTCCTTCTTCTTCCCCAGCTTTATATGCCGAGCATAACATCATATGGTATGGAACATCCCTTTGGGCAGTTGGGGTCAGCTGTCCTGGCCGTGTCCCCTCCCAGCTCCTTGTGCACCCCCAGCCTCCTCGCTGGTGGGGTGGGGTGAGAAGTAGAAAAGGCCTTGACTCTGTGTAAGCACTGCTCAGCAGTAACCACACCATCCCTGTATTATCAACACTGTTTCCAGCACAAATCAAAAACATAGCCCCATACTAGCTACTATGAAGAAAATTAACTCTATCCTAGTCAAAACCAGCACGCTATGTCAAGATGCCATTTAGAACATAAATCCTACTGAGCTGTCCCCTCAGTTCCTACAAAACAAATCTCAAAGGAAGTTCCACTATGATAGAGATTCCCCTGCTGTTGAACCCACCTTAGCTACTACAGCTAAAAAGATGTGTTAGAGAAATGGGACACCTGGCATATTTCAAGCTTGCATGATCCCGTTGCTGTAAGATGCCTCCTTGGTAGATGCTATTTGTTACATCTTTAGATAGTGCAGAGAGGATGCACAAAAACCCCTGAAATATTTACAAGTACACTGTAGTATTAGTAAAAAAGATGCTACAGCTTAAGATACAGTTCTAAAGCAAAACGACACAACTGAAGCATGATCTTCAGTAAGAGAAGAGGCAACAGGTAAGACAACAGGCCAAATTAAGTAAAGAGGGATAGAAGACTGGGGTAACAACCCAAAGGGATCCCATTCTTGTATTATAGCATTTTCTGTTCTGTGGGAGTTTTGCTATAGGGTTTGAATGAAATTACATAGACCAATAGACAAGGCACTGTGCATTTCAGCCGTGGATAAGCATGCTGCGGTAATGAGGATGTCTGGTGAATCTATTTGTGTTCTGAGGCCTGAATTTATGGGAAGTTGTTACATTCATTGAAATCATGAAGGGGAAGTAGTAATAAAAAAATGCTACAACTGCAACAAAAAGCTTGCAAGAAGGGCAAATAAGCCCCTCTGGAAGTTACTGAGATTAAGATACCCTTATTTTGGGGAGTAACTACTTGTTAAGAAATAAAACTTTATTATTATGACTATGCTAGTTTTTTGCTCTGTTTTGCAAATTTCCTGATCTCTCTTGACTTTCGGTTCTAAAGTACACATTGTCAGGAACTAAAATGATTAAACTGTGTAATCTGTTTATTCAGATCATATGCTGAAAAGTATCTTATTTCATATGTATCTACTGTAGTGATTCCAACAAAGCCACTAAACAAAAAATGAGCTCTTAGATAAAGGAAGACAATCCTTACCTTCTCTTGACACCTGTCTGCAACCTCAACTCTCCATCGATAAACTGCCATATAAAAATTTACCTATCTAATTATCTTCGGCATTTAAACTGTATCTATCATAAAGGCAGGTGAATTCTTAAAAGCACTGCGTTTTGACATGTATAACCTCTGGGTTATACTTCAAGGAACTCTGCAGCTCGACAGGACTGTGATATACATGTGCATGGGTTAATAAAAGAAATTTGCCCAAGACACTCCTTAGCCTCAGCCTCTGACTTCTCCATGATCTGCTTCCCAAGATCTTCCATCAGTATAATTAAATATGTCCATGTTATTTTATGGAGCTAAGCCTGCTTATACCAGCTAAAGATCTGGTTCAATTTGCTTATGCAGCTACCTCACGTTTTATCCATCTTTCGGGATATGTGACAAATACAGATGTCCTGCATGAGAAAAAGTATGTACAATCCAATCCACCAACCCTGTCAATATTGGCTACAGCTTACTAATTAACTTGCAAAATGTGAATGAGCTAATTAGCAGGGCATACTAAATAGAATATCATTAGTCAGTCAATCAATGCTGGTTTCCACTAAGTGAATGAGTAATTCCCACACATTCTGGGTCACTGTCAACCTCTCAAATTTTCCATTGGACTACCTTGTCCTCTCACCAAATCTAAAACTGAAAATACTAACAGCATGACCTGATTCAACTTACTACTTGTACTCCCACAGATCACCAGCGGTTACATTCTGGGAAACACTGAAACAGCCTCAGTTGCTTCAGACTGGTTTCTGTTCCTTTCACTGAGAACAGCAAATGAGACCATAATTTTTCCAGGTCCCAGGAGACCTCAAAAGTTGTTCCAACAAATATCCCCATTTGGGGAAGTATTTATTGAGGCATAAAACTCGCAGCCATAAAGAAACCCTGCCACAGGCACAAGTGACCTAAGGAAAGTGCTTTAAGCAGTGCCTAATCTTTGTTGATTGGCAGAGCCCCAAGACATTTTCAGTATGGTATATTTAAGATTACTGACATCAGGCTCACTTTTCCTATTTAGCTTTCGTGGATTCCTCCAAATCAACCTGCTGACCCTCAGCATGCTGCCAGACCACAGGCCGCAAACCATTCTGCAGATATGCAACTCTAGAAACAATAGTACAGTACAATACAATAGGCAACCCCCAAAGAATATGCTCAAATATGCTTTCACTACAAGGTCCACTGCCCAAACTTTAGCTCATTTACTTTAGTGCTTAAAGCCTTACAGGAACGTCTCAGCTCTCTAAAGACTCTGATAGCTGAAAGTGTAAACACTGACTTTCAGTCATGGCCCTTGCATTTTCACTAATGGCATGTAATTGTCTATGGTATCCTTTTAATACTAAAATAACAACAAATACTCAGCCAGAGACAAGGGAAAAAGACAAAATGCTCATGGTGCTTATGAGGCTCGTCATTCTCTGATTTTAGAGTTTTCCTTACACAAGTAGTTTATTTTGACTAATATCAATCCTTAATGCCTGTGCCACGCAAAATCTCCTGCTACATGTGCATTCAGACATCACAAGTAATATTTTGGAAAGGAAACATTTCCATTAGTTTAGATAACATCATCAAATTCAGTGGGAGAGAATGACTGGCTGGAACATATAAATACTGGCTGGAACAAGAGTACATGATGAAGCATCTCTTATTGATTAGTAGATTTGCTCTTGTGTATGGTATTTCACAACATCCTTAATCAAGCCTTCTCTGAAAGATTCCAGCAAGATTCAAACAAATTCTTGATTTTGATAAATAGGCTGTCAAGCAAGGTTAGACTTGCAATGTTTTTAACCATCCGCTGGACCTTACATTCTCATTTCAGACACAGACATAAGTCTTAATATGTAATACAAAAAACCCCAAAACCACATATACTCCTAGAGAAATGATGTATTTTGCTATGAAAGAGTTGGCATTCTACTTTGAGAAAAAGCTGTTACCAGCATATGAGGTGATCTCATTCTGAGAGGGTATATGCTCTTTGTAGCCTGCTCTTCACAAATCTATGTCTTTGTGTGGTACAGCAGAGAAGTATGTAGCTCTGCAGTAAATACAGGCATTGGAATTCATCTAAAATGCACTTACCAACATGATGCCATGTTTTGGCTGCCATTTCAAGATTTCCATGTAACATGAAAATGCACTGAATAATCGGGAAAGCCAAAGAGAAAAGCTTGACATACAAGACCTCTTCTCCACCAAGCACAATGAAATAAGGGAAATTACAATGTCAATCAGTGGAGTTGAGAAGATATCAGGAAAAAATGCTATGTGCACTTTGCATAAAATAGAAATGAGGCTTCATTCAACCATTCCTGTTTTCCTAAGTTATTCCATCTGCAGGACATCTGTCAAGAGCATTTTTCCCCACAATGTTGTCTACTAGAGCAAATACCAGTTTAGAGACACAGGAATGCTTGGTTGCATTAGTACATAGGGAATTAGTTGCTAATGATGATTAGAATTTGTATAAGTGATCAATTAACAGTATACACATGCCAAATGTCTGGCAGAACCTGGAATCAGATCCTTAAACTATGTAATTTTTTTTTCCTTACACTGTAGCCATGATAGAGGAGATAACTGCACATGATGCTGGTGTATAAATTTCAAACCTTTCCAGTATGCATATTTAGGATTAAATACACAGTTTTTCAAATGCTTCAGTGAAAAAAGATTATCTTCAAGTGCATAGCTGCTGTTTTTCAATGACAATTTTTTACTTTCGCAAATAATATTTGGATTCGTTGGAGGCAAGCAAGACTCCAGTACAGAACGCAAACATTAAGGCAATAAAATACCATCACTTCTTTTGTCCATAAGAGATCTTTCATGTGGAACACCAAAAATGAGCATTATCTTCTAATACCTACTGGAGGATTTCAGCTAGCCCAAGTGAAAAGAATAAGCACTGCATCATTGGTATATTACATTTTTAAAGTATTAATCTCCTTTTGATTTAGAACTGATATCCACTTCATACTTTATCCACTCATTCTGCAGGTGTATGCTAAGCACGGAGCATGTAGGCTTGAAAAAGCATTGAAATGAAGCAGTGCTCAAAATAATGGGAATGCTTCTTCTAAAGTTAGAGACCTGATTTATTAGAAATGGTTCAAACATTTTTCCTAATTAATGTGAGCAAAGTGCCTAACAAAACTAGAAAAATGTCTCTAGTTTGGACTCCACTGAGACTAATACTCATCCTTCACACTTCTAAGGGCAAAGTTGGGTAGGAGAAAAGAGGGAGCACTGGTTTTAGTCTCAGTGACAAAATTAAAAAGGGCCATTTAATGTTAGTATGTAAGCCATGGCTGATGAACAAGTTCTATGTTTTTCAACTTAAATTGTAAATAAAACTTGAAGTTGAGTTGAAAAATCTTGCTATTATCTCATACCCATATTTCTCTTCACATCCTAAGAGTCAGACAGATTTAGAAATATATGCAAATATTTTTCCTAGCACTGCAAGGAAGTTGTGCTTCTATTTTCTGACAGATAAAATGAGGTATAGAATCAAGATTCATCTCTGGAAATGAATCTAAATCAGGGTTAGGTATCTAATTGTGGGAATCTTATTGCCCACCTTTAGCTTTCTAAAAGGTACATGTCTAATGTAGACACCCTGAGATTAAGATTTACTTCACAGATAACAACCTTAGAATATGTCTAAGCATAATGCACATCTGACAGTTTACGCTTTTCTCGTTCTAGCCTTTTTTGCTACATTAAGCAACATATCCATTCCATGTACTGCCTCTGCGACAGCCCATTCTAGGCTGCTTCCCTCTGTATATTTGTCAGGGTGGTGCATTGTATTTCAGGGGCTAACAAAACACCAAAGTCCCTCTGGAGATCTGGCTCAGAATGATTTGCCAACAGGTGTGACCCATGTAATTGTCAGTGCCAGAATTAGAGTTTCAGGAGACCTGGCTTCCAGTCCAAAGCACAAAAATTACTCTTGTGAGAGAGATCTAATGCTCAAAAAGATGTAGAATCCTTCATCTAATTTGTATGTACAGTCACCGTGCAGCCGTATGTAAAAATCAGCCAACCAGTCCCTCAGCAACTCCAAATGCTGAATGTAGTCCTGGCATAAAAGCAGAGGGAGACAAGACAATGCCTTCTTCCCCACTGTTTGCAATTTGACTTCCATATAAAACATCCCAGGTAGAAGGACAGCTGTCAAACTTCATGAAGTTAACCCTCTATATATCTTTTGTGCAAGACTTTAGCTCAACTATTTATCAATGCTACTCACACTGTCAAATGTATATTGATGTATTAAAAGCTGTTCACTTACCAATTTCCTTTTGCCTAGGCTGAAGTCATGCCTCCAAAAGTAGATTTCTTTCCAAATGTACAAATTATCTTGGGTCAAATTATGAGAAACTTTCACAAACCACTTTTGCTAGTGAAACTAAAGAGCACTTACTCTAAAACACGTCTTCTGGCTTGGCCTTCAATGGCACAAACCGTATGGTAACTATTTTAATTTTGGGATTTGCTAGAAGGAATGTCTCAAAACTGTAAAGCTGTTTTTGTCATCCTGACAGCGGGATGTGAAGAAAACACCTTGTCTGAAAGCAAACAAGGAAGAGTTTGAAAGTGCAAATAACAAGGCTGGGATGTGTTGTGCGTGTCAAACTAGTAGATCACTGACAGAACTTGACACTCCTCTTCCACGTGTTACTTCAGTGAAAAACCCCAAACTTTCATAGATCTTCACACAAAGAATAGCAGTATTGACAATACGAGTGTGGATACTAAAGATCCTGTTCTGTTTTGACATCTAGTGTGGTTTTGCTATCAACATGATTTGGTATCAAGAGTTAGTCAAGTTGGCACCATTAGCAATAATTCAACAAAGTATACCGAATTACCTTTTAACTTTCCTACATGCACAATCCAACTCATTAAGAAAAAACATTAAAATCAGTTTAACTAAATGTATTCATATGGTATTTTTCTTTTTCCTTGATTCTAGTTAAAAGCAAATATAACTCTTAATGGTATGCATTTGTAAGAAAGCTGCAGGAAGTCAGGTAGAAAATGACTGACTAACAAGGAAGACTAATGACACCAATAGCAGTAAAATGTATAATAAACTAAAGAATTACTATTTGATAAAGTCTTGCATTCATACATTCATGCATACATACTTCTTCCAGTCACGCTTATAGATGTAGCTTATCATTATGTTTAAGTGTTAAAACGCTGTGTAAAATTTCCTTAGACAATACGATTTTGCATTTTACTGTACTGATGTTACTGCAGAAGTAGTTGTAAGTTTTGGCAAGTATGTACACTAAATGTAGGTCTGAAGGCCACCTTTACTGAAAACAATCAGAATATTACTTCTAGCTCTGGGACAAAAACCTTTAAAATCTGAACTTTTCTACATAAAGCTTGAGGTTTCATTTAAGAATTTTTAAAAAAATTCTGTTTAGTGTGAAAATAGGACAAAACCCCCCACAAAACCTAAAGAAGCCAAGAACCCTTTATTCCAGGTAGACTGAGCTACCTTATTGAAGAATGTTTGACAAACTCATCCCTTTTTGTTAGTGAATGAGCAGCAGATAGGTTTCAGTTTTTACAGACATGTTCATTATTCAAAATCTTTTAGTCAAAGTATGTCTTACATTACAGGCATACATTACAATGTATGTCTGACTACAGTTTGTTCATGAATGAGTACCTGGTACTTTTTAAAAATGATCAGTCTTTTATTATTCACTCTGTGTTATGACTGAAACTGGCAATATTTAAAAAAGTAATTTCCAATTCTGATTTGCTAGTTTTTGGATACCAATCCAGCAGAAAATGTATGTCTGCTGACACAGGATGGATTTGTATCCACTTCCTTTTTTAAGCAATTTGGCTCTGGGTTCAAGCAGTAGATCCTAGCTCTGGCATTGTAAAATGGGGTTCTGTTCCACACTAGATGAACTTCTCCAGGTCTGTGCAAAGAAAATCCAAGGTAATCAAAACCAGTTAAACTTAAATGTTTGTGTGAATAAATGTCTGTGCCCCCCCATTTCCTGCTATTATTATTGCAAGCAGAAATTTGTTACTAGGATCAGTCTTGGAAAGTTGATAGAAAGGCTTACGTAGAAAGACAGACTGCTTTAAGAAGTACCCTCTGCCTTCACTGGCACTTCAGTTATGATTTATCTTGCCCAGTATCAAGACACAAGTTAGCTATGTAATACTACCAACATCATTCCTGTTCTGTGAAAAAAAAGAGAACTTCATACAGTAGAATTGTCAGTCCTCCCTAATGCACAAACCCATATCATATCATACCTACAGATTCATACAAATGAAATATCTAGATAATTCAAATTGTGGTTTACAGTTCTGGTATTTGTTTCAGAATGTTCTTTTAGCAATACAACAATGGCATCAACTGTCAGTTCAGCTTTGAGCCTGATAATAATTGGAAAAAATATGATACTTTCATACTTTCACATGAGGTTTTTCTTTATTTCATGATGCATTTTGTGTACATGGAGATGGAAACTAAAACATTCATTGGCTATGTTGTTATGTTTTGCAAACGGTGAGCTGATGGTGTGTGGAACTCTCTCATTAAAAAAAAAACAACACCATCCTATTTAAACACAAATGTGTGTAATTCCAAACTGTATGTTCAAAAGCATCCACAGTCAAACTCTGTCACAGAATTAATTAAAAAAAAATAAAAATTCAGATTTAAGCTTCTGTTGAAGGAAAAGGTGCTCCAACGTTAACAGCTAGTTTCTGGGTTGACCTTACCCTAGAATTCTCCTTGTGGCAAAGCCATCACAGTTACCAATCCTGGAAATTATTATTTTTCTCCCAGAATTAACCATAGATCCATCCAAAAAAAGAGATTAATCTACAGTTCTTTAATGCACTAAACATCAAAATTCAAGTAGGTATGTATCAAACACATATGTGGTAATCCTTTATGTTATTTATGGTCTTTTTTTGATATGAGAATAATTGATTCAAATGGGTAACTCAGAAAGGTAATTTACAGTCTGGCATCTTGATTTTAAAGCTTTATTTTACTAACATCCACCAAGAGAGTAATGAATTTAGTCGTGAGGCAGAGCTAATAATTCCACAGAAGTTTTATAATGTCTTCATGCTTTAGCATGAAGTTTTTGCTTATCCCTGTCCTTAATTTGTGTAATGGGGGCTATTTACTCCACCCACGCATTTGCTTTTCATTGCATGATTCACTGAATAACAAAAGAAATACAAAGTTGATCAACAAGTAAGTGAGTAATTATAAACCACTAAGTTACTTTCCGATTACCCTCCGTTTTTATTGCAGCCTCCTTTTAAACCTACTTCTGAATCTGATGAACTAATTCCTTCTCTATATGGTATTTTCTTCCCTTCTTTTAAGTGCCTTAATACGCCAAGACTCTTTTTTCAGTCATATAATTACAATGATTAGACTTTTTTTTATCCTTTCTAACTCTCAGGAACACAGTACTATATGTAACCTTTTAGTATTGCTTTTAGGAAAACAAAGGCAGTTAATATATTTTGTAAGGAAAATTACAAATGAAAGAACTTCAGGTACTTTTGGCATCAGTTCAAGTTTTCTTTATTACAGCTTTCAGAGTGATATTTAGGCAACACATTTGGAATCAAGTGGTGTAAAAAATACAGTGGACACGTAGACCACATCAGCAACCATTCAGTACCAAATTTTTAATTCTATACCTTCAGAGCCCTAATAGGCTTACTCTTCCCCTCTCCTCTGTCACAGTCTGTTTAATGTATTACTTGAAACTTTAAGACTCTGATGTGAACACTGACATCTCCATACCTATGGCACTGGTACATAAAAATGTCATTGTCTAATTTTGCAAGGATGCATATTCCCAGCCAAACTGGATCTATGTAAGACAAAGGGGCATTTTACTAGTCAGAAAACATTTTTAGGAACTTGATTTTCTCATTAGTGCAGTATGCCACACTTTGGCTACTGATAGAACAGCTGATGGCAGCTGTCTCCTTTGTAAATGAGGGAATTACAGCAAGAAATCACCTTTAACATTAACATTTTTCATTTATTCACTAGTAAAGAAAACTATTAAAATGCTTTATAATCAGGAAATAATATAGGCTGGACAAGGCTTTTGTGTTGATGCTTTCCCACCATGAGTTAGCACAGTAGTAGACTTTCTTAAGATGCATTTTATTTCAGTAGAGCTAGTGAAAATTTACCACTTGCACACATACTGTTGCTGAAATATGAGAATAACAAATAATAGCTTAGTGGTTTCTCTACAGCCTAAGAAAGGAAGTTCTGGGTTATGAAGTATTACAGTTCCAGTCAAAGGAGCTGTACTTTGCCACTGCAAAGGAGCTGTAATTTGCCACTGGCATTTGTCACATTAAAATACATCTTACATGTATGAAGAAAAAAAAAAGTTTCTTTACTCTTTTCCAAATCATTGTATTCCTATGAAATTTTGTATCCCAAAAGTTTTGCCTCAAATTACTGCCTGAGCAGAAATCCTCAGCCTCTGCTTTTTCTAGTCACAGTTTACTCTTGTTCTCTTGATTATTATTTCAGCAATTTAATCCTTCTTACCAACAGCAGCAAAGAATATAAGGCTTCTATATGCCTCTAAAATTATATTACCTTCATCCTCTGTGCTTGTCTCTATATCGAAGTCACCTTTATTAAGTAACTCCCCAGTGCAAGCTCTACAATGCATCAAGGAACAGATGTTTTGAGTGTCTGTACAATAGTTATTGGGGTATTCTGTTTATTTTAATGGGACCCTGGATCCCTGTAACTGCAAGGAACATTCACACATTTACAAAAGATTTTATCATGCATTCCAATGAGAAACCATAAGCAGATTCAGCTCTTTTGCACTCATGCAATAAAGAAATGTTTAAGGACAGAATCTGGAGACACAATAGAATGATTCAGCCACATGAGAAGAGATAAGAGATTTCACTTCTCAGGAGAGCCACATGATTTGACATGGTTTTAAAACACACTTTAACTATTAAAGAGTTTCTTGTCAGAAAATGTTCACCTCATTCCCTTCAGAAAGGAAAGATAAAAATAGCTGACCATTCCTATTTTCCTGAAATGGTCCCTACGCTCTCATTTTTGTATTTACTTTCCCTCCCTCAGCCTGAAAATTGCAACACATACATACTGAGTTAACAAGATAAAAGGAAGGATTTTTAGCAGCAGAAGAGATAAATGCAATGGGTAAAATACTCAAAGGCATGATGCTAGAAGAAAATATGACTCAGCATGCATTGCACACAAAGATCCTAAGGCCTTATTGAAATAAACTCCTAATTGAGCTGACTGGGAAGCAGATATTTAAGAGAATAGTACGTTACTTCCAAAGAAAGACACATGCGAAACATTCCTACCATGATTCTAACAAACTGTACTAGTCCAAAACCACCCTTTCCTCTTACACTAGCTACTGCTGCCATCGCTGCTTTCTGTCCTCACACATACTGTGGTAAACACTACTCCCTTTATCTTTGTCTTGGTAGGGTAGGAACCACCTGAAACTCTAGCTACCTCATCTCTATTTTTACAGAAGTTTACTCACCACCAAAAATACAGTCCTGCCTCATTCACCTTCCTGTTCCTTCTTCTCTGTCCTGTCATGTAAGTGCTCATGCAGATCTGGACGGGGCCAGATTAAGAAGCTGATCTTTCTGAAAATGAAAGAGATCTTTGATTTGAATCATGATGTGGCTGCATTAATACTACTTCCAGCAGAAGAAAAGCCCTGGGAATAAGCAGGCAGAAAAAGGAGAGATGGTGGGACTGCCTCTTTCAGTAGTGGCATAGATTTCGGTCAGACCAAAGTGGCTGTCTAACTATGGACTTATACTGCAGGTGAAAATAAAACCATTAGAATGGGTGTCTCCTTGGGGAATCACTTGGACCTTCACAGGATGGCTGTAACAAGAGGGGCTCACCTGACTAACTGTTTTCAGCTCCCTTTGGTGAAAGACAATAATGTAATATCTGGAGGAGGCACATAACATTTATTTCACACACACCCCAGTTGTTAATCAGCACCTACATTACTGAAGTCCTCAGCCCTTTTGACCCCCCTCAAGTCACATATAAATAAAATACTCCCTTCCTTCCTCCTTCTTAACTCTTTCTACTCTCCCCTCCTACACACAACACAGAGACCCTCCTACTGCAATGACATAACAGGGAGAGTCTCTGAGTTAATACCTCCTAAGTTACATGGACACAGAAGAAAATAAAATTTATTCTCTTGGGCTATCCCTCCCTCTTATTTAGGACTAAGAATGTAATTAATTTTTATTAACATACTACATTAGTGTAAATTTTAAAAACGTAAAATGTTGCTTGACACCTTTGCAAAACAAACATCCCTTTGCAAATTTGAGATAAAAAGCTTTGAAATCCTGAACATTTTTTTTAATGCAAAGTGCTAACAACCACAGCAGACCATGGAGAGTAGCACCACAGAAAATAAACATGAGTGGCAGGAAAGAAGAGGAGGAAAAAAACCCTCTTGTGTGATTCCTTTTTGGCTTTGCAAAAACTTGCACTTGATATGTGAAGAGCTCTGTCTGAAACCATTAATAACAAAAACAATCACCAAATGAAAGAGCAGCCTTGCAAGCAACCATCCATAAAAAGAAAGCCAGTTAATTAAACAAATCACAAGCTATCTCCAGACTGTCTCTCTCACTTTAAAGTCCTCAGTGCAGAAAAGAGAAGAAAAAAATCTCATCAAATGATATAATCATAACAGCCTCAAAATAACTCACACATATTTCCAGATAAATCACTTCTGAAATACTAAGTGCCTGGAAAAGCTTGCAGGGAAATTGCACCTTAGCTGCAATTCCTGCTTCTTGGAGGGGCTTTGGAGAATACTGGATCTTCTTTCCCTTTCCTAAATGTTTACTCCTGTTCCTTAAATTGTCAATTTTTAATATAAAACTTTAATTAATCTCTAGATTTATTTCACTTGATGTTGCAGGGCCATTTCACTATGTCTCAGAAGACACTTAATTGGAATTGAAGGCTCAGGATTAGAAACACAACATTTATCCCTTGCCAAAACCTACTAAGCTTTCTGGGTAGGGCCAGGGAGCCACAGCTGAACTGGAGAATTGGCTGTGCGAACATGGCTAAAGGCAGTACTGACCCTATGCACATTATTGCCCTGATGGAAAAGGTAGCAGTGAGTTAATGGAACTGGATGTGCATTAATTTTTCTGAGATTATACACTGTGATGAGACTCTTTAATCAGCTTCTACGGGTCATAGCAGCTGGTAGGAGCCTTAACAGTGTCATTCCATTATAAGGCTATTATCGATCCAAAATATAATTTGAAGATCAATTTGGATTGGAATCAGAACCCAATATGACAATGATTTCAGAGCAGATGAGAGGTAATTTACTCCTCTAGGTGCCAGAAATCAATTTTTGGTTTTCTGTACTGACTCAGCTGCCAAAAAAAGAAGGGGAAAAAAAGAAAAAAAATGCTGAGGATAACGTGCAAATAAAGGATTACAGTAATCCAATCTGGAGATGATAAAAGTATAAACCCGGCTGCAAACCCATCTGAGGTAAACAAACATTTAATCCCAGCTAAATATCTCAGATAATGACAAAAAGGCTTCATGTTAGTTTTGATGCATTTGGCTATTACAAAATACAGCTTTGAATTCAAAGCAACTCCTTGCATTTCTCACATAATTCTTTGTGGCAGTCAGCACCCAGGAAGTTTATGTGGGGATCTCAAGACTCCTCACTACTATTTGTGTTATAGCTGTGCTGGACACACTGGCAAATCTGCGTTAAAGGGCTAATATCCAGACTCACCCAGGCTTTAGGAGTCAAAATCACTTTGACTATGCCTACATTGTGGGGTGCTGTGGCTTTTGTTTTTGCCCTCATCCCCATGCATCCAGTTTCTTCCCAAAGGGGGGATGCACAGATAGCTGACACGTCCCCAGCTTGCTTGCCGTGTGTATCCAAGCCCATCTTCACCAGGAACAAGGACCTCCAGGTATGCACTGCAACGCATACCTGTGCCGTGGTGCAGACATGGTGACTGTGAATCCGGTCCCAAGTTACCTCGCAGATCAGAGAAAAGATCTTTTGCAAACATACAGGCACTGCGCAGCACCTGCTACTGCCCACCTCAGCATCGGGAGGCATTGAGAGTAATGTATACTGAGGCCATTCCTGCCCCAGGGAAGACAGGGCAAACAACAGGCAAGAGGTGGCATGAAAAAGTGAAGGGACTTTTGCTCAAAGTTGTTGGCAGAGCTGAGAATTTTCCGCTCTCTACAGGGCTGGCCTTTAAACCCTTTTCACTTTTATTAAGTGCAGACGTACTGCAGAGATGCGAGACTTAGTTATCTACAGTGAAACTGGAAAGGGTTTTTTCTTCCTTTTTTTTTTTTTTTTCTTTTCCTCCAGACAACCGCGGTGGAATCAGTTTTATTCAGATTTGGCTGTAATTGGAGCGAGGCTCTCACTGAATCTAATTTCAGCTGGAACTAATTATAGGGGGAAAAGGTCATAAATGTAGGACGGCAGCATAACTATGTTGGAAGAATATTGACATCATATAGTATTAACTCTGCTCCTGTAAAGGCCATAAATACTTAGACTAAAAACAGCCATTAAGAGACAGAACAAAATGTACCTATTTCTTTTGATTAGAAGGGGAAAATGAGGGAGGAAAAAAATCTCTAAAGGGAGATTTAAAATCATACAATAAGAAAGTGCTGCACACAAAAAAAAAACAAAAACAAAAAAAATCAAGAAATAGAGATCGACTGCCTCAGATGAAATCCTGAGCCATACTAGAAACAAACAGCACTACTGCATCTGGACTAAGCCCTCTTCAAAATCTAATAGGAAAAATTAGTTGCAATAACAAAACCAGCCATACGAAATTGCCAGTACTGATAACCAAGCTAAAATCAGCAGCACTGATTCCACACGATCATACCATGTGCAAATCCTGGACACACCAAGCCACATTTTAAAGAAAATCCCTTATTGCTTCTCCCCTAACTCCTGGCTCCTGGGGCCAAAATGGCTGCCAAAACCAGCCTGAGGGTGGGGCTAACCAGAGCCACGCTCCAGGTGGGCGAGGAGGCCCTGCGCCCTCTGCCCCGCCACCTCAGCGCGTTGGGGGTTCGCTGCCACTCAGACCACCCCAGCACCCGCTCTGTGCCAGGGGAACCCCTGTCCTGCCTTTTGATAAAGACTACCAGCCCTTTTAGGTGAGCAGAGGACACCGCGCCAGGCTCAGTCCCTGCTCACTGCTGAGTCAGTTGAGCAGCCAGTGAGAGAATTCACTTCACTTCACTTCACTTCACTTCACTTCACTTCACTTCACTCCACTCCACTCCACTCCACTCCACTCCACTCCACTTCACTCCACTTCTCACAATCTTCCTCACCAGAGAAGGGAACCAGCACCTGTGACAGCTCGGTATGAGCCCAGCGCTCATGGAAACTGGCTGGATTCGCTTCTCACCTGAGCCTCAGAGGCTTCAGGACATTCCCCGTGAGGAAACCCACAGGCAGGCCCGGCCAGGACTCCTCATCGGGAATCTTGTTGTTAAATGTTTCATGGAATTTTCTGATGGACTTGATTAAATGAAGAACTTCAGCATTTTCTCTATACATGTGTTTTCTTGTAATCAACACAACACCAGTACAAGCAGAATGGCATTACAAATGAGAGTAAATTATACACGCAGCCTAAATTTTGACCATAATACGTTTCAATTAGTCAATGAATTGTTATTTAGACATAGCTGCACACTTACTCATCTTTCTGAAATTAAGTGCTGCTTTGGTACTTAGATTCACAGAAGCTCAATACCTAAACCTGTTACATGGTCTGCTTTAGCCCCGAGGCTGAACTGTAGTGATGACCCAAGTCAAATTAATAAAGACAGAAGCCTGCTAGACATCTCATGATGAGCTGCATTGCAATGAACCTTTGTAGATTCTGTAGGAAGCAGCTGAAAGTAATTTCTGAAACATCAACTGAAATAAGTTAGTAATTAATTTTTCTCTCTTTCTCTCTCAGCAACACCACAAACGCATGACACTATTGGGGTCTGAATCAGAACATTTTGCAGTCAGTGACTCTGACTGCAGTCTCTTCATCGAAGCCGTATGCCACGGGAGCCAAGGCTCGCACTCGGTTAGGCTGTGCTTCATGTCGCCGCCTTCTCCCCTCACTTCAGTCTGAAGCACATTCCTACTAAGTTGATGGAGGTGCATAAAGAGATCAAGCAACCAGTCTGCCTCTGACACAGTACAGTGTTTTCCTAACGGTGTTTATCGTTGCATCTGTACCAATGGAAAATTATGTTCCCTTTTGGATCACTTGCCACCACTAAATTCCCTCTATGATCCCTGATTTATGGCCTTTTTAATAAGTACTTCTCAGTTGCCATCTATTGCTGTCAACCGATCTCACCTATGTTGTCTCTCTGCTGTGGCCACAAGGCCCTTTCACATGTTTAATAAAGAGAAAGGGGACAACGATTAACTTGTCAGAAGTACTCATGACAGATTCAGGACCAGATGATCATAAAATAAACGCTAGAAAAAGTGGAAAGTCAAGATCAAGCACTTCATCATGAAATGGAAGAAGATATTCTTATCCATACTTCACTCTCCAGTCATTATTCTACTTGCTGGAACATTAGTTCTTCAAATTGCTTTTAATTACATGGCCTAGAAATAAATATGCACCACTATTAGCATGCTCTCAGGTTGAATACAAGGGGTACTCACTTTCATTCCAGTCAAGGCACTATTCCAAGGTGATTCATACTCTCATTATAGGCTGTTGCCTTTCCTATGTAAATTTATAATCAAATATTCTAAACAGGTGATGACAAATAATTTGGGTAACTACTGCCAGTAGCCAAAATCACAGCCATAGGACCTCACAAGTCTAACAGGAGAATTTTATGCACACATAGGCTCATGCACATGAACAGTCCACACAGATACGCTTCCATGTTATTAAATCTTCTAACAACTTTAGAACACAATGTACATCAAATTGGTGACAAAATTTTTTTACTATGCTTAATTAGCAAACTTCCCTCTCATTATATAAGCTATTAGGACAAAAGGAGCATTAATTAACTTACTGAATTTTTGATCAGATGTTGCAATGATAATTTATCATTTTAATAGTCTCTTCTAGAGTGGATTTTTTAGAAATGTTTCACAGAGAGAAGCAACAAATTAATATAATAACTATAAACCTTTTGCATGATTCGAATATTATGCATCACTCCGTGTTGTCTAAAAGACCCTTTCAAGTGCAACAGTACAATGGACAAGCATCTTTCCTACACACAAAAAAGTCCTTTGCTGATACACCATCAATTATTCCACGTATCATCCCCAAAGGTAGTGTTTAATATTTTTTGTAATTTTTTTTTTTTTTGCTTAAAATTTAGGAGATCAGATTTAACTTCAAAAGGATCTTCTAAAAACAGTATCTGATTTTCTTTTTATATAATTTCTGAACAAGTCACTTTTTGGTTGAGATTCCAAGGTTGGACATCCACAGGCTGTTTGAAATGTGAGGAGTACTGTATAAAACTTTATCTGGATGGGAAAACTGCAGAGAATCAGGTGGGCTAACCTGTTCTCTCACAGCCAGCCCTGTTTTTCTGCACCAAGCTAGTCTTAGAGTAGGATGGAATTCAGGAACATTAGGATGCCAAACCCTGGCATGCTTACACTGAGCATATCTGGGCATTACAGAGTCCCACAGAAACAAAAAAAGGAAGAAAGAGATTGCCTTTTCTAATGGCACAGTCCAATTTGTACAGAACTGTGCTGTCCCGATTCGACACTTCTCACTCTTGACTCTCTGCCTCTGTATGCAATTGCTAGTCTTTTAAAATTCCAGCCTTAATGAAATAGGTAAGCTGCAGAAAAGATTAAGCTGAAAAATACAGCAGGAATACAGAATGAGGACAGGTGATTGATCTTTGAGTGGATATCCAACAGTGCAATGAAATTCTCAGGCTGGTTCTTCTTTATTTCAAAATGGGTTTGATTCAGAGGGATTTTATAGCAGCTAAATCATGCAGTTGGCACAGATTGTGCAAGCTTTTCAGCATGTTATACTCTGAAAGATGTCACATTTGGCAGAGGCAGTAAAGCTCCATGAATTTATTGTTGTTTCCCATTGAACACCAAAATCCAGGGCATCAAAAGATGATACAGCACACGTTACAACACTATTGTGTCGAGTCACCTGCTACCCTGGCTTGCATAAACCGCTGGTGGAATGCTACGAAATGCCAAATGGAAGCCACCTGTGTACAAGGAAAAAGAAAGTATAACTGTGTATAGA
This sequence comes from Ciconia boyciana, assembly GCF_034638445.1. NCBI lineage: Eukaryota > Metazoa > Chordata > Aves > Ciconiiformes > Ciconiidae > Ciconia > Ciconia boyciana. Next base: position 38,931,797 of record NC_132942.1, on the reverse strand, counting down.
CTAGTGAGAGACAGTTGCAAACTCAGTCCGTGGTCCCGTAGACATACTGCACACGAGCAATTCAACTTACTTGCAAATCCATCTTTTAAATGAATGCACTTCAAGACTGCTCCCAAAAATAATAACTTTACTTACGGGCATGGTATTTTTAGAGTCAGAAGGACTTCTCATGCATGCCAAATTATAGACATGCTTAAGTATTCCCAGAATCAGGACCATGTATGAGTGTTTAATTACTTAATCTATGTATTATGGACAATTGCGTGTTTCATAGTGAACAAGAAACCGCTTTATCAGCAAGTAGCTTGTGTGAACATAGTGCTAATTAGCTCTGTACAAAAAGTGTGTAAAGACACATAAGACCAAAATAATTTACTCTTTTTTTCTTTTTCTGTCCTAAAACATCAATAAACCAAACAAACTGAAATTTCACCACAGCTTAGTAATCTCTACTAAATTCCAAATGAAAGCCAGTCCATTTTCAGTCAAAAGTGGAGCAGAAAAAATTTAACTAGAAACAGATTAGAGTGGCTTCTTTAACACCCATTTTTCTTTTCCATTCAACTTGAGCTAATTGCAAACACTGCAGAGCATGCCTGAAAACTATATAATGATATATTCAAAAACCAAAATAAAAAGCCACTTTCTCATGGACCAGGACACTCATATATAAACAATCAACAGAAAAAGCTATTTGAAAGTGTATCAGGAATTCTCTGAAATGTATATAAGGCACAGCTGCCCTCTCATTATTTCCTATGAATCTACAAACTCGGAAAAAAATTGCTGTCTTTTAAGATGCTGGAAGCCTCTTCCTTTAATAATTTATGTTGAAGGCTATGAGAGATGTTTAAGAAGCTTGTGCTTTTGTTTTCCAATTCTAAATATCTAGTCAGGAATTCAGTATCTCAGCAAGTACATGGCCACCACCTAAGTAGCTACACTATGAGCAACTACTGCAAGAAAGTTCAAAAGACTGTTCTGACCCTCAGTTTAACCTTGCAAAGAGTCTCTTCTCACTACTGTTGGATACACAAAAGTAGCATTAATAGAGTTCGGGGTGTGCAATTTCTCTGTGCATTAAGAGCATTAGAAAGGTTTTACTATGTACATCACAAATAGGTAAAGCATATCCAACATCCAAGTTCCTCATTATGGGAGATATTATATTAGATTGTTATTCACAACAGCAGAATGTCACACTTTTCTGTGTACTCTAGTTCAGCACTTTTCTAATTTCACAGACCTCAATTTACATTTGTCAGTGTTTGAAGTTAGATGATATCGGTCTACTCAGGAAATGAGTTAAAGGGGAGAAAGGTCATTCACCTTTTGGGCAGTACCATAGTTTGATGATGCATAAATAAAGCACAGCACGAGCGTGTCAGCAAAAAATGGATGTCCTAAAGCCCTTTGATGCAAAGGATGATGTTTGTTAGAAACAGAAGGTTAAATATGGAGAAACTGTAAGGCTGAAGTGATGACGTGAAGAGAATCTGGCTAACGTCTTAGCAGAAATCCACCTTGTTATTCACTGAGTTTACAGACATGGAGAGTTCAATAGATTACCAATGCTGATGAGCGAATGTATATGGGAATTATATTTACAAGCTGAATTGCTAGCAGTCTGTGGTATATGAACCCTAAAGAACTGGTATTCGTAATGGGCCTGATCCAAAGACCTGTCAGTGTTTTTTTTCATTATTTTAGTGGGATTCAGATAAGACCCTAAGATGTTAATCTCCAATAAAGGGGCACCTGTGTTACCTACACTTATAGGGTCACACTTCTAGAGCAGGTTGTACACATTGCCACCTGTTACTTCCGGCTAGGAGAATTTAGCAAATATTTTGTCCTAAGCATTCAAAAACATTTTCCTAAAGCTGAATGCTAGAGCTAAAGATAAAACGCTTGGATGCTTAACTCAAATTTATCCAAATATTAACTTGAAAATGTTTCAGAACTTTTTCCAATTTTCTGACGCAGCTTCATTCACATTCGTGGCTGCAGTTTAGAATCAGCTGAGGTTACACACTATCTTACCAAGGCATCTATACACCTGAATGAAAATGAACACATTTTTATGTACTCCTGTCCTTCTGTTTGGACTTTGTCAATGGTTTGAATGAGCACAAAAGTCTAACATCAGAGCTTACATGCACAAAAAAGAAGTCCTAAACATGCCACGGGTAAGCTGCCCAACAGTACATGGCAGACAATCTTGAGCACACAGTTTTGGACCTTCACACTTAAGCTTTTTTAAAGTCTAACAAGTAAAAAATATTTGTACTTACATACCACATTTTCCATCTATTGTACAGCAGTATAGACTTTGCAAAAGGAAGTAAAATCTTAAACCAGACACGAAAGTCAGAAGAACAGTGAAGTTTTGAGTTAGAACAATGAATTCATTAAACCAAAACAAACAAACAAAAACCTAAAGTGTTAAAACAAGGCATTTGAATAGTAACAACTGCTAAAATGAGCTCTGAAATCTCCATGCAGCATGAGATTTTTATTGGCAAACAATTAAATCTCTCTTTAAGTGCACTTTCTCTGTAGAACCTAATTTATAATCTTATCAGGCATGTCTCTCAGAAAAATTTGCTACTAGTCTAAGTCTTTATCTGCACAATGCAGAATACTAACAATTGTCTTGTATGTTTGTTTCCAATGTCAAAGACTGAAATTCCAATTTAAGGTTCTGACTGCTTTCAGAATTTGATATTATTTTTAAAGTGCTGTCACTTTTGTTCACATGGTGTGTCAGAAAAAGAAAATGTAAGAATAAAAAAACTGTGTTGATGGTAAGAAAGAAGGAGAAAGGTGATGTACTCAGGAATCAGTTTTCTATAGCTCATTTGCTGTTTTATCATTTTCATGTTACCCTCCAGGGCCCTATTTTGTTTCAGCCCTACTCATTAGAATTTAAGTTTTACAATAAGCATTAAGGTAAAGGAAGTTAGAGGCAAGGTGGAATTAACAGTGTGCACTTTATGTATATTGCATCCAACTATGAATTTCTGAAACCTGTAGTAGGTATGCCTACACATACAACTCTCGCTGCTGTGTATTTTGCACTGCCTAGTTCTCATATCTCTCTGCCTTTGGTTTTTCTAGAAATCTGTAATAGCTTCATCTTTCCTAGCCACAGACCTATACCACAGGGTACATTTCTAACTAGAATAACAGATAATAATAATTTCAAGCAAATAGTTTTAATTCTAAGAACTGCTAACCTACCTCTTTTTTCACTTTAGCAGAATTTACAAGAGAACAAAGAGATTTTTTTTTTTTTAGCAAGCAAATCATACAGCTCTGCATTATTATTTCCTTCCATTCCCCCCAGTCCAAGTTCTGAAATTCTTTAAGAAATGGAACCACAGCAGTCACACACAGTACTAGCCTAGAAAGTATTTGTTTCATTTAACTTTTTTTTTAATCCCACATAAAATCCTGCTAATTCTTTAAACATAAATAGGACACATTACTATTCCAAGCTTCCCCTCCCCTTTTATTTGGCTCAGAACACCTGATGGTTAATTCCCAGTTGAGATAATTAGTCCTTGGTTATCACCAGTTATTGTCACCTGTTCAACTTGCAAATGTCTACAAATTTGAGTTTTCCAATTAGCATCGTAAGATCCCTATAGCATACAGCTAGAATGTATTATTTTTTTTTCCACAAGGCAAATCACTTTTCACTTACACACTCTGTCTATTGAGTCTCATTTGGTAATAGTGCTTTAAAAATTATAGTGTTTTTCACAGAATAGACTTGTCATTGCTCTACCTCCTATCAAGCCCAGATGGTTGCTTCTATAAAGGAGAGAAAAACAGAAAAGGGAATTAAATGAAACCCTCTCCTTAATAAGTATTCAAGTCAATTTAAATAGTTCCATTTCATTTTTACATCAGAGTCATGCCCTAGTATTAAGGCATGAAGAACATTCTCGGTGTGCTAATAAGCCCCATGACAAGTTGAACTGACATTTCAGTAAGCGGAATAAGCTGTAGTTTATTTTTAACTTCTATGGTATGAAGCTGTAGGTAAACTGCATTAGAGACAGTGGCCCAGTGCATTAGATCTGGGTTGACTTCTAGCTGAATATAATGAAGTGGCCTTCTGACTAAAACCAACTCAAAATAATACTTGAAATTTGGAGGAGATACTTCTGGAAGCACCATTTTAAATCCTCGAAGCAGTGACACAAGATCACACAATATCTTAGTAATTACTTCACTTTGTTCTCTGAAATGCCTCCAGTGGATTTATGGCCCTTCGAGGGAGGTGATTAGTACACCTCCTAAGTCTGAAGTTCTGCAGTAAAAATGAGCTCCAACACTTTTTGTGGGAGTATATCATAGAAACTCTGATAACATCTTTCAAGCCTTCCCTCACTGTTACATAGTACCCCTGCAAATGTGAGAGGAGTTCTCAGATACAGAAAGTGGAAACTGCTGGCCTTGAAAGGTGGAAAAGGTTGTGCCGTTTGGGAGCCAAGCTCCTCCACTTCATAGAATGGTTTGGAGTTGGAAGGGACCTTTACAGGTCATCTAGCCCAACCCCCCTGCAATGAGCAGGCACATCTTCAACTAGACCAGGTTACTCAGAGCCCCATCCAACCTGACCTTGAATGTTTCCAGGGATGGGGAATCTACAGCCTCTCTGGGCAACCTGTTCCAGTATTTCACCACCCTCACTGTAAAAAATTTGTTCCTTATATCTTCCTCCAGATGTGTTGAGAATGGGCCAATGCAATCATTGAATTCCGAGCAGATACGGCAAGAAAGAATCTCACTTCAGAGATCTATGCAGCTTATTATTAAGTATTAAACCTTTTCTGTAACTCGCCAGTTCTGATTGACTCATTATTTTGTTTGCACATCCTCCCCCATGGGGATCTCTGTGAGGATTTTCTTGTACTGTAGCTGGAGTTTTGAGACAGGTGTGGTGACAAAGACAACCCTCTCTAAAAACACTGGTGCCTCCAAACAGAGTTACTTTCAAGACAGCCATATAGCTATATATAGCTGTGTAAGTGAGGTTTAGGATGTATCTAGTAGCATTAACAACGCTATAGACAGACAGATAGGTACTGAAAGGTAAAAACACTATCTTCTGAGCCTGAAAGTAAATAACCCAATGAAAGTTTTTATGAAGAATACCAGAAAACAAATGACTTTATTGTGGAATACTAAGAAACAAATTGTTTCTTCCTAGCCTATACTAATGACAAATCACAATACTCTGCTGGCTAGAACAGATGTTAACAAACTCTCCCGCACTTTTCTCTTGTCCCCGCCTATCTACCTTGGGGCAGGGAGTAGAGGTCCGACTCTCAGATCCATTTGGGCATCAAATTCCCTTTGAAATTGAGTTGTTAGATTCCTAACTGTTTTTGAGAATCTGGGTTTAAATGGGGATACAGTGTCTGCTTATTGCTTTGTGTCTGGAGCCTATGAATCAGATAGACTCGTACACAGTGGAATAGGATTATTACTTCATGGCATGGGCAGGCAGTAGCAGTCACGATCTAGCCCTTTGAAATCAAGACAGCAAGAAATTCATGAAGACTTAAAGTAGTTAAAGGAGTTTATTTTCCAGGTGGGAAATCCAGGTGTCAGAAGGAAAGTAACTATAAATTTTCAACCCAGCTTTCCACATAAAATGTAAGCCATTTGGAGCACACAGAAAGCTCAGTATGAACTACGGCTGATAGCTGGTGCAAGGTATGGTCAGTGGCTTTAAATGATTGATGGAGCTATCTCTGCACTAAAGTACTAAGGTTGGAATACAAGAAAAAAATTGAGATCTGCTATAATGGTGCTTTATACCTTTTTTCTTCCTCTGATGGACAAATAGAGTTCAGTTGTACAGAACGATTGTTACTTTGTACCGGTGATACATATGGTATCTCTCCTTACATCTACTATAGAACTTTATTCCAATAAACAGAATAATACAGCATGTGGAGATGGTTTTTAAAACATCTCCTAATTTATTATTGTCTCTTTAGAAAGTAAAGAAAGTAAAGCATATTCAAATTGGTTTAGTTATTTTATTTGAAGAAATGTATATGTGAATAAATATTTAATGTTGTGCTTTATTCCTATTTAAATACTCAAAAGGGCTTTAAGGTACGTCAATGAGTCATCTTAGCCCAATAGATTTATTACCTTTCACTTGTAACAACATGGGGTTTTCCCCCACAACACCATGTAAAATAGTCTGGTACAGCTAGGAAACTCAAACCCAAGCTGAAATAACAGCACAGTGCAGATACTCAAGATATCATCGGGCAGTCACTCCTTTCTCTTCCTTTTCAAATACCAGAACCATGTGAGTTTTCAACCAAGTATCAGATACTTTAATATAATTTTCCTGAAATCAGTGACACTGCTCAAGGACTATTCTACATGAAAAAGACAGATGAACAAGTGCTGAAGGAACAGACTACCAAATACCCTCTAAGAAAGAGTATGAGACACTAACTCTATTTATACTCAGCTCTGAGATCAGTGTATTAGCTGACTGGCATTTCTCTTGCTGAGAAAAGATCAATGAAGAAAAGATCAGCTGAAGAAAGATCGATGGTGACCAGACAAACCATTAATTCATAAGAAAAGAGATTTTGCTTGGAGAAATAGGACATTACCCTGAGGCTCAAACTCGGAGTAGATCATTCCTATGTCTTACATGTTGACCTGAATTCTCACTCCAATAAACTGCAAGCCCTGCAAGAACAGGGTGAGAACGAGTTCCACGCTGGACAGAGTTGTAGACAGACATAGCAACAGTGAAGCAAAACAAGGGAGGGTAAGATCATAAATACAAGTGAAAAGGTAGCCCTCTATTTCCATAAGTGGAGAATTCTCACATGCTTTTGTAACAAAATTGGGCTATTCCTGATAACCTAGAATTTGGTATTCCTTCTATTCTGAGGTCTGCAGGTTCTCCTGCAGTTGTAATACCTGAATAACATCTAGTTTATCTTTAAATACATCACAAGCCCTCATAGTATCACAAGCATGTCACTCTTCTCCTTCTTTCCGTAGGGAGAGAATCGTATTACCTTATGTTGGATTGTCGTATTGTTAGAGAAAAGGGGTTTTTTTTGTTCTGTTTAGCTATCTTCCACTTGGAGTACTGAAACTCTAGATGGTCACTATTCTCTGATTGCCTGGGAAAAAAGCTCTCTTCCAGTGATAAACTTTTGCAAAATCCAAAAGATAAGGAAAAACTCAGATAAATATGAATATATGCCAGAACGTTTATGCATATACTTACAAAAGCATTCTGCAGTAACAGAGAAATGAGGTGCTCAGAAAAAAGTGTCGGGTGCTGAGAAAAAGGCTTTGATGTTTTTGAGACATTAAAGGAGTTGCTAAAGAGCAGTTCACCTGTGGATATTGCCAAAGAGAGATAGCACTACTGTAGTGATCATGTTTTAAAGTGCTGCTCTGTGTTACGTATAAACAGCACAGCAGCTTTAACCAGAGTGTCCTGCTGTTTCAACAGTAGAACATAGCTTGAGATGAGAGCGTAAGCTTCATTTGGATCAAAGTTCCAGCTTTTCCAGAATAAAGGTGGAGCTTTTATTCTAATATATTTGTTTGCATCTAATGTTACTCCATCATCTCTTTGAAGTTGCACAGTAGTATCACACGCCTGTCACTGGCTGCTAACTTGCTGCACTGCTGACAGGGGAATGCTACCTGCACGAAGGGAGGGTAACAGTGGGTCATTTGGGGGGAAGCCCCAAAAAGGTAGCTGAAGTTATGTTTTGGTGAAAAAAATGGATTTTGAAAGAAGAACAAAAAAACCCAAGTGGTAGTAGGGATGTGTGTTTAGCAATGAATAGTCAGAATTTTACAGAGCAAAAGGCGAATTCCAAAATAATGCCTGAGTGTTTCTAGGATTACAAACATCAGATCAAGTTCTGGGAACACTGAGTTTTACCTGATGGATTTAATTAAAAAAAAAAACAAAACATACCATGCAAGACACGGTGTGCTCTCCCAGGTTAAGTCACTATCGTTCGCTGTTTGTGCTAGGAACCAGATATAAAATCTTAACCTGTCTAGTATTTATTTAAGATGGCATGCTACTAATTATGATAAAGTAATTTTTGCACACATACTTAATATATACCTGGAGCCAATACACACTCTCTTAATGGACTGCCACATGTACCCAATGAAACTATTAATTAAATCAAGCCTTACTCACTTCTGTGGTTAAAAGGAAAGTAACCTCGTTTATAAATCTAATCTCATATCACTAGGTAATAGCTATCCCTTGCTTATTAAATTTTTGCTATTGTTATCAAAAGGAAAAAAATCTGATTAAATTTGAAGTATCGCTTTAACAATATGTTTCAAGAATGCTTTTAGAATATCTGGACCTTCGCCATTGTTTCTTTCCATTGTGAAGTTTCATGGGAAAAATGGAGAGAAATAATTCAGTATTATAGGAAGACAATTCAGAAAGCATATAATATAAATAAAAGTGTTTTCCCTGATTCTCTTCCTATTGCTACCTATTCCCTTGGAAAGGTGGGGTGAAAAATCTTGGTACAGCAAGAATTTCCTAAACCAAAAATATTTTTAAAATACACATATTCTTATGTGATATATATTTTAATATATAATATAAGGACCTTCCTAAGGAAACAATGAAGAATTATGTAAAATTAATTTGAACCAATTTTTGGTAAAAAGCCAAGACCCACATTTTTCAAAAAACCCCACCCAAAACTCTGTTCACACACTGAAGCCCTGTGCTCTGTTCTGTTTGTCTAGCTGCACGTGTAGCTAACCTGCACTGCTCTTCTAGCAGACATTCACAGAGCCCATGGCTGGGCTCCAGCTGGTCATTGAACTTCATGAGTTTTTGTTATTTGATAAGTGGTAGCAGTGTCCCAGATATCCCAGACAGACACTGGGAATAATCTTTAAGAAGAAAAGGGTAAGGATGGTAGCTCTAAGATAGTATGATTACTTCAGCTAACAATGTGCACTACTAACAGTTTCAGATTTCTTTAATATATTATTTTTGCATTTTTGGGCACTGTTCTTCAGTACCCATTATGGGAACGGGTCTTGCTGGTGAATTTGAAGGAGGAGAATACACAGCTTCACATCCCATGAACTGTGAGAGTCTTTTTTGCTTTTGTTCAGATTTCAGCACAACTTAGTGGGTGAAATCCAAACCTCTTTCAAGTCAGTGGGAGTTTTGTCATGGATTCAAAGAGGCAGAGCTTCTTTGTAAGGACAAGCTGGAGCTCCATTTTGCCAAACTCCACATGACCAAAATGCATTGTTCATTTATAGCTGCCTTGATCATAAATATGTCTCATTTTACTTTATTCTGTGTCACTCCCCTGAAGTTTTAACTTACATATTTATTGTTGATTCAGAAATCTCTAGCTAACAATGACAGTCTGACTTAATGGCCAATACAATTTAGACATTTGTCATTTTTAAGCAGAACTTTAGGAAGAGAAGCATTTAATAAAGTTCACATTCTCTCTGGATAAAACTCCATGCTATCCAATCAACAGTCCTACAGGTTTGCCTTTATTGCAATACATTATTTCCATATTCTCTTGTCAGAGGTTTATCAGCTAACTAGCACAAGAAAACCCTCCTTGATCTGGCTCCAGTCAAGAGTTCACAGGCAGGTAGCTAGCTTAGGGAAACCGCAGCCCATTCATTTTTGGGGGGTGTTCTAGCTCAGCTGACAGTTAACCTCAAAAGCTGAATTTATAGCAGAAACTTCACAGTGCATTTTAATATGGCATTCAGTTTAATTAGCACTTGGGCAATTCCTTTTGTTCTCAGTAAACAACAGCAAGATTTGACAAGGCAGAGAAAAGAGTGTATTTGTTGCTTTCATATGTCACTCAAACTAGCCCATCACCATTCCCAAACTAATACTTCTTTACACGAACTTCTGCTAAATAGTGTTAGATTTTTAAGTCTAAAACTGGCAGGATTTCCCAGGGTTGCATCTGATATCAAAATCAAGGTTTATTAACATTACAAAGAGCACTGCTGTCCTGTAGTGCCCCTTTTATCATTCTAAGCAGCTGCCTTGAGGCAATGCGTTTAACCTTGGGAAATGGGAGAGGAATTCTGGGAAGTCAGAAGTCTTTGACAGCTCAAGCCTTTTACCTCATCCAAAATCTGCTCTATGGCTTCAGCTCCCACACTGAAAAAAGATGAGACCCTTATTTTCATTTGATGTTTATCTGTTCTATTCATTGCACTTAAAATCGAAAGATAGGACGGCATTTACTTACAGTGATCTTCCATTTGTGCTTCAAGCACACCAGTGATGAAAATTTTCCTTTTCTTTACTGGGACTCCTATTAGAAAGATAATGTCAGGGTGTGTGTGTGTGTATGTGTTGGGGGGACATCGAACAAAAACCCAAACCATTTAGAAGTGTGCTAAATTTTTAAAAATAGTTCTGCAGGTTACCTTATTCCTACCTGGTTTATGTTTTATGATAAATTTCACATTACATTTTGCTATTTCATCACTTGTTGCAATAGTGAAGGAACTGTCACTGGTTCAGTTATAAGCTCTTTTTTGTCAGGGTTTAGGGCTTAGCTGTAAAGACAGAATTCATTTTGATGTTTCACATATCAATTCTCACTTTATACACAGCTTTTTCTTTCAGAAGGTCCCAAAGTATTTCCTGAGCTATGCATGAATATAACCTTTGAAATGCAGCTAATTCCACAGTTTCTAGCTGGCCCACAGCATATTGCAAAACACCAAAGCAGTGTGGATACAAATTAACCATCAGACATTAAACAAACATCTACAGTTTTAAATTTCGGTATAGCATCTCTCTAGCAAATAAAAAACAAAAGTTCTTTTTTTTCCTGAAGTTTCTGATGAAAATGAATACAATAAGCTATGCTGTTCAGGGCCAAATTCAGAGGAGCGAATCTGCAGATCATCTAAGGGAGAGAGGGAATTATGCTTTCTCTTAGAGAAAAATTAGACTTCTCTGCTTTCCTAGGGTATATTTACATGGCATGGTAGAGTGCTTTTCCCCTTCTCAGCAGGAAGTATTAGCCTAGGCAGAAGTCAGCGTTAGCATAATGACACTACTTTTGCAGCCATTTGTAGCCTGCTACTCCATCTGAAGTCAGGTATCTTAGTACAAAGCACGAGTGAGCCGACAGATCAAAATTGGCATTTTAACCCTCTAAGCTCAGGGGACATGGTCTGTGCTCTCTCTATTCATAGCTATCTCCATCTAATGAGATTTTGCTCTTATTCAGGTGAATTGCTCAACTGCTCTGACCACAAGCAGCTTATTGTTTTACTTCAGCTGTATGAAAATGTTTCATCCAGCCAATGCCACCTTGACATATGTTATTGGCCGAGCAGCGTGTCTGGATTCTGACAGATCACAGTGTAACTCCAACTGTATAAGGATCCTTTTCACTGAAGACTTTTACAGGGCAGCAAGTCCATTTCGGAATCATTGTCTTCAGAAAAGAAGAAAGCGTGGGACCTATTTATATGTTTGCACCTAAAACTGGAGTTCCTAATCAGTGCTCAGCCAATAAATCAATCTTTAGGTCTCTTCTAGGATAGTACTTGTGCCTGTAGGCTGTTATTTTTACTACCCTATCCACAGTCTATGCCTTCTCTGATGAAGAAGAAGCAAACTACTACAAACCAGGAAAACTGCCCTATGTAAGCAGTACAAGAGCTCACCTCCTCTGGCAATAGTATGGTCCAGTCACATTTAACCATCATATTTATATTCCCATTTCCTGTTGTTTCAGCCATTTCCCTTGAAGTCAGCTTGAATGGATGATTAGTACCACCTCTCCAATTTCCCTCTCCATCTAACAAGGCACGACATTCACTTAAGAAATGAGACTGCTATTCAAAACGCAGAAATTTCTCTCTGACCAGCTTAGCATTTCTATGGACTATTAACAAGCACTGACTCACTGGCAAGGTCATGTTTCTGGTAAAACTGAAGTCCCAACAGCTCCAGTGTATTAAATATAACTTGAATATTTTTGCAAGCAGCAGGTTACTTTCCAGCATCCTGGTAAATCATTCCATACGCCTTCTCTCTGTAGTCTCAAGTAGCTAAGTTATGGTTTTTTCATTACCCCTCTTAAAATCAGGTCTGCTTCGTGTTTGTACATCAAAAGTGATGTATGTATGCATAAACATTCAACATCCATAAGAATAACTTGTTATCACTGTTGTAAAAGTGTATCACTGATTTATATACCATCAGTGCATTATAATAAATATATTACTATTTTATATACATACTCATATAGCATATAAACAAAATATATTTAAGGAAAGCTGAGGCTATGAAATCAAACATTTGGAAGTTGTTACTCCACTTTTCTTTCAATTGTCCCTTCAACCTTACTCCAGCCTTTTTCATGGTATAATATAGCTTTTACTTACATCGCTTTAAAGTACCTATTCCTCATTCACACAAAGGGTCTGGGGGACTCCTTCAGAATACATGTTTCTTCTATAGTAGACACGTAAGGCACAGTTATCACTGCACAGGGGATGACTGCAGCTTGAGGAAGTAGGGTGAGTTTTACATCAATTATCCTGAAAAACACAAGTATTACATTGTTTCTTGCCATATGTACTGCAGTGGCCTCAGCACTCTGCTTTGGGACCTATATGAATATCTGCTTTGTCACAGTTTGAAGCATTTTGCTCTAAACAGTCATTGCTAGAAGAAAGATAAGTAATGTAGTTGCCCATGCCAGCAGCTTTTCGCGTTAGCATTTTTTAAGAAAGTACGTGACTGCAGGAGCTTCAATTAGAGATGTCCTTTAACTTTCATAGATTTAATTTTGTAACTCTGATGTCCTTCTGCTTAGCCCTCACCACCTGCTCAGAAATGCTTCTCACATTGCCATCTCAATTGGTGGCACTTGTCTGCTTGGTCAAACACCTAGATGTACTGTTCAGTGAGGAACGGAGCTTTGAGCCTGACATTTGACACATTATCAAGCTATCTTATTACCACTTTAAGGATGTGACCAGATTAAAATGTGTGCTCTCACATGCAGATGCCAAGATTCTTGTTCATGCTGTCATTATGTCCAGACTTGAGTAGTGCAATTCACTTTTCTCTTTCCTAAGGAACAAAGCTTGTTACATCACATCCTTCCAAACTTGCTTTTTACAGAGATTTATGGCTATACCCTATTTGATGCCCCATACATCCAGAAATATCAGTTACATGAGACTGGAATATTGTGAAACAGTTAAACAGGTAACACTGTAGTAGAGGCCCATTTATTTTATCCTTTTTTATTTTCTTTTCTTTGTAGTTTTATATATATATATCTTACACACACAATAGGCCAAATACAACCTTATTTTAAATCAATTGTCTCAACGGCATTTTACTAAGACTAGGGATGAAATTAATGTATTTATCGTAAATGCATTTCATATATATTTTACATGCTTTAGTGATAGAAACAGCCTCTTAGGATTAAGCACATCATTATCACAGCCTTTTATCAACAAAAGAAATTGAAAATTTTAAAAATAAATGAAACTTTCACATTCCTCCCTAAATTCTAAGGCACAGATTGCATACATGGTTCTTGAATTTAGAGAAAAGTTTCAGTTTTGGGAAAAGTAATTCCTTTTGTTGCCTCTAACCTTGCTCTTCTGATGATAGAGGTAAGATGCCACTGTTTTAATTCCTTGGCAAAGTATTCCTTTGACTAATCTCTTATTTGGAAGATATTCAGCCTATGTTTTCCTTTGTTAAATCTCACCTCATTAATCCTAGTTATATACCTTGTGACAGTGCTAAACAATTGCTTTCCTTTTTTGAAGTTTACAGCTATGTAATACTGGAAGATAATTAGTATATCCCCCTTAGTCTTTCTTTGACCAAGCAATGCATATTTAGTACTCATAATCTTTCCTTGTTAATCCCCTTACAGCTTCTGTTACTCATCCTCAAAACCTCTCAAGTTTGTTAGCATTCTCCGAGCACTAGGCAGCAGGAAATTAAAGCCATTATTCTAAAGGCAAGATTTACTAGTGCTGTGGATAAGGGTCTGTTACCACAAGTTTTTTTCTTCAGCTGGACACACACTGCATCTCATAAAACCGGACTTGGTGTCTCCACTCCCAGAACTGGATCCCAACGTTACAGAAGCTGATGAAATGCTCTTGAAATCTGGTCCAATTTAAGCTTCCTCTTTGCTGTCTTTAATATAGAGTCTGTCAATCCAGCCAAAAGTTACTCCCCTGAGGAGATCCTTTTCTTTGGGAAGTTCTTCACTCTCAGCCAGATCACTGTGACAAAGGGAAAACCCACTTTCCTTACTCTGAGTAAGGGCAGATTTTCATGGAAAGGAGAAATCCTGAACTGAAAAGCAAAGTTAGAATTCATATTTTTAGGAGCGATGGGAAAGAGGGGAAATGAAACTCATTCGTCTTTATTGTTTAAGCATAAGTAACATTAGCAACAGGAGGAGTCATATACATACTAATTATTAAGCACTAGCTTAGACGGAAGGAAGGTAGACTTAAAAGCTGGAATTCACTGAAAACTGAATATTGGACAGTGCAGCCACGTTCTGTTATTCCAAAGAATTTTAGTGTTTTTTGTATTTTCATGTATTTTGGTATGAACTGGACCAATCAACTTTAGATCGATTGAAAACTGGCTGGACTGCTGGGCTCAAAGGATAATAACCAGTTGTAGATGATGCTAAATTGGAGGAGTTGGGTGGCATGTGAAACATCGACTTCCAATTCAGAGTGACCTTAAGAAAACCAAGAATGAAGCCAACAGAAACCTCATGAAGTTCAAGAAGTGCAAAATTCTGCACCTGGGGAATCATCCAGTTTTGCACCTGCCTCATTAGAGGCTGTGAACCAACTGGCTGAGGAACAGCCCTGCTAAAAGGACCAGGGTCACAGTGCCAGACTGAATGCAGACCAGCAGTCTGCTCTCATTGCAGATAAGACAAACTGCATACAAGGCTGTGCGAGCAGTAGCATGGCCAGCAGAATGAGGGAAGTTATTATTCCCTTCTACTTGGCACTGGTAAGGCCACACCTGGAACACTGTGTCCAGTGGTGGAAAGATGGATTTTGGAAGGCTGCCCAGTTCAAGAAGGATGTTGAGAAACTGGGGAGAAATACACAGAGAATTACCAAAATTACTTCTGACGTATGACCTATAAGGAGAGACTCAAGCAGCTGGGCTTGTTTAGTCTGGTGAAGAGGAGGCTAAAGGGCAATCTAATAGCAGCCTACAACTATTTCAAAGGAAATTACAAAGGCAATGGAGCCAAACCTCAGTAGTGCCAGATGGTAAAAGAAGAGGCAACAGCCACAAACTGCAGCCTGGGAGGCTCCAACTGGAGATTAGGAGAAATTTCTTCACTTTGAGGGTATTGCAGCACTGGAACAAGTTATCCAGAGATAAAGGAGAATCATCATCCATGGAGGCTTTCAAGGCTTGGCCAGAAAAACCTGCAGCTGTCCTGACTCGTATTAGCAGTAGCCCTGCGCCAGGCAGGAGGTTGGAACAGATAACCTCCAGAGATCTCTTCCAATGCACATTTTTCTGATTCTGTGAGTCTATGTTTTGCTCAGAGTCTATGTTAGACTTATTGGGAAGCTCCTTTAATGTCTCCTTTCATGGCTTTATACAAAAGAAAGATTAAAATCACAACAAAAGAATTCTGCTACAGAAAACTGAGCTGCTGTGGCAGTTCAGGCAGTGGCCAGATGTGTCTGTTTCAGCTAGAGCTTACCCCAGTCATCATGTCCTCCTGCTATTCATCTTCATCTACCATCTATATTCTTCACTCTCTCTCTTGGAAAACGGCACCCTGCATAGTGGACGATTTAAATACATAAACAGTTTCCCTAACCCACTTGTGCAGAAACAAACCAGGTTAAAAACCTTGCTGTTAGGTGTGGTTAATTAGCCTAGATAATTTTAACAAAACTGGGCAAATGAGCAACCACACATGCAGTTATGCCATCAGTGCCAAAGGGAAGATAACCTCTGGAGGAAAAGGGAGAGCAGTAGTGAGCAGCTGGATGCAGTAACTGCTTAACCATACTAAGCTGCAGTGAGAGCACCACCTCCAACTGCACACATAGATCCCTATCAAGGAATCCATTGGCAGGACATAAGGCTTATTGTAAAAAACATGAGGCGATTGTGAAGCCACTGTACCATGTGAAGCAGCACAAACAGCTTTCTGCACCTTCCATAACCTCTCTTATATGTAGAGAATTTCAAATGCATAAGGTACAAAAGGAATAAAAGCTGTAATATGTATAATTCATAAGACATGTAAATTATTTCTGCTCATTTCTAGATTAAAAAGTGAGTGGGTGTTTGTGTGTGTGAGGAAGAAAATTCACGACCATCCTGAAGAAAGGTAAGTGGGGAATCTAAACCAAAGAGGTTATAGAGAAGGGATGGGAATCACTGGTCCAACGAACTGGACTAACTGGTCCTGTTCAGACATCTTTTTTCTGTGCAGAACAAGAGCCATGAGCCTTACAGTAGTTCTCTGTTGAGTCTTAAATTTTATGCCTATCGTCAGCTCTGAATCGCTGCCTCAAGAGCAACCTACTGAAGCAAGGCACAGGGCCAAAAGGAAGATCTGCCTAGAAGATTTTATTGCTTATGTGCAGTAAAGACCATCTCAGGGTCCTTGTTTTTATTTGTACAGAAAAGGCTGTAGCATGAGCACAGCATAATTGTAGAGGTAATACACCCATTGATGTAGATTTCCCCATTTATTGATGATGACACCACGTTTTCATACTTTTTCGAGAAACAGGATGACAAAATCATGCGGATCCTATATGGGATGAAAACTAAATTATGCAGAAAGGGGAAAGGTATTTGCTTACATGCATTATAGATACGGCATCTTTCCAGTAGCTGAGTCAAAGGTTACCAAAGATACCTAGCCCAAGACAGGGGACTAGGAACATAGCACTTGTGATGGGAAGGCTTATTCATAAATAAAAGGTATAATCTGAATTGAGCCATGGCCAGCAAAGCAGCATTAAAAAGAAAGGAGCTTGTGGCATCTGTGGATCACTAGACAAAGAGATGTCTGTTTTGGCAATAAACTACTTGGGAGTAAAATTCTAGATCTGCTCATGGCTGGGTTCTGTACAGAACAGAAAATCTAGCATGCTTTCTGGACCTGTTTCCTCCTATCAGATGCAGTGCAGATTCTTTGAAGCAGGGAGATCATAAAAACAAGCATTATAGGAGAAACTAGACTGGATTATTTGGGGATTTTCTGGCATATGTGCAAGGTGGCTAAGAGAAGTACATTCTGACGGACTACTGAAAGCAGAAAGAAATCTGTGGCATTTACAAGCCTCTTTCCAGTTCAAACAAACTCAGCCATAATGGATGAGTGCTCCCTTCATGAGAATTTCCCATTGGACTGCGTAGCATTGCCAAGGCTTCTGGTCCACTGCCAATGAGGATATAGCCAGGGTTTCTTTTTTTTTTTTTTTTTCCTCTGCTAGAAGGAGCTGTAGCACAGCCAATTCAGTCTCTTATACCACGGGGGTTACAACACTGGTAGTACATGTACAATTCTTGCAGATCTCTCAGGAGATGGTAAAGTTTCAGAGATAAATTTCTGGAACTAGGTAGAAACTCAGATGTTAAGGAGACAGTAAGGAATTAAAACACTCCAGGGAAGCATATTGCTGGAGAGTCCTAACAGTAAAGACCCAAAGAGCAAAGGTATTAAATTAAGCATGTTGTCTCAGAATCCTGACATACTGACATATGCCATCAAAAGGCATTTCAGGATGAGACAGAGAGGCTCTGACTATTTATAAGGCAAGGGTAGCAGCAGCTAAAAGACCCTTGTTTACTTTTTGGCCACAGGACAGGATTCCAAGTTAGGCTAATTGCAAATGCTGTTGACCCAATATAGATTGAATATAAACAGAGAAAATGGAGCTTTTTTTTTTTTTTAAAGAACAACATCACACTTTCAGTGTATTTTCACTTCCCAAGCACTTTCTCAGATTCCCCTTCTGACCATCTGTCAGGAGTTCAATACATTCTTTATCTAACTTAGATAAAGAATAACATCTTCCACGACATGTCAGCATTTGCAAGATTTTAATTCTTCCTAAGTGGCCAGACTCATTCTGTTCCATTTTTTCTTGTGGCACTGGTTGTTTAAGTTAGATGGCTGGATCTATTGTAGTACAGCAATTTCTGTTTCCCCCTTCTTTCCTTTAACCCCCAAGTGTGAGTCTACTCTTCTGCTGCTTTGCCCATTGCTCTGTATCTTTCGCTTGGTTCTCTCCACACCTTTTCTTTTCCACTGCCAGTCTTCCCTACTCGCAAACCATAGTCAGGTGTCACTGCAGGATGATCACTCTGGTGTAACTCACTGTTCCTTTCATTTTACCTGGGGTACTACATTTCATGCTTTTTTCCCTTTCAGGCTCAGAAATGTAGTTACAATAAAGATCTATCCTTCTAGTACTACACTATACTGTGTTTAGGAACATAAGGCCATCCCTATGCTCTGCCAGTTCTCCTTAGCATCTATGATACATGCTAGTTCTTTTAGTATCTCATTATATGTGTCATCGATATCTTGCTTGGCCTAAAGCCACATGGCAGCCTGACAAGATTGTGCTGCAGTTTGGCAGTTTCCGTACAGGGCACAGCTGTCAGCATCTCTTATCCTCCATTTCAGAAAATCAGCTGGTACTGGCAAGAGATCATAAGCTAAGACTAAGCAGTAGCTGTGCATCCTTTTTAGCAAAAGAGAAATGGAAAAATCATTCTGGAGATCGTTTTCTGTCCTAGTCTTTTTGGCAGCCCTTTCTTACTGATGGCAAATCTGATAGTTACTTCTTTTGTGTTTCAGCACTTCAAATCATATAGAATGGGTTTTCCCATCCTCCTTCTATTACTTGTTGCAAATGCACAGCACAATGCTAGAGGAAATATAAAAGGAAGGCTGCTCATTACACACATGAGCATATGCTCTGCCTGTTAAGAACATATACTCCAGCTGCTTCTGCAGGCCACTGTCAGGAATACAGGGAATTAGCTTACTGAAAGAGAAATCGAAGGCTGTCTGCCATGCTGACTAATGTCCCACTTTATTATTTTATGTCAGAAACTGTGAGGATCATATGATGTGAAATGTAATATCAAAGGACAGGGGACAAGAAGCAAAAAGGGGAGAAAGGAGCAGCAGAGAAAAGAAAAAAAAAACAGTAGCAAATCAAAATAAAAGATAGGAAAATCAGGAAGAAATTATTTATAGAGAATGCTGAACAATACCACACCTAGCTCCAGAACACCATGCTGATTTTAGGAAAGATTTTTTTACCTCCGTCATTTGATACACTGATATATTGAGAACCAAAGTGGCAGCACAGGTAAAGAGGAAATATGGCCATGATGCAAGAGAAGGAGATAAATAGTCAGGATAAATTCAAGAAAGGGAAAGTGAAGTGGAAGTTGTAAGGCTAGGGTGAAACTGTAGCTGAGACTACTATTACACTTTCCCTAGAGAAGCAGGCACACTGAAAAGAGTCCTTGATGATAAGTCAGCCCAGGATCACCTAAGTGAAAGCGATGTTAATAAAGATAAGTAGGGGTACTGAGGAATTCTGGGGGAGGGTGAGAATGCAGAAAGGACATGGATCTGTGAAGCCACAGAGGAAGCCCACAGGTGGTGGTTGCCAGACTTAGAGATGTTATGTTGGTACAATTAGGACCCTTAGACAACAGAATTACTCACACAAATAATTGCTCATCAGTACCAGCGAGGGAATTGCAATCTGGCCCATTACTGTGAGGCACAGGTGGCACATATGAGTGCCTCTTACCCTACTAGTGAGCACATGATCTCCTCCAAGGGAAACCCTATACACTGAAATACTCTTGGAGCATTAGTCGCTGTATTTAAAGTAGAATGAGACCTATATCCAGAGCTAGGTATATGTGTATATGCCTGATAAATAGCATACATAACCAAAGTGTGAGTACAGCTCTTAAAAGAGAAAATAAGTGCTCATCCACCAAGACAAAGAGGAGCTGTACAATCAAGCCTATACTGTCCGGCTTCACAGCTCTCCTTGCAGCCAACTAAAAGCAGAGAGGATCTACTCCACCCCCCTAAGGGGAGGAGTGGGGTGGGCCCACAGAGCACATAAATAAAAAGCCACCTCTGCTGGGGTTGCAAGGTAAATTGCCTGCTTTGGAAGAAGTATGTTAAATATTTATCAATTACAGTAAAGTTGTGATTTGGGGTATATTTCTCACCTTGATTATTTCATACTTGAATTGAATACACATTGCACAGTGCCTTGCTAGCGGGTTGCACTCAAATCCTCCATGTCAGCTTGCAGGCAAAATTTACACCAGTGGTCAAAAAGAAAACTTTTAATATATATCTTCTTTGTTCTATGAAATAAGGTTTCAGACACATGAACTCCTAATAAGCCTTATTTTCTCCAGAATAGTTTCGTCTCATGTCCTTGCCTGTGCTCTGCTGCCTTCTTTTCTCTTACTTTTCACCCTGTGTTTTGTTCAGAAGCCCTGTCTGCAAACTGCAGGGCCACCTGCAAAAGGCAAGAAAAAGAAAGGCCTGGATCAAGGGCAGAGTAACAAATCCATATGGTAAATGATCTGCTCTAATGCCTGGCAGGAGCACGCACTGCTGATCATAGATGTGAGGACTTAGCTGGAAGAGCTGATGCTGTCTGGAGTTATCTTCCCTAGCTGAAGCCATGAAAAAGGCTGTTCCACAGTGGATACATGACCAGCATATGTACACGCAGCCAAGACGCATGTGAATTGATTACTTCGCAATGCTGTGCTTCACAGAAATCAAGATGTTACTTCCTGAAAGCTGCTGACTCTGTTAGAACCTCCTGGTAAGTTTTTTCCGTGAGACAAATTAAAGCAGAAGAAATCATATATGGGTGTCTTTCAGGAGTTCTGTTGTTTCCTTAAGTCATTAGGACAAAATGTCACAAAAGACAAGAGTTAAGTTAAGACCACAGATATCAAGTGTTTGATTTAGCTGGCGAGGTCTTCAGTCTGACCCCTCAAATCCACGTACACCTTTACACTAACTTTTGCACTTATTATTTACTGACAAGTGTAGATGCACTCACATACACACACACACATACACACAAAAATGCAGTAAATACATGCTGACTGCAGATGTGCAAATGCCCAGGGCCTTTCAGCCTTTATTTTGTGAAAATCAGTGCCAAAAGGTCAGAACTACAAAGATGTTAAAACAAAACAGCCACTGTAAGCATAGCATTCCTTTGATCTCAGAAGGAAAGAGGACAAAGACCTGAAATCTTTCTGTGCCTCAGTGAAAACCAAGTGACACAGGGAAAACCCAAGAGTAGATCCTTAAGAATTTGTATGAACCAGCAATATCTTGTGGGAGCCAGAGGTATCAAGTGGAAGAAGCAAGATCATACATTCAATCTACATCTCAAAAAGCCTGTGTATGCCTAGATCTCTTTCAAAAAGATATATTTTTATCACTTTGATATTTCACTTGCAATGAGGGGAAAAAACTTCAAAATGATTATAAATCTAGTTGGATTTGGGAAAGAACATTAAAGTCTGAGATCATAACTGAGCTTTTTTAACTCAACAGAACTCTTGAAACCTTAATTTTGCAAGATACTTAAGCATGTGCTTAATGGTAATCACCAGCTGAAATTGGTGTGACTACTAGCATGCTTACAATTAGTATGAATGCTTAAGCACCTTGCATAAATTGAGACCTATTACTCTCAATATGTATTGGGACCCCATCAGGAGATGAGTTTCTTGTGGTATTCTGCTATTGCTACTTCCCAACTGTTATAATATATACTTGCAAGTTCACAGATTCAAAAATACGTTAGTATTATGTTTGTAGCTGTAATGAAAACCGAGCTGGAGCTTTAGAGTGTGTTACTTGTCAATATGATTATTGTCTGCCTTAGCAGACAATTGTCTCTCAATTTTTTTAAGTATTTCCACCTCTTATAATGAAAGTAGAGCTTATAACTTATTGTCCCACAGTAATAAAATATTTACTCGTGTTTTGGGTGGTAGATGTATTAGTGAATATAGGAAGCTATTTCTTCAATTAATGGCAAAACCTAGGGGTTGTTCACTGCCTCCGTTATGCTATCCAGTAGTGTGATAAGCAGATTGTCTATCATTTCTATCACTCCTAAGCACACTATCTGCCCTGACAAGCAGAACTGCCATGGCTCAGTCCTGCCTCTACTCTTACTTGACATCTCCATAGAACCATCAAGGGGTACTCTGCAAGCAACTGCCAACATCTCTTTGACAGGCCACTCATGTTTTTTTGTTTTTTTTTTTTTTTCTTATCCAGCTCTGACTGTGCCATCTCAATGAAGACTAGACATCAGAGTGTGAGTAATACATAAGTAAAATGAAAAACAACAGGAAAAACTAAATGAATCAAAGCCTGACAGAAAGAATGTGTTTTAAAGAACCTGTGCATAATATCACCATTCATCCATTCTGGATATTGCAGGTAAAGCAGCAATTGGTACTGGTTCATGCTGGGCATCATACTGCCTTCGTAGTGTCAAAATCATCAAAAGAAAATTCTTCATCTTCAGCCAGCAGAAAGGCTCTTCTTAATCTTCTCAGATGATGGCCTGGCTTGTCTTTGTTCCAGGCTGATACACTCTAATTCAGTTTGTTTGGGTCTAATCCAAAGTTCTTAGGAAAACTGCAGATAAATCAGAGTCCAGTGGCCTATTTCTGATGCAGCAAGAGTGAAAGATAGTATAACATCCAGATCTTCCCATCTGCCAGTGTCTCCCCATTCACTATGCTCACTTCAAAGTTCTGTCCCTTTACTGAAGTAGGCAGTATCTGAAAAGATTGGTAGCTTTTAGAAGTTTGTTATGTTTGTCAGGAACTGTGCAATTGGAGGAACATGGCCATAAACATGCAGAGCTAAAGGAATAGCACTCTGAGTACTAAGTCTCCCAAACTAAAGGAAAGCAGGCAATGTATAACTGAACACAGACCTTTTTTTTTTTTCAGCACCTCACAGCTACTATTTACAGGAAGTGTAGAGATAACTACAGATGAATCTAAGACTTTTTTCCGTCCATCCTAGATACCACATAGTGTTGAGTTCTGGACAGAAAGTGCACATTCACAATAGTTTATGTAAACTAGACCAGAATACTTGGAGATCTTACTACGCCCCAGCCAGCTTCCTGGCACCTATATTCCTTTGTAGTCCCTGATCCTTGGAGTAGGTAGGGCTGCTTTGGGTTTTGCAAAAGAAGGCAGTTTGAAGGCTGCTCTAATTTCTTCAGGCAGTAAGTCATCAGTGAATTCATTCCATCACCAGGGCATGCTGAGGTACAACACGCTTGTAGGTCTTGTTAACATGTGTCCTATATATCTCCTAAGCTGGGAGAGGATGTGATCAGCAACAGAAAAAGTATAGTATATAGGCAACTCTAATGCCTTATATACAGCCTTGGTTATGCAACAGGAATTCTTACTTGGCTGCTTAATAGCAGCGAAGGGAACAGAGCAGGACTGAAAATCTGTCCCCTGTTTTAAAGTTAGCAAAGCCTAGGCAAGGGAAAAAGCTGTGTTTCATACTGTGGTTGTTTATGTTACAGCACAGTATTCAAATCCATTGTGAAATTAAATGATTAGTATACACTACATCTCCAGGTATCTCCAGCAAATCCTGGAACAGGAAAGTATATCCAACTGTTTCTGCTCTGCCAAAGTTAACTATTATTACAGCATGGAGATATAATATTAATTTTGTTCCAATGAAATTGGCTGGCATATGTGTTTCTGTGAACCAGGCAACAGGTCATTACTGAAATAGCAAAACAAACCTGTTCACCATTCTTGTTCCAGCACATTGCATTTAGATTTTAAGATCATAACTGTTGGATACCTCTCCTGCAATGATGTACAAGACCCACTCTGCCAGAAGCTATATTCTTTCATAAAATGACTTTGCTGTATCTTCCTTTTCCAGACCCATCTCAATATAACAAAATTTAACAGTCCTACAGACAATGCCAAATATCCTTCATTCATAATTAAGGTGAAAGCAAGTGGTACAAATCTCTAATTATCTTTTATGTCATATTTATTTTCTAGTGAATTATTAAGTAATGATTTATAGCCCAAATTCCATATGTGTACCTGCTAATTCAGGGGGAAAAATATCAGCCCTTCATACTCATTCAGCTAATGGGCATCGCTAATTGAAAAAATGTTCTTTGCACATATCACTAACTTTCCAATCATTTGCTTGTAGAGAAGTTTGAAAACTAAAAAAAGAAAGAAAAAAAGTAAAAAAAGGAGAGAGAGAGAGTCAGTGGAACTTTGAAAACTGCGTATGGTTCTATGCTGAGTTCTCCCTCCACTGTGCAGGCAGCAGGCAGAAATCAGTGACAGAAATATCCTGTGGCCTCATATTAGTTTCTGCCAAAGTAGGAGGTTGTAAAGAACAACAACTGAAGTTTGAAACCAGAGTTTATATCCTATGCATTCTTTTTAATGCTCACTGTGCTTCCTGCAGGCAGGATGTTTTCTGCAGTGGCATGTCTTGGTGATCTCACACTGAAATGCACTAATCTCTTAGGACCAGGATTTCAACAAACTTTTTAATCAAGGCTACAAAAATGTGTCTGAACCTGAAAATGTCTCTGGATTCTTTCACTGAATTGAATTTTTCTTGCAAAAGACATTTCCCTCTCAGAACTAAGGCTGCCTCCTGTGCTGGATAAAAGTCCTTGCAAGAATCCTCGCTCCAACCTGAGCCACTGCCTTTGTATAAGGACTGGTCCTTTCATAGTAGCAAAGAAAACCCCTGAGCACCACGAAGCCAGGAAAAACAGAATCAGAGACTACCTACTGCAAGAGCTGCAGTACCAAACCCTGTAACCTTTCTTCCCTACTTTTCTTTTTTAATTTCTATCGTTTTCTTTCTAGGTCCAAGTAACTTCTCTTCCCAGTGCAGGTTTTGCTGTGTGGACTGTGAAGTGAATACAAAAATGCATCTCTCTGAAATGCATTTTTGTATGCACTTTTGTATGCCTAAAAATCAATTGTTTGGGTTGAAATTACCACATATTTTGATATGCTGACAAAGTAGAGAGGAGTCTGAAAATCTAAAAACATTCTGTCTTTCTTCTTTCTGAATCTCACAATCTTTCCGGAGCTGATTTATAATTTTTGACCTGTTGTAGCTGGCAATACTGAGAATCAGTCCTAAGCAGGCTGCCTACTCTTTTCACCACTCCCTAGAGTACCTGTGTAGACATGAGGCAGAATGGCTGCTTTGCACACATGCACCTCTCTGTACCTATCCCTGAATATTAATTCGCATCTGACAACATGTGCTCTTTACAAAGCAGCTGTAAAGAGTGCTACAAGGATTGCTGCTCTCTGGTTCCCCTGAGGCATTTTGGTCTGTTCTCAGGAAACCTCCTGCAGTTGATGTAACGCTAATCCATCCACCACTACAGCAGAGAAGCAAAGCAGAAGTTTGTCCCATAATGTATGTATATATACCACGACTTTGACTTCAAAGCTGTTAACCAGATGTTTTCCTCAGTTACATGTTTATTTTTCATAATGCATTTGGCTGCCATATCCACACGCCTAAGCTTGGCCTCACAGCCACCATGGATTTTGTGCTGTATGATGTGACTGTGACCTAAATGAAGCCTGCAAACACATTCTAGACTTAGAGGAAAAAATAGAGGAGCAAGTATTGCTTTGCCAACCCCTTCGTTAATATTAGAAAAACAGACTATTTAGTACATAATATTTTTCTGACCCTAAACTTTATAATAATTTAAATTCCCATTGTTAACACTTTACAAGTGACTCAGAATAATTTTCAGAAAGGAAGATAAAAGAACTAAAGTTTTTAATTGAATTTAAAGAAGAGAATTAATCAGTTCATAAAGTACCATGCATTAACTTCATTGTCTGCTTCTAGAGTCTAACCTCTAAAGTTGATACAAAGGTAACCCGAATCCCCCCTGTGAGGACTATTCATATCCATTAATTGTTGCAATACAAGATACTGTAGGTTTGAGCTGGTTGCCAGTTCTTCAGTATCTGAAACATACTCTCAGCAGAGTGGAGGACACCACTGGGACTCATTTAACTCTGACTTTCACATTAATTTTGCTGTGCTGTGAAGAGCAAAGACAAAATCAATGTCCATCAGTGATTATTCAAGGTAAAATATCTAGTGATATTGAATACCAATGGTAGTAGTGAGCATTAAACTTACTTAAGGTTGGCGGAGTTGACAAAGCCATTTATTCCAGTTTCACTTAATTTTCAATGAAGCATATGAGTTTAGAAAAATGTAACAATTACAATGAAAATACTGGATTGCCGTTCCGGACAAGTTAGATTTTAAATCAACAAAAAGTATTGTATATACAAACTTTTTGCAGTGCACAGTTCAGGGAAGGTTTCAATCATGCAAGGACATGCTAAATCTCTGCAAAGAACATTTCGTGACCAAAGGAGCTAGCCTTTGCAACAGCTGTATTAATTTTGGCATTGGATCACTTCTTTGTGGCTTCAGTGCTCAGAGTGTAGAAAAAAAAAATGCAACTTATGTGACAGCTCTCCCACACCAGTCCTGTTCACTCTCTTCTTTCATTTTCCCCACTAAACCGTGTGTGAAATCCTCATTGAGTTAATGGGAGTTTATCGGATTTCATCATATAACTTAAAACTTTGTAAATACAGCAACAACAAACTGAATGAGCATAAGGGTTTCTGTTGACAGTTGTTATGAACATTTCTCAAGTTTCTCTCTGAGATTCTCATAAAACCATTTTTCTTTCTTCCCTGAAATTTCCCTATTATTATTCCAATGCTATTGGTTACGTCCCACATTCATAAGAGCTCTTAAAGCACAGTATTTATCTTGGCAAAAAGATAACTGATAGCCCAGTTCTCCTCTCATGTAAACCACTGACATAAAGTCAGATCCATTATGCTTAAAAGGCTTCATTAATATTGAATTTCAATGGAAATTATTTTATTTTATTCTTCCCAATGAAATTTTTAAAAAATAAATATCACAACTCAATGGAAAAAAATACTTTGAAAAGCAAATCTGTTTGACTTTTTAGTCTTGTTTACCCATAATTTATCTTATATGGAAGGTGGGCAGCTTTCAGACATAAATTGGTATCAGAAAATCAAACTTGTTACAAATAGTTTTGAGGAAAACGTTTAACCAGCCCTCATTAGTAAAGACCATATTTTGGAATAACATCAAGGCAGGAGAATTAACTCAGCCCATTTTGATTGTCTCTAGGCAAACACTAGCAGAGATGCTGAGAACCATCTTGCAAAACTGCTTTTATTGGATTCTTCTAGCAGTATCCAGAAGGTGACTGATACACAAGTGGTGAAATATTGTCAGTTAAGCCAAATATTGTCATTTTAGATTTGGAATAGCTTTGCAAGGATGGTATTTTGAGATGCTCTTGGTTTACAGCAAAGTAAGGGATAAAGCAAACATACTCAGCACCTGTTAAAATCACAGTTTCCTTAAAAGACAATGTACATAGTGTGGTCAACAAAATTTTTTTCACTGTAAAGAAATCCAGTGTATTAAAAGGGCACAAAGAAACCCTGAGGAAGCAAATGAGTCCTTCCCAAAACAAAGACTAAGCTCACAACAATGGTAAATGCAAGCAGAGCAAACAGCCAAATGAGAAATGCCACTAAAAGGGTCCAATAAATGATTATGTCTTTGGTTTTCTTGTTTCCCAAGCTGTAAGCACTATTCACTGGCTTTGACCTATAGCAAAATCTTGTTCATAAGACAGAGAGGAAAATGAAATAGGATTTAAACAAACAAAATCTTCTTAAAAACATAAACCACAGGGGGGATGGAATTTTTCTCCTCTCTTCATTTTACACTTTGTCCTTTATTCTGGCATCAAAATTGTTAACTAATTAAATTCTTTCTTCTAAGTAAAATTCCCACTGAATATTTATTTCTATTCTAATGATGCTTTTTTCCTGCATCTAGCCATAAAAAGACTAGCAGTATTTGAACACATTAATCTCAGCAGTTAAGCAGACAATAAAACCCCTACAGAGCCTCTTTCGTACCACAACTGTTTCATTGTTTGAAGTAGCATCGTTTTCCAATGCACTGCGTGTGCAGTACAAAGTATGGCCCTAATCCTATACTGTGATCTGCCCTAGCAGAAAATGCATCTGCCTAGCTGTCCAAATCACAGCCAAGATGAGAATTTCTTCAAAGTGTTACAAGGTTTGCTGTACAGATCTACTTGAAAATTGAGTTTAATAGAAGCTGAGTCAGAACCTCCAAATACAGCTAGAAAACGACAAAGCCAATGAAAGTAAAAAGGAGAAGAGGCAGAGTCTGACACTGGGATAATAATTAGCTATATTCAGGGAACGATACATCTACATTGAAATTACTGGCCACAGTTACTTGATGTTAATACTTTTTAATTGCTCATTTATAGGTAAAGCACATTGATATTACTGTCTCTAGTTCAGACACTCAAACACAAAGTGCCTTTCCCAAAGTGACAGTTAGTCTCAGAATCAGAACTAAGACCAGCTCTCCTGCCTCCAAATGCCATGCCCAATTAACTAAACCATGGTTCCCCACAGGAACAGAATCTGTGCTCATACAGGAAAATCTGTGTGCATGCTACTCAAGGAAATTAAAGTGCAGCTATAAATCTCAGCTGTGAGCTGCTGTCTGGCCAGCTGCCCAAATTAAGGCCAGAGGTGTCCTCGCTATGAAGGAAAATATTTGCTGCTTGTAAATTGATTTTTGTTTCTTCTTCCAAAGGAAAAAAAAATCAGCCACGTATATCCAGCCTTCTCAATTTAAAATGTCACACAATACAGCCTCACAATCATTCAGGTGACACTCTAAGTTTATCTCATGCGACTCATTGTAAGTTCAAGGGACATACCAAGGAGAGTTCAGTGACATGTTAATTATATCTCCAGCAAGAACATCCACTTAAAAAAAATGTATGTAGGTATATGTATCCCTTTAGAAGGACAAGAGACTAAGGAGATTGTTCTTTTGTTCTTATTTGAGAAGAACCATTACACACCTCTCAGTAACCAAAAGAGGCAACAACCTTGACAATATACACTTAGCTTAAATCCACTTACTGAAAAAAGCCTGTAGAGTGTCAATAGAAATATATATACAATAATTATATTGATGATTCTGTGCTGTTCAGCTAGGAGCTTTTGAAATGGAGATTAGTGGCTGAAGATGATAATGTTCAGGTTCAGGATGTGGTTTTTAAAAAAGTAGTTTTGAAAATGAATGCAATGTGAAGCAGGTCCATTGGTTCAGATAATTTTGAATTATGTATCTTCTGTGGAGGGAGCAATTGGACTCAACTTCTGTTATTATTAGTCAGAGCACTTATGCCCCTGCTGCTGAAGAAAAGTTCATAAACTCAGGTTTGCCCAAGATGGATGAGCTGTAATATGCTTATCAGAAGTTACCTACTGTTTTATCTTTCATTACACATTTTCAGTGTTTCATTTTCCCATTGCCATACTAGGTTGTTAATGAAGATGGCCAAATGGATCATGTCAAATTGTATCCCCATATATATAAAAATGCAATATATCACCATATAAGAAAAACAATTCTCATGCAAGTTTATCATCACTGTTACTATTATCTGCATGGGTTTCTGCAAGTGTCTTTATCAAAAAGGTTTAAAATGGTTCTTTTGGCATCATCTGGAGAACTATATTCTCTCAGAAGCATATTTCTGTCCCTTCCAAACTGATGACAGATTTTTAACTACTGGCAGCAATAAAACAAATTTCTTTCCAGTACCTGATCTCCACTGAAAAAACCTTCCAAGAATATAGTTTGTCTAATGTTTGACAGTCATTCTTGCATCATAATGTAGAGTGAAATGTACTGTATCGTAATATATACATACCTGAGATAATAGTTTTAAACTTGAGAGTCTGAGGGTCAATCATGGTTTAGCAGTGGCAGCAGAGAATTCGGTGTGCATTGTGAAACCTGCGTGAGGGTTTAGGCACATACTTGAACAGTTTTCCTGTCCTGAGCTCTCTGTTGCTCCTTAGGTCAGCTACAGGGATCCTAGCTCAAAGATAAACAAGCTATATACCTACAGCAACATCTGCAATACAGCTATGCTAAACTCAAGATGAACAGAGAACGTCGCCTTGAGCCCCATTACTAAATCTTGTTGTATCACATTAGGAAGTTATTCAAGAGAGAGCAGCTGATGCAATTACTTGGTATTATTAATTCAATAAACTGTCCCTCAACTGCTAATCTTTGGCAGAACTGTGATTTGCCAACCAATAAAACATTTATTTTTAGGCTATTCTACCAATACTACTGTACTCTTTGTAATGCATATCTTTAAAAATCCATTTGTTTCATTATGGTGTCCCCCTAGCGAAAAGAGCAATAATGCTAAAAGGGTTTTTGTATTGGTACTTATCTTAAACTACTACATATTTTGCTGAATGAATGGGAAGAGATTTGGATGTGACTTTGGAAATTAGTTTTAATAAATTGTCAGTCCCTCATTTCAGTGAAACGTTTGCCAGAGATGAATATTTCCTATAATCAGTACTTGCACCACATCTCAAGGGCAGAATTAAAAGATACTTCTAACTCAAACCGACATAAATTGCAGGAAGGATCCTTTCAAAAATAAAGGGCTGAAGGCCATGTCATAAAATGCCTCCCCTACTTCCTCTTCTCTGTTTTTCATCTTCCTGGCAAGGTGAGCTTTCTGACAAAAAATCTTTTGAGCGCTGCCAGGAATGCAAAAGAGACAAGTAAAACGGAGAGTCATCATGACATTACTGTTATCAGTTGATGCAGTTAAACTGGGTAGATGCCCAGCCACACCCTATGTTTAAGAATAATGCAGCCCCCAGAATACTTTGTCCTTTTCTTAGTACAAGAATTGAATACCTGATGTTCTGAAACATTAGCTTACAGAAAGTTACCGAATTATGCCATATACCTGGCTTTTTATCTGGTACTTTAAAGATCAGGTTAAGTCAGGTGTCAGCGAATTACAATGTTAAACAGTATATACATGTCTCTTTCTTTGTTAGAAACAACTGGATGCTCATTATTTGTGAGGCTCCACAAAGTACAGCTTCTAGACAGCTAACATACATTTTACTTCATTCACTAATTATTTGCACATAGATGTTCCAGCCCAGATCATTTGCTTTTAACCACTACAAGGTAGCAGAGCTGGCTCCTGAAAGGTATTGGTTTCAGAGACCTTAAATATTCTCAGGACACATTAGCTGATACAATACTTTCTCTTCACTTCCTGCTTATTATTCCAGTAATTTTAACCCTGGCAGACAGTGTTCCAGCACAGCTAATCCCAGTTTAACATTTCACACAACCAGTTTTATTTCAGCTATTCATACAACTGGACCAGACAGTTACCAGCTGCATATATAAGATCTTTCCATATGCTACAATCCCTAGAACAGTCTTTTGTTCAATGAAGATCTTGGATATGACCTTTATCTCTGACTTTAGCCTTGGATTATTTGAAAATTACCAACTGTAACAAGAATCAGATTTTGTTAGCATTGTAGCGAACAGAGAAATTTCAGGATTTAAGCAGAAAGGATTGTGGATTCGTTAATGGAACCCTAGAAAATATTTGTGCAAATACACTTGTTCTTTAACTTTATAATTTTAATGGTGACTGTATTAATATGCATAACCAGGGATCCAACCAGTTATTCACAGAAAGTCATTTTGTTTTAAAATTAAATGTTGAGGACAAGTTTTCTGCTAATCTGGTATGCTATGACCTTAGCATTAGGGAGCAGCTCTGGAAAGAAAGACGTGGAAACAGGTCTTTCAAGGCAGGATTGATACCCAGAGAGAACCCTTTCATTACAGCCACTGCCTAGCCATTTGCCTTTCAGCTTCAGGAAGCGGGGCTCAAAGGCCACAAGTGCTATTTGAGTACCATAGGTTTGATTCTTTTCTGGAGGGTCTTTGTTTCCCCAGCTACAAGTGGATGTTGGCTCTGGTAGTACCTAAAAGAACCGTCTTGAACCTCTGAAAAGTAATACTGCTACAGGTTCAATCAGTCCTGCCATACAATACTAAGACCATATTGCCAGCTTTATTTGCAGTGAATTATATCTACGTAGGAAGGCTCTGACACCAGCAACTCACAGCTCCTGTTTTTCTATCCCTGAAGAGAAATTTGCTCTTTTTCCTCCATAGCAAAGTACATAGGTAAGCTGAACAATGCCTGTTCTTCACAGGAATACTACAAAAATATTCAAATACTCAAACATTTGTGTAGTGTTTGAGTAATATTCTCACTCCTGTATATCAGGAGTGAAAGCCTGGCCTGTAGGAAGACACCAGCAGGTCTATAGTTGTGGGGGTGTAGCAGTAACATTCCAGCACTAAGACTAGCAATATAATCAAATGGCTTCGCCAAGGAAATGTCACCGGTGAGGTCCAAGAAGCACTGATACTTCAGATGGGGATGGCTTCTACTTTCAGGCACAGGCAGTTGCCATGATGCACGTCACGCCAGAGCTCAGCCTCTTTGCCAGACGAACATCTGAAGAGCTCTTGGGTTTTTTATACTTGTATTTTGCACTCACTCTGCAATCTAATTTCATGCTGTGTTATGCCTTTCTACAAACTTCTAATTCGTATCATGAATTACAATTTATGAAAGCTTTTCTTGCAGACAAGTATCAGAGTTTGGTTTTATTTTTAAAATTGCCACAAATGCCAGCTTGAATAAGCATCTGCAGGGGTATTTTCACTCAGGGGACTCTCCTCTTTCCATTTTGAAGAGGCTCT
This sequence comes from Ciconia boyciana, assembly GCF_034638445.1. Lineage (NCBI taxonomy): Eukaryota > Metazoa > Chordata > Aves > Ciconiiformes > Ciconiidae > Ciconia > Ciconia boyciana. Next base: position 38,898,795 of record NC_132942.1, on the reverse strand, counting down.
CTGTATGTTATCCTTCGTGGAGAGGCAGCACAAACCCTGGGCCCTTTGTAAGCATACTTAATATCTCACATGGTTTACTAACCTTGAACTAGGTTTTTACACAAATACAAACCTAGCAAAGGTATCATTCAGACAGTTACAGTGGGCCAGAAGTGATAGAAGAACAAGTACTTATCTTCTTATTTTACATAAAAATAAGATACACACAAATATATTACGTATTTCTTAAATCAGCTTTAAAATGTATGGTTCTTGTTTGTGCTTAGCATTATCTACCAACGATTTCTTTTCATTATTGACAGAGTATTTACTTTTACAAAAAAAGTACTTCATACAAAAGGAAATAGGAAAACGGCTTCTGAGATTGGATTATTATTTGTGAAGCTCCAGAACACAAAGCAACAACAAGGAACTGTTTTAATTTGCAAAGAATTCCTTGAGTGATTACTCTGTTTCCCTGCAATTTAGATCTGCCAGCTTGGAAATGGCTATTTAAAGGTTTGTGAGGGTTGTCAGCATCATTTTAGAACTGCATAGTTTTATATTAGTGGTAGGTGCTTTCACAGTCAGCTTGTATCTTGACTGTTTAAATCTCCTAGTTTTACTAGGCAACACAGATACCTTGGGATGTATTTTCCACTTGGCTGAGGCTGGAAATCCTTTTCTGGTGGCATAAGTTGCCCAGTAAAATGTGTGCCTATTAAATAAATTGCACCCACAGTTCAATGAATGGTGCAAAAATGTATATCCCTCAAGGTTTTAATAATAAAAAAACCCTTTAAATACCAAGCTCGCTTATTGCTTTTGAAATTCATTCGGGTTCCCTCATGGATCACATTTTGACAAAATGGACTTTTTCATGCATATTTTTAAATTTTATTTTGCTGAAGTCAAATTTCAACTGAAAACATATAAAGGGAAAACGTTCAAACTAGGTCTAGCTAGAACATTGTGATCTAAATGATAAGGCCAGCAGTCTGTTAGTATCACCTTCAAGGACTAAATTTATTTGTGATGTTAAGGCAGGCTGAATTTAACACTCCAAAAATGTAAGTCAGCATGATTAATATCTATGGAGAAAGGACGTTTCTCATAAAGGCAAAAGGCCATTCCTGTGTTAGGTGGATCCTATGGAGTTTTGATGAGCTGGAGGTGTTTATAAAATAGTCTCTATGAATATTCCTGCTTCATTTGTTTTTAATGTATGATGAGACACCTCAGAAATACTTCCATGCAATTTCACCTTATAAATGGAATGACACCTTTTATATACTCACAGATCATCTGAGGATATCTGAAGACCACTGAAATGCAGATTTTGCAAGATCCACTTTCAGGGTTCTTTAAAACTGTACATTCTTGGACACTGTCATCATAGACTATGATACTGCCTGTCATTAATGCTTCTTCTGCCTTCCTCAAACACTTAAATGCTCACTTTTTTTTACATACTACTTCTACATATTTCCCAACAGGAAGTAGCTCACATGAATTTATTAACATCTATATTTAAAAAAAAAAAAAAAATTGAATTTTTCTGTATTGCCTGGGAACATTTTCATAGAGTTCAGCAGAAGGAACAGATTCCAAAACAGCTGTGGTAGTTGGTAGGCAGTTGAGGTTCCGGGGGTATTCTGAGAAACCAACTGTTCCCCAAATGGACATCACAAATGATTTTTGATCCTCAGAATTTTTTGGCTTAATTACTGTGAGCCACCCCCCTAACCAATGTATAAAGAAGGGTGTCTTGTTATTCGCCTGTTTGTTTTCTAATGAAGTCACAGCTCTCCTTTTTGTATAAATAAGGCTATGGAGCCATTTAACTGGCTAGGGAGAATGTGTAAATTATATCACATTTATCTGTATTATAACAAATTGAATATCTTTATAAAGAAAAAATTTGTGGCCATGGTGTCCTATCAAAGACATAACAGAAGAGGATCAACATCAACAGGAACTCTAATTGACATATGCTTTAGTTTTCTGCATCAGGAGCCTTTAGTCCTCTTGCATATAACAGCATCTGAACTGACTTTTGCTCATTTTCTTAGGGGTACATTTTTTGTCATTAATGCTTCCACTGGATGTCCTAAAAGAACGCCATCATACATTTATATCCTCATAGATAGGCTACTGTCAAAATAATAGACTTGTAAGATACTAAAACTCTGACTTTATCTTCAGCTCTGAACTAAGCTTCAGTCCAGAGGATTTGTCAAACCTGGTCTCACTTTGGCCATGTTGAATTATAGGTGGTAATACTATGTGATGTGACTGCACATCTTGGTGTGTGCTAGTCTGAGATTTTACAATACAGATGGCACAGGAGCACACACGGAAAACATGATGTATTTTAAACCCAAGCCTTCAGAGATTATCCCCAGCTCAGAATGCAGGTGAGAATAGGTTTTTGATACCTTGTACTAGCTATAAGCAGCAGACAAATTAACGAAACTGGATAGTGCTTGGTTTATGAGGTTGCACAAAACTGTGTCAGCCCAGAATCAACATCATGAAAGCAGTTAGACACACAGGCACCTTTTTTTCAAGACTCCCATTTACCAAAAGGACGATGGAGAAGAGCCTGCACTAGCTCTTTACAAGGTACAGCAAATATCTGCTTAGGTTTAGCTTCTGTTTGATGGAGCTGACCTTGTGGACAGGATTGTTTCCCAACATTTTGTCTGTTTGACCTTATCCTGAGCATTTTTATGCACTCCCTAATGTTCTACAACACAGCAGCAAAGGAACAGTGGAAGTAGGATCTCATTTCCTGGTTGTGCTACAACGATGAGTTTGTTGTTTATGCTAGATAAATTCATATCATAAAATGTGAACTTATCTGTAAAAGTTTTACTTACATTGTTTTTTGGAACTAGGCTTAATTGGACCGAGTTTGGACTCGGATACAAGCTCAATACACAGTACAGAAGTTTCCAGGGAGAACAATTCCTAGAAGGTCTGTACCGTGTTTTACTGTAGCTGGCCTACACGTAATGCCTCGTCCAAAGGGAAGGTCAAAATATTTCACTCCACTGGGCTGGTAAAAGTGAAATGTTCTAAATAAAAAGAGACAGAGAAATAAAAAACTAATAATACCCGATCAATGAACACTAGTAGTCTAAATGGCTTGACACTAGTCAGTATTGATGTGTGGGATACAGTAAGTCAAGAATATTGAATGTCATGTTGCCCAGCAATGACCAGCACTAGTCTGGTCACAATAACAAAACATCAGAGGTGCCAAAATAAATCCAGGCCAGCTGGGGTTTGAAACAGAAACTAGGCATTTGTTTTGCTTGCTTGGCAGTAGATTATTGAAATGCCTTACACTGCCATTGTCAGACACAGGACTTATATCTGTAGCGGATGCAGCAGTAGAACAAGGGAAACAGAGAGTATGTCAGGGCCTTGCATATCCTTGTAGAAAGATTGATTTTGGACTTGCTACAACGCCAGCCTCAAAGAAAGGGTGATCACCTACAGTTCCTGAGAGCACACTGGGGGAGTACAAACAAAAGGGATGGATCATGTCCATTAACTCCAATTAATGTAATAAACCTCCCCTGAATTTTGTTCAATTTTAAGTCCAGGTGTGTATTATTTTCCCTTATCAGTCTTTCCTTCAAGCCATTAGAAGGAGTCTGTGTCTTTCTTTCCCCACAAATGGAGATTCTACACAAATGTGGTCCCACAGCAGGAAACTATACGGTATAGTATAAAAGAACCTTTTATCAAACTTAAAAGGATTAATGCATTTCTTTCAGCAAAAGCTCTGCATGTCTCCCAACTCAAGCAGTTTATAAAAGGACAAAGATTTTTGTTTAAAATGCAGGTGAAGCCCAATTATCCAACATGAAATCTCAAGCTGTTTGTTTGGGATCAAAATTGAATGTGGGAGAAGCAGCCCTCTCAGTAACATGTGCTGCAATGTCAGTGCATGTATTTTGTGGACAAGGAAGCCACTGGGAAAAGAGAAAGATTTTAGTGTTTAACATCTCAAGCTAGCACTGTTTTCAGCTTTTGGGCCAGGGTAGCTTAACTGCAACAAAGCACCATGTCCAACAGAGCCTGTCATGATTTCAATTTTCATAACGAAAGATGTGAACAGTTCTTTTCAGGAAATCTTTTACCAGACATTTTTTGCTGTGCTTTTTAGAGCAGTACAATGAAAATTAGTATCAATTTCTTGTCATTGTTACAGACCCACAACCCACAAAAGCATTAGGTGCTACAATGGTGGACATCGCAGAGCTGAATGGCTGGACACAAGCTCTAACAAATCCTGTTATGATGGTTTCAGAAGTTACTTCCCCAGCTGCCCTCCCCACTCCTCTGCCAGTTTACCACTCCCACAGCAGACAGACATGTACGCCCAGCCTTCAGCCATTACAATGCAGAGCCTGACGTTTTAGCATAAATCCACCTTTATGGCTGTAGAAATGAAGTGTTCTGACTCAAGTGCTTTGGTGATAGTTTAACACTAGTGTTTACTTCACCTTTCAATACTGAAGGTGCCCCCTATAGCAGAAGCAAATATAAACTTTCTCCTCCGCAAAGTAGTTCCCAGGCCATTATACTAGCTTAAACTGCCAGTGAAGGTAATATTCTGAGTAACACATTGATGTTTTTTAACTTGGCTCTTAATAAAATTGAGGATTATATCACAATTACATTACAGAATTATATGGATAAAGAACTGTAACCAGAGAGTTAAAATTTCACGTTGACATTGAATCTAAAATTAAAAACAAACAAGACAAATCATAGCCTGAACAGACTCCTACATAATTTGGAATTTCGATGCATTACTTTGCTGTTAATCAAAGTCCCCTTTCTTTTAACCTTAACTGTTTGAATATCTCTCCTGCCTGAATGTCAATATGAGGCAACAGTGAAGGTCAATGAGAATGCTTTGTCGTTCACACCTTGTCCTTTATCAACGTGTTGTACTTGTTGGGAGTCAGGCAAATGAAACACTAAGCAACATCAGCAGAACTTACATTCTTGAAATCACAAGATTTTTTTTATATATTTCAATTAAATGTGGAGCTTGTTGACAGACTCCATGAACTAGAGACACCTTGGTAAGTGCAGTGGGGAGGTGGGGAGCTGTGAAATGCCGTTATGTGTAACTGAGCTGGGTAACTGTGACACAGGTAAAAGCAGACCCATTGTCTTTGGGATGGAATAAAGGATATTTGCCCTCAAGAGGCATTTTATTGATAAAGGGACAATAAAGTCGATATTTGGAAATTACATGTCAAATAAACAGAGGCACAGAAGCATTTGTTGCCAGTATTACCAGGGCCGAGTACTGCTTTTCCACTGATGTCTATAAGAATTGATGATGCTCAGCAGTTGTGAATATCAGCCTCCATTCTGAATCACAGCCATGATGCTGGTTACACGGAAGAGACCAAGAGATGGCTCAGCTGCTCCTTCCCTGTTTTTGCCATGGTGTGTGAGGATAACAGAAGTGCTGACAATACTAGGTGTTAAACTGATGGAGTACCCCAAATACTCCACCAGTAGGTTTTTCTGGTTTTCAGACAAAGAAAGCAATCCTCACCCCAGGAAATTTGAAAGGATACAGAAAAACCTGCATGAAAGAATGGGCTACAACACCATAGGGGGAAAAGCAGGCTTAGTATATAAGCATAAAAAATGTACATAGTTTGTGCGTATCCTGATACAAATATTTCAAAATGCTCTCTTCTGTCACCACCGAAGTCTCTTGTTAATCAATCGATAATCCTCTTGTTCTATTACCTGTGTACACATTATTTGAATACCACCTCAGTTACTATCATTATTCATTAGCCCCAAATCCTCTGCAACCTGACGTTCCTCATCCTGTGCTTTTCCTCTCAGCATTTTGTCAGGCAACCTTATTACTCACCGCTGAAATGTTTTCTGAGCTAGCAGATTCCCGATTCCAAGCGATGAGAACTGGGGAGGGTTAGCCAAGGAAGGGATCTTACACAGATCCTGTATTACATGCCCTGGCCTCTTTGGTGGAATGTGACAAGGAGACTCACAAGAAGCAACTTTTTTTTTTTTTTTTTTTACATTTACAATACTGGAGTGCTGTAGCATCATGTTTATGCAAAAAGTGAATTTACCTACTGTCAAGTATGTTTCAAGGTTTTAATGGTGTCCCTTAGACATCACTGTTTAAAATGTGCTTATAACTACATTAAAAATAGCAGGAAAACATGGGAAGCACAGATGCTTAGGAGCTCCCATAGAGTGATGACTATACTATATCGAAGTGAGTTGAAGACATTCAGTGTTTTTTCTGAAAGGCATTCAGTGGCTAGCATTACTGTGCCTGAAACCAGTTTTGGATGTTCTTCTGCTAGGATTTCAGAAGCGGTTAAAAGGAGTCACTCTCCACCTACCTGTGCCTTCTAAAAATCCTGGATTTCATAAGTAACAGCACCATAAAACCAATTAAAAAAACCCACCAGACAGTCCAGCAGAATGAGACAGAATTGGGAGGTATTTGTTCATCAGTGTTTTATACATTTTTCTTAAAAATCTTTCCAGATCTATAATGAACATGTTGACTGATCTTTCAACGTTTAGATAAGCTTTCATTGTAATTTTGCCATCTGCCATGACCATAACAGGAAAAAGTGGATACTAAAAATTGTGAAAAGATTTAATTATGGTACCTAGATTTGCTGCATGTGTAAACTATAAAAAACAGGAACAATCACACTCAAGTTTGAAAACCTTATCTGCAGAGAAGGCTTTTATGCAGCGAGATCCCATTATAATTAAACCAACCTCCTTTGGTTCTTGCACAGTCTGCATTCATGGCCTCTTGGAAGAAGCATTTAGTCAATTAACTATTTTATTAACCAATTGATTTTTCCTGTTAGTCCTTAACCTCTTTGTACCTGTTAGGAATAGTTATGTAAGCTGAATAAATTGGTTTCTTTCATCTCTAAAAGGCAACAATAAATAATAAAACAGGTTGAACGAGGTTTCAGCAGGGAACCCAAATACAAATAAAAATACCTGCCGTGTATCATATAATATAAAATACTAACTGCTAGGAGCAGCACAGTATTTCAATAAATCACATTGTCACACTGACCTTTATTGATATACTGTTTCTCAACTTAAAGGATTGGCCCTGCTGCTTTAGATCTTTTGTTGTGAAGGGCCTGCAGATTCATCATGTAACAAAAAGATTATTTGCCCACCACAGGGCTGTCTAAGTCTATATGCTAAGCAGAAACAAAAAACCCAAAATATTTTAGGGACAGTTTAAATTTAGAGATTTATTTAGCATCACAGGAGAACAAACATGCATTCCTGAAAAAAGCACAAAATGTGATTTATAGTATCACTTAGTACAAAGTAAAAAAAAAAAAAAAAAGGAGAATGAAGAAAAGCTCTTTCATTTCTAGTAGATAATAGACTGCTTGATTTTATGCAATGTTACACTGTGTTGCAACTATGCAATGATGGCCTAGTATTATACAATTAAATTCACCACACTGGCTGAAACTCAGCAGAGTTATTGGTTCCTTTGTACCAATGGCTGAAATGAAAGACTAAGGAGGTGTGTAAAGGACACATTTTTGCAGCGACAGAAAAAAATCTCACAGTAAAAAAACCCATGTGCCCCTCTAAAGAACTATTCCCCGCTTCAACAAAAACAGCAGAAACAATCTGATCCAGATCCAGAACATAACTGAATTTGTACTGCTTATCTAAAGAAAAATCCAAGTTATAGTCTAGAGATTCTTCCAACATAAAGTCAAGAGCTGTAGAATATTTTCAGTCATATATCCAAGACTTTTGTACAAATTAGTGAAAAGCCTGTGAAACCTAATGTTCTTCATGAGGTTCCTACTGCCTTAAACGATAAGGATCTCCTGGGAGCTTTTGTTCCAGTTAATTTTAAGGTTGATGCCTGCTGGTTTGAATAAAATTCTGACTCCAGATGCAGCTGTCCAATGAGGAGGGAAGTTGTATTGTTTTATAAAACAAATAACAAAAAAAAATATTATTTGGGAGTCTCTTCCTCTTACTGAAGCAGTAGCTATTAATCTCTCTGTTTTTATGTGGCTCTGTAATGAAAAAGGTGTTGAAGGCTGAAGGAGAATATATTTAAAGAATAGCTCATGAGTGCTCAGTAATTTATCCACTAAGCAAAGATCCGTGAAGATAGGTGAGGAACCTATACCTTGAGTGATTCCTTGAGCCGTGACACCTTTTTTGTCCATGTTTCTGGTGGTCTTACACAGATTAGTTAGATGGTAGGGACTGGTTGCTGCTTCTGTATCAGATGCTAGCATAATATTCCCCACTTCTTGCTATAAAATCTCTCTTTACAAATAAATCCATGTATGGCTCCTCAAATAGTTAGCCGACTTTGAAGAGCCACTATAATGATGCTTTTTACCCCCTTCTTCCTCTAAATCAAAAGCTTTGCTAAATTCCATACAAAAGTATCCACAGATGAGCTAACCTTCAGGTGATGCTTGGCTGTATTATCTGTCCTTTCTTTTTCCTCTGACAGCTTATATTCTGCACTGTCTCTGCATTGCTAGCTATTGGCACAAATGTGGCCTCCCACTTCCCCTTCTTTAGTCTCTTTTGATGTTCCACTAACCCAGCCTTCTCCTACTCCACCTTTCCTTACTCAGCTTATCTCCACCTGTTTCTCTAGCAAAACTTCTACCACTTGCTGCTCTCCTTGCACCTCTCCACCTGAGCCTCCCTATTCCAGTTGTTCATCCCATATAACTGCCAAGGCAGTTCATCCACTGCACAACTGAGACCACTGCTGATCACCCCCACTTCTTTCCTATTTCTAATCTCCTCTTCACCAACCATAAATTTCACAAAGGAGTCTGGATGTTGGGGGCAGAGACAACAAGTGTTGCATTTAAATACAAAATTAAAATGCCACCATATGGCACAATCAGATCAAAATTAAGCAAGATGTGCCAGGGTAATGCCTTTGCTTTCCCAGAATATGCCACCAATGATGTAGACATGCCATTCCTTTGTTGGCAATGTTTACTTTGGGTAGTAACACACAGAAGAGCTGAAGGCGGTAGATTTGTTGACATTTTTGGATATACCTGTCATGCACCCTGCCTTCCTGGCCCCAGAACTCTACAGGAGAAACAGGGCATAATAAAGTTGATTGATTCGTGTTTGTCCCTCATCCAAGTGGCTTTCATTTTGGTGTCCCTCAATCTTGCTTTTTCATTTTCATTTGGAGCCACTGAAATCTCACCTTCCACAGAATCCAAGCTGTTGGACTTGTCATCTGGTTCAAAATGTCTGCACAGCATGAACAAAATTTACTGTCCTCTGTGCAAACTGTTTTGGTGGCTCTAATAGAAAACACAGCAATCCCTCTTTTATGCTCTGCTAGGAAACAATCTGCCTTTTTTTTTTTTTTTCATGAGGAGAAAACTTTCTGATAGAATTCTTGCTAGCTTTATATAAACCAAAAACCAGCATGCAGCCAACAGTACTTACGGTGAATTTGAATCATTGAATGTCTTTACTATAGTTTCCCCTTACATTTAAAATCTTGCTTAAAGTGAAACTTTAGTCTTTTAAATTGCCAAGGCTAAAATGTGGCAAAGCAATTATATGACTCATGAAGCACTATGCTCAGTTGAAGTGTTAATGTCATCAGCACTAATTTGTTTTTGTCTTTTCTCATCCTAAAGTTCGCTGTCCATTGAAATGTATCACTAGTGTATCATCTTGTGTCTCTTAATCTGCAAAACAATTGCATTCCTTAACAAAACTTTTTAACTGTGACGTGTTTCTCAGAAATTTTAAGGTCCCTGAGTTTTAAACAAGGAAACAGATTCCTTCTCTCCCCCCTCCTTTTTTTTGTGTTTACAATTTTTTATATAAACTATGTGGCTTGCTGCTTTCAGCTAGAAAGGCCCCAATGGGAGACCCAAGGTCACTAGTAGCTGAAGAGAGACACTGCACAAGTAGTTAGGATGAAAGAATATCCCACTGGGGTTTTGGACTTACAGTTTCTTGGCTCTTGTGACTTGAAATAAATGTATCATCACTGTCTGGAGCCACGAGCCATATTCTCTCACTCATGAAGCTAACATTACAGTCAGACTTAAGCAGGTGAAAAGGACAAAAACCTTTATCATTTATTTTATATATAATGATACTTTGACTTCTCTCTGCTAGGGAGAGGATGAAAATTTTTACGGGCTTCTACAGAGCCTGGAATTTCACACAAATATTTTAGGAAAGCTCTCTGCTCAACACTTTGTTGTAGGGATTTAGGGATATGCAAAGTGATATTCAAGGGGGTGATGACTTAGCAAAAATCCCAAATTCTCATACATGCTTAACTAGTCTTATTCAGAATGCGGTTTACTTTTTATAATCCTTCAAGAAGAATTTGGTGTTCTTCTGGGATCTCCCCCCCTCATAATTATAGAAGAGAGACTGAAGTGAAGAGATCTTGTGTTTGAAGCCTTTAGACTAAAGTCTGGGTTACGTTTCAGGTTTTGGTACTGATTTCCCTTGTGATCTTCTGCATGTTGATTAAGCCTTTCAGTCCCTATCCTTACAAATGGGATTAAAACACGTCTGTGCTTTATTTGGATATTACAAAAAAAATCACTGATGAATGGCTACTGTGCTAGCTTATAAAAAAAGTCACAACAAGAATACAAACATATCAGCAAAAAGAAACATCCTGAATGCTTGTCACATGGGACACTCACAGCCATCTGGGAAATGACCACAAAACTTCACTCTTTCAGAGTAATTTAATGAACTGTCTCGTCAGCTCAGTCTCCTATGGTTCGGAAGAAATAAACAAAAACTCTTCACAAAAATTTCCAAATAGAATAAGCCATGCAGAAAACTAAAACCCATCTCTGACCTCCCACACTGCCCATCTGTGAACCAAGCTTGGCTCATGCACTTTAAAATCTAAAGATATGGAGAAAGAAAGGAAGATAACCTCTCACTTACAAAACAAAAACGTCCTCTATACCTTGCTTAAGCCTTTTATCTTTAATGGACATTCAACAGGGAATACTCAATTAAGTTTGACCTTAGCTATTATTAAAGGTATCCTGGATAGAATGATTTACCAAGCAACCAAAGAATAACTGAATTTTGGCTCTCCTAATAATAAAGTAGAAAGCCATCACTGAGATATACTACTGAAACAGGACTGGACAGAACACCTAATGTTTTGTTGAGCTGACAGGTCTTGAACAGTGATACAGTACTGTATGATGGATCCAACTGGACATGAGATATCACAAGCCACAGTCATCCAGTACAATATGAATATGAAGCTTTTTCCATTGCACAAATGGGGGGCCTCAGAAGCTAGCTGTCAAAGCAGAAAACTGCAAAAGGTTTCTCAACACCAATACTTAATATTTAGGAATCAACAGTGTCACAAGAAATTCATTTCTGTTCACTCACTGGATCTGGAAGAAAGAATAAGTCAAGAAATTCTATCTGTCCTTTGGGTCCTGATGAAAAATATGCTTTCTTAACAAAAACCTCAAAACTCTATCTGCTTCAAACAGAAATCTCGGATTGTCTGAAATATCAAGGCAGCAGTCAAAATGAGATCCCTGGGAGAGACAATGCACGAGGTCAGAATGCTACAGGTTCAGAATTTTCACAGTGGAAATAAACAGCATCAAGCTATGTACTACACCAAAAATGGCAGAATTAAGGGCTACATTATGTCCTTGGCCTTCAGAATCATTCACAATTCATCTTAACTGAAGTTGCTTGCATATAGATGGAGGAGAATATAGAGATAAGTGTCTTGAGGATCTGAATGAAATGACAAAAGGCAGGAATTAGTCTCTTACTAGATCACTAAGTGCATCTGCTTCTAAATTGTGCAGGGACATCTCTGCCCCCTAAAATCATGCTGCATTTTTTTCCACTGGTTTCCTAAAGATCTCAGAGGAGTCTTGACTTTTGCCATTTCTGGTTTTCCTTTAAAGGACAAAGAACTGAAACAGTAAAATGTGGCTTTTGTGAATTTGTTACTGATTTTGTTTTAGCTACAGCATTTCTCTCTCTTAGCTGTTGCTGTCCGTACCTTGTTACCCATATAGCTCGCTAACTAGACAAAAAATGCAGATACCCAGACCTTTGATCTTCCCTCTGTTCCAAGCATCAGCAACACACCCTTCACTGTCTAGATCATTATAGAAAGATCACTGGGAAGAACAGAAGATTAAAATAAAGTACTGCAATGTAAACATGCTCTTTACTGTTACAAACTCCACTCTGCCTGTAAGCTGGGAATGCTCCAGGAGACATACGCAGCCCCAGGAGAGCAGCAGCAAAAAGGACACTGCCCACTCTCTGGAGAGTAACTCTTTCTGTCAAGTGCTCTCTTGACTAAAGAGCATGGCTGTCAGGATAAATCACCTCACAGAGGAAGACAGTTTATAGTCTGAGATACTCTGACCTCAGACCACAAACTGCTAGATCAGACATAGGCTGGAGGTCCTGTCATGTTTATGCATTGTGGAGAAGAGTATGAGTATTTATTTGGAGAGTGGCACAGCTTGTGTGTACTGGATATGGGCCTTTGTTATTTCCATGCTAAGAAATATTACTCAGAGGTGGGATGTGGGACAGGAAGTCAGACTGCACATACCTTTTAACATGTGTTACCTGAATATACTCACAAATACATACAAACAAGTGAATTTTGTCTGTTGCTGACACAGAGCTCCAGCTTGCTCACAGGATAGTCCCTAGTAGGACACAACGTTTCTTGTCTCTAGGATACAACACTGCGAGGTGCTGATACTGAACACAGTGTAACATGGGACCTTCTAAGGCTGACTGATAAACATTTTAACCCATCACTCTGTCTAAAGTGCCAAGAACGCTAATGTTTGATACTTGGAAATTTTAGTTCAAACACAGTTATTGCAATCCATAAAATCATAGAAGAGTAGAGGTTGGAAGGGACCTCTAGGAATTGCTTAGTCCACCCCCCCTGCTCAGAGCAGCATCAACTAAACCAAGTTGCTCAGGACCATGTCTGCTCACATTTTGAGTATCTCCAAGGATGGAGATTCCGCAGCCTCTCTGGGCAACCTGTTCCAGTGCTCAATAACAATTTAATCGTAGTCTACAAAGTTCAGAGCAACTACCCTCCTCACTTCATTTTCTGTCCCTATGTTTGATTTCATGTTCTGCCAGATCAATATAAACCTCGTCTGGGTCCTGCGCATTCAGTTTCTGTTCCTAGAAGTCAAGGAACTGTTTTCCTGTGATTTCCCTTTGTTTATAAGAAAACACACCTTTGGCAAATAGTGGTCAGACCAATACATAGAGGAACATACTGTATCCTTCAACTCACATCCAGACCTTAAAATACAAATGTCTGAAGAACATGCTCTGACATGAAGTACTGGGAGACCATGCTGAATGTATTTCAGTTAAGAATACATACATACATACATATACATACAGGTAAAACATAAATAAGAAAAATGGTCAATACCTATATTAATCATATATGTACTGAACTTCATTTGCACAAGTAGTCCCTAGAAGCTCAGTGGATTATTTAGATTTGTGAAGTTATACATCAAAAAAGTATTTCCAAGACTGAAGCCATAACTTTGGAATTATAAAGTCAGACTATCACTCCAAGCTATTTCATCCTTTATTGTGGGGAAAGTTTTTCTTTCTTTCTTGCTACTCACAATAGCCAAAAGTGTAAAGAGTTGCCAAGAGTAATTTTTTTATTATCCAGTTTATTCTGTCCCTCTAAGCCAGCCCTCATTCTCACCTAGCTTTTATTGTTCCTTTCTGAGTTAGCTAAACTGTTTAATATCTTTTGAAAAATGCATACAAATTCACTACAGACAATTACATCTGACAAATCAGCAAAACAGTTTTGCATCTCTGGACTCCTGAACAGCTCCACTTATCACCCTGTGAATATCTGTCCAAATTCCTTTAATGAGTTTTTAGGGCTGTGGGAATTCTAGGGCCAGCAATTCATTTCACATAGTTTCAATAGCCATCAGGTGGTTGTGATTATCCTCTATTCTGTGCTGAACTTGGTTAAAATTTGAAATGATGAATAACAGTTATAAATCCCTGCACTTTCCTTGACCATTACATTCATTTAAAAAAAAAAATCACTTGAGTGATGATGTATGTTGCCAATGTACCCAATCTATCAGACATTTGACTCTGCTTTCAACTGTGAAGATAGACTGATATCAATTTTATTCTTGTCAGAAGCTCAAGTAGATGATTCTCATGCATTCAGTTCCATTCACCAAAGTAAGCACTAGGTTTGTTAATTCTGATAAAATCTGCTCTAATTTTGTGAATTCTGATATGCTTAATCTACGCGAAATATCCCTGAAGGATTTCAGAGAATCACAATTTGACTGAGATCAAAGCTCTGGCAGACAGACATTCAAATTAAGGTTGATTTGAAAAGACAAACTGTAGACCATAAGACTTGACTGTGACTACAGCCCTTTGGGATGCTGAATGGGTTTCAGATACAAATCCTGTTCATGTTTTGATCACCCAGTAAACTGCTGCATATGAGTAAATAAATTTTCTCTGATTTTTGCATCAGAGAAAAATAATATAGAACTTTCATTTTACAAAATAATAGACAATAGTATTTTTATGCCAGAGATCATCACAGGAAGTAACCTTCTAATACCAGCTCTATAAGCACTGATCATGGGCATAAATATCACTTGCTAATTGTACTATATCCTTTTGCATAAAGCACTGGAGTACTACAAAATAAAGAGCAAGGAAAACCAAAACATATTAATATATGTTTGACTTCTCTTGAGGATTAATAGATCCCAAGCTATTGGAACTGTGGCAACTGTCTTTAATTTAACTGAGCAATACTAGTTTACACCTGCTAAGGATCCAACCTTACGTAAACTGTTACAGTGCACAAATAAAATCCCTAAAAGCATAGACACATTCTTCTAGTCAACCCAGATCACCTTAGGCTGCACAATTAAATAGGTCAACCTCAGCAGTTTGATAAAAGACTTCAAAAAGATAGTGTCATTATGGCTTTGAAGTTTTGAAGACCTGAACTGCATTTGTAAGTAAGTGAATGCATTGAAAGCATTAGCTGAAGGAAAGAATGCCTACCATAACAAGTAGGAAAAACAGTAAGAGAGTCCATAATAATACCCCCTTGCCTTCAAATGGAAATGCTTTCTCATTTAGACAGGAAATTGGACTCATAAACCTTAGCTGAGTATGACCTTATTCTTCTGAGTGTCTATCATCGTGGATAACTATTGTATAGAAAAGAATTTTACATCTGCAGCTCTTTATCGTCAGAAGTGCTTCTTATTATTGTATCCATTGCTCATAAACTAGTGTATAGATTTTGTGCTACTATATATAACAGTACAAAAAAGCTAATTCAGTGCTCTTTGGGGGGCAAAAATCTATATTAGAAGAAAAATAATCTTTTACATGCTGACATCTAATGTAGTAATTCTATCATAATCAGACAAAACATGCAGACAGGTCGCAGAACTATTTTAAGTTTGTCTGTATTTCTTAAAAGAGAAGATTAAAATATTTCTGTAAGGGGTCCTTGGTTCCTCCAATCTACCATTTCAGCAGACTATGCAAATAATTTACTGCCTCTCATTTCACTGTGATTGGCAATTACAGTGATATAGGACATTTTCACTGAGAAAATTATGTTATGGAAAGATGTATTACTCATACAGTCATGAGCAGCCACAAATCAGCCTTTGGTATTCCCTTTGTAAGTTAAAAAGAAAATCACCAATCATCTTCCTCTTCCTAAAAGTACATTTGAGGCTTGATTTTTGGCTTCAAAATGAGACTGAAGCAGGAAGCATATACCCCTTCAGCCAGTGCTCACAGAATCTCTGCAGCCCAGCAGCATCCACCCCTTTCCAGAGCAAGGGTACAGCATTAAGACACTGGAAAACCATTTGGAGCTGGATAGTGTACCTCTTCCCCACTCCACCTTGTACCAGATTTTCTTATCTGCATGGAGAAGCAAGGACTTGGCTTTAATCTAGTGAGTTTAACAAAAGCAGATATGAAAGCTTGGAACAGTCATTGGAAATGTGAAGACTTACTCTCTTTATTTCACCTGTCTTACTTGTATGGCTTGCCAAGGTAAAATGGTTGCTTGAAACTGCTTTAAAATCCTTTTGCTCTTTCATACTTGCATATGGCACAGCAAAGGCAGATTAGGTTCAACGACTAATAGATTCACGCTGGTAATTCATCCTGAATCCTTCCATTTGGGAGTACTTCCTTTCCTGGAATCCAGCTCATCACACAGTAAAAACCAAACAGCTTTTGTGCTTAGCCATAAAAACAGATCCCAGTTCCCCAATGCAATGTGCCCTGTAGGGATGTTTCCACCCATAACAATATGAGCAACAGCAGAATTCTAAATTAGAAATTATTAGATACTAGGAAAGATTTAGAATCATACTCGTGACATAAGCTTGCTTAGTAAGACTCACATGCTTGTTTATATAATTATAGATAACACCTTCTACTAGGAAAAGGTATTGTTCAATGCAAGTATGATATTTCTTTTGCAATTTTATGATGTATTATGTACATATTTCTCCTAAGCTGCTGTCTCTTTATTATTAGCAATTAAAAAAAATATAAAGCAAAATAACGGAGTTTTCAGCCTGTACGTAACTCACAAAGAGATTTGGATCAATAGGGAAATATTTAAAGCACTTGAATATTCATATTATGAATTGCATGTATTGGAAATGTGGTTAGCCAACTGCAAGGCTCCAGAGTTATCAATTTCAGTATGAAACAGTTTATACCCTTTTCCAAGCAATTTTAAATGAATAACAACACAGGCAGTAATCAGTCTTAAGTAGCATAAAGCTTATGTTAAAGGCAATTACACCCATCAGCATGGTGTCTCCAGAAATCATCCATGATCTCCCTGAAACTTAGTTGTAGTTATAATGATTCCTCCCACTGCAAATTAATACACTGATTTTTCTCTGTCCATTGGGGGCTTGTTTACATCAGGAATATTTGCTGAATTTATAATGGTGCTGACTTACTCCCACCACATTGATGGCATCAATTTTTGCAAAATCAATAGCAAGTTATTTAAAATGAGTATTTCTCATCCACTACTAGCTAGTTCTTTACATTATTTTAATAGTGACTTAGAGCTTCCTTAATTGAAAGCTTTATCTTCCAGCCCAACAGATAGCCATAAATCATAGGAATCACTATACCAGACTAGTTCAGCACCACTTATCATAGGTCTGTGGGTAGCTGCCACATGTTCCATCACTGCTCAACTTCCAGAGGCCTGACCCTTCACAGAACTCATTACTTTGCTGAGTGACCATGTTTTACTGATCAGTCTAGACATGGATGTGCTTCAGTTCTCAACTGGAGAGACATGCACTTCACCAAACTCCAGTGTGGTAGGTGGTAGTGACAAAAATGGAACAGATTTGCACTGTGAAAAAAATACCAGGTACAGACAGATCTATGAGACACTAAATCATCATAGTTTCAACAAAAATCCTTTTATATAAAACAAATAACAGTTCTGGAGTTGTTTTTTCATCTGAAGTGTTTAATTAAGTACACAGAAGCAAAAAGCTCCTGTCTTGGGACTCAAAATGGCCCAAACTTGGAGAAAGATCTGCCTAAGACTTCTCCTGTAATGAGCTTTCCAAAGAACATAGAGAATGTTTACACTCAAAAAAAAAAGTGTCAGATTTTATTAGAATATAAGTGAGAAGAAAACGCAGAAATTAAAGGTTTATAAGTAACTCTTCCCTAGTTAACTCTGTCTCTACAGATGCATCCTTGCCTCCTGGGATGAATCAACTTTTAGATGAATCAATGACTTTTGAATTGCGAATTGTGGGAACTCCAACCCATCCCCTTTAAACCCCTTCAAGTTTTTCTTTCTGTCTTTTCTGTGACCTGGATGCCTGTTGTCTGCTCCCCTCAGTTTCTCTGCTTGATCTACAAGCTCACAAATCCTTCTTGTGACCCTCTCCATATATCCTCCTGCCTGCCTCCCACTGCAGCCTCTGGAATCCTCTCTGCCTTGAATATTTTCAGTTGCAACAGCATATAAAACCTCTCCTTGTCCTTCCAAAGGGACCACTTGACCCAGTCACAGTCACTGAGGAACATAACACAAATGAAGAACAAATGAATAAAACACATTCTATCTAGTATATCCACTAAACACATAATCAGTTCAAGTATGAACACTTGCTCAGAGCAACAACACCAAAATCCTCCTTTATTTAGAAGTGAAGGTAAAACAGCTACAATAATGCCTCTTATAAATCCTTTTCCTCTGTAGATCTCAAAGCACTTCACAGCAGAAGATAGTTATTATATCCATTTTATTCAGATGTGGACTAACATTTACTAAAATACTGGTAAAATAAGAAAACCTTGTTTTACAGGTTTCTTCTCAAAACATTAAGGTGTTCAGTATCATTACTTTAAAGCTGGGGAAGCCAGCATAGGGGTGACGTGACACACTCAAGCGTCCTTTGATAGTGAGCATCACACCCACATACATGCCTAGTGCTCAGAAAAGAAAGTAGAAGGGGATCTTCACAGAAAAGACAGGCGTCTCAAGACCAGAGTCTTTAACCCAATGTGGTGCAAACACCAAGATATATCAAGCAATTTCAATTCATGTGGTCACAGAAGCCCATACATAAACATTTCAGTGCTAACTATAATACGTTCATTCCCTATTACTACATCACAGTGCTTCTGGTTTTCAATGCTCATGATGAACTTAGTTAATTATCTGTTACAAATAACATTCAGAAGTATTCAGAATAGTATGTAAAAAATACAGTAATTTGGGATTCCAGTCATTAAAGAATCCCTACCCTTAGTGATTGCTGTCATCACGGATAGTCTGGCAGCCATTTGAGCTCTGTATTTGCTGAGGATAATCATAATTCTTCAGGGAAAATTTATACACTGTTTAGCAACTCTGGACCTTCTGACTATGCCCAGAGGCAATTAGGCTCTTTATAATGGCATCAGGAGAATCCCAGTGAGATTTTTTCCCTGTGTCTCTCTCTTCCATCTCTCCCTGCATCTCCTTTATCTCTTAAGTGTATGCTAAAGAGAGAAGATACAATCACATTACGTCTGTGAAAATACAAATTAAAGAGTCTCCTAAATGGCAGACCACCCATCTCTTCCAACAACGTTTGGCAGGATGTGATAGGAGAAGAGGGGGACAGAGTATCCTGCAGCTATCCTTGAAGCCAGTATTAAGCTTCATTTGCTCTTCAGACATATGCCATACAAACCACCAATATTCTGACAACATAGGAGTGCCTGAATGCATGCACACACACTGAGCAGAGTACAATTGCATTTGCTTCTTTTTCTTAATGCTACATCATTATCATAACAAAATCCTACGTATTATTTTATATAAAATCATAAACATTATTAACTTATGTACTAATCCTTTTGAAGACAATTAGCAAGCTTCCAGCTTTACAACCAGTCCCACTGACATGGAGATCACTAAAGTGAACGAGATTTCGATATACAGACTAAGAGTCTCTATCTTGTGCTACTTTGTGATTATATCTGCCCAAAAATCAAGGGCCTGGTTCATGCAGTATTAACCCAGGATGAAATCCTGCTGCAGTTCAGAGACATTTTGCTGGTGCACAGACTGCAAGAACGTTGGTCAGGGTAACTAAATATACAATGACATGTTAAATGAAAGACTTCTGAATCTGTTACAAATGGATTTTCCCACCAGACTAGGAAGGAAAAGTCAGCAGCATTTTATTAGATGCCATACACTTAAGCAATTTGGTTTTGGTTTCCATATTCTCTACATTTGCTGCATTAAGGTGTGCAATAAGGTTACCCTGGAGCACTATACTGTCACTGGTTCCCTCCCATTTCTGCTGTAATTTCTCTCTTTTCCCAAATGCACAGGTGAGTTAATTAAATACTTTTTGTCAAGATATAACTTTATAACATCTCCTATTTCTTATTACAGAACAAGATGAGCTGAGATTCTGGAAGTATTCTAACAACATAATAATGCTCACTTTATTAACTGAAACATCTGTGCTTTATACGTATTTTAAAGGAAGTTGATTTTTAATAATTTAAGAATAATTTATCTTGTTGTTTGGTCATTTTTCAATTTCAAACAATTTTTCAAATATTACATTGTGTCTTCTTTATATTAATGATATGTAAAGTACAAATCAACATTAACATCATGAACTAGCATTATTTTTACATCAATGTTGAAAAATACAGCATCGAGCAGACACTTTTAAAGGAAGATTGAATGCCCTGATATAACTAGCACTGCACTGCATTAGCACTGGGCAAGCAAAATTAGAAACATGTTAAAAGACCCAGACAGAGTGGGATTTTTTTTAAGTGTGCACTGGAATATATTGACTAATGCCAGATTAGTCTTGCGTAGCACTTTTCCTGAATCTGTGAGGAGAAATTCAACAACAGACAGAAAACTTTTCAGAAATAATTAGAATACAATATAGATCAGGTATTAAAGGACAAGAAAAAACACACACATATTTATCAAAGCCCTGCAGGATTATCATGATGTATTGGACACCTGAACAGCAATTACTTCAATCATTATATCATTGTCATGCCTCACTTATACCATGGCTTCAGAAACTACATGGGACAAAACCAGGAGTTGCAAGTCTCTTAAGCCTCGGATGTTTCCAGTATTAGGCACTCCTGGAAAGAGCAGCAAGATTGGGATAGATATAGCTATATACCATCCCTGCCGGGAGGACTTTCTGAATTATTATTTACTGGAAGCTTTTAAAACTACATTTGCCATGTTGAAATTGGCATTAAATCTCACTAGGACAAAGAGCCCACCTGAGACATTGCTTAGTTTAACTGAGCCATATTTACAGTTAGAGGAATAAACCAGTTACATAGTTGATGCAGAATTTAAAACATGAAAATCTGGTCTATTTAGTTTAAATATGTCCTCTATCATGATGTTAAAAATATGTATTTCTTTTTTAACCTATGGTTTGACCTACAGACTCACAATTTGTTTTGTTTTGAGAGCTGTGTAGAGAGGTGTCTTTTTAAGGTGAACAGAGTTTAATGTGATGAAATTACAAAGATAGCGAAATATAAAGTCCTTCTGGTATCTTGGCAATGACCCCAGTGAAACTTTTCTGATAAAGCACGCTAGAAGTGACAAGTACATGAGTAGGACTTTTGGTTTACCTCCAAGACAGCACGGTCATTCATAGCCTAAAGAAGCTCCTCTGATGATAATATTATAACTTGGGTCGTATTTAATCCATGCATTAAAAAGGCTCTGAATAAAATACTGAACAAAGACCTTCTGTGGAACACAACAAATAATACATCATTCAAAGGCTAGCCAAGAAGGAAAGTGGGCAGTGATGGTGAAGACACAGTAATTGGCTTCCTCTGTACCTGTCAGAAAGCTGCTTGGTTGCTATATATTTAAAACTCCGTTCAAGTATAAACTACATCATAGGGGACATCTATACCTGGCTGTTATCAACAACTTTGTATACAACATAGAATACAAGTATTAGGTTTGCAGAGCTGGCAAAGAATGGAATTACCAAGGAAGTCCTATCCAATCTAGGTTATTAAATTAGCATACCTAGAAACTTCAGGAAGGAAAAATGTGTTTTACAAAGTGATACAGAGGCTGAGGTGGTGACTCCCTCTGTCCTTACCTATATCTCTTCACCTCCATTCGCAGAACCATTAAAAGAGAAGTTTTACCATGCTTTGAATGTTTAACATTTAGGGCCAGTATTGTAACATTATTGCAATATGGCAACATTACTGCAGAACTGCAAACCTACTTTGCAAAGGGGTGAGCTGTTACAGCCACCAGTAATCTCGCCTATACACGTGAAAGTTCCAGAATTTACCCTTCTTTGAGCTAAGGGAAACTGGGCCAAATATTATAATTTGTCTCTGATTTCTCTCTCAACAACAAACTGATAAAAAACAAAACTACTCATGAAGCCTAAGGAATTACATTTCCTGTACGGTTTATTTTTTGGCATAATAATTTTACATTTATCTTTTCCTCTGAATCCCTGCGGAAATTAAATTAACATTTTTAACTGCCTGTTTTAACTTTGCCATAATAAAAGAGAAGAGTTATGGCTAAGCTTTGGAGCATCAAAATCAAATGTAATATTGGTAAAGCAATTTCTCTGAAATTTGTAAACAATATATTGCCTGGGAGAGCCTGCTGTTGTTAGTAATTTTGGACCAAGTCCTTTATAGCTGCTTATTCTAACATGGCGTTTCCATCCTGTTAAAATGTCATATGGATAAAGGAGTAAATTTTGACAGCTGTGACAGGATTATCATTGCCAAGGAAATCACATTCCTGGTACTCATATGTTTCAGTGCATCTATTTTGCTTTGTCTTTGGCCTTGCCTGAACTAAAAATTACCTTCTGAGACGAGAAAAGAAACATAACAAAAGAAAGAAACAAAATATTGTTATTCTCTTAAGTAACTTGACGCTTGAAATTATAGCAATAAGAAACAATCTTTTAGAGTTGTTATTAATTAAATCCATTGTTCAGATTTTGAGGGAACACAAGGCTTCTCTCTTCAAGGACACAGCCAATATGCATGTTATCTGGGCATACTGAGTTATAGGAGGGTTTTGCTCATACGTATGTTAGATGAGAAACACTATGTAAGACTCCCCTAGCATTAGCCACTCAATCTGTTCAACCATGTGCAAAATGCATATGAAAAACCCCAAATGATATTTGCAGTATCATGAACTTTTGGATCAGGGGAATTGCCATGCTGGATCCATCCAATTTCAATATCCTATCTTTGATGAATGCCAGTGTCCAAAACCACAGAAACTGCAGGGATCCTGCAGTGGACAGGTGTAACTTCATGTGCTGGTTCTCCTTCTCTTCAAATAATACAAAACTGAAATAGCAGGAAAGACAAAGAGTGCCAATAACTGTTATTATTGTTGGCATTCACATACTGCCTCCCAGATTACTTGATATAAAGGGCATGTAAGTTCCACTGATTGAAATACTGATTTATGGGCTCTGAAATACTATCCCCAGAAACACAATCTCCCAGTAAGTATCAGTTATAGTAGCAGTGGTAGTATCAAAGCAATTCCTCTGAGCAACTGGGAAAGGGGTATAGAGGGAGTAAAGTGGTGCTAGATATTTGAATTAAAGCTACCAAATACTTAGCATTAGTCTTAATTCATGATAAGGCTGTGTTTAGAAATATGCAACATCTTAGGAATGTTCTTTCCTACCCAGCTATTTCATTGAATGCAGCCATTTATTTTTGGAATGAGCAAGATGACTATGGTTTGTCATGAAAACTTTCTGTGCTGTATTTATACTGACGTGACTAAATGGACATTTCTTTTGACTCTCTGGCTTCCAAAATTGCCACGTACAGGTATTTGCAAGGTCTGCATATCTTGATTAATGTCCTCAGATTTTGTCTTCACATAGAATTCTACTAATTTACCTGTTCTTAAGCTATTATAATTTATACAGTAACAGTATGGGGTACAGCTCAGTATCCCACCATCAGATCTCATCCATATATCTTTATACAATATTCAATGGTAAAAAGACCTTCCTTTCCAATACCAATCAACGTGTGTCCATACATTGGTGGTACGTGTTTATACTGGCACAAACATTTTCACATCACTAACAGTTTTGTAACAGTAACAAAAATAGTGTATTGACCACGGTATTCTCTTTGGCTAATCACGTAAACCACTGAAGTTATACTGTGAGGATGTTCTGCTGCCTTATGGTTCTTTGACAATCTCTTAAATATGAGCCCTATGTTTCAATGTATAATTTACAATCGCTGAAATACTAACATTAACATCATTTTTCATACTCATTACACTCTTCCTGAAGGGCAGCACATTCCCTTGAGAAATGTGTTGTTCCATCAGAGATGGCTTTGCTGTTGGTTTATTGAGGCATTTCATACTCTGTTCTCGCCTTCACCCTTTACCCCTTCCCCCCCTTCATACAGAAGATCAAAAGAAACACGACGCTAACACTCTACCATTTCACAAGCATGCCCTAAAGAACAATCAGCAGCAACAAAAAGGCCACAAACACACGGCCACTTGTGAAATACATGCCCTTCTCAAGTAGAAGCAAAGTTTGCCCATGTTTTTGTTACAAGAATAGCCACTTTGTTGACTAGCTAATGAAAATGTTACATCTGACAGTCAGAACTTAAAAAAAAAAATGACAAAGGCCTTAAGGTAAGGTTAGCTACAGAAGTTCCTTTATATATGAACTGACCTAGGATCAAAGCTGCCAAGGTATTTAGGTACCTAAAGCTAGATGGTGTGATAGGTATCAAAAATACTTGGGTGCTTCTGTAAAACTCACTAGGCATTCATATTGTGTTAAATTCCTAAATACATGAAAAATCTGGTCCCTGATAGGCAAACGGCATCATGTGTGAACCTGATTGTACAGTACATATAATGTAATAAAAGTTGCTGTATTGTGGCATACATTATCAGTCTCCCTTTAATTGCACACACGAAGCCCTGCAACTGCTTGCAGCATCTATTTCACACTTGCAAGCTTCACTTCACACTTCCGCTACTTGTGTGAATGTCATGCTCAGTCAATTTGCATTTGTGAATGTAGGGTTTTGCATGGGCTAACAGGTGCATTCAACACCAATTATGTTTTGCAAGGCTGATGCCAAATGCTAATGCTTTTAGATTTGGAAAAAAAACCCCTCATACGCTTCTTTCCCCTTTATACTGTCCTATATAGAAGATGAGGCAAACAAAACATCTGACCTGTCTTTAAATACTTCTCAAGAATGAACCAACTCCCACAAGTATCAGTGGGCTGGTATCAAGTCCATAGGGTGGCAGTTCTGTTCAAGACTGCTGTTCCTCTCTATTCAATATTTGTTCCCTTTGATTTTTGACATTGTTTGCATCATGTAGAAGTGATATTCACTGAATAGTAAAAGTAGTATGTACTACACAAAAAGCCTCAGGCTGTTGTTGTTTGAAAGATTTTGTAGCTTTAAACACTGACAATATCCTGCCAATGGTCCTTCAGCTGCTTGAGTGAAATATAAACAAGAAATATGCACACAGTTTAAAATCCTTGAGAAAGCCATAATTATACATTCATAGACAATTTGTTTCTTTGGAGATTTTATTACCCACACACCTCTACTTAATCCTGGTGTTTTTACAACAGCAAAATTCACGATACCGAAGCTAAGGTTTTGTCAGCACTTTCATTATTAACTTATTTTTACCATGACTACAAAGCATCTTGCTTGTCTGAAACTTGACACAGAGGCCTCACTCTGTTTTAATGGTTCCTCAGGTAAACCCTATGTCTATATTGTGCAAACTCCCAGCTCTGCGAGATGCAGGCTTCAGACCTTAAGACCATTTTGAAACCCTTCCAAACCTGATGTTTGAGACAATGAGCATCCTTTTTATCTTGTCAAGAATCAACAGTAAAACCTTTTAGAATGTTAATTACAGCAAAAATAACCAGCCACTGGTCTAATTTCCATAGACATTTAAGAAAAATTATTGTTTTGGTACTAGAGACACTATACTCATCGGTAACATCTGAAAAAGTTTTGCCCCTAATTTTTGCACATTTTGCCCACTTATAATCATACTTTTCTGTTGTGTGTTTATAAAACATGATTTTAAGAATATATGATTACTAGAAAGACTGGAAGGATTCAAAAGTTCTCCTAGTTGATCAGATTAGTTACTGTATAGTTTTAAGTCAGTTGTAATTAATTAGTAGCCATATTGATGAAATTTGAAGAGTTTTAAGGGTCAAGCTACTTCCACTGTAAATTACAATGCTCCCTGCACTGCATATTCAATCAGTTTCCAAATCTGAGAAAGGATCTTTGACATCATGCTACATGAGCAGCAGTACCACAGCAATCCAGGTGCTCTAAAGAGTAAGAGGAAAGGTGGGGGGAGAAAGAACTCCCCAAGACTCCTCTATGAAGTGACACTGCAGTGGCCTACTAGAGTCATGCTGAGACAGGATCTAGATAAACAAGTTATTTGCTATTTGCCTCAAAGTTCCTGAACTAATGGGAACTAATTCCAATTTAAATCTTTTTCATCATTTCTGCTAAAAATACTGGTCATACATAGGATTAGAAAATGAATTTTACATCACTTGGATTTTTGGTGTTTTGTGTGGTTGTCTCTTGCAGTGTGACACATTTTTGTATTGCTAGTAGGACAGCTAATTGGGGGTCAGATTTACAAATGTGTATCCCTAAAGACAGAGAAAGTAATATCAGAATTGAAAAGTGTCTGTTGCTCTTCAGACAGCTGACGGAACTGAGGAGCTTTTCTACTTCTTTTTGTACCTTAGTACTTCATTATGTTAAAAAACTTGGCAAGTCAGTATCATACAGCCCTCCCTTCCATGTGATAATAGTTTTGTTAGGAAAAAAGGGGATAATATACTGCTGTGGCATTTTAATGTCTTTTTCTTGTCATCTCATGTTGGCTAATTATTTCTTTGAGGTTAAAGAAGCTAATTATGCCTGTATCAGAACTCTTTGAGAAGCAGGAATCACTTTCTGTTGTTGTTGATAATTAAATGAATTGAGCTTGATTTTTGGTTTGGGATACAGTTCTAGGCATTTTTACTTGTTGTACACAGTCTAAAGTGGTAAAAATAATTACAAGTGATGTTTTGTTGATGACAGAATGGAAGCAGCTTTTCAACTGTGGTGTAAAAGGTTTTGTAAATTGATTTAAATTACTAAGGGTGAGAGGCAGGAAAAAGGAAGGGGAAGTGTACCCCTTCTACTCATTCCTGAACGGATTTAACAATCTTACAAGAGTGAGAGAATCCATCAAAAATTCACATGATATTTAGGGAGGAGAATGTTATGTGAATTCCTTTCACAACTATCATATGAATAAAATGTAGATTTTTTTTTTCTTTAATTTCACTCATCAAGTCATGTGCATGTATTTCCCTGTGACACTTGACAGAGTGGAACTACAAGAAGCTGAAGGCTTTTATACGAAGTTCACATATACTGTAGACAGCACCTATTCTTCTCCTTACTGTAGAAATGATGCCCTCTTTGATCTGAGAGATATTGTCTGCTAGAATAAAAAAATGTTTCAGTCTTCATGGTCGTTCTGCTCCAACTGTCTCCTGACCAGAGAATATCACTTGTATCCAGCTGTACAAATTATATACAGCGCAGAAAGGTAGAGGGCTCCACATCAAGGATTAAGCTATAACCTCTAAATTCAGTAAGAGCTGAGAGCTGCAAGAAGATATGCAGCTTTCACACAAAGTTACCCTCTGAGCTGGGACCCAACATCAAAATGCTGAAAGTTAAATTAAATGCATATATATCATTCATTCTCTCTTAGGCCACTTCAGCAAAACGCACTTTTACTTCAACCATCCTTGTTGGCATTATTAATATTGTGGACAGAGGGAGATTAATTTTAATGTAGACATTATCTCACTGTGTACTAATCACATCTGTATAATTTCTTGTCTGTCTGTAAGGCTTGCATCAGAACCTATTGATATTGATGGGAAAATGCATATTGATATCAATGGGACATGGACCAACCTAGGCATAAATTGCCAAAGCAATTTCTGAGCATAAGTGTAACTTGCTCATGACAACCTACACTACAGTATGAAGACAAACCTTGAATACAACAGAAAAGGGCCTCCACTGAATGAAAAGAGGTTTGGGGAAATAAGAGCACTGGAAGGAGAAGCAGAATCATAGGATAACTTTTTTGGTAGTGACTAAGAAGCAAATAGCTGCTGAGATTGAAGGCTCCGGACTGGCTCTGTGTGTAACCCATGTACTTGCATTGCTTACTGTTAAGTTTGCTACACTTGAACACTCCCAAATCTGAAGCAAGCCAATGCAGAGACCTTGATTCATTGTGTTTGTCTTTAAATATTTATGTCTTTTTGCAAGAGTTATTTAACTATTTTCAAGCCTACTTTAAATTATTAAATCTCTCATCTCCTCATTTCAAAACCAAATCTGAATACAGAAAATCACATAACTTACATATATGATTGATATTACCTGATTAGAAGAGCATATGCTGTGAGGATCAAAAGTGGAAGTCTCAAGCAATTAACCTCTGGCACTCTGGGAACCCAATGTTTGACTTTCTTCCTCAAACTCTCTAACTTTCACTCAAAAAAACTGAGAGCGAAGTAAGTTTCCATTCTTATGCTGCCAAGGAATCTTTTAATACCCAACTTTAATCTTTCAGATGCTACAACAATATAATATGTCTCTGAATTAGCAATGATCACTTAAATCCAGGCTGGTTTTTGGGATTAGTATTTGACTATCTCTAGTTGTTGTGCAATTAGTTTCATACTCTGTATTTCTAGCATGTGTGAGAATACATTCCTTTTTGACTTCTAAAATCACTAAGATTCTTTTTAACATCTGACACAAACTTTAAGGCAATTAATGCTTCATTTGCAGTTCCTTCTCCTGCATTTACATTCATCAACTGTAGAACTACTGAAAAATATGCTTCTCTAGATTATAGCTGTGTCAGCTAGGACAGTTTCAAACAACAACAAAAAAGACTATGACCCTTTCACTGGGGTATACTGTCATATTGGTGCTTGCTTCTCTTCAGGAAACAGCACATGTTGAATATATAAATGTTTATATTGGCAAAGGGTACTATCAAAATAATTCTCTAAAAAAACTGAATCTGTGAAACGGTGATTTTTATGGAAGGGTTCTTCATAATCCTAGAAGTAAAGGCTTATGGAATATAGTAGAAAATAAATATTTCTTTTGTATGTTCATATCTAGGTTTGCAGATAGTCTCTTTATATAGTTATATTGCCACCTTTATTAAAAAAATCAGACAAACTTATTTGCATGACTGAAAGATATTTTCCTTCTCCTAAATTATTCTAATGGGACTTGGTAGAGATAAAAGTGAACTGTTAAAATATTCTGCATGGCTAAGTCTGCTATCTGCAGGTAATATTCATTCACTAAGATAACATTTTTAGGGTTTGGTACCTAGCTTCTTGAGGGTAAAAATAAGCCTTTATCTGTCCTTCAGGATTATTAACAGTAAGTGATTTCCACATTAACATCAACAGCAATAATGAAGATGTCCTTTTCAATTCATCCTGGGGAACTTTGAGTGAGAACTGTTATTTGGTGAGACTTCATTCTTTAATAGAGCCCAAAGATAATTGGGTATTGAAAATTCCATCTAAATCAACCAAATAAATCTTTCGGTTACCAAATTAATAATTTCATTGATGCCATCAGCCTTCAATTTTCACTCCATTAAATTCCTAAATTCATGTGAGAACGGCACAGCAAACAAATTAAAATGAGTTTCTTATAAAAATGAGAATGATAAGATTATGCCTTCTAAAAAAGCAATTTAACTCCAATAAATTATTTTTAAATTATTAAATGAGACATTGCATTAACTATAAAAGAGAGGCATAAAAGGGCACTGGCCTATGGAAAATAAGACATCTATAGACCTCTATAACCTTGGACAATTATATCTGTAATAATTGGCTCATAAAACTTTATGGCAACTTGTACAATATTCCTTTTCTTAAGATAGCATTCTGATAAGCAGAATGATTAGACAGAGGGAAATAAAGACATTCATTTTCTCAGGAGTGCATGGCTAAATATTTTCAAATAGCCTCTTGTTGCTTTGCTCAACATACAGCATTAGAGCAAAGTGTTACCTGCTCTGTGTGGAATATTAAATCACATTTAAACTACATCACGTTGCAGTAAGGCACCTTAGTGTCAAGGAGGTCTGCAGGAAGAATTCAGGATGCAAGACAAGAAAATTCCATAACTGTTTTCTTTAGACTATGTGCTCAGTACATTGAAGGTTTGAACCTTTAAATGTCAGGTTTGATATGTTGTCTCCTTTTCACTTCTTGTTCCGTCAACTTCATAGAAGGCCAAAATTCTAAAGAATGAGCAAAAACAAAATAGCAAGAGACTGCAGTAACATCTTGATAGCAAAGCAGTGTGAATAGCAGAGGTTTTTATATACTTCCTGAAAAAGGAATAAACACTACCTCCTCCTCATGGTGGAATCCTATCAATAATGTACAAAAAGCAAAATACATGGAGCTGAAGTATTTCACTCATGCACTAGACCTGGAAGTCTTATACAGGTAAAACAAAGGTCGGTTAAATGAAAACAAATTAAGCCTTTCTACCTCGTGGCTGTCTTTGCACAGATAACTCCTCCTTCTCAATCACATACCCATACATCTCTTTACCAGTGCCTTGTTTTCCCTACCTCCTGTTCACTTGAAAAAACAGAAATAGAAATATGACCTATGTACTAGAATTAGACAAATGTTTCATATTCTATTTGTAACCCTGATGCAGTAAAAGGTATGCAAGCTTCTTCACTGATTTCAATGAAGTACTATGCCTTAGATAAGAGAATTGCAGTGAAGTCAGATCTACTCCTTGTTTTCAGGAGGTAACAGGCATATATAGCCACTACTATACCACAACTTCCTAATGAAAGCCTTGTGGGCAAGCATTAAATCCTTCTCAAAGATCCTCTGCTTGCCTCCTCTCAGTACAATGAACCAGCCTACTCTCAACCCACAAGCCAGAACCCCTGCTGATTCCACTAATTCTTGCTTCTATAAGCTAAATCCTTTTGTGGTTTCCCTTCACTCTCCATTCTACACATTTCAGCTAATTTTAAAATGAAAAAAGTACCAAACCAGGCAGCATTAAAGAACCAGAGGCATGAACTCTACCCAACAATGTGAGTGCTGTTTGAATTAATGCACTACAGGGTTTAGATATCCCTGATTTCTTCACCTTTGATTTCCCAGTGATGTCCAGACTAAATAATTGCCTTATTAAAGGACTTCTGAAGCCAATAGAGCAACGTAGAAAACACTGAAGTCACCAATTCAGCCTTTGATTCTGTCTGACAGAAAATTAAATATGAATGAGAAGAAAATTAATAATAAATGCATTCATGGCCTTATTGGGATTCATGACGCTCTTGCCAACATTAAACAAGTTCAACCAATTGTTCCTCTTAAAGTGAAATAGCTTCAGAGTTGCCAACTGTTCAAGTAGTATCAGTATATTTTTTTCTTCGGTATAGTAAATGAAAAAAAAAAATTCCAACAGAATACTGCCTCAGTTGCAAAATCCTTAAAACTAAGACTTTTAGCAAAGTTTTTCAATAAAATTATACTTTCACATGTTAATATAAGTGTGAAAATAAAACTCTGTACTAATGGCCTTTAAGCTAAGCAAGTTTGAAGGCAGGCTCTTACCCTCTTCCTTGCATCAGACAGTAACTTGACATCAGCAGGGTTCTCAGAGTTACTGCCCCCCCCCATCACCCAAAGGACACGGGGCGTTTTACTGGAAGTAAAAAAATATATTTGCCCTAGCCTTGCTTTCAGATGACTGAAGCTGTACAGGTAATTAATAAACCCTTCTTGAATTTCAGTTCAAACATATGGGGTTTGACAAAGTTATAAAACTGTAGCAGCCCAAAACAAAGTTTTGTCATGGAAGATAGCAGAAAATAACTAAAGCAAACTCGTATTGTGATTCTGTCTACATAAGTAGTTACAACAATACAGTTTATATTGTAATGTGGAGAATATTAGGAATCATAGGAAAATTCAGGTTAGAAGGGACCTAAGGAGGTCTGTAGTCCAACCTCCTGCCTAAAGCAGGGTCAGCTAAGATCTGATCAGTTTGCTCTGGGTTTTACCCGTTCAGGTCCTGAAAACTACCAAGGATGAAGACTGGGCAGCTTGTTCTGATGTTTAACTGTCATCCTGCTGAAAAGATATCTCTTCATATCAATTCTGAATTCTTGTTTCAATTTATGTCCATTGTCTCTTGCCCTTTCAACATGCACCACTGTGAACAGCCTAGGTTCATCTTCTGAGCAATCTTCTCATAGATACTGGGAGGCTGCCATTAGCTCCCCTAGAAGCCTTTTCTTCTCCAGGCCCAGTGCCTTCAGGCTTTACTCACAG
Source organism: Ciconia boyciana (assembly GCF_034638445.1). NCBI lineage: Eukaryota > Metazoa > Chordata > Aves > Ciconiiformes > Ciconiidae > Ciconia > Ciconia boyciana. The sequence continues at coordinate 38,866,591 of NC_132942.1, read as the reverse complement.
GGCAAGTGCTCCAGCCCCTGAACATCTTGGTGGCTCTCTGCTAAATTCACTACAGTTTAGTGATGTCTTTCTTGATAGGGGGACCCAAAACTAGACACATTATTCTAGATGCAGTCTCTCAAGTGCTGAGTAGAGAAAGGTAATTGCTCTACTCAGTCTAACAGCTATGCTCCTGTTAATACAGCCCAGCATGCTGTTGGCCTTTGCGGCAAGGACTCTGATAGTTCTTGCTCAGGTTGCTGTCTGCCAGACTCCAGGTCTTTTCCAGCAGAGCCACTTCCCAGGCACTCAGTCCTCAGCCTTTATTGTTATAAGGGGTTATTCCTTCCCAAGTACAGGCCTTTGCATTTGTACTTTTTGAATTTTGTAAGGTCCCTGTCAGCCCATTCTTCCAGCCTGAACAGGTCCCTCTGAACAGCAGAGGGACTTCTCTAATGTACCAAATACTGCCCCTTCCAATTTGATGTCATCAGCGATCTGACAAGACTACGCGCTGTCACTAAGCCTCTTGCTGTACTCCACTTGTCATGAGCATCAAGGTAGAGTATGACCCATTAATTACTATGCTCTGAGCACGATCATCCAACCAGTTTTTTACCCATCTAATTGTGCACCCAGTCAGACTATATAGTCCTAAGCTGGATATAAGAATATTGTGGGCTAAAAAGAACACCAACATCATGAAGCAATTGCTTCTGATTATGCACCTCAACTCCCTTTCTGAGGGAAGCAAGAGTTAATTCACAGAGGCAATGTCACACTTATTATGAAAAAAATCCTTCTATCGAAATGGTGAAACCCTCGGTCAAGTTCAAGAGCTAAAAATTACAGAGGTACTTTTCTCCCTTGTGTACTCTCTCATCTGCATATTAAAACTCTCTGACCCATGGCAGGATTCAGGCAGAACAAGGTGGCCAGTTCAGTCTGTGCTATGAAGTTGGAGAATGATATGAAGCCAGAGATATAACTTAGCATCATAAGAGCAGCCAAGGATCTGAAATTCGTTTGAGCCCGGCATCCTCTTACTGACTGTGACCAGCGTCAGATACTTAGACAAGAGTAAGTACAGCTGTCGCAGATACCCCTTCCACTTGTCCCATCCCGCAGACAGATGAAGCTGTTCAGTTCTATGACGGGGTTTTTTTCACCTCTTCCATGATCAGCCTCGCCACAATTATACACATGGTCTCCAACCAATGAAAGTCTGAGAATGAAAGAAGATACCCTTTAAACTGCCAAAATCTGAGATAAGAAAGTTTTACCATTTTCAATGCATATTTGGGAAAATGAAACAAAATGAGATTGAGGAACTTGGCCTGTAAAAGGTAATAGACAGTAAAAAATAAATGGCCATGGGTACAGTTGTGAATGACGTCAGCGTGACTTTGGTCAGGAAAGCACAGATTCCATTTAGCTCTGGGACAAAAGTGAGAGCTTGTTCACTACAAGTCAACCTACTATGGGTCAGTACAATGTGAGAGACAGCATAAGAGTAGTTCTTACTCTTCATGGATGCACAAACCGTTCTCATAAGAGCGGTGGCAAGCTTCGTGTCTATGCTACTTCATGTTGCACAGCTCTGCACAGAGGCGATAGGATCCCACATGCCAACCAGCTCTACTGCAGCTGAGTTTTTCCAGAGGCATTCCAAGCTTTAATCTGTCTCTCTGCACAGTGCTGTGGCACAGAAGCGATTATCCAGCAGTTCTCCCTGCAGTCCCCAAAAGCAAAGCATTTTTGCTGTCTTAAGAATGGGATGACATTCTACATACCAGAATAATACCGATTTATGAGGCTGAAATCAGTGAACTTAACTGAAGATCAGTAAGTCATGGAAAGGAATGTCTAATACAACAAGTCTTTTTAATGTCATGCATGTTCCCATGTTTTAATTCATAAATGACATTATCTACTATTATTCTTTCAATGCATTTGTTTGGTTAGGGTTGACATTTTACATCACTGTATTTACTGATTAGATCTAGAGTCAAAGGAAAATGAATACAAATTAGTTTTTCTAATTACTGCAAGGCTACTATACACTGCCAGTCTATTTCAAAAGTAATTTCTGTGGCTGATTCCCCGGAAACCAACTTGCAAAACACAAGACTGAAACAACTCTAAATCTTTGATTGGGGGGAAAAAAAAAGGCAAAAAAAAATCCTGGCAAAGTCTGTATCTGCACAGCTGGTGAGAAAACTGATTGTCCAGACTCCAGCACCAAAGCCTCAACACCACATCACAGAATATCCAGATCAAGTGTCCTATTAAGTTACAAGAGCCTGTTATAACCCTGCTCATCCAGGAAAATCAAGGAATATCTGCCCTGGTGTCAAAGTAAATTATGGTGCCAAAAATAAATGTAATGCTAAATTAGCAGCAAAGAAATAAGATAAAAAATGTGTCCGTTTTTCAAAAACAGCTCAGAGTAACAATAAACACATATTTGTATATAAAAATAAAGGAAATAATCTTTGCTGAGAGAAGTAGATTTCTTACCTTTATGCAAGTGAGTTTTCCATCTTTTTGAGAATTGATTTAGTATTTGGCCGTTGGATCAAATCCATTAACAAGATAACTCCAGTAACTTCAGTGGCTTTTTCACAGGGATAAATTTAAACCTAATGTAAATATATCTGTTGATTTCAATCAGTTTTGGATCAGAACTTCTATGCAAATTTGCGAAGTGATACAGAATGTGTCTCATTGGGGCACATTAGCTTAAATATTCTTGTTAAAACCATACACCATTTCCAATCCATAAAATTAAATAGGAGCTCATAAACTTATAAATATGTTTATTAGTCTTTCAGAGACAGGCACAGACTAGTAAACATTTCAAAGTCTGCATCCCTCTAGCCCCAAGGGTGTCTTCTTTAAAGAAGTCATTGATTTTTGTCATCAAAAAACAAGTATTCAAGTAACAGTCTCAAACACAAGCTGATGGTAAAGTACCTAGGATTCCCAAAGGTGCCATCTGTAAAAGGATCATTGATTTTGACCTTTTGGGTGGATTTGTCTTTTTTCCTAGTGTTTTATTATGTGCATCAATAACAGGGAAGGCAAAGAAGACAAAATGAGAGAGAGAAAATATAACTTTTTAGAGATGTATGTTTGGACTTCTGCCAAGAAAATATTTTTGCATTCAAGTATTCCACTGTTACCAAGTCCTAATCAAGAACAAAACCAAAACAAAACCTAAAGCCAAAATACCCCTGAAAAATGTGATTGTTTAGATCAATAGTTGGCTAAAAAATTATTCTAATTATCTGTTTTCCTCAAATTCCTTAGGACTTCGCATTGCTCATGCATGGCTTCAGTAAACATAACCATATCCATAACCCTCTCCCCACATGAAAGTACAGATATTGATTTAGGAGGAGGAAGCTGGGATCAGATTCAATTGTCAGCTGTTGTTAAAAAGAATCTAGAGAAGCACCAGTAACATCAGCCCATAACCCCACAGGAAGAGGACACTGAATTTGTCCTACGCTATCTTGTATAAATAATCTTATTAATAACTAATTATTAGTTAATCCCAATTAGTGTATGAAGTTAAAATATGAACTTGTCTGGCTCACCTACATCTCAAACAGGGTTAGGAAAAGGCTGATATTCTATCTTTGCACCAGCAGAAATACTATGTGATGTCTAGACTGCAGGAAGAAGGGCAGCAATATTAAAAAAATAAATCCGCTTATTCTCCAGCACTCCAGATGAACAAAACAAAGGGGCGTCCCTTCAGTGAAAGTAGGCACATGCCAGGATATTTGGACAGTATTTCACATGTAGGATGCTGAAAACAGCAGAAGTCATGTCCAGTACAGCTGCTTATTCCATCTCTGGACTGGTAAAATCCTACACATAGTGTGACAGGATTGCCTTTATCTTCCCCAGCAACGCAGCCAGAGAGCCAGTGGAGGAAGAAGCATGGAAAAGTAGTTTTACTGGTGCCAGATAGGGTTTGGCAGGGACCAGACTAGCAGGTAAAAGCCATGGCCTCCAGCCCTGGTCAATAATAACAGGGAGCACCTGCAGATGCCAAGCCCTCCCTCTGCATCAGCAGTTTGAGCCTAGTCAAAACGGTTAAGGCTGCATTTTTGCTGCCACCTGTACACCACATATTGCCTATTTTAATGAACTTCAAACAGGAAGGCCATGTAAACTTTATTTTCTAGCTTAAACTAAGCCATGACAATATTCTGCCACAGCTATTCACATGTATCTAGAGTCATATTAAGCATAGGTAAAGAGGGAGTGCACTCTCAAAATGTGGAGTCATGAAGATAAAATGCATGTGATTTGCCCCATTAAACTAGTTGCATCTGTTCGTCACTCTCCAAGCATATGCTGCATGTGAAAAATGAGAAGTGTAAGCTACATCCACAGTAGCTATCTGTACTCCAGCTGTGAAGGTTTATACTTGTATTCCTTTTGAGCTCCTACAATGGATTTAACTAAGGGCAATTTTGCACATTAGTAAGAATTCTTCTAAACAAAACAATCCTTTCAGTGAAAATGAAGAGGCTTTGAAAATGATTGCAAAGTGGATTAGGATCACTTATGGTAGATAGCTGTTGACAAGATATTGCTTGTGATTACCATGAACATACATTGATAGGTGCCAGAAAGGAAGCTCATCATTGAAATGATATAGACATTTCAACATATGCTCTAACAGAACATGTTATGTCAAAGAATTCCTGTCATTTCAACAAGAAAATTTCCTTTGGCTACCTACCAGAGGACGTTCAAAACAGCCCAGCACCAAGCTGAGAGTCAGTTACCCATATGATTTTAATCCACCTCGGAAAGAAGCATTTGTACCCTCATGCTAAGTGTCTGCACACAGTTACTGTACTTGTGCACAGATGTTCGGTGATAAAACAGTTTTGGTGAATATGCTGAATATTAAACATCTCTCGCTTTTACGCTGCTTCATTCTTCTTTATAAATGGGTATTATATTACAGGATTGTCACCCTACCCTGTGGTAATCAGGCTAATATTTAACCAATGCTCGTGGGATCTGCAACAAAGACTGAAAAACGTTTAATACAACATTTGCTCCCACACCTTTTACAAATTTTGAAAACTGTTCCTCCAGAAAGACAATTGCTCTACTGTCCTTTCTCAGTGCTGTCTGCCCCCAAGTTTAAATGAACAAGAAAAATCCACTGTTTTGCAAGTCTCTTGGTCACTATACATATGCAATTGAATATGTATTTTACATACTCAGCTGAGCAGAGAATGGAATCTGCTTGGATTTACTGGTTTCTACCTCTGCAGTAAAGTGTCACTGCCACCATTGTACAGACCAGGAAATATAATAAAGCATTTTATTTGGGAATGGTTTTGGTTTCACATTGGCATTTTCGATTCCTTTATCTCACTTATTTTTAGCTTTAGATGATCTCACTTTGTCAGATAATTCCCACAGCTGCTTTCTAGTGCAGAAGGCAACAGCAGGAAGTCAGGATATGGAAAAGGATGACAACAGTCTCAGAGGAGAATTCTTTATGCAATCTACACTTTGCCTTGGCACCCTTTTGCAGTCCCACTCCAACTGCAGTCCCAGGCTTTGGTTCTCTCCAAACCTGACTCTTTACCATAGGTATAGGCTAAGCCCTGGTCCAAGAATCCCAGACATCACCCACATGAAAAAGTTCACAGGGGAGAATTATTCTGGCAGCCTAATCCACCCTTTGTGATAGCTTAGGGTCTAGAGTTAAGTTCTCTAGTTACTCTTTGCTCTCTTTGACTTTGGGTCTCTATTTCTCTTCCTGCCCTCCTCCAAGTTCCCTCACATTCAGGCTCCTTTAGTCTTACACATCTGTGTCTGCTTGATTGGCATTGCCATTCCCCCATTTGTGCCTCTATCTAGTTGACCCTCACTCTTTTTCTTCTGTTTTTCTTTTTTGTTATTGTTGTTCCTTAAAGAGACTATCTGTTTAAATTGGTGATGAGGTCAGTACAGCATATTTCGTTGTCAGTCGGCTATAGTGCACAGTAACCAAACTTCAATCAATGCTGCTGAAGAAGTTAAAGACACTAAGAGATGAGCCAGGCTCTGGAGAAAAAAAGAGTTCTGGGGCTCTTTGGAGAGAAACATCCTGTACATTCACCTAACACACTTCTATCATATGCTGCTATGGTCTGCCAGGCACTGATAACAAAATAACTGTTCCTAGATTGTGCCAGATTCCAGAACACAACAGTGCTTTCAGAAAGGATACAACATGGAAGCACTAACTTATTTCAGATCGATGGCAGAACCTGGATTCAAGACAGAATTAGCAGTAACATGGAGTGCTTAAACAGCTCTTTATAGGCTCAGGCCCACAGACCATTATTATTTTGCACAAACATGAAACACAATTCCAGAAAATCACTGGGGTAAGCCATCAGAGTTTGTTTCATCCTGGCACAACCACTCCTCCTTTTGGGATGTTGTTATTGTGTCTGTCAACGGGTGGTCAGAAACTAGGGGAGACTGACCAATTAGTAGAGTCCTCATCTGGCGGGGTGTCATGCTGTGTGTTTGTCCTACGCACTACTGCATCTGACACTCAAAATGGGATTCATGTGGTGCCCTGGCAGCAGCTCTGCCTGAGGAGCCAAAAGGGAGCCTCCCTCTGGGTTAGCCAGCAGGTTTTAAGTGTATGCTAAACTGGTCTCAGCTGGAAGCCACTCTTTCAATGTTAGAAGATTGTCTTGCATATCCAGCAGAGTTTTCTGAGCATTTAACTAGAAATACAGAAAGAATAATGCTTCTTTTATCTATTTCAGCCTATCATTAATAATAAAATTAGTTTGTCTCCCTTTTAAGGCAGGTTCAATAATATTGCAAATTTAGAGTAAGCTCTAACTGGAGCAATTAAATCAATTCAACTTCCTGATTATATTAATAATAGCACAGAAATGACATGCAGAAAGTGAATTCAACACGCAATTTGGTATGATGAAAGACTCTGGTAACATAGTGGTAATGTTAATAATATGCTTATTGGTGAAGGGTCTGTGTTTTGAGATCTGAGGGGTCAACCTGTTATTTCCCTTATTGGTACCCCAGAGATTAAATAACACATTTACTATCTATACATGTTTACAATGGTCTGCATTTTAGAATTAAAGACTAAGGTATTCCACAGTGGACAAAAATATCACACATAGCACCAAACTTGGTTTGTGCCTTATCTTTAGTTAACAAAGAAGTTAGCAAGTAATGGGCTTGTTAAATATCCATCTATGTATATCTCCATATATATATATATTTATATCTATCTATGCAGTGTTATATTTCATTGACTCTCTTGGATGGACAATTTAATGTTGCTTTTTTTCCACCTCAGGGAAAGCAAGACAAGAGATGAAAATAATCTTTAAATAAGCTTTTGGACAGTTAACACATTGTTTAATAATAGGGAATTCAACAGGAATAAGAATAGGTGATTTCAATAATACTTGGAAATAGACTCTTACGGATTGTTTTTCTGTTTCAATAGTAACCAGGGGTGTTCCAAAAGTTGAGGCATATGAACAAATGCTCTGACTATATCCTCTGATAGCTGGTAGGTATGGATTTAAAGTTGTGACGGAGAGTCCAAAGGTGGATTATCTTATCCATTTAATAGTAGCAGGCATGACACTTCTTTCAGTAGCCTGAAAGAGATTCCAGAACTTCCTGATGCAAAAAGAAGTGTGGTAGGGGAGAGGAAGAAACTTAATAAGAATGCTACAAATATCCACACAAGATACAATTTATCTAACAAATCTGAAATCACAAACAGAGGAAGATTGGTGACCGTGTGCGGATAGAGACCCTGCTGTCTTTCCAGGGTCTAAAAGTGAATGTTTAGCATAAACGGAGTATTAGGCACATAACTCTAACAGCAGAGTCAGCTCCAACATCAATGCTCCTGTTGATATGGTGCTGGGAAACACAACAGGATGCACAATACCTGTGTCTGTTTAGGAAGTCAAGGGGTACCATAACTACCTATACGTGCACTGTTCAGCTTGCTCCACTTGGAAGGCAAAAAACTTTAATTTAATCTTAATCTTCTTTCCCCTGAAGTTTAAGCTAATAATGTATTTTAACTCTTGACTGGGAGATGATAAAAGCAACCACGTACACACTGCAAGGATAAAGAAATACTCTCAGACACTGTTACGGGTCACTTTATTGATGTCATAGATTAAAAATTCATTCTCTCAAAATATTTCCAATTGATACACTTTTAATGGCCATAAGACAATAATGTCTTGTTGAATATACACCTGTAGTGAGTTTAAAATTAAATAGTCAAGCCTTTTTTCTTTCTTCCAAGCACAGCCTAAACTGTACTGTCTCCTCTTAGCTCTTTTCCTAATGAAAAAGCTCTGTCTCCTGTCATTTTAAAAGATGACAATAGAAATGGGAGGCTGGAAAACAAAGGCAGACAAAATGCATTAGGAAGAATGTCTACAAAACAGTTGTTAAAATGAAAAGCTTTTCCCATAATTGAAGAGTCCTGGCTGGTATCTCTATGCAAGGAAATAAAAGAGAGGGCAAGCGCAGAGACAAAGGAAGAAGATCTTCATTAGGAGTATTGTCTACCACATGATTCCTCCAAACAAGAACTTTCTAAAGGACTGACATTTCCATTAAAAGGGCAGGCAGTTTGCAATGAAATGACATTCAGTTTTAAAGGCTCAGCTTAGAAGCAATTTAGAGCACGAACAACAGTTTCCAATGCCATCTTTTCATTGCTTGGTTGGCTTTTTACGTGATATCACCGTTGCCACATGAACAATAAGGGAATGCCATTATCACCAACAAAACCCCTTATACACATCAGGGCTTGTTATTTACCCCACAGTCCCTTTATACTGCTTAGGAAATCAGAATGTGCATGCATGACATTTAGGCCCACATTAGGCTTCTATATACTGACAAGTGGATGAAAAAGAGGCTTCTGATGGCAGGACTGGCCCACTGCAGAGTAAAAAATATTAATGTCAGCAGCAGATAGTAAAATATCCTTAATCTCTCACTTTTCTTTTAGGAAAAATGCACAGGCATGGACTCTAGAAATAACCAACTCTAACGTTGTGTTTCCCTGTTCCCATTTCACATCTACACTCAATGCCACTCTGAATCTGTTAGCACCAGCAAGAGTCTTTCAAGGGTTTTCATCATACTTAAAAGGCAGGACAGGGGAGCTCTAAATTAGCTTCCCAATCAAGTTTTTAAGTAAGACTTAATAAGCCTACTGACTTTTCAGTAGTGGTTTAGTGCCACTTCCCTTCCCTGTCTTGCTGTGACACTCAGCAGCACTTGAGAAGTGACTGCACTTGCTTAAATGCTGAACTGGAAGCTGATTTAGGTCTCTTCTCCTTCCCACTCTAGCAATTCACACTCACAAGGCCAAATACAGTTAAAAAAAAACAAAAGAAAAGTTACCAGAAGCAGGAAGAAAACAACATTCTGCTAAATTTATGAAAAAAGTAGCTTTTTGCCAGCTGCACATAGTTCCTCTTTCTCTCACCTAACTTTTGAAACAATGGAATCTCTCTCAATATTGCTAAGGACATAGTAATATAGAAGTACCACCTTCCTTTTAAATTTACTTTTTATCTTAAGCCTAACAGGAAAATGGCTGGAGTTCTGCGATCTTTTATAAGTTTCTTGAATTATCTTGTGAGCAGCTTGCTGCAGTTCTTTTTATTAACCTCCAGACCTTACTATTTAACCACAAATAGATTTAGGTCATGCATATTGAATTGTTTTGATGATAGTCTAGTGTTTAATAATAAACTCTTCTCCAGAAAATTAAACAGTTCCAAAGCTGTGCTCTACAAATGTGGTTTTGGAAAGAGCACCATATGACAGCTCAGATGGGCAAAGAAACCACAGGACATTAGCAATGCTCAGTGCAGAATCTTTCTAAGCTGAATAATTACTTAGCAATGATTATGACAGAGATAACAGGATATACCAGAAAATAAGGAAATAATAAAGTATCAAACAGCCAATGCCAGACCACTGGCTATTAAAAGGCTACCACTAAATAAAATCAATAATTGAATTACAAGTTGTTTAGGACCCTGAGAGTCATGCTTTTCCATATCTAGTAAGCAGTTCCAATAACTTTGATAATCTGATGTCCTTTATGGAACTTTATTGTGTAAAGATGATGTAATATTTATTGGTTTACAAATCAGTCCATCTTAGGTTTGTTTTTTCCTCCTTTCTATTTACCACCACAACATTTTTTTTTTTAATTTATGTATCTGTCCACTGAAATATTTATGCAAGTTGGGTCCAGAGGGAAGCAATCTTGTTTTTGCAGATTGTAGTTGGTGCTTTGAGACAACTCCGCAGAGTAAGTAAACACAGAATAAGAGAATTGGTTTTGTGCGTGCTTTCCTCAGGCACATGCTCCCCACTCGCTGTAATATTTGGAATTTGGAATTACAGAAGTGCTGGCAGCTCTGCTGAAGCCAACAGGAGTCAAACATTTGAAATGTGCTGAAGATCTTTCCAGAGATTACTGGTTTTGTTCTTTATCAAAGTTGATAGAAACACTTATTCTCTCAAACATAATAAATGGATTAGATTATCTGCTACATTGATCTGAGGGTCAACCACCTCATTTGATATGCTACTCACAGTACTTGATTAAAAATGTACCGGTTTTGAATGTAATAAGGAAAATGGACTTCCTTGCAAAGATTAAAGTTTAAAGATGGCTTCCTGAACAGCAAACACAGGCAGACACCCAAGTATTTTTATGAGAAGTGAATTATTTGGAACTGCAACACTCAACTGAGCCTTTTACCACAACTTTGTCAGCGGGGATCCTCTATTGTTGTGGACATAATCCAACAGCGCAGTATCTCACCTGAAAAAATTGATGGACCTCTCTCCAGTTCTAGATTATCAGCAACCCACTTTTCACTCACCAAATTCATATCTGCTGGCAACCTTATTAAGGATAGCTGTAACATCCAAATACGGTGCCACACACTAATGGATGCTTCACAGTCTAATCTACAGCTTCTGTGACTAGGCAGTGTGACGTATCCTATTTTATCACCATTGACTTCTATAACAACTTGTGTGGGTTAAACAGCAAACCTCAGTCTATAACTGTCACCCTGATAATTTCTTTGAATGGCAAGATATACAAAATAAATGTATTACAGAGGAAGACTAGGCAAATATGAAGTTGTTTTCCTGTTGCACAGACTTTCAATAACTAGAATTTGGGCTCTAAATTTGAAAGTATCAATTACACTTTATGTGTTAACATAAATATCCTTGCTAATATGTACGTTCTTGATTGAAGCCCTCACTAAACTGCATCTGTGGATTTTTCTTGACCTTGCAGAAGCTGTAAATTGTAAGCTGTAAATAATAAAATCCTCTCCAGCTATTTTCAACAGCAATATTCATGCCTTTTTTTTTAAAATCTCTTCCTCATCCCATCTCATGTACTTTCCTCTTGCTTCTTTCTCAAAACTGACTTCACCTATCAACCATCTATGCTGCTGGTTCACTTCTTCTCGTTAATCCTCCCACACCTCATTCCACATCTCTGTTTATGTTCCACCAACATTTCCTTCACCTTCACATCTTTACTCAAATTTCAGATTACTTCCTTTCCACCAAAGCAAAAACCACTGTTTTGCTTTCTTTCTCTACTGCCTTGGGGATTTCTGACTATTCTTCCTGTCAATCAGATTACTGTCCATTCATCTTTCTTCTAACATATGCAAAGTGTTATGAAGTTTTGTCATTTGTTCATCCACAGATTTGTAAATTATCCAGTACTTCTTTTTTATTCTGACAACAAAACTACTTGATAATGCATCACTTGTTTTCTATCTTAATTCAGTAGCCTCCATCTCTTCTCTGATTTTTATGATGTCCACACAATACCCTTTTAATTCACACAAATGGATGGACATGGCAGGCATTCAAGCAGCCTCCCTGGGAGAATTCTAACTCTCTCATATGGCCAGAAGAACAAAAGCAGGCAGCTGTTGAAAAGGTCATCAGGAAATACAAGCTGCAAAAATAGCCCCATTGTTTAACCCATACTAGGTCTACCTTTCAGCCCCTTCACTATACCTGGGGCACATCTCATCAAGCTGAATTTTTTATTACCTTCATGGTATGCATAGCTTTTCCCTGCCTACACTTCAACACTCTTGTGAGAAGCTGCCTGACATTTACATCCTTACTCTCTAACTAATGGCAGCCTTCCCACCTTCTGACTTTTCTTCTTCCATTCAGTTTTGGCCTTAACAGCCCCAAGTATGAAACCATTGACTCACAAATGCTTTTGCTCTAGTACTCAAATATGTTTCTTATGCCCATGCTTGGTAGAGTTTGGTGGGGAAAAAAAAGCAAGTTAAGCTCTTCATTGTGTCTACCTCATCTTGTTAAAAATTAACTTTTGCCCACAATCATCTTTTTGCATGTCTGAAGGCTCCATCCACAGCCTGGCCCAGCTCCTCAGCTGGTATGAACTTGCTTCACGCTTCAATCCAGTTCTCACACACTGGTGCTCTTTCCCCAGTTAGAACTGTTATTAATAATAAAACCTTTTGCCAAACAAAAAACTAGAGAAAAAATATAAATTAAGTCAACAGTACAGAGAGGCAGTAATGAATGCCAGTTTACATGCTATAATATTGTACCTTGCCATATGTTCAAGTAGCTTTCCTTGGAGAATTCCATCTCTCTCACATGGACAGAAGAATGAGAACAACAAACTGTTGAAAAGGTCATCAAGAAATACAAACATCACAGATGGCATAGGTGAAAGCACTGCAAAAAAGCAGAGTGCAGAAAGAATGTGTAGGAGTATCATTTTCTAATTGGCAGTACTGAGATAGAAAGTGAACTTGTACACTACCTTTATTAATATTAAAATGACTATTGCAAGGATACCTTACAATGTACTTGCCAACTGGTCCTTTTTCTAATAGAGAGATGAAACAACTTCTCCTGTCACTGACATTCTGTGCTGAATGTTTCTCCTTTTCAGTAGGTTTTAAGGAAAACTGAGTAATCCAGTGATCGCAGAGGGGCACTCTGATGTCCTGCAGAGGAGTTCTCTCTTCACAGAAAGTTACCTTAGAATTCAAGGTTTTAAAGTCCACCTCCTGTCAGGAGCAGGAATAAATAAATTTATTGTCTCACTGATGTCCAGAGACCCTCCGCTCCCTGTTGTGCCTGTTAAAGAAACTCATGAAGACTGCGAAGAGCTTCACCAGTTTCCTCAGCGACTCTCTTAGATCAGATGATTTTTCTTACATAATGCAAGGTCATTGAATCACATTTCATCACAGTCAAAAGAAGTATATAGAGAAAAATATTCACATACCATGACTAAAGAACAAGGTGAGTACAGATACTGTTAGAGTAGCTGGTTGAAAGTCCAACTTGGTAAAACCAACCAACAGAGTGTTTTCTATTGGATACTATCCAGGCATCGGATACTATCAAAAACTCAGAGTTCTCTATGTTCTGAGACAATGTACTGTCTCCCTATACATAGAAAGAATTGTGATAGTTAAGACAGAATCATAAAAAATGAAATATAGATGTAGAGACTCAGAACTATCCAATTAAAGAGCAACTTTTTCCATTTACCACTGCAGGTACGGTAATGAGTACGGTAAATGGTACGGTAAGAGTATGTAGGAGTATGGACAGAATAGGTACACAAGAGCAATGCTCCACAATTTTTTCCACAAGCTAGACTTGACACAACCATTCCTTTAAGATGGTACCAACATTGATATTATAACCCCTAAACTGGAGGGATGCCAGAACAGGTCCAGCATCCTTATGTTTAAGCCAACGGAAGTTGTTCCAGTAGCTATAGTAGCAGAGAACACTGAAAAATACTAGCCCTACCCAAGAGCTCAAAACACAGAGGGACATGTTATAACCTTGGATGTGACTCTCCTCCATTCAGAACTGATAATGGAGACTTCAGCATTTCACTGTGCAGTCTGCTACTGTGCAAAGAGAAGGAAAAAATGCACTTGGAAGAAAGAATCACAGCATCACCTAAGGACAGACCAAGATCATTCAGGCTGCCATAATCAAAAAGATGATGGCAATGACTCCTCATACTGGGAGAGAGAATTGCATAGCCCAGAGACATTCACTATTTGCAGGAACTAATCACAACAAAATTGTGATGATTTAACAACCATTCTTTTAGGAAAGCTGTTTAATGCTAATCTGCTGCTCATCAGGATTGTTTTCTTCAAACTGAAAACCTAAGAACGGCTTAGGCCAAAAGGAAAGCCATAAGTAAGCTTAAAAATCAGCCTGATTATGCAGTAAACCACAAAGCTTAAGATAAAGCTTTTCAAGAAAACATACAGAGACAGTCTAACCTTAAGAGCTTGACTACACATGGAAATTACTGAGCATAAATTATGACATGAATGTAACATGCACTAGCAATATCTCACTAATTTACTGGGTGAGAATAGTAAGAGTTTTGCCTTAACACAGTCCATAGAGTATGTTAGGACTGCTGACGAAGTTACCCTCTCCTACTGTTTGCTACAACTCCTCCAAAGGACTTGTCAAAACCAATGAAGTTTAACAGCCCACACAACAGCTCCTTACTTGCTGCAGACTGGGATGTTACTAACATACCTAGCAGCAAGTTTGGAAAGTTCTTCAAAGTCACTATGGGCCATGCTTGTTGCGTTAAGAGTTGCTGTCGCGTAGGAGTGTGAGGAGTGGCTGGGGGGGCAGAACCCTCCCGTTGAGTCACGAGGTTCAGACAGGACCCCCTTGCTTTCTAAACTCCTTCTCAGAGAGGAGTCTAGGTGCGGCTACGTCCAGTCTTAGTCTCAGACTTGGTCAATGGTTTATTTTCTAAGGACTGTATATGTGGCCACCCATCACAGTCAACGTTTGCCTGTCAGAGCCCTCTCAGGGCTTGTGCTGAAACAGCTTCACAAAGTTGATTAAGGCGACAGCATTAATTTGACAATGTTATAAGTCATGTCGTGTTCAGTGTACTGAACTTCACGATTATGGATTCACAAATAACGTGATGCACCCCCAGTCTAGTCATGTTGCATGAACTATCACGGCCACACTTAAACAGTCTGGTCGTGTTCAATGAGAACTATCACGGCTAGAGTAATGAAGAGCACAGTTTATTAGAGCAACAGACACACAGGTTCTTTTGGATTACCGGTGATAAATTCACTGTCTGCAAAGCACGTGCAAATACCAAGAGTATGAGTAACACCGCTGGCTACAAACGCGTTAAAAGATAATAAAGTGACTCTATTGACATTTCTAAGTTTCCCGGGGAGGCACTTGGTATAACCAAGTGTTCGACTCTTACCCAAAGGCATCCCGATGGGGGGAAAGAGAGGCTCAGCCCATCAACTGATCCCAGAGGTTAGAGTGGTACACGATGGTGTCTTCCCTAACATTCTCTTTCTCTTAAGCTATTTTATACTATATTTCACCTTTCAGGTGGAGCTTGAGTGACTCTAGTCATACATAGCTTTGTTTAGGATTGGTGTAAAGTTTTCTCACTTTGTTTTTAAAGGTATAAACTAGGAAAATTCAAAGCACAAGCTCAGTGAGGGGTGGTCGCACCTTAGAGGCAGGTAGCTTTCGGGATGGAGGTGTGTTTTGGTACTATAATGATGTTATAATGAGCAAAGTTCACCAAAAGGACAGCATTTTGTCAAAAACATGACAGGCTGTTGGTCCAGGGTAGCAAATATGCAGCTTATGAGTTCCATGATACCTTCAAGCTCCCATATTATCACAGAGCCTGGCTGTGGTATCTCCACACTGCTCCACCCTCTGAGCAGTTCCTCTTAGAGCCAACACACCAAGTTCCCCTGGTGTTGCTGACATCTAAGGTTGCAGGCCTAGGGAACTTCTGTGGAATGGATTCCTTGCATGTCAGCTGCACTCCACCCAGGAAGCTTCTTCAATGCTGTGCCTTACCTAAAAGTGCGAATATAAGTTTAATTTCTACGTCACCTCCAGCAATTATTCCACAATGCTGTGGCATGGTAACCATGGTACCAAGTCCATCACAGAACTGGGTCCAGTGACTCTGGCAGTCTTACCATTTTTGGCTGTGGCTAATAGTGAGTCAATAACTGTATTTTGTTACAAGAATGCCTTTTAATCTATTTGCAAAGTGGATTAAATAAAGGGTACTCTAATTGTGAAATAAGAACATCTCTCTAAATGTTAAATAAGAGCATCCAGAAGCAAAGCCATTGCAGGAGAGTATTACAGGATACAAATTATTTTTAGCTTAAAATATGCAAATACCAGAGAGAAAAGGAGAGTATAAAATGCCCATATCCAATGAGAAAAAGAAACCAACTGGAAATAACTCTTCCTAATGACTAGAATGGAGTTTGCCATACTATTCATGTGGCCTTTCAGACAGGATAGTTTCTGTATATAAGGTATTGGTCATTGCTCTAGAAGGGCAGGGCTTGCAAAAGTAAAAAAATAAATTTTTTATCTAAAAAGGTGGGGGGCTTTTTAACTTCAGGCTCCCTGCCTGAAGTTCTGGGACTTGAAAGAGAAAAAGCATTTTCTCACATTCACTTTCATTCTCTTTCTCCCTTTTTATTGATAATGAGTGGTTTTAGAAATGTGATCACACTTCATGCACTTTCTCTAGCTTCACCTTTACACACTTTCACAGAAGCCTTCTACCAGAGCATGGCAATTCATTTAGCACCATAATTAATTGTTTACTAGATCTCTTAATTGTGACAGAGAGGCTTTCTCAGCTCAAGGGAGTACTGCAGTTTCTTAGCTGCACCAGAACTGAAGAGCAAATCTACATTATAAATATGGCTGACAATCCTGAGGACCATATGTCAGATGCCATCTCACAGAATTAGAACACTGTGCTGGGGCTGGATTCAGAACAGCACGTGCTTTGAGCAAGGGGAACAGGAAAAGGGCAGAGGAAGATACACAACATGGTTGTGGGACAGGAATTACAAAAAGGGATGACAGGTATGGATAACAACAAACGAAAACATGAAGTATTCTTTTCCTTGGAGGTTCGGAGGGAGTTAGGAAGGGGAGACAGGCAAAAAAAGCCACAGAACTAACCTTGACCCAAAGAAACATTCTCCCAACACATAGACATTCTCCCAACACATAGACAGACAGTTGCCAGACATCTGGGTCAGGTGTAAAGATTTATGCTTTGCATTCCAACTGCAGGGTGTCAAAGAGGTTTCTGAGGTGGTCAGTCACGGTGAGGATGAGAGACAGACAGATACTCTGTTCATCGTCTTTAATTGTTACAAACACCCTCCTGCTCAGGATAGTACTGTGCTTATTGAGAGATCTGGACTTCCTGTCATTGTTCTATTGCAATTGCACCTAGACTTTAAGCCTCAGGTGGACATGAATTTTATTTTTAGCATCAACGGTGTCTTTCTAAAAGGCATGGGTGGACCCCAGTTGGGTTGGCAGGGAAGAAAAAAAGAAAGGGAGAGAATTGGTGTGGAAGTTAATTGTTGTTGGGAAGAAGGTGGCAGTGTGCTGGTTTTGGCTGGGATAGAGTTAATTTTCTCCATAGTATGGAGCTATGTTTTTGATTTGTGCTGAGAACAGTGTTGATAATACAGGGATGGTGTGGTTACTGCTGAGCAGTGCTTACACAGAGTTAAGGCCTTTTCTGCTCCTCACCCCACCCCACCAGCGAGGAGGCTGGGAGTGCAGAAGAAGTTGGGAGGGGGCACTGCCAGGACAGCTGACCCCAACTGACCAAAGTGCTATTCCATACCATATGACGTCATGCTCAGCATATAAAGCTAGGGGAAGAAGAAGGAAGGAGGGGACATTCGGAGTGATGGCGTTTGTCTTCCCAAAGAACCATTACACGGGAAGAGCCCTGCTTTCCTGGAGATAGCTGAACACCTCCCTGCCGATGGGAAGGAGTGAATGAATTCCTTGTTTTGCTTTGCTTGTGTGCGCGGCTTTTGCTTTACTTATTAAACTGCCTTTATCTCAACCCACGAGTTTTCTCACTTTTACTCTTCCATTTCTCTCCTCCATCCCACCGGGAGGGAGTGAGGGAGCAGCTGTGTGGGGCTTAGTTGCCAGCTGATGTTAAACCACGACAGTCAGGAATGACCAAATTTAGACAGGAAGGGAAGTAAAGGACAAAAAGTTTGGAAAACAATGTGTTAATTTTAAAGTCTTTTGCCCACCCATAATCTTCCACATTTGCCATTTGTTTGTACTACCTCAGTTACTCTGGTAATTTTTCTGGAAAAAAGCTTATTTTCCCTGTTTTATTTAGTCATTAGTCAAACTGAGTTTCTTCCTTCTGGCTACAGCAGAAAGGCTGATCCAGGAGGATGCTAGCCTTTGCTCTACTGGCAGCAATACTTAGTGTGCTTTCATTCCTGAGAGAAAGGCTGCTTCTACCCATCAAAGTGCTTTTGGCCTTTCACTGGGGCATGGTCAACATGGTCCAGCACTAATTTATACAACACAGTCAGCAATTACAGAAACTACCATAAGGTTAAGGTTGAAGATTCCCACTATAAGTCTGATTTCCAGTGTATCTAAACACAGAGAAGAGATTTAATGGAAGCTTCCAGGCTAGGACTCAGGTGTTTTTTTCTTGTTAGTTCCTGAAATTGTAAGAGTTTGATAAAGCAACGAGAAAGACAATCAGAAAACTGGGGTGAAATCCTAGTCCTCAGTGACATGGGTAGGCGACTAGCCAATGGAACCAGGGTGATACGAGACTTTGAACATGTACCTAAAAGTTCCCTTGGACTTCTGCGACCTATTAAGAAAAAGCAAAAAAACCCCACATAAACAATTTAGATAGGAAATAACAGGAGCTGACAAGTGTTTTGTTTCTTTGGTCTGCATGAAGACTATCATTAATTATTACCTTGATATGGGTGTCTAAATAGAAACTCAGGCTAAATTTCTGAGAAATATGAAGTTCAGATGCATTAAATTCCTGCATGAACAGGAGAAGGGAAGTCATACAGCGGATTGCCTCACAAGCCATAAATCTGGTACAGACTGTTGTGGTATTTTAAGACTTCTAGATCTCCAACCCAAACCCACAAACTTCTCTGCCATAACTAGAGATCAAGAGGATACTTTAAAAAATGTACTTTGATTAACATGCCTAACATTTGCACTTTTACTTAATTCCCCTTAATTAACAGTGTGAACAAACTTACAACCCAGAAACTCACAGTCCCATTCCAAATGAGAACAGGAAAGGGTCATCAATGAGGTTCATTAAACAGGCTAATACTGGTGGGATGCTAACAAGATACATGCATGAAAGTGCTTGGGTGAAATTTTTTATGTCCTTTGCTCTTACTTAAACTGCTGAAAGTGCTGTATACCTTTAATAGCTTCTTTTTCATCACCTCAGTGACCTTGAATAGTTTTTAAGCAAAACAAACACCTATGATGAAACTATTGGCTGTCTTGTGGTTCAGCTGTCTTCTACACTCAGCACTGCAAACACTAAAAGACTCCATTCTTCATCAGAAAGCAAAAGAAAACTAACAAAAATAGTGTAACTGACAGTCCCCTGAAAAAAATACTGCTGGTCTAAAAACAAGGGAAAGGGATGCTTGACAACATTAAGAATAGCACACAAAGGCAGTGAGTCATAGTGGGCAATCTACAGAGGACCACAAATCAAATACAAAGGAAATCAGAGGGATATCAAGAAATGAAATATTAGTATGGGAAAAACAAATCACATGGCACTGTAAAACTCACAAAAAAATTCTCAAACTAGATAGGGCAGTTGGACTCATCATCCTCCTGTGCACTGTATGTATACCTACAGAAATCAGACGTAAAAAACTATAGTAGTGGAAACTGCAGGTTTCCTGGGCACCGTGTGAGTATGGCTTTAGCTTAACAACACAAGGTGCAAGCAGATGGCAAATCAGGTTCAGGGTACTCTTCTTTGTTTGCTGCCTCTGAATATTTCTTAAGTTAAACCTGGAATACTAAGCTAATGTTGCTGATTTGGGGAAGGACTGAGAGCCTGACTCAGATGATCAATATCTCACACACATGGCTTTTTCCACTATCTAAATCAGCATGAGTACATGTGTCAGATTGGGTTTTGCTACATAGTGCCATAGCCACCAATCCCAACACCCTCCCCTCCTTCCCTGGAGTGCTGCTCTGTCCTCATTTCAACAAAGTATTTAAGCAGATTCCTTTGTCCATTTGCATTTTAGAAAATACTTAATGAAAATCCTTCAGTTTAGGCATCAGACAACAATGGGACTTAATCAGAGTCCTAAAAATAAGTCTGTATTTCAGTTTCTGCTGGATATAAGCAGGAGGTTGAAATGGGGACTTGTATGCACAAAAAGTCTTATGAAGGCATGGCAGGAAAAGTTTAACCAGCTGTGCTGCACAGTATGTTAAAAAAAAAAAAGAAGGCTGCAATGGTCTGCCTTCTCCTCATGTGGAGACAGGGGGAAGGTTTTAGAATGGACAGATTATTCTTGTAATAAAATGTCCCTTTATTCACTCAGAAGACAGCCACAGGGGAAAGTTCAGAGGAGGATGGCAGGATGAGGTGGGAGGAGGGGAAAATCTCTTTGACATAGAAAAACTTTGTTGCATTTCTCCAATGAACAAATATTAATACTTCATTTCTAGCCATCTAAAAAACAGACATAGCAAAATGTATCCCCAGCAGTAAAAGGCACTGGCCTATTACCCTCCCACTGTACACATTTAAACCAAAGGGCAAATAAATGTTGGCAAACAGAAATGTGATGACTTACAGTATTTTCTTTGCTACAGTACCTAGGAGGAGAAAAAATCCCCCAGAAAGATTAAGAAGCAAACATAAAACTGATCTTGAAATTCCTATTTGTTGATGCCCCAGGGCAGGTACTTTTTCAACTTCACACCTATTTTTGAAAAGTACCTGCCTATTGGGGCACCTATGCTACTGAAAGATAGTCTGTTTTCACATACAGAAACACTGACTCACTTGGTAAAAAAATAAATTAACCAATGCTCCCAATTAAAACAGGTATTAGACATACAGAAAGTCTGCAGGAAAACATACGTTGAAAAATATTATTTAATTTGGAGGGACTTTATCTAAAAGGGAGGGAAGCTGAATGTATTTAAAAAGACCTGAGTTTTAACCCCAGGAATGATTCCTCGTTTTGTAAGCTGTCTAAACTGCAGACTGCAAATCAGGAGCAGGAGGATTAAACTCTATCCATCTGCAAACTAGATTACTGTTTTGCCTTAAAGGTTCCTTCTTCCTTTCCCCTCAATAATTTTGGCATTCACTGGCTAAATCTTTTATTTGTGGTACATACGCAGGCTAGAATAATGTTATTCTTAATGGACATAAGATGTTCTCACTGGCATAATTGTTAATTCTTAGGGAAACTTTCCTAAGATTACCTTACCCCCTGCCTATTACTATTCTAGCCCCTAGCAGGAGGGAATCTTTTATTTGATGTTTACTAATTGTGTTTATTTCAAACACATTTGATTCTTAGCAAAGCCGCTGAGGTTCTGCTTGCACTTTAAATTTGCAGGTTTACTGTAAAATGCCAGGCACATTGAGATGAATCAAAGTCATCTGAGCATGAATGAAATGTAGTGAGAAAGTCCCTTCTGGCATCATTTCTGGGATTAGTAATTTGTGAAATTGTGGTGATGCAAGGGAACAGCATGAGAAAGCCATTTCCTTCCCCTTTGTCCAGTCTAAATGCAAATCTGAACTTTCTTGGCAGTTCATTTGCATATTAATGCATATAGTATTCCACTCCAGAGATCACTTCAGATTTTCTAAATTAAGTTGGGTGGGTGGGCTGAGGGAAAGGGGTCATTTTTGTCATACTAGCACAAATATTCTTAGACACTTTACCAAAAAGACAGAAACCAGGCAATTATTTTACTTGCCCTATCTCTATTTCAATTTGCCAACGGGACCACTGAGGAGATGCAGAGGATAAAAGGCAATGGTTGACCAGAAGGAGGGAAATGCTTCATGTCACTGAAGAAGAACAAACATGATGAAATTAAGAAAGGGTAAGAGTGCACACCAGTCTAATTAGCATTTCTTCCTAGTAGCTTGGGAAATGTCAGCCACCAGTTGGTGGCAAAATAAAGATGTAATGTGAGTAATAATGAATTAAATTGTGGCTATTTGCATTGAAATGTTAAGATAATGATCTGAAATTAGTATTGTAAATATCCCCCTTGACGGTTGAAAATTGGACTTAAAGCTAATAGTACTTTGGATGAACTTTAAGCCATGAAATCACTTTTAATGCTTTACACTCCTTTTGGCTATGACAGTGCATTTCAGAAAGTTAATTTACCTCTGTTTTGTTCAAGCTGTTTGGTAATTGATGCATACATCATGGAGGTTTTAATGAACATCTACAAGGACTATTTACTCTATTCACTAAGTAGAACTGAAACACTTGATTACTACTCCTGAGCCGAATAAACCAATAGTCAAGCACAACAAATATTTTTGGCTGGGGACTAGAGGAGGTGAGCAGTAAGGATCTGTTTAAATGCAAAGAAAAAGGCAAAATTTTCAGAAAACGCTTGAACATTCCAGATACATCTTCTTGCATTAAGCTGCAATTTACAGTTTTGCTGTTAGCATTACAAATCGCTTAGGGAGAATTTACGTCTGTATGTCTACAAACTAGTACTGTCAGAGTAAGGTTAGCTGACAAAATGGAAAAGCAGCAGATATCTTCACAACATCTGCTGTGTAAATAGCTTTCCAGTAATAGTGCATTTAAAATGAGGGTTTATTTCCAGACTATAGAGTCTAATTACATTGTAACATTATTTTTGCCATAAGGCATGTTTTTATTTAAAGATAGATGATGTAAAAGCTTTAAGATTACACAGAATTACGTCATGCTCACAAAAAGTGGTTTTGCAGAATTAAAAGGAATGCTAAAGATTTTTAAAGAGTGACGAGGCTTCTGAGCATCTAAACTGAGATCTCCTTAGACCTCTTTGATGGCTCTTGCTTTCAGAGCGTACTCACTTCCTGGAGGTGTTCTGCAATGGGCAGTGAAAAATGGATGCACTTCAAAATCACAAGTTTTTCAGCTGTAACTTAGAGGGCTGATGGTATTCAGACTACCAAATCTATGTTCAGTATATCAGTCCCCCAAATCTGTATGAATAGTCAAAACTGTATGAATAGACAAAACTAAACTTTTTGAACTCCCCCAAAAGTCTGCCCTAGCCTAAGTCCTGCCTCTTTCCATCTGCCAGTAGCCGCAGCTCTTCATGAACTTTCAAGAGGTGGGTCTGTAGGCCCCGGTCGCACAAACTCCTGAAGTTAAACAGCTGTTTGTTTTCATGCACTGACTCTAGCATCGAATTATTGAGCCAAACCACCTTCCCTTATTTATATGGATCAGCCACTTTGTTTATCATCCTCCCTTTAGTTATTAGAAATACATGTTATATATAAGAAAAAAATAAAGAAAAATAAAAGCCAGACACTGTTATGACTTTAAATTTAAATGGTTTTGTACAGAAAAAAGGCCCTGTAGTCTGACTATATGCAGCTTACACAGGTGCTTCATGTGTTACCTGTTAGCTCTTTTTCTGGATCTGTGCAGCTTCTGCACAGTGTTCTTAACTGGGTTACCACAGACCAGATGAAAAATAAACTTTATTGAATCATCTTGCATTTCATATATGCTATGTTATATTTAGGGATGTAACTAAGCAGAAATACTGTCATTGTATTTGTCATGCATTATCTTACTGCAGGAACAGTTAAGAAACATTTTCTTTTCCAGTTCACATCCAGAGTCAAGTGAGTCACTGCATTTCTAGTCTTCCTAAGATTTAATATTTTAGTCCTTCTGTATTATTTTTCTGGGTAGATAAAATATATTTTCCATCTCTACAGAAATATCATTGTTTAGGCAGCACAAAGGCCTTATCAATGAACAAACATCCCCTATTTGCTATGTCCAATGCTGTGCATCCAGGACTGGATATAAAGCTGCATAGGCTCCCACAGCCTGAGGAAGTTAAATTAGAAGAATTCAAAGTATCTTGGAAAAATACTGGGAGAATATACTGGTATTCTGACTAGTGGGAAACCACTCAGCATCCTTCGGCACCTCTCTCAAACTGTGAAAACCTAAAAATTACATACAACATATAGCCAAAAACCTGTAAGGAAGAAATACAGTATTGACAATGTAAAAATTTTAAGGTACTGTGTAACACATTTGATATAGGCTCAAGTTTGATCATACACTCTTAAAACTCTTGACTTTCCTATTCTGCCTCTTACCTTAGCTTTAACAGCTTTGGACAATTGACTGCCTTGATTTTTAAGGGTGGGGGGAAAGAAGGTTGCTTCTTATTTACAGTGTTACTATTTAAACAGTTCCAGTTAACCTTTGAAAAGTACCTTCCTTTCAGGTCAATAAAATGGCTGCAGGCCAAGTTCCCATCTGTGCTTAACTTGTATTTGCTGGCTGGAGACAACTTCCTAATAGGCCTGTTTAAAAAAGAAAGCAGTGTAGCGTGATAGCTCTCTGCTAGCATGGGTCTAAATGTAAGTTCGGTAACTATGATATCGCAAAAGTTTCAGTCACACCAATGTAATATATCCCATATTCTAATTTTGCCCACAAACAAGAAGTAAAGCCTTAGTGGAAAAAGTCAGGATACTCAAGTTGCACTGCAATCATTTGCTAAATAAATCCCACAGCATTCCAAAGAACACAGCTCTGAGGTGTCCTAGAAGAGACAAAAGAAAAAGGTTTCTTATGAAATTGAACACGCTTTCTTCTCCCCTTTCCTGCTTCACTCCCACATACATTCTCCAGCTAAATGAATTGATAACTTCTATTTTCTCTCTAAGTCTTGTCCTTTCTCTTCATGAAGGAATACCAAATATTTCATCAAAACATTCTGAAAATTCCTACATTACTATACTACTATTCTGAGGCAAGTTCTTACTGTACAAAGAGACACTATTCCACAAGAGAGACCCCCCCCATGCAGCTAACAAGAGATCCTGAGACAGGAGATGTTTTAATCTATATACAAAGCCTCAGCTTTCAGGCCTCTTGATCCCAAAGCTTGAAGTCCTGAGACTTCAGCAACATAGCTGAGGAAACATGGAAGCTTCCTTACTCAGTCCTTAAGCAGACAGCTCTAGATGATCTACTGTAAATTTCCCAGCTCCACCTTCATTCTGTCATGTTTTTTCAGGAGACGTTGTACTTCAGTGGAAAACAAGCATAATAATTTCACCAAATCTCTGCTTGGTGAAGTAAGAGTACCACCAAGTTATATTAAAATTTTTGAAAAAAACCTGGTTTCAGTCTGATACTGAAAAATGCCTCCTCTCTTCTCTTTCCTTCCTTGTCCCCTTGTGCATATTACCACAAACGAAATAGCCAAATGAATGTATGATCTTTGCTTCATCTGTAGGTCCTGTCCTTTCTCTCCAGAATGGAAGTGCAGCCATTGCAGTATCAGTACTTTCGTAGGAGTGGCCCTTTATCTCTGAGAATGGGGGAAGAACATCTTCCCTAATTGGTGGTGAAAGTGAAACCAGAAAAGGGAGAGAATTTGGGGTGACAACACTGCACAGCAGACCTAAGAGACACAGAAAGTTGTTCACAAGAGAACGCCACAGTGTGTCTGTAGCAAAACACACAGCAACAGCATAAGAAACAAAGCAAAACAAGAGATGACAAGGAGAGGTTGATGGGACATTTTGGAAGGCTGAAGACAGGTTGCCTGAAACACTGACCTATTCGATATATAGGTCAGCCTGCCACATGTAATGAGCTGTTGCAGTATGTTGTAAAACTGCTGCAAGAAACCACTGCTATAGCTTTATCTCTTTCCCATTAGGAGTAAAGGTCAGGCACAAGCTCCTTCTGTTGCTCTTGGCTGTTCTGAGTGAAGGCCATGGAAGGAACCCATTACAGAATAAAAGTGAACTGCTCCAGGCTCATAAGCTGCATTGCCAGTGGGGAGGCATATTGCTAATAAAAATGGTCTGGTAGTAAATCA
Organism: Ciconia boyciana; assembly: GCF_034638445.1. Classification (NCBI taxonomy): domain Eukaryota; kingdom Metazoa; phylum Chordata; class Aves; order Ciconiiformes; family Ciconiidae; genus Ciconia; species Ciconia boyciana. Next base: position 38,840,482 of record NC_132942.1, on the reverse strand, counting down.
TTTAATTTCTTGGCTGCTCCTACCCTCATTTTCAGATGGAAGTTGATGTTTTAAGAGCTTTAAAATTCAGCTCTGATCAGGAAATGAATTTAGTTGTTTGAAAAGCAGCTGTTTGAAACAGCTTTGTTCCTTCTTTAGCCTCGGTGGAGCTTGAAATCAGCTGCTGATAGAGAGATACAAGTGTATAATCCTCTGGTTTTTGGGGCTGGGTTTTTTTTTTTTTCTTTTAAATAAATTACAATGAATGTCCTTTCTCATTAGCATGCTGTTTCATCAGTCTTGCTAGGGCTTGCTACAGAAGGACCACCTATAGGTCTGTTAACTCATGTGAGAGCCAGGGAGCCTGGGTTCTACCTCTGCTGCTCTCTGCTGAGTGGTTTTAGGAAACCATTTCATTCTCCTGTGCTTTTGTGCCTGGGTCCTGTTTTAGGCCATCACCTTTTAAGGGAAGAGACTGAGTTTATTTGCAATTTTGCCTGGTTTATGTAAATTTTTGTAAAAGTGAATGTGTCCAACATCAGGTACTGTTATTATAGGATATAAATATCATAGTGAAATAAAAAATAATTCTTACATTTTGGTTCCCAAATACTACGCCATGCTAATTGGGGGGGCAGGGCTTGGACCATGAACGACTCATTAGGATCATTATAACTTCTTGGTATGTTCAAACTTCAACTTACTTGTCTTTTCTTTTACCTTCCATTAGAGACTTCCTGTTTTACTTATACCATATTCTGCCCCATCTTGGATCTGCAAGATATTAGACTGCTTACACAAGCGTTCTCTATGATCACCTCGACTCCAACTACTCACCCTCCTCCAACTTCAAGCTGGTCACTAGTTTGCTGGATTAAGAATCTGAAAGTAAAGAATACTTCTCAGCTGTACTTGCTGTATCTTTATGATGGCTGAAAATGATGCACTATTACTGCAATCAGAACGTTACTTTCAAATACTCATGGAACTGCATTATTGTTTTTGTCTTGTCTGATAGCTGAGACTGATACATTTTAACAGTCCCCCTTATTGATCTTGTATTTGCACCAGCCTAGTTTATTGACCAATTTCATTTTAAAGGGGCTTATGTACTCTATAAAATTAAGGTAAATTAGTACATTTCTTGCACTTCATAAAATCTTCAGAGGCCAAACATTGCCATGAAAAGTGCTTACATTCTACCGAGATGATTACTTTGAATATGAGAGGGTTTAGGGGATGTGTAAAGGTTTTAATGAGCTGCACATAACAGGACCTTCTGCATCATAAAATAAGATTCTGAAAAGCAGACTATATTAAGAAAAAGAAAGCTTAAGTAAACATATAAAAATAGTTTATTATGTTTTCTTCATGGCACAGTTTAAGTTACTTGCTACCAATTTTAACACAAAAATAGATTTGTGTGACTAAAGAAGATCACTTATGCACTTCAGTGTAGGCATCCCACAGCTAACCTATTTTCCCAAAGTGACATAAAAAATTAGTAAAAGGAAATCAAGCAGTTTCGTGATACCATGCAGAGGAACAAGTGTCTCTGATATGTATAAAAAAATTAATTAGAATGAGACTGGCAAAAATCTGCTGCTTAAGAATTGATTCTTAGGTTTGCAAAGTATATTGTGCTTTTCTTGCTTTTCACGCTAGCATAAGTATTTCCTGTTTTGTTGTTTCCAAAAACATTAATATCAGCATCAACAGTGGGTGGCAGGAAGTGGAAGAATCTCATCTAAGTCATTCCATACCCATCTTTTTCTTCATGTCTAGCATTCCATTAGGTGTCAGAGATAATACTTTAAATATAATCAAAAGAAGGTAGTTATTAATCCTGAAAAGTAGAGAATTGGGTCACTCTTTACTTTTGTTAAAAACAGAATGTGATTAAAAAAGCTTGTAGGTTTCTCTGAAAAATGGTTACATTTTTCAGAAAAGTCCGAATAGATAAAGAAAAAAAAGGAAGAACAGGAAAAAGATAGAGTTTAAATATCTTTTAAATTATTTTTTTAAGTTATGAAAACAATGGAAAGCCTTTTCAATTCTAACTTTGTCTTAGGCTTTGGTTTGGATTAAAGTATGTTCAAGTCCTTACAGTACCTGACTTTGAATCAGAGTTCTCGGATTCTATTTCCAGCTCTGCTACTACTTTGCTCTGCATTTTCAAACCCAATGTTTCCATTTCTGTGCTTAATTTTCCTTCCTACTTTACCAATAACGCAAACTCTGTCAACTCACAAAGCATCTTAGAATACAAAAATATGAGCAATGACTTATGGTATTTATGGTATTGGGATGCAGTTATATACTGCAACGCACTGCCATTTTTAATTTGTTGAACTGACCTAGAGATACACATGACTACTGCAGTAATAGGGTGACTCAGTGATTTAAACAAGTAATGTACAAGTCACCTATTTTGTGTGATAGCAAATGATAAATGATAAAGAATTATAGATTCAGAATTTCAGTCTCAGATAATTATAGACTCTGCAGTCAGCCTCCAGTAAGCTGTTGATGGGTATATACAACCCCCCAACTGTTCAGAACCGTGCCTGTATGCTTTGTAATAACTGTTTTGGCTGATGGCATTCAGATTTTACTTTAGAACACATTATTATACAAGAACAAATAAAAGGCTAAATATTTTAGCAACTGCTTCTTTGCACTTTAAACAATAAACATTTTTTCTATTATTTCAGATGTACCTTAGCTTTTTGGGATATACAACGTAAGTACACGTAAACTCTGTTATCTACCACATATTCGTGATTAAAGCTTCCGAGCAGATGGTGAAGTACAAATACTACTACAAATAATACATAGCATCTCTTTTGATTTCAAATAGCTGCTCGAAAACACAACTGAGGTGCTTACTAAATTATAGCCTCTTATTTTCTTTTCAGGTGATAAGCTCTTAACAGTACTTCAAGAAAATGTTGTGAGGAATTTTTGAGACCTCTGAAAAAATTAGTAATTTTGAAAAATGAATGTAGAGTAACATTAATAAAGTAAGCCTTTCCCACATTTCTTTGCTTGTACTCTTTCAATAAAAAGTCATAGAAGACAAGATCAACACCCACCAAGTCCAATACTGTATTTCTACTGTGTTCCCTTCTGGTTCTTCATTTAAAATTTCAGATCCTTTGAATTTCACCCATCTTCCTTTTTTTATGTCTTGCTCCCCTTCCCTAGACAAGTTGTTTTCAGTTTCTGAATCCCTATCTTTTTCTGGAAGTCTAATTTTCCTTTCACAACAGCTGAAACTTGGTAGTATCCAGTAAGGCCCACAGTGGATTTCAGAAAGAGGACAAACACAAAATAATCATGTCTAGATATATCCTCCCAGCCTCCAAATATCAGCAGTTGGTGGGCTTCCTATAAAGCCTGATTCAGAGGCTCTACAGCCCTGATGGACTTTTCCTCTATGAAATTGTCTAACCCTAATTTATACTCTCTGCCTCCACAGCAACCTGTGGCAATGAGTTCCACAATTTCAGTACTGCTGAGCAAATGCACAGCTGATAAACATAGACATTACTCATTTTAGTGTAATTTCTATGCTTGTCACAGTTTAGGAGTGTGTCCTTAAATGCTTATGGGATATGCACATTAGCCTGACTTTATAATCTAAGACATGCAAATTGGTCTTTATACCAATGTAAAACCCATTAAGTCAATGGAGTTTCACATGGACGTATGGTCTGCCCACACAGACTGAATTACAGGTTGAGGGCTATAATTGTAGCAAACAGCACATAATTATTAGAATGACACTGTCTTTGTTACCCCTGAACACTGAGAATATTTCCTATACTAAAAAGGTTATTCACAAAGATAGTACAGTTCCTTTAAAAAAAATAAACGGCAAAGCTACAAGAAAGCCATAGCCTATTTTTAATGCTTCCATTTTTCATGAAGTGACAGAGAAGTCAAAACTTCAAATTAGTAAAATAAGGTAAAAATGTGTATGAAACTTCAGTAGTGTCTGGTAGTTGCATTGTGCTATTGTACTCATCAAAAGCTATCCTGACAGCTTTTTCATACTAAGTTAAAGGAAAGTATAATTATTTGTTTATATTTGGAAGTTCTAAGAATTCTGTGTACATATTTCATTTGACGGTATCACAAAAGAATAATTTATTGCAACTACCTAACAAAAAGCTCCCAAACCTGGCTGTTTCAATTCCTCACTCATTTCCTTCAGAATGCCTTTTTTATATTGCCGTAAGATTTCATGTCTCCAGCCCTGTGCTGTAAACTTCTAGACTGTAACAAAACTCAGCCTCAAAAATGTCAAACACAATGAAAAATGGAAATCACCATAGAGTAAGCCGGTCTCAGAGCTCCTCTGAGCCTCACTCACTCTGGCTCCTGGGTCACTGCCTGAGCTGAATATGCAAGCTTACCACCACCCACACTGTTGTTGATTCTCTGTGCTATGTTACTAGACTGAAGTTCACAGGGAAAAAAACATCCATCCAATTCTCCCCCTTCTCTCTTTTCCTCCTGCTTAACAAGAACATAGCATAGGAGCTGTAAATACATAAAAATAGTTACATTTTGAACAATGCCCATTTTCTTAACCTCCACCACAAGACACACTTGCTAAGGACTTCTGCGAAAAAACAAGAGTTTTAAAGAATGTACCAGTATGTTAGAAAAAGTCTACAGGGCTGATCTGGGAATATATTCTTTTTTTAATTTAAGGATTACATAGACTATAAGCCAGGGAAGGAGAGGGTCAGTGTCTTTAGACTTGCTACGTTATGACATAAATACAGAATATGATACATGCCTTAATACTTGCTTTGATAGAATTTTCCTTTACTAAGAACTCTGAAAAGGAAGATTTGGTCTGCTACATCAACTTTAGCAGTCAGGTGAACAAAGTTTTCCCTGCAGTCCCACCATAACCTGGCTGGGGCAGGCAGCAGATAAGGGAAGGAAAATATTTTCCTTTCAGACTAAGCTTCTTCTAGAACAGAGGAGGCAAGATCAAGCTTTTAGTAATTGTAAAACAAGAAAGTAGTTTTCAAAAGAACCTCTGTATTTCCTCAATGCTCTTTCAAGATCTGTGTGGCCTCAGTGTCTGTCCCAACACTGACAGAAACATTACCACAGGAGATAAAGATATGGAGGAAGCTGATGTGCTAGAGAAATCAAACTGAGATATAGACAAGCAGAATGAGGTGATTATATCAGGCACTCTGATGTTACATTGAGCTATTGTCTAGTAGACCTAAAAGGAGTTTTACTTTTATTTCCATGCAGATATTTTTTGTTAGCTTGCTCTGGTAACCCTAAGGCCAGTTTAAGTGCTTAGTTAGAGAAATGTTCCTTTAAAAAACACAATTTAGTTCAGCTCTGTTTTCCAGCAGATCTTACTCTAACAAGCAGTAAGACTACATGCTTTGGTGGTGTGACATTGTTTCAGTGAAGTTAAGAGAACTAAAATGATTTAAGACCCCAGCTGAGGAGCTGGCTGCACACATGGAGTTATCATTAAATTACAGGAAGACAAACAATGACTAGCTGTTTGAAGTATATGGGTTCCCACTGGTTCCTCATGACTGCATGCGTGCATTTGCACACTTTCTGACACAAGTTTAGCTTGGTCAGAACAACGCTTAACATGATTTCAGTGTGCACAGTCATATGTTATAGATAGATGCGACCTGCTGTACAACAAGCAGCTCTCTAACTCACGGTGACTGGCACAGGAACAATTAATTCTGACATGCAAGGTTTTCTCACAGTGTGTGGGCTCTTTTAAATTATTGATAGTGATTGGAGAATACAGAGCCATGAATAAGAGTGCAGCTGTTTCAGTTGGTTTTTTATAGTTAAAAAAGACAAACAAATTATATGTCTTAAGTGACAGTCTATGGAGATTAAAGGTAATTTACCTTCCTCAAACCTAAGGCTTTAAAAAATATTAAACAACAACAAATTTGATATCATTCTCTGAAATCAAAGAACAATGAAAGTACCTGGAACCCTGCTGATTAAAAATACTGATTTCCCAGAACAAAAACTAAAAATCAGACTGTGTTTTTAATAATGCTCATGTGTGAATTTCATTATCATATCCAACTTCAGCAGTTCTGCAGACCAGCTGAGGTCCTTGGTGGTACATACAATCAGAAATACACTATCATGCCTGCCATGATGCTGGCGTAATGCAAACATATATTGAACTGATATGACTTTTCTGATTAAAAACATTACAATATAAACCAATCATCAACAGTTTACTTTTAATTTACTTTTTAATCAGCTTTATTTTAATCAGAAAATTGTATCTAGCAAAGCTCATTAAATGACTTCTATAAGGAAAAGAATAAAACCTTACTACTATGTTGGTAGTTTTTATGTAAAGTTTAGAGTTAGTTTATGGCCAATGAGCAAGTTACAAGCAGAGAAACCTCCTGAAAAACACTAGATATGATACAATCCAGTCATTTATTTTAAAAAATGTCAATGTATTATTTTCAGTAATACTCTCTAGTAAGCTGTTTATAGCATGAAAATCTATTCTGTTGGAATCAAAACATTATCATCATAATCAGGAAGTGCATGACTGTATTAACCTGCATTTTATTTTTCTTTATAAAGACTGCCAAAAATATGGACTAACAGTTTTTGCAGTCTTGAACTCTGATTGTCTTTTAGGGCCAATGTCTCTGTATTATTTTTCACCTAATCTCTGTAAGACTAGAGATAAACTGGCTGGCTTTCATAAAATATCTTAATGAGCAGGCGTTAGTCTAGAGAGGAGTACAGGAAAAAAGAGCCAGTTTGAAGCAGTGAGCTGAATCGAAGCATCCCGTTTCCCAGGAAAATTCAAGAAGCTCCTGGTGCCACTTGGCTACTCCTGGTGCTGGTGGTAGTAAGTAGTATGAAGGGAATTAGTGTTATTCTGATGCTAAGGTTAAAATTAAATGTTTTCTGTACATTTTCACGGAAATGTGATTAGTGAGGCCTAGCATTGTTTAACCAACTTCCAGCACTGCAATGAAACAAAACCAAAAAAATAATGCTGCGTGTCTCGTGCAAATCAAGCTGTTTCCCAAGGTGCCTAAACTTAGCAAAGAATGATCCACTGAATACAAGATATTCAGGAGTCTGCAGATATTGTTGCTATCTACCCACTTACACTATTAGGTTGGTAACTGTCTTTCATATTAACATTGCATTGGTTTTGATAGATATACTTCTGGGACTGAGCTTTTAATTAACACTGTGACCATTTCCCAGAATTGCTGCAGAGGAGTCATTCTGGTAGAGAACCTGAGGGATGGAGAGCATCTAATCTATGCAACTGAGAAAGAGAGCTACCCACAATTCAGAAATACCAGGCGGCAAAGAAGGTCATAGTCATAAGATACAATATTAACAACAGTTATTATTTAAAACTCTACATGTTAGTTAGGAAGCTGGTGTTGGATTAAGACAGTGCACGTGATCAACTATGGCTCAGCTATAAGCAATACCTTGCCAAACTATATAATTGATCACTTCTAATCATGTAACGATAACCTGAAATGTCAAGGGAAGAATACTGCAATGCAAATTATTTTTCACCATCTGTTTATTGCGTAAATATTTTCACTCCCTCCATTAGCCACCATCTGCAGGATGATACCAGTCACTTTATAAAACTTTATGTCAAAAAGCAATAGAGCCAATTCACCATCACTAACTTCTTTGCAATATTCATACAGAATTAATGACAACTGTTCTATTATAAAAACACAATTCCATCAGTTCCTAAATCAAATCAATTAATTGTAAATGGAATTAGAATTTCTTATTTAGTAATTTAGATGTCTCAATTATAGAAATCAGACATACTGTTAAGCACAGGTTAGTTTCACACCAGGTTTGTAATATATCTGGTTGTAAGAAATTAGTAATGTTACTTACATACTGAAATAATGACTCCGACAAACTGAAGGAAAAAAAAAGTGTTACACCACAGAACTGCCAAAAAGTATTTGCTTTTCATCTGCATGGCTAAAAAAAAAAAAATCACTGAGTTACATGTAATCACATGTATTTTAGGTTGATTCAGAAACTCCCCTTGAGAAGGCAAATTATCTGGACTTATTGCTTATTCTTTTAGTGTATTTTTTCCCAGAGCTCTTAGTTAATTAACATTTTTATCTCAGTAATATTAGTTAAAGGCATGCTTACTTATGCTTGAAATATTTTTACAATTAAAACATTAAAGTTTTAATATTTTGCTCATAACAAAATTTACCATTTCATTCAACCCAACACGTTTTATATTCTGTTTGGTAGGACATACTGAAAAAATTTTCTTTTTCAGAACAGAAAATTCTATTCTACTAATGTTCTCATGCAGATACCAACATTATTGTTCCACGAGCTTTAAAAAGTTTTAAAAAGGTAAATGGTTAATAATAAAGATCAGGAATCTATAGGTGTCAGGAACATAACCTTGGCAGTATTACAGCAGCACCAAACAAATTATTAAAAGACACATGATATGCATCTGTGAGATATATATAAATCCTTATATAGTACAGCATTAGCTGCATCTCTACTTCAGTGCAGAAGTACTGGTGAAATAGATGCTGGCTTGCTAACTGTTCCTGGCATTGAGGTGCATTTTTTGTAGATCTTAACTCTCAAAAACGCACACATAACCTGGACATGAATTTGAGCACTCTCAGCATGCACTCTTTTCACGAAGGGGACAAGCAGTTTCTCCCTACTCTAACCGAAGCTTTGCCATAATCATAACAGGGCATTCTGACTAGGTCAGATTAGCATATTTTGTGAGTGCTAAAAGAGTACATGCCAGTTCATGCTATCCACTCAGGAAAGAAGAACTTGCAGCCTGCTCACCAGTGGCAACAATTAAAAGATATTAAATTCAGATGCAGAACCAGTTTTTGCAGCATTCAGGTAAAGTCTCAATGATCAGAGTGCACAATGCTTCAGACAAAAGCCTATAACCCCTCCTTGTATTGCATACCCACAAATTAGATAACTGATTCTGGTTCATAAATATTTAGGAAATCTTGTCCTTCTTGCAGGTGCGCATCTATTTATTTGGTGATGTTTCTGAGGCACACATACAGCAGCAAGGCTGTGAGCTTCTAAAAATACCATCTATCTTCCTGTTTCCCCATGTCATTTCCCAAGTACCTTTTCCCTTCTTTGTTTCCAACTGCTTCTCTTGCAGAGGGGTAAATGGGAGAATATTGCATGTAAATTCAATCCTCACTACAAACAAACAGTGCACACAAATTGGGCAAGTGCATACTAGTTCTCTAATACAGAGTTGTGACCCTGACATGTAGAAATTCACCATTCCAACATCTGGCTCTGGATATTTAACCTTCATTGTGTGTGTGTGTAAATTTTTATATATATTTTTAAACTATATATATATATAGTTTTTAAAGAATCACTAACAGATCCAAACAGATAATTGATCCATATTTATAGGTAATGCAAATACATAAAGTGTATTTACACTTTGGCCAAAGAATGAAGAGTTTGCAGATATACATGAAATGACTCCAAGGATCTTTAGAACTAACTACATAGAAAAATAAATAAATATCTATAGTTAAATTATTTAAAAGACTGTAAAGCTGGCATATTTACCAGCCATAACACTCTCTGGACAGTTGCACCCATTTTACTAGCCATCAGTCACACGAAAACAGCAAGCAGATTTACATTTTTTAAAGGTGTAAAGGGGTCAGACTGGTTCAGTGATTCTTAGAATACATAGTCTGCTGTTTGCCACTGTCAGATCGAACTCCTACCAAACAGAATGAGAGAGGTGAGGGTGACTTTTATGCTGCTGACATCTGGATTTACTATTGTTCAACTGCATTTTAAATGGGAAAGATTAGGCTTTAAAAGAGGTATCAATGTAAAGCATACATAGAGAGTACAAAATATTGAAGTACAACTGACCAGAGGGAACAAACACTAAAATGATAAATGAATCTCTACATCTCATGGAGGCTCATTAACCAGACAGTTGAATGCTGGAAAGTTCTTCTCACATTCTCTGTAGGTCATGAATTGAAAGGTGATTGGATAATGAGGGAAGATGCAAAACAGAGTTAAAAGAAATAAGGAAAATTGGACTTCAGAGGGACTGAGAAATAGAGATTTTGCAGCAGAAGGAAAACCATGGCAATTTAATGTACAGCAGCAATTAGTTTTGTTCATAATGAAGAAATACATCATATCTGAAATCTGGATCAAAAAATCACTTAACCACCTCTGTAAGTTCAAGTCTAAGTAAGCCTCACAATTTCATTGGGACTTTTTAACAAAAAAGAATGAAAACTTGAGTAAGTCCGTGAAAAGATTTTTTAGCTCTTTTTCTACCTAGCTTTCTTTTTCTTCCATATATTTCTGGAATACATGGCACTTACTTATTGCATTGAATTCACCAATATTCAGCATCTCCTTGGAGCAGTATCATGCACCTTAAATATCATGTTTGAAGATGCAAGATAAGTCCATGAAAACATATTTTTTTTTCTACGAATTATTTCAGAGACAAAGATTAATCATAATGTATAGCATTACTATGTAAAAAAGAAAAAAAAAGTCTGATATACATGGCCATTGATGCACAGGATGTTTCTTCAGGTAAATTAATTCTAATCTGTAATATGATTACTAAATCGCCAAAAACACTCTTGCTATTTTCTTCAAAAATGCATACACGAGACTCCAGCTACTACTGGCATTCTGATTAATATGGTTCATGCACAGAACAAGGTTAGAAGAAAAACAGATTGTGGCTTAAAAATATACCTAAATGTATACTTTCTTTTTTCCCCACTTGGAAATGTTAACTTATTCCTCCTTAAGCTCTTCAAATCCCTTTTTGCATGACCAACTTATTCCAAAAAATACTAATTAGTTAAGGTTTTTGACAATATTATACATGAAGAGTTCTCCTCTTTGCAATTTCCTCTGCAAGTTCTCCATTTAGTAGGGAAACCAATTCTTAACAGCTTGTATTTTACCATTACATAATTCCTAAATTTCAGCTTTCTTTAGTAGAACTTCCTGCCTGAAAGTAATAGTGTAACTCACAAATTAACAATTCTCCAAGTGAGTTCTGCATTGGGGTGGAGGAGTATTTTATTTTAACTGATTTGTATTTGTTATTGAAACTATTTCTCCATACTAAAACTACTTTTGAGAGAATCATATTAAGGAGGAATAGAGGATTGTGATAATGTTATTCTTCTGGCCATGAAAAACTATTTAAATCTTTTCCACAACACTATACAGGCCAAATTGAATTGGATAGTGTGTAGGGGGATTACCATGTGGTATCCACACATCATCCCATTAATCACACTCTAACCTTTCAAGCTGTTCAGCACCCTCTCCTCACACATTATAGCCAGATTTTTCAGCAGAGTGAAGGATAAGGAACCAGATGGATCCTGGTGGTTTCTGCTTTTTCACTACCCAGTGATTTTATCTCCTCAACTGTTTTTAAGCTTTCAAAGATGGCAAACGTACATCTCCAAAACTGTGTATACAGTAAACTATGGGTAGGTTCAATTTATTAGGCCTAGATCCATTAAACATTAAGCTCTTTGTCCTAAGAGCTGAATTGAGAACCTTACATTAGGCAGCCTCTACACTTGTTGTGTCTCTTTGGCATAGAAAGAATTTGGCAATTTGTTGTTTTATAAAAAATGGCTATTATGATGAGTGGGGGAGCTGCTTTGAGCTAATCAGTAGGAAGTAGGAACCTGAGTCAGCCAAAGCTGCACCTTTCCTGAAATAGGTATATCAGGCTTCCACTCTCTGCAGTTAAGTCGTGCTAAAACCTGAGAAATAAAGTCAGAAAAACAACCAAAACCCAAAAACCTCAAAAATCCTTATTGAACCATTAAATAAAAAGCTCTGAAAATAAACCTTTACCTGCATGCCTATACAGAGTGGTCTGTTCTTGCAGCCATTCTTCAGAGCACCGTCCTGAGTGGGGCAGACAGCCCCCTCAGGGACGCAGGAGACACCACCTTCCCTCCTTCCCTCCCTCCTTCCCTCCAAAACTCGCCTTTGAGGCTGCCCCCTGTTACCAACAGCGGCACGAGGTGCCCTGCCTGCTAACCGCCTGCAAGGAGACAATCAGCGCCTCCCTCTCCTCCCACCATTTCAGGACAGGGCAAGCCAGAGCCGCCTTCTCTTCCACCAGCCTCGTCTTCCTCAGCAAACCACAAGCATATAGGCATTCAACTACAAACACACATTTAAACAATTCAACCAGATACCACAGCCACAAATCTCACCTTACTCAACATCTCTTCCGATTGTGAAGGCAATGCCTCGCGCTGTCTTTAAAAGGAAAACCAGAAATCTGCCGGCGTGAGTCTTTTCCTTACAGTACTAGCGACAGCCTCCATTCCTCTCACAAAATGGCGGTTCCCTCATGCCGCGCAGGAGGGAGAGCGCACGCTCGTGTCCCTTGCCTGAGGGAGCTCCTAGCGGCCGTTCCTCACAGCCGGCTGCTACACATTGAGTGCCGTCGTTCCTCCTGTCGAAGTTGTGCTATAGGATAGGAAGGCAAGCGAAATTAACAGCATCAGAAAGTGGAAATACAGCAGGGAGAGAGGTGAGTAGAGGAGTTAGAGAATCATACTTGTGCAGTTTTTTGCAATTAATCTACCAGTTATTGTGCATAAATGAGCAGCCAGACTCCTTTTTGAAGTGTGTATCCTACCAGGTTGTAGAGTCTGGGCCTCTCTTTCTTTCTCACCACATACTTAGTTATTTTTGGCAGAATTACTCAGCTTTAATGAGGGAAGTAGAAAAATGCATCCTAAGTAGGCTCCTATCCTTGGAGATGGCCATTTGTAGATTTGAGTAGACTCCATAATATAACACTGCCTACAATAACATCCATTAATAAGGGGCTCATGATCTTCCTGTTTCTAGTTTGTGTTCAGACATGGTTTCAAGGTAAACGCTGTTTTACTCAGTCCTGCCCAAATTTGGTCCAAGTTAAGATGTAACTTAAAGTTTAAAATAAAGGTATAGGATTTTTGGAGTTCATTCCTCTCTAGGATCAACTGAGCAAGCTTTCAAGATTACAATTTTGGACTCGCGGGGAATTTAGGTGCTTTAGTCCTATTTACAAGTCTACGTCTTTCTTTGAATCTGCCCCTAAGACCCTTTAGTACAACAAGAGATTTACAATTCCTTGGGTGATATTGTCCATTTTGATCATAACCTCTCCCAAGAGAGACCAGGGAGTTAACTGAGAAGAATTCTCCTTGTGGAAGATAAATATGAATTGTGAAACAAAATGGGCAGCCAGCTTTTTAATTTACGTATAACTAATACTAAAGTGCTAAGTAGGGTTTGATTAAAAAGAAACAGATTCAACCAATTATAAGACATGGAGTAAATGTTCTTTTACTGATTCCCTCAACCAACTTGCTCCCGGTGATTGATTGTAATAGCATTTTACATGTAGACAGATTTAAACACGTGCATAATCTTATGAAAGATTAGGGTGGAAATGATGTGCAGAGGTCAAATTCCTGTTCAGACTAATGATTCCCTACGTATTTGTTCAACTCTAGTTTATGGTGCCACGGCACCTAATGACAAGGGCCTAAATTTATACGTTAACAGCAAACGCAAAGATTTTGAACAGAAACCTGTAGGAAGTAGCATTTGTAGAGCTGCTGTGGACAGTCCTTTTTTATTTAAATAAATGGGTCAGTGACCTCCATCATCCTTGTATCTGTGCTCAGTGTTCCACTGTGCAGCACAATCCCTTGATTGAGAAGAGCTATTAGAAAACTCAGCTGGCTGAAAAATCTGACCTGCTGAACACTCTCAGGTACTTTATAATCAAATAAATGATCACATATATTCTCTGCTGACAGTTTATGGCTGTGATTGCAGAACTGCTGAATATTGTTAATGTGCCTACAGTTCTGTAATGAATTGTTTCTTCAGTTTCTGATTTACCTTCTTTAATAAGTTTATTTTACTTTAATATTTTTCAGGACTGTAATCAACAGTACTCAAAATTTCTCCCATAATGTTGTCACAGACCTCCCTTGATAAGCTTGTTTTTAGCATTTGTAGCTCCTATGTTGTATTTGGGACCTTTTGGGTTTTTTTTAATATTGGATTGTCACAGATGAGTTCAGAGTTCATCTTTCCATTCATGCAGGGTTTCTCAAATATATATGAATCTAAAATGAAGTAATAGTAAAGTATCTTTTTTTAATGCTTGCTTAAATATTGATTGCTTTTCTATTCCTTTATTTGGTAACAATATTTCAAAAAGCACATAATTCTCAGAACCATGACCCGTGAATTTATTTCAAGTTGCTCCCTCCCTTTTAATTTAAGCAAACTGTAGTTAGCCTGAAACGTAGATTTGCTCTTATCCTGTTTGTGCTCTTACTCTCACAGCATTATAGCAGACCAAAAAAGTCACAAGCTATACTGTGGTGGAGATAAAATGGCAACATTAGCTACTTAACCAAAATGTGCTAGAATAGTGAATGAAGCTGAGCTTCATTTACCCTTTACCTTTGATGCAACTAGGACAAGCAGAAAGACTTGCTTTAAAAGACAATCATTTGGCTTCTCTAGAGCAAAATGATTGAAGGTATATTAAAAGCTCTATTCTTTTCTTGTTGAACATTATGATTTACCACTGGAAGGAGCTAGAGTAATGATGTTGAATTACTGAAGAAACCAGCATAGGGCCAGCAAAATGGTTAAATAATCTATGAGAAAAGGAAAAGGGGAATCAGAATCTTACCTGAGAGAAAGAAAAAGAAAAAGAAGTCAGTTATTTTCTGAGATGCAGAGAGCTGTGGTTCTGATTTAGAAACTCTTACGTATGAAAAATAGGTCATGTGAAAAGCAAGTATGATAATTTTAAAATGGAAATTATTTTCTTCTGTTAAAAAATAAATTATGTGGGTGGAAACAGAGGGAAGTTAGCAGAAAGAAAAAGCTACCCGGATAAAACAGATTGTCTGCCTCGCTTGGTAAGGCTCCAAGGTCATACACAGGCACTGTTACCTAAGTAAGAAGGTGACTCATTTTATTAAGCAGATTTTGTAGTTTGTTTGTTTAAAACTCATCATTTTCACAGGGATGATGAAAATTGATCAATAACTTGACAAGAATAGAAAGCCTCTTATTCTTTCTTTTTTTTTTTTTTTTGATGCTCTGTATAATGTAACCGAAATTTCATCCTGTTTAAATGTTATTTATCTTGGAAACTTTCACCTGCTTTGCTCACAAAAAATGTGGGTTTAATTTCTAATCCAGGGGAGGGTCAAATGAGGGTATGCATGCAGTTGGGGAAGCTTAAAGACTAGCAGGGTGTTTAATCTGTCTATTTTATTGTAAAGTGCAGGAGATAACAGTTTATTTTAAGCAGAGTAGTTTTGATATACAATAGCCTGAAAATTCTGGATAGAGAAGCAGAGTCTTGACTAGCAGTAACAGCATGGAGAGTAGATTTGTTCTGACAAAACCTTCTTAAGTTCAAGCATTTTCCGAAAAGCAAGACCTGAACCAGTGGGTGCCACAGCCCAGGCTTAGCACAAACGCTCAGCAAGTTGCAGCAGAAGACAGAGCTGGCCTGGTGCAAATGTGGGCTGTAGACAGAGACAAGAGTGGAATAGATGGTGTTCCTAGGTCACAGTGTAGACTTGTTCCAGCAACATTTAAAATTGCTATCAGAACTCACATTAGCTATATAATTAATGTCATCTTATATATAAGATAATGTATGTATGTGATTTTACATTAGGGTCTCAATCATTTAAGCCTTTTCTCATCAGAACTTGGTAGCTGAAATTTCCTTGTTCTGTCATGACTTGAGTACTAATAGCATACCTAAGCTTGGTAGCTCATTTGACGCCATTTTTCTTCTCATGTTCCTCCATCATAGCAGGTTTGGGGTTTTTTGTGTTCCACTGTTTTCTTTTGGTTCCCCCCTGCCAGGTTGGTATTACTATAACCTGACTTGTAGCTGTGGCTAGGAGAACCATGTAATGTCGAGAGCCAAGAATAGCCAAGATCAGCACGTGCTTAATGAGCTCTTTCATATTTGCTTATCTGTTATTAGGATAGCACAGTTCCTGGCTATCATCTTTGGTCTTGTCTTATAGCATCCTGAGGCAAAAGGCTCTAATGAAGAATCAATCACCCAATCTGATTACCATCCTCTCTGGTCTCATTCAAGAGCTAGTGATGAGCTACATACCTTTATCCCAGCCTAATGTGCATTATTGATATTGCTATAAAAGTTGCTTCACACTGAGTAAGAAATGGGTGGTGGAAAGAGTTTTATGCTTTGGTGAGGCTAACGGTTATTAAAAGATGAGAAAAGCCTAGGTGATGCCATATGATTTAATGAAAACATCTTCCTTGTCTGAAGAATGGTGCAGGGTATGTAACCCACAGAATGCAGTGTCAAATAATCTCTTGATTTACAAGTCCGAAGCAAATCCTCTACACTGAACCTGCTAGTAGTTTCCTATTGCTGCTTGCAACAGCCTCTTTTCTGCCTTATATTCTATGTAACTATTTGTGTCCCTACAGTGAAACCAACTATTTTCCAGTTTTGATTTCATTTACTTACACGCTATACAAAATGACCTCACAAGGACAGTAGGAAGGCAGACCCATTGCATTTAAAAGCTCTGTTCCCACATCAGACTGATACATCTGACACCGGTGTCTTCTGATTCACTCCCATTCCCTGTATCTTGACAGTTGCTCAAGCACAGCATTTTGTTGAAGTTGCTCTTTTAAATTAAAGTATTTCAGAGCTGTGACTACTATCCTGTCTTTTAAGAACAAATTCTTGCAATGGTTGGGATTACAGTGCTATGGCTGTTGACTAAAGGCTCAGGAAAAAAACTCTCATGTCCTTTGGTGTTTCATTTATTTATTTGTTTTAGGCTGATCCCTTTCCTAGCTCTGTAATTTTACTGGGATAGCTAAAAACTTTCACCTGGAAAAGCTGCACCCAGCTTATTTTAGACTGGTTTGGGAGTGGGTGTGGGAGGGGGGGTGGGAGGGGGGTTAAACAGGCATGTATGTTTCTATAAGCCTCTTTTCTGGTAATCCTCAGTAACATTTGTCTCTACTTTCATGGAACAGAAAACTGAAAGCTTTTAGTTGTAATAGTACAGTAAAGAATGTCTGAAAAATGTTGATTCAAAAAGATAACCATTTTAGATTATGGGATTCATCACAAGATGTGTCAAAATATACTGACAACAATATTGACCTGATCGCTTCTTCACAATTTATTCTTTTCCCAGTAGGAGTAGCCACGTGAAAACCCTGCTAGCTCTTCTGTAACCAAATCCTGCACACTGTATCATATATAAAAGCTGTATAAATACAAAATCCTGTCTGTAGCTTATCTGGGACAGTGAGCTTCCTCAAGGACCATTAGTAAGGCTTTAGGAACAACTGATTGTTCTTTGTCTGAAATTAAAACCAAACAAGTAAAAAACCTTTTTAGCTAGCCCCAGGCTCAAGTTTTTAAATATTTTGGAAAATCAAAAGTTAACAGCTTTCTCTTCCTTCTGTTACTCACTGGTTTGGGGTTTGGTAGACTTTTCTCTTTTTCTGTTTTTTTATTTTCCTTTTTTTAATCGTCTTAAAATTATTTGCAAAATTCAGGCTCTACTTATAAATATTTGCTGGTCAGGGTGGCATTTTCCACAAAGAGTCTAGAAACTTAAAATTTATGCAGCCCAATCCACTAATGAATAAAAAATGCAGTGGAGTTTTATTTATATGATAATACTATTTTGATGCAGAAGGAGCAATAATTCACCACTGCATTTTTAAGCATTCATTCAAAGCAAAACAAGTAATATTTGTAAGACTGCAGAATTTGAGTTAATAATGAACCTCAATTTCAGTTCTAAGTATGAAGATAGGTATTTAATGCTACTGCTGTAAGTGTGCATTTTATACCTGGGCTTTTCCTCCTGCATGCTGTTTCACAATTCATACTAGGCTTAACCAACAGAGATATTATGCCAAAGCTGACTACATTATCAGAAGTATATGCATCCAGTCACAGCAATGTTGGATGTCAAACTTCCTTCACTCATAAAACTATTGATAGAGGCATGACTAACAAGTTCTGTAGACTTAATCTGAAAAATTAATCTGCAGATAAACAGTGTGTGTGGTAGGAATACTAGAAATCTCTACTTTCTATTCAAGTATCCAGACAAAAGAGAAAAAAAAGACATAGTTAAAGAAAATTAGTTATCCACCAAGAGAAGGTGCCATACGATTGACTGACTGTACATTTAGCAAGAAAGTTAAGAACAGAATAACACACCATTTCAAAATTTTCTAAGGCAAAGTGAACTGTTCCATTTTCAGGTGCATGTGGGCAAAAAGTATATGAATAATGAATTTTATATAATATTTTTCCCATGCATTATTGAAAATATTAGTGCTGACTACAAATAATCACATGCTTTTTCCATTTTCATTTCCAGTTTTGTGATGCGCTTAATATCTTCTGTTGATCCCATTAGTGTAAAGACATCATATTAGATGTGTTTTACAGCTTACAGTATTTTTTTTAGAAACTTGAGATGACATACAAATATTTTAGGAGATGATTCATTACAATATAAATTCTTTATATCAGCTTTCCAGTGTTGGGGGGGGAGGTTCTTTCCCCGAAGGAATGAAGTAAAAATAAAAAGCATTTGCTAAATCATGTTTTCATAAATGCCTAAGCTTAATAGCACAGCTCATTAATTTTGTAACTCACTTTTTATGATATTCTTGAAAGCTCTGTTGACTCTTCAGTAATATATATTATCAAGTTAAGACTGCTCCTTACTACACAGCTACAACATGATTTGAAGTTCACGCGAAGGCTTCACAAATAAGACGTGCATCATAGCTTATGTCGTGTACCAGGGGATAAGTGAGCCACTAGTTGTCAGTGAGTGACACATTCCTTATAAGTAGCTGATCCACCTACTACTTCAATTAAGAGCAAAATCCCAATGCTGATGACATCACTGATAGAATCGATTCCATTATGTTAGTGTCAACAGAAGTTTTGCTATGTACTTGAGCAGGTTTAGGATTTTGTAATCTTAATAAAAAAGTGCTAAAGGAGTATTCCACAGTGTAAGTAGCAAGAACTAGCAAGTGAATTTTTTATTCATCTACAAATAAAATTCATATGAATCAGCATATCAAATACCTGATTAATGCCTGATATAGGGGGGTCTTTTTATAAGACTAAATCTAAAGGTATGTGAATTTAGCAACTACTTGCAGATGAGATAAACATAGTGCTCTAGAATTGTAAGGGTTTTGGATACAAGTACCATTCACAAAACCTTTAAGAATGGAGAAGTATTTGTGATATATTACCCACTGTAAAATTTTTAAGTAACAGAAAACATTATTTCTGTTATAATTGGCCTTTATACTATAAGAAGGTATTTGAAAATCAGCAATAATGTGAACCTACTGTCAGAAAATAAGCATGCAGGTTGCATCAATGAAGTTTCATAAAGCTCCGGGATCTCGTTCATCTTGTTTCCTTGAAGACACTTGATTATTTCTATTGACTCAGTAGGTTCATAAGCTATAGTTCATGCTGAACAATAAACGAGAAATGTTGTAGTTTAAATGTAACTGAAATTCATTATTGGACCCCTTTGGATACAACACATAGATTAGTATTGTTTCTTTGTCACAAGTCTTATTGCTTGAGAAACTCTTTTTTTATGAAAACAATCATTCTTGTCTTTAGTATGTCTAAAAATTCTTTTGACCCTGTACTTTAGTGACCTACTTTTATGATTTTGTTGAAAATTGAAATGCACCATGATCCATCAGTTAGTCTTGATTCTGTATACATGGAGGTCAATGATAGGACCTCCATACAACATTAAGAATTAGATTCATAGTTTTATTTTCCACTCAAATGAGTATTTCAAAATTAAATAAACTTACCACTTTAAGCAGTATGGAAAATGCAATTTTAGTTTGCTGGAAAGAAATGAGAACTTCCTAGAATTGTTTATTACCACTAATATTTACTTTCTTGAACAAAGAATGACAGTTATTATGCCTTTCACTATGTTTTCTGCATTCAGCCTCCATTATTCTCTCTGAGTTTCATTTTAAAATGGAGCACAGACAGTTGCTCAAATCCAGGAACTCCAGAAATCAAAGAAGTTACTATTGCAAGTCAGACCCCTCAGTCATGTAACCTAAAACCTAACTCAGAGCTAAGTGTCAGTAAAAAGTTCTCGTTTATAACCTAAAGCAGGAGAGTTAATATCTTTTGATTCTTAACAAACAATAACAATTTTCCTTTGCTAGCAAATTATTTTTGGTGATTTGTCTATAGTGAGAAGTATATTTTTGATATCTGTTATTATCAGGCTTCAGCTATTCAGGTAAGCTTTTATTCAAATCAATTGCAATTCCATCATTTCCAATCCTACTATCTTAAGAAAAACAAACAACCAAGCAAACAAACAAACAAAAAACCAAAACACCCCACGGTTATAGTCTGTAAAATATATGTGAAAAAAATATTGAGCGCATCCTGTGTTCTTAAACTTTTTTTTTCAATATTAATTTGGGGTTTTTTCCTGCTTACCGTCCACTTCATTACCCTTTCTAGAGTCCTTGTTAAGAATCTGATTTAGCATCTTTGCAGGAAGTGTCCTAAGGGGAGTTAGATTATTGATTCTAGTTGAAGCAAATTGAACAACTGCTATTTTCCATTTATGCATAGACTCCACCTCTTCTTTACTCTGGCCTTTGAAGTCTTGCTTTTTCAGACTCACTGTTGAACAGAATTTGAAGGAGGAAGGGCTAGTCCAGGTGAAGGACTACAAGGAATGTGAGATTCCCAGAGCTTTGAGGTGACTGTGCCCAGGCCTTCTCTTACCATGAGCTCCCCAAAGAAAACCAAAACAGGATAACCTGTATTTTAAATAGAGAAAAGGTACTAAACAAAACAGATCAGAAATTAAAGGTGTTTCAAAAGGACCTTTTTCTTCCCTGTTCTTGCATGTAGTCCCCTACTTTGAGTTTCAAATTAAATTAACTCGGTGACTTTGTGTTTCATCAAACTCTGATCCCCAAGTATTTCCTTCAACCTCAGCAGCCTGGCCGGCTGCTTCCTGCTCCCTACAGCAGTCTATCCCAGGCTAATCCCAAAGAATACTGTAAGAAACAGAAGTTGAAGCTAAATATTCTTCATCATTCCTCAGTACAATGGTCATAGGTTAAAAAATATGCCATTCCATTTTGCAGTTATGAAGGAAAAATAATCTAATTGTTTTTCAGAAGGGGGAGAAGGGAGCAAGCTGGTGTGTGTACACAGAAAAACTACTTTCTTCTGAGACCTTTGCATTGTGAATCCCACATTACTTTTACACAGATTTATTTTTGTTGTTGCAAGGATATGAAATTTAGAACAGTTACATTTATTATCTTAATGTACCATCCCTCTCTCCCTCCTCCCAAAGAAGGGTCTATAATACTAGTGCAGATCGATCTCTCTTTCTTCTCTTCCCCCCCCCCGGGACTAGAAGGGAAGGAAGATTTCTTTTTTTTTGCCAATATCTCATTGAAAAGGGGTTTGTAGATTGAAGATGAGGAGGACCAAGTTTTAAGTAAGTGACTCTGGAGTACTAAACACAAGAGGTGCAAAGAAAAGCAATTGCTGTTATATCAGCTTGGCAAGAGGGAGAAAAGAATAATTTCAAGCAAGGTTTTGCACCTTATTCTTCCTATTAAAAGCAATCAAGATTCAAAGTGGTAGAAAATGCAGGAATAGGCTTTTGGGGAATTTGGATGGTTTTTCTCCTAGGCATCATAAAATGTCCTTTGCTGGCCACAATCATCTTCATATTCTTGAAATCTTAGAGTCAAAACTGTTCATTTTAGTCATCCATATGTGTTAGCTGTCATAATTAATTCTGCTCTAAGCAGGATGCAGCAGATTATTTAGGGATCAACCATGTGGTGCCATAATTAACACCAAGTTCAAAATCTAATACAATCAAAAGGAAAAATAGGCTGTCAGTAATGTCAGTGGGCTTTGGGTCAGGCTGTAAGCATGCAGGTGGAGAGAAGGACTGCAGCTCTTCAATATCTTTGCAGTTCCAGTGCTAGTCCTTTCCAGGTCAGGATGGTTTGTTGTAAATCTGTGTTGTGAAAAATAGATGGCGTCTTCAATAGATTTTTCAAATTATAAGAATGTATTTCTCACCTGTGAGGGAAGACCATTGGTTGCCTCCTAGACTACTGTAAGTAGCTATTTCAGGAGCATTTTCACCATAGTCCTAGTTGATTGACAAGATCACTTTATGGAGTGAAAAAAATTGTTGTTGTTACCGGGGATATTTTGTCATGGGAAATTTCTCTGGGAATATTTTTTTCTCATTACTGTACACACAATTGGCAAAGTGTGTCTGTGCAAAACTTCCAGCTCAATTTTGAAAACCCAAGAGACCTGAATAATTCAGATAATCTGCAGATAAACAAGCTGACTTTGTAGCACTTATCTGAGTTGCCAAGCCTATTGAGGCTTTGTCATCAAATTCTCATTTACCAATTAGTTATAAGATTTGTTAATGTTATATAATTCATCACTCCACTGTGCTGGATGGTGCTCTAAGAGCTCAATTCTCTTTTCACAAAGTTGCACTGATTTTAAACCACAGAAATTTCAGTAGATTTGGCTCTAAACTGAATGGCATTGGGTGAAGAATCAGGCCCTTAACGTTTCATGTGAATAATGTATCAGTACTCTGAGTCACAGCCGCAAACTCCTGAGCATAACAGGTCAGATACAAAGTTACAGTTTTTCTGTATTGCTCTTGTCATGGGAGGAACTGTCAACTACTCTTAGTTTTAAAGCCTCTTTCCACTACTGGAGCTCTGCAAAGTGGTCAGAGCCTACCTGCAATTCAAGTGAAGATTTTCATTGCTTTTGCTCATTTGAAAATAAAGGCACAAGACTGACACAGCTAGAATCACACTTTTTTTTTTTTTCCTTAGAAACAAGCCGTCACACTTGGACAGTCAGAACCAGATTTTAGAACTCTTTAAGCATGTGATTGTGGGACTAATTTGTGACTACAATTACTTCCCTTATGTGTGCCAGCTGGGTAAGTAAACACTGAAATGTCAACGTATGATAACTTGTCACACAACTACATGTATAATCACAGTAATTGCACATTAGAATATCTGAAAGTTTCTCCAACAAGAGGAAGAACTGAACACATTTAATGTAAAATTGTTTTAAAAGTCATACAAAATACTAAAGTTTACTGTGTGCCACAATATCTATTTGAGCCAATGCTCAGTTTCTTACCTCCCTAAAATTCTGAAGGCTGATGGTTTGATTAGTTTAAAATAAAACTTTTGACAGAGCAAACTAGCCAGCAAAATTCCATCCTTTAACAGGTTTACAGAAAGTATATTCTTTTGTATGGCAGAATCATTCACAGCATAACCATGGTATTTTTAAAAACTGCTTTGTGACCCCAGTTATCCTCATCCAGATTAGCTGGTTTTGGTGAGCAGCTTCCAGCCAGTTTTAAATACTCTTGATTAAGTCTTCACTAGCACAAAATGCCAGTGAAGGCTGTTCTAGTGTTTAGTCTAGTACCTAAGAGGCCAGCCCTGGTCAAGCCCTCTATTCAGGGAGAAAACAGGGTAATGCAGAGCCTTTTGAAGACAGGAAACCTTAGGGAATTGGATACATTGGCATTAAGAATCTTGAGTAGTACTGAGTATCCGAGCCATTGTTTTTATCAGGTCTGCTAATAAAATGATCCCCTGTATCCTGACATTTGGGGTTAGCTATGTTAAGAAATACTCAAGCTCCTTTAATAAGCATCTCTAAAAAATTTTCAGCTTTCCTGAATCAAACTCGGGTTTGCTATTTAGTGATACCGAACTACTTCTCTGACCCAGACCTGTGGCTCTTCTTTCTTATTGCTTTTCCTCATATGGCAAAGGGTATATTTGGATAAGGGAAATACACTGAAGAGAAGCAGATAGATGCAGAATTATACACCTGTACATATATTTTATGCAGGAATGTGTGTCAGTTCTCTTATCACTCCCCTCAAGTGTCTCAGCATGGTGTATTGAACAACGTGACTAATCTGCATTAGTCCATTCCTTTCCACCAAGGTTTCTTTCAGAGACACTTGGAAAGATTTGAGTCAAAGGAAGTCATATACTATCCAGAGACCTGGCTTCAATAAGTCTGTAGCTTTTGCAGTAACGCTGGCTGACTGCACAAATGTTCCATTAACAAGCTGCCTCACCCTTTCCCTCCCACACTCTGCATTTAGCTCAAGTACATTATGAAAAGGTCACACCTTTTTTCCTCTCCTTGCATGTATTTAGCAAGCCTATGCTTAATCTCTCTGTTTGGAGCTTCCTTCCTTTGCTTCCACATGCGTTTGCCTCTTCACTCACCTGTTATGAGTTAGCCTCAATGCCCTTCACACATTAGCATTGGCTATACTGTATTATTGACTAACCAAAGTACTCCCTCTTCTCAACTTTGATTAGGTAGGTTACAAAAGCACAGAACTGGGGGTTATTAAGGTTTAACTACTAATATGGTATGTGGGACAGCACTTCAGCTTATGAAACTAAGAATGCTAATGCTAGAGTTTATCATGTCTTGTTTCACACATTGTCTGTCTTACCTTAGTTTGCCTTCTGCTTCTCTTTAGACCAAACAACTAATTCTAGCCTTCCAAAGTGCTGTTTCTGTGGTTGAACACCTTTGGTATTTTCCCCCTGACTTGCAGGCCTAAATCTTCCTAAACTGAAGAGTACATCTTCCAAGGAATCTTCAGGTTCTCCAAAATAATCATCTGCATAAGAAACAATCCTTTCTAGCTACCCATTTTTCCCTCAAGGGGTCTGCTTTAATCATACATATGCTTCCCAGTTACTTCAGAGTTATTTCCTTCACTGGAAATAGTTAGCAGCTGAAGTGAGTCTGAACTCCAGCTCCTGCTGAAGTGGTCAGCTCATCCTGAAATACTGTTCCTTTAACTGACTTTGGAAATCTCTCATTCAAAGAGTAAGCACCTTCACGGGGATATCATACTAGCTTGCTCCCCTTCTGTTAGAAATCTTGCTTTCCTGTGATTTGAAGCTTAAATATATTTGGAATTCCCTAAAAAGTGTCTTTTACTGCCAGAACCATGGCAGCAAGTAAAAGTAGAAGAAGGATTTTCAGACATACAGTAGTTCAGATTCTCATCTCACATTTAACGGTATGAGTGATTCTGTTGCACTGAAAAGCAATAAAGGGTTGACACTGTGAGATGGGACTGGCCACTTCCACACTACAGACTACTGATCTCTGTAACCGCAGACTTTGTTCTGTTTTCATAGAATCATAGAATCATTTAGTTTGGAAAAGACCTTTAAGATCATCAAGTCCAGCTGTTAACCGAGCACTGCCAAGACCACCACTAAACCACGTCCCTAAGCACCACATCTACATGTCTTTTAAATACCTCCAGGGATGGTGACTCAACTACTTCCCTGGGCAGCCTGTTCCAATGCTTGACAACCCTTTCCATGAAAAAACTTTTCCTAATATCTAATCTAACCCTCCCCTGGTGCAACTTGACACCATTTTCTCTTGTCCTATGACTTGTTACTTGGGAGAAGAGAGCAACCCCCACCTTGCTACAGACTCCTTTCGCGTAGTTGTAGAGAGCGATAAGGTCTCCCCTCAGCCTCCGCTTCTCCAGGCTAAACAACCCCAATTCCCTCAGCCCCTCCTCATAAGACTTGTGCTCTAGACCCTTCACCAGCTTCGTTGCCCTTCTTTGGACAGGCTCCAGCACCTCAATGTCTCTCTTGTAGTGAGGGGCCCAAAATCAAACACAGTATTCAAGGTGCAGCCTCACCAGTGCTGAGTACAGAGGGACAATCGCTACCCTAGTCCTGCTGGCCACACTATTTTTGATACAAGCCAGGATGCTATCGGCCTTCTTGGCCACCTGGGCACACTGCTGGCTCATATTCAGCTGGCTGTTGATCAACATCCCCAGGTCCTTTTCCGCCGGGCAGCTTTCCAGCCACTCTTTCCCCAAGCCTGTAGCGTTGCATGGGGTTATTGTGACCCAAGTGCAGGACCCGGCACTTGGCCTTGTTGAACCTCATACAGTTGGCCTCAACCCATTGATCCGGCCTGTCCAGGTCCCTCTGCAGAGCCTTCCTACCCTCGAGCAGATCAACACTCCCACCCAACTTGGTGTCATCTGCAAACTTACTGAGGGTGCACTTGATCTCCTTGTCCAGATCATTGATAAAGATATTAAACAGGACTGGCCCCAATACTGAGCCCTGGGGAACAGCACTTGTGACCAGCTGCCAACTGCATTTAACTCCATTCACCACCACTCTTTGGGCCCATCCAGCCAGCCAATTTTTTACCCAGCAAAGCATATGCCCATCCAAGCCATGAGCAACCATTTTCTCCGAGAGAATGCTGTGGGAAATGGTGTCAAAGGCTTTACTAAAGTCTCGGTAGACAACATCCACAGCCTTTCCCTCACCTGCTAAGCGGGTCACCTTGTCATAGAAGGAGGTCAGGTTAGTCAAGCAGGACCCGCCTTTCATAAGCCCATGCTGACTGGGCCTGATCACCTGGTTGTCCTGTACGTGTCGCGTGATGGCACTCAAGATGGTCTGCTCCGTAACCTTCCCCAGCACTGAGGTCAGGCTGACAGGCCTGTAGCTCCTCAGATCCCCCTTCTGGCCCTTCTTGTAGATGGGTGGCACATTTGCTAACCTCCAGTCAACTGGGACCTCCCCAGTTAGCCAGGACTGCTGATAAAGGATGGAAAGGGGCTTGGTGAGCACTTCTGCCAGCTCCCTCAGTCCTCTTGGGTAGATCCCATCCAGCCCCATAGACCTGTGTGTGTCTAAGTGGTGTAGCAGGTCACTAACCATTTCCCCTTGGATTATGGGGGCTTCATTCTGCTCCCCATTCCCGTCTTCCAGCTCAGGAGGCTGGGTACCCAGAGAACAACTGGTCTTACTATTGAAGACTGAGGCAAAGAAGGCATTAAGTACCTCAGCCTTTTCCTCATCCTTTGTCATTGTGTTTCCCCCCATGTCCAATAAAGGATGGAGATTCTCATTAGCCCTCCTTTTGTTGCCAATGTATTTATAGAAACTTTTAAAATTGTGTTTTACAGCAGTAGCCAGATTAAGTTCTAGTTGGCTTTGACCCTTCTCATTTTCTCCCTGCATAACCTCACGACATCCTTGTAGTCCTCCTGAGTTGCCTGTCCCTTCTTCCAATTGTCATAAACTCTCCTTTTTTTCCTGAGTTCTAACCAAAGCCCTCTGTGCAGCCAGGCTGGTCTTCTTCCCTGCCGACTCGTCTTTCGGCACATGGGGACGGCCTGCTCCTGTGCCTTTAAGATTTCCCTCTTGAAGAATGTCCAGCCTTCCTGGACTCTTTTGCCCTTCAGGACTGCCTCCCAAGGGACTCTATCAACCAGTCTCCTAAACAGGCCAAAATCTGCCCTCCAGAAGTCCAAGGTAGAAGTTCTGCTGACCCCCCTCCTTACTTCTCCAAGAATCAAAAACTCTATCATTTTGTGATCACTATGCCCAAGACGGCCTCCAACTGTCACATCACCCACAAGTTCTCCTCTGTTCACAAACAACAAGACCAGCAGGGCACATTCCCTAGTTGGCTCACTCTCTAGCTGTGTCAGGAAATTATCTTCAACACACTCCAGGAACCTCCTAGACTGTTTCCCCTCTGCTGTATTGTACTTCCAGTAGACATCTGGTAAGTAGAAGTCCCGCACAAGAGCAAGTGCTAGCGATTGTGAGACTTCTCCCAGCTGCTTACAGAATATTTTGTCTGCCTCTTCATCATGGTTGGGTGGTCTATAACAGACTCCCACCATGATATCTGCCTTGTTGGCCTTCCCCCTGATTCTTGCCCATAAACACTCAACCCTATCGTCACCATCATTAAGCTCTAGACAATCAAAAGACTCTGTAACATACAGGGCTACCCCACCACCTCTCCTTCCTTTCCTATCCCCTCTGAAGAGATCCATTGCAGTGCTCCAGTTGTGCAAGTCATCCCACCATGTTTCTGTGATGACAACTGTATCATAGTTTTTCTGCTGCACAATGGCTTCCAGCTCCTCCTGTTTGTTGCCCATGCTGCATGCGTTGTATAGATGCACTTCAGTTGGGCTATTGATCCCACCACCTTTTTGGGGGGAGAAGCCCTAATTCCTACATGACCATTCTCAGGCACTTCTGTGGTTTCTAACACACCCATAACCCTTTTGTCTTTGCTACCGCATGGAACTCCATCCCCTACCTCCACTGAGATGGCAGACTGAAGGACTGTGCTAGCACACCATCCTTCAAACATTGGCGTGCTGCCTTCAGGCTTATCTCTAGTGAGCTTGATCCCTTTCCCCCTTAAAATCTAGTTTAAAGCTCTTTCAGTGAGCCCTGCTAATTCCTGTGCAAAGATCCTTTTCTCCCTTTGAGAGGTGTACCCTGTCTGTCGCCAACAGGCCTGGTGATGTGTAGACCGACCCATGATCAAAAAACCCAAAATTCTGCCAGTGACACCAGGCTCAGAGCCAGGTATTGATCTGCTTGCTCTTCCTGTTTCTTCTCTTATCATTCCCTGCAACTGGAAGGATAGAGAACACTACTTGTATCTACTGTACTACTTGTACTACTGTATCCACAGTGTTTAGTTCAATCATGTTCTGTTGTCTTGGGAAGTCTACATACCAGAAGAAGAGGGATAGCATGACTCAGTTACCCATACATTTGTCACCTCTTGTCTAGATTATGCAATAGGGCATATCAGGGTGTGAATCTTACTCTGCTTAGGAAACTCTGAGTAATTAAAAAAAATGCTGAAATACATCTCTTCGGCACTTTAAATCTCTCCTTTTTTTCTCTACTGTTTGGCCACAAACTCACAAAGTTGAATCAAGTTCTGTATCTCGGTCCCTTTTTTATGCTATGGCATTCATCCTAGATTTTTAAAGATAAAATCTATGGCAGAAAATTTCCCCTCAGGAAATCTCTACAGGGCTAAATCTTACCTGTACAGGAGACAGTGTGGAATAATTGCCCTCAGAAACAGAAGGTCATCACCATTTCTCCACCTACAGCTCCATGTGCTGGGAACATTTTTCTGACCTTGCCTTCTCTAAGTTGGAAATATCACATCATTTCCTTAAAAAAGGCAACAAAGAAAGCAAAACAAAGAAAACCATTATCAAAACAAACAGCACTGCACACACACCTCTCCCTAGAGAAGGTATAAGACAATAAACAACGCACCAACAGATATTAGTTACAATGCTGAATGTGCTACTAGATGATACAACAGGAATTGCCACAGTTTGAAAATCTATATGGAACAGAATATAATAAATGGATTTTGGGAAATGGCACTAGAGGAATCTCTTCTAATCTGACACAATTATCCTGTGTAGGCAAAATGATAACCCATTACAATGTTGAAGGAGAAATTAAGAGAAAGCAGTTCATATTTTCTTCTCTAATTAAATGCTGAAAGTGCTGTGGTTTCTGCTGTTGTAGAAAATGCATGGGGTAACTAGATCATTTTACAGTAGTTCCTGAAAAACAATTTGATTGTTTGTTTGTTTGTTTAATTTAATCAGTTATTTTTGAGCTTCTTCCAATTTGTGTCTTCATGTTAAGTCACTATTTTTCAAGGAAGGAAAAATAATTTTTAAATCAGTTCATTCCTATACTGTGAAATTTTTTA
Organism: Ciconia boyciana; assembly: GCF_034638445.1. NCBI lineage: Eukaryota > Metazoa > Chordata > Aves > Ciconiiformes > Ciconiidae > Ciconia > Ciconia boyciana. The sequence continues at coordinate 38,810,598 of NC_132942.1, read as the reverse complement.
GTTTTGAAGTGTGTCAGTAGACGTAAACACAACAAAAATATACTGAAATATTTTAAATAATACTGGAATTTCAAAAGTATTTTTTAGTACCAGATCCTTATACACCCTAAGAAGAAGCAAATCTTTTCTGACAACCTGCTGCAATTATGGATGCAGTGCAATTGAAGACCTCCTCTTGTGGAACTTATTTGAAAAGGTGTTGATAGCCTGTGCGACAAGAAGTGCCTGTGCTCCCTCAGAAGCAGACTTTAACACAGCTCTAGAGTTATGTTACACTGTCAAAGAAGACACTGAAACATGACTATTAGTTACGTGCTACGATGTAAAATAAATTATGATCCATGCATGGCCTTGTACATCAAATGAAGTTGCAAAGTAGGACAGTAAAATTATAAGTATGGTTCTTGACTTACCCATCTCTACTGTTGCTCTGCCATCCTTGACTAAAATAGATTCATGGTCATGATGGGAAATTAATGCTGACTGATGACAGGCAGCCTACAAATCTTTGCCTCCCTCCCCTCTCTCCACCCATGAAAAATACAACTGTGTTCCCATCACTTTAACCTGTTATTCATTGACTCCTAAATGTCTCAGTATAATCTTCAAAAAGTTAATCTCCCATAAGCGAGGAGAAATCATTATTTGCAAACTTCATCTTGTAAAAATTTTAGTTGTGCAACTTCAGAGTCTATTTGTTACAGATGAGTTTAATGTACCTACCCAAAATCAATTCTGTCACAGAAAAATACTCTAATTACATTTTACTGCTATGAGTAAATTTATTGCTTTTACAGATAACATCATTCACACATAGCATGTATTTAAATGGAAGAATAATGTCTCTTGAAATAATTGTTAAGATATTTGTGGTAAAATACAAGTGAACAATCCGTAACTGAAGGATATTTTTAAAGCTCATTCCGCATCTTGATCCACCCCAGCCTTTTATGACTGAGGTGGTAATAGCAAAAATGACATAATGATACATCTGTCTATCTGTCTGTATTTATCCATCAGTCATGTTCTTTTTTCTTGTACCACAGTATGTTTTCATGCAGCAGTGTAGATGAATTCCAGTGTTTGTCAGCCTCAAACAATAATACATAACCAAATTTCAAATATCAAAGCCATTAAGACTTCTTAATCGTGACCAGGCATTGGGATAGGTGTGAAGATTGTTCTTCAATAACAGTTTAGTGGCTTTACAATCCAGATTTTTCTACTCTGAGCATTAGCCTTTTTTCTCTGCCTTAAAAGTGATTCTTTAAAATAAATAACAGAGTTCGAGTGTGACTAAGAAACCAGGTTAGCAAGAACGACAATGTGTCTCCCCAAAAGAGTGAAGCAGTGCTGACCAATAAAAGACAGACACAAAAAGCTACGTTATTTGTCTGTTTTTCAAACTGTTCCAGTCCTTTGTGTGTGCTTTCTGTTTCTACACAGCAAGCACATGACAGGACCTGACGTATATAAATAGGAATGAAAATGTCTGCAGTTTTGCTGAGTCCACGTGTTACCATTTCTGACTTTCCTCAGAAAGCCAAGGGAGAGGCATTTCCACAATTGTCTTCCAAAGCTCTCTGCATTAGCTTGGGAAAAATAGCCCAAAGATCATCACAGCCAACACAAGTGGATCACCTCAGGAGTGCCGCCTTAGCTTTCAGGGATTTGCAAGAGATTTGCAAGGTTTGCAGTCTGGATTCAAAATGGCTTTGGTCCTAGAATACAGGATTAATTCATATCAATCCAGTGGTGTTAGGGACTTCCAGGGACAATGAGAAGGGCCACCTAAGCCACTTCTCCTTAGTGGAAACTATCTGTGTAGCTTTGGAGACTGCCTCTGATCTTACAGAATAATTGCTACGTTCATCTGGGCTCCCTGTCCTGATCACCATACAATAGAAAGGTATGGAGAATCTGCTTTAAGTCCATATCCCTTCCACATAGGTTTTTTTTCCCCTTTGTAAAGCCTCAGATATATTCCTAATTATACAGTTCCTTGGAAGCCTGTCCTGCCTAACCTATATTGTAAATGCAGGTAGAAGCAAGGAACCCTTGACATTGGTAAATGTTCCAGAATTGTGCTAATTGTGACAGATGTTAGTATTGTGCAGTCTGGACAAAGACAGGCTCTTGCAAACTGTGTAGGAAATGTTCAAGAATTTATGACTGTGACTGTAAGCATCCTTTTATAAAGTGGAGTTTCTCTTCTCAATCGCTAGGATGTGGTAAATGACCTTGTTGACACTTCCAGTCTCTTTCAATACAAATTAGAACATGTTAGCCTAAACTGAAAGCATCTCTTTAAGTCACTTCAACACAATCTGTAAGAATGTGTATGTCTGTGCCCTTTCTTGCTGTTCATGAAACTTCAACTGTAAATATTACTGATACTGACGCATATGTTCTGTAGCTAGTTTGTAGGCATCTCCATCCCTCCACCCCCTCAAGGAAGGAGAGCATATTCCTTTTGGGTTACTGCAGTTGAATTCCTTCCATAACTGGTCCGTCCATCTCATTTATGTATTTAAGGAGGGATATTGATTCCCAGTCATATCTTCCCTTCTTTACATATCAGTGCAACAGAGGGAAATATCTAACTTTTTCCTCCTCGGCTTCTCTCAAAGAGCAAATCCCTGTGAAAAAGGAAGAGCACTAATGTGTTACTTCTTTCACAACCCATGGCTAATGCTCATTCTGCTAATGAACTAATAACTAGGCAAAGTAAGCCACCTTTTGGAAAGACAGAGTTAAAAATATAGATCAGAAATATTTGGATATCCTTGACATGGGGTTATTGAATTACTGTCAACAGAAAAAAGGGGATTTCTATCTACTTCAACATAGAGTCATAGAATCATAGAATAATTTAGGCTGGAAAAGTCCCTTAAGATCATCAAGTCCAGCTGTTAATGTAGCACTGCCAAGTCCACCACTAAACCAGGTCCCTAAGCACCATGTTTACAATGGTAGACGCATGATAGGAAAGTGGACAGGACTGCCAAACAGAGAAAGGTGAGAAAAGGCCACATTATTAGACTGTTCTCCACACTGCTCCACTGATCACATACCCTCGGCAACACCCTTGTAAAGACTCCTGGGATGAGATAGTGTCCTTCTACCACAGAATTGCTGCCTCTCTAGGTAGAGTGTAGCTGTTTTTTTAAAAAAAAACAAAACCCAATAGATTTTGCATGAGGCAAACAAGACAGTGCCCTCCAGGCTCTTACCAGTTGGTTATCAAGTGGCTCATCACCTAATACAGAGAGAAAGGAAATATGAAAGATGCATTTTAAACATCAAATATTTCCTTTTCCCACTTGCTTTGATGTTTACTTAAGGGGGGAGTGGTGCCAGGAGCAGTCTAGGTATCCCGTTGTAGCTCTCTCTATTCCCACCTAAAGACCTCATAATTTGAAATAAGATGGCTCATGCTTCCCAGGCAGTCTATGAAAAAGAAATTCAGAGGAAACACCTTTCAGTTTTTACTCAAGAACAGACAGCCTCCCAGTGCTCAAGATCTGTGAGTGTGAGCTTGAGAGATGAACCTGAACCTCCTGTCAAGTAGATTATTCCAGTGCCCCTGTATTTCTGTTTCACTTCTCTACTTCCTGGCCTCTCCCTCTTATGAATAGGATGAGTATCTGTAGCCCTTTATTCCTCCATGATTTAATGAACTAGCTACAGAAGGCAAATATAATGGCTCCTGTAGCACTTGTATAAAGAATAATAAGAATAGTAAACATTACAGCAGATGTTGCTACTTTTCCCAGCATTATTCAGTTACAAACAATCTACTTTCCATTAATGAAGAAAAATACAAATGCAGAATCTGGCAGTTGAGAGGGAGAAACAAAAGAGTACTATGAGTGAATCAGTTTGTTATGAAGGGGCATTAATATTGCTAGTGCCAGCAGGTATTTACACATCTCTCATTTTTTATGTAACAACTGACCTTCTTTTCTAAAATGTATGTGTATATGGTGTGGCTGCTAGCTACCTGGCTCTCAAGCACAAGCTTTTCTCGTATGCCACATACAAGAGTCGTATTTAAATTTGCAGAATGAATTGTATAACAGTTTCTTGATTAGGAAGGAGATTCAGTAGTCACAGAGAAAATTCACAGCTGTCTGGGCTAAAAAAAGCTTAATGTCTTCTGAATGTTTGTCCCTGCTCACTTGGTCGTCTTGTGGTTTTGTTCTATTTTTAATCTTCTTTGTGACAAGACAGCATTATTGAACATTGATGAGACAAAACATAGTTCAGTTCCAGGCAATACATTTATTAGTCATTTTTTGGGAGCCCTCTGACCACAATATTGTATCTGACCTACAATATTTTGGATAGTGTTTCAGGCACCTTAGACTGATGGATTACATTCTGCTGTTATTTGGGGATGTGGGGGGAGAAGGTAAAAGGAGACTGGTAACAGAGAATACCTATGACGATCAGGTTTTTAAACTTTTGCCTGTCTAAGTTTTCCTCTGCCAGTAGATCTTATCTTATTTTTTGATATCTAAATTATTTTTGTAAAATAACAGATGAGATGTCCTCTATCTAAGGAACTATCAACATTAGATAGATCCTCAGCTGATGTAGTTGCTGTGTCTTCAAGCCAAAAGAGCTTTACAGGGTTGAGCTATGTGTGACTAGCTCATTGCAATGGTATAATATACACGTTTGAGGTTAACTGTAGTAAAATCTGGACCATATTTCTACCTGCAGTGTTATGACTATAGAAATCTTGTGCAACTAAGCTAACTTTGATTGTAACAAGATCTACAAGCAAACTAGTGGTTTGAAAATTAGGTTACTGAGATAAATGCCTTAATGGATTTAGGTGTGTACAGTAGCCTTAATAGTTAATAAAATTACTGAAGAGTAAATTGAGACACTTGGAATATCTATATAAACTATTCCTCCTGAGATGGGTGCCTGAAATAGAACCGAGTGTCTACACCAACCACGAGCCCAATAAAATCTCTATCATATTTCTGCATGGCTCCTCCCTAAGTCTACATGTTTCAAAAGAGGAATTAAAATGACTGTGGTGCACAAAGCTTTCCTCAGCAGCATTGCTCATTGCACATGCAATTATTTATTTATGTATGCATGGTTTCCCCAGTATACCTCCCTTAGAACATTTGAGTTATCAATTCTGGAAATCAATAAAACACATCTGGTAAATAAAATTTGGATGGTATCATGCTGTGATAGTTTTTGTAATACTTCCTGCATTCATTATTAATGGGTCATTATGGAATTAATAATTTAAAGTTATCTCTGGTAATTTTAACAGTCCCCAGTCTGTGATGGTTTTTTTTATTATTATTATGTTATTTGGATATAACTTTGTGTTCTGGGACCAATATCCTTCAAAGCTTCAGGGACTAATCAAAATACAGTAAAGCTCAGGGAAAATGAATATATGAATGTTACTTAATATAAAGAAAAGGTAAGTTGTATGTGAACCTCATTTATTTTTTTTTCTTTCTTTGAAGCCGCCTACTTTTTCCTATATCAGTAATTCACTTCTCCCATATTCACTTTACAGATATAAGGAGTCTATCGCTTCTGGGACCTGAATAAAGATGAGGTTGAGAATGCTACCATTTGAATCAAAAAGTGAATATCCAACAGTTCTTGTAGCTAAAGATAGTGGCAGTCCAAACAGGAAAGTATTGGATTTCCAATATCAGTATCAATCTACCACTGTAAAGAGAGAAAGTTAAATTCTTAGATGAGTTGAACAACAAAATCAGTGGTGACCAGTGACTTAAAAAGAAAGTATTTTAATTGGTATATTAAGTCCTTTTGTATGCTGAGGTACAGAGAATCCAGTATTACAGCACTGGAAAAAAAAAAAAAGGCAGTTATTCTGCATAACATTCTAGTGGAACTATCTCAGAACAGGTGTTCCAGAAAAATATTTTGTTCCCAAATCTCCAGGTAGCAGAGGCAACAAGAAAGGAGGAATATCACTGTATGGTAAACATACAAGTTAACCTAATTTGAGTCAAAAAGAGTTTTGCTGTTAACCTCAGTGATATCAGCCTTTCATCTCTATGATTTCTTATATTTCTTTTATCTCCATGATCTTCATGATTTCTTCCTCAGTAAACACTTGCAGAGCAAACATGTTGTGCATTATAAGTAACATGTAGAACTGCATACATATTCTCTGGTGAGAGATAGATTTTTATCAGGAATAACATATTTGATTTCTAGTTAATATTTCATTTACTTTTAATACTTTACATTTTTCAAATTGTGCTGCTTTTTGTACAGATTTTGTGTATTTACCTACCTCAAATCACATTGCACTAATCGGTAGAAAATACTTAGATTTAAGAATAAGAAAATCTTTAATTGTTACGCATACTCATATTTTAAATATAATAATTAAAAGGTATTGAATACAAGATAGGGCTTAAAATATATATTTGAATGATCAAAATCAAAATACAAAGTTTATTTAGAAAAAAACCTCTGGTTTCAATTCCTGTGTCAATGACACTGGGAATCAGGTCATTATATTCATAAGATGGGAGGCTGGATGAAGAAGAATAGAACTGAGTTCCAGGTTTGGTGCCAGCTGAGGACTTGGAGAGACTCCAGCTAGCATCAGTAATGTAGGAGAAGAACTGCTGAGAGTAAACGTATGCAGGATTGGAGGAAAGAGAGATCTGGAGAATCCCAAACTTTACCGTTCGGTAGGCAGATTTTCTATCTGCAAAAGGAAGAATGCTAATTTTGTTTAAGTCTGTGTATCAAAGAGCATTCCTGAGAACTTCAGAAATAGATTTTATTCTACTTTTGAAGCTTACACTGAGGAGAATTTTACTTACTTTTTTTTTTTTTTAATTGGATATTTTTTAGGCAGTAACATTCTTACTAAAATAACTGAAGTCTTTTTGAGGATAAAGAAGTACGCCAGCTCTCTGAGCAGAAACTCCTTGGAGGCAATGGAACCATTTGTTCTATAAAACTCAGTTTGGCTGAGGATTCTTCTCAGAGTAACGCTACTAGAAAAACTCCATTGAATTTGGAGTAGGAAAGATCAGCCAATAGGAGAGATCCTTTTTAGAATGTCCGCAAACAAACTGTTAGAAGTATCTTTGTTTGGACAGTAAAGTTCACCATCATTTTGTGTACCTGCTCCAGAAAGAACTGACAAACACTGCAATGGGAGACACTGAAAAGGAAGCAATAATCCGGTTTTTGTACTGTGTGTGTGTTTTCCTTTTAGAAACTGGATAGAAAAACTGCCTCGTTTCTTGCAGATCTCAGAGTAGTTTTTTGACGGTTATGTATTTCCAACACTTTGCCTCAGACTAGATGTTTTTCTACTGCTATGTAGAAATAAAAGCAGCTTTTAGAAAATTCCAAGAGTAGGAGAGACTGTTCCAATCCTTTAGTCTTGACTTCTGCATAGCACAGGCCATAGGATTCCCTGGAATTAATTGTTGCTTTGCGTGCAATAGCTGCTGTGTAATTAGAGCTTTTCTCTTAGACCATCTTTTAATTATTTTTCTTGTCCTTCTTTGAAGTGTGTCCGATTCTTCGATGTATTTCTGCAGATACTAGAAACACAGTATTCCAGAATGGTTTACTGAGTTGCCAGTACTGAGGAAATATGACCTGTTTCTTCCTATTTGATGCTTTCTTCCTTGTTACATCTAAGGATCATGTAAATCTACTTGGTGCTCACTGTTTCACTACAAGTTCACATTCTTCTAATCATCAGGATTTCCATGTTCTTAATAGAATATTTTTTTCCTAGGACAGATAAGTTTCCTCTCCTGTAAGCATGGCCTACATTCTTTGTCACAGACCTGCAACTTTCCATTTGAAATACTTAATCTTGCATGCTTACCAAAAGATCCAATACTTTATGTCAGGGACCTGTCTTCATTGTTTTCGTTCCACTAGTCTTTGTATCAGTAATTATCTCTCCAGATACATAGGTTCCCTTAATGGATACTGTATAAAACTGGGTATATAAGGTAAGTAGCTAGTGAGATCCACATTGTCTGTCTTTGTTGCACTAAAGTATTTACAAAATTTTGAGTTTTACAGTATCTGGACATGTGCTGGAAGACATTAGATATTGCCTACTCTGTGATTTCAACACATAAAATCAGGGAACAAAATGAACACAGCTCATAATATACCTATTATTACTCACTCTTCAGTATTCGGCAGAAGCCCCGAAGTACGATACCTTTCATGCTAGCTTTAAGGAATTACCAGGCTTACTAAAAAGCCTCTTTGTCATCATCTCTCAAGAGGGTTTTCATCAAGTTATGTGTCATCAGATGGATAGTTGATATAATAATGGAACCAGCTTGCTCAAGCTGGATCCATCATGTATAAGGGATTCATCCTATCAAACTGTGTCGTTTTATGCATTTTGACAGACAATACTGAGCTAATTTAAACACTGTTTTAGTAAAAAAATACAAATTGTTGCCTTGCATTCTTGTTATTTGAATTTTAAGTTGAAAGATAACTTTAGTATCTCACCATTGGATCTGTCAAGTTAACATATATATGCATTTTACAAAGATAAATGTATGAGCTACAGTCTTTCAGCAAGAGATTGTTTTGACCCTTATCATCTTTTCAGGGGCATCAGTTTAACACACCTGTGTTTTCATGCATAAGGAGTTTTATAGGTCCTGCACTGTATATATAGCAATGTGCCTTATATGAGTTTGATATAAATAATATTTCTTCTGTCCATTTAGGATATTTACAATTATGGGCCTCATTAATGTCATAGCATATGTTGTATACAATACATAATCAGGAATACTGAGATGTGTGAGAATCTAATTTAAGGCTCAGGGCTACAAGCCTGAGGAATTTTCACTGACATTAATGGGAGTCACACATATAAAAGCATTCATTGACTTACAAAATTCATATTCCTTCATCAATGCTATCAGTAATTTTTAAGAAATATATCTAATTTCTGTCAAACCTGGCTACAATACACTAAACATAGTCCCTTAGCACAGTGCAATAATGGTTAGAGAAATGAAAGTCTTTCTGAAAACAGCATGCTAATAAATCTTTTAAAGATTGAAAATCTTCCAAATGTGTAACTTACAGTGCTATAATATGGCTGGTTGAAAGCTTTCCTTTGAAAGTGTTTTTAGACAGTTTTGGGATTGGTTTATGTTTCTGGAGAAATGAAATCAGTCACAAAAAATGGTTGTTTCTTCAGAAAATGTCAATACCTTATAAAAAAGGAAAACATGTATTTCAGTCAAAGAACAAAATCTAAAGTGATTTGATATGGCACTAAAGAATCTCATGGAAATATTATGTAGGTGCTTGATATTCTCACTGTCTTCCATGAGCTAGACTCTACTGGCTAGATGGGCCAGTAGAAGGGCCCATCTCTAGATGGGCCATCTAGAGAAGGCAGTAGGTCTAACAATGCTAGCAATGTTCTTTGAACCTTTAAAAAAAAGGAGATTGTTTCAATTGATATTTGGAGCTAATACTTTAAAATGGAAAGCCACAATTCTCTAAGGTAAAAATCCAGACATATTTATGAACAACTGTGTAACAGCAACCAATTTTCCTTTTTGAACTCCTCCTACTCTGGGCCCACTGAATCAGCTATGGTTCAGATTATGCTCCTGGCTGTTTGCCAGCTAAAACTGCTGCCAGACAAGTGCAGATGGAAACTATAATCCTCAGAGTGAGCTGAAAATCAGCATTCGTATAAGGGACTCAACTTCCAAACACAGATGAATGTGAGAGGGATAACAGTTCTCTCTTTCTTAAAGAGTTAATTTCATTTGTTTTGTAAGAAATGTGAAAGTTATAGTATGGGAAGGTGATTTGGTATAGCTCAGGAGGTATTGTGGATGTGATTTATACAAACATTTAAATTAAGAATAGTGAAGGTCATAAGCATTATATTTGCTTTATATATATGTCATATTTGGTCTCTCAGACTCTGACATCAGATCTCAACCTTGGGGTAAATCAAGGTCTGAGTATGGCTAAGAGCTGATATAAACTGGAGCAGCCTCAAGGTCTATTTTGTTATTTGAGGACTGCCAAATATTAGAGGTCCTGTGCTCCCTAGGAGACATCCACCCCCCAGGCTGCATCTTTTTCTGGATGCTGGAGTCAAAGTGGCTGGAGAGGAGATGAAGACTGGCCTATTATATCTATATTTTTATCTGTCCCACACACTGTTAGGTGTATCAGCTTTTATTATTCAAAATTATTTTCCTTTGACATACTGCATTCTGAAAGTATATTTATAGAAATATTATTAAAGAAGTGAATCTTTCATTGCTGAAAGTATTCCGTGATGCTATTTCCCCCTAACAATATCATAGTGGAGTGTTGGAACAGACAGCTTTATAATAAGATAGAATGTAATTGATAATGCAGACTTACTTGATAGTGAAAAATGAGACTGTCACCAGCCTCATGGAAAATCATTTTGGTAGAACAACCTTGCAACTGAAAGAAAAGAAATAACCCAAAACAGACAACTGGTGTCTATTAAAATTAGTTCACACACTGCTTTCCTATTCCATGCTGGTTTAACACTTATTTCTTGATTAGACCATCTTTGATCTCATTTGTCATTATCAAATCATTGGACATACTAATGTTTCTCTGAAAGACCAATAGACTGAAATAATCAATAAAACAGACACTTCTAAGGGCAGAATTCAGCCAATCTTACTTGTTTTGCATACCTTATTCCATACCTGCTCCTATTATTCTTTTTTGTGCATCTCTCCTCACTTGCACTCTGAAAGGTTTTGAACAAATATTTTAAACTATTCTTATTAATTAATAAAGAATTAGTTCAATGAGAAAAATGTTATAACCATCTCCAAACTCATGAAGGTTACTAAAAAAACTAGAGGAGAGACATTACTTACAGTAGTATATAAAGCCTTTATACTCTGAGTGATGGTATAAATTAAAAGGAAGTACATTGAGGGTGAATAGATACAACATGTGTAGCAAAATAACCTAAAACTGAAAATATATTTCAAAAGAAGCAAAGAAAGCCCCCTGATATGCATGTTTCTGCACCATCAATGTTAATGCATTAACCATCTACATCCATTTTAAGATGGACCTGAGAAACAAATGAGGAATAAATATGCTCCAGAGGAACTTCTGCATTAGCGGAACCCATCTATGCACATTTTAAAATGGACCTGAGAAGTAGATGAACAATAAATATCCTCTAGAGAAATTCCTGCATTAGCAAACCTAAGTGGTGTACTAAGCCTTTTCCACTTCTAATTTTTGTCATTCTTTGATAGATCTGTAATTAAGCTGCTGATTCTTAAAATGTTTTCTGATAAGATATAGTACAGAATGAGCATTAGTAAGCTAGCCTTTCATAGGTTATTATAGATCATAGATTGTATTTTTTAAACACACAAAAGAAGACCCAAGTCCTGAAAGAATTTTTCTCTCTGGAGTAAGCTTTACAATTGTCAGTGATATCCAAGATACCACTTCTTGAGTATAAAGTCGAGAACCTAGTAAAAATTAGCATCACAAAAATAAGGCAGATTCCATTTCTGTTAGCATTTGAAATTCAGCGTCGCTCAAAAGCAAACAGCAATAGCCAGAATAAAAGTCAAAGATCATAGTTTCCTGTGGAACAGTGTTTTTAAATATCAGCTGCTTTGATTAAACATAATCCTTGCAGAGTTGCCCCACCAGATCTTTGCCATGGCAGTTGGTCTCACAAAAACATCTCCCCCCTTCCATCATTAAGCCTCTACTGATCCGGTGCCAGCATCACACCATGGCCTTTCAATGCCATCGTGATACTCTGGGCTAGATTTTTTGCCATGGCCTTATTTGTCCTCTGCCAACACAGCTCCCCAAGTCTAGGGTCACACAGAGGAAAGGTGATGTTGTGGTGCTCTTGATCTATGGATATGGCACCTCTTAGGATCTTGCATGTAAGAGGCTTCCGTTTCCCCTTCCTCATTGCCCCTATCACCTGCCCCTGAACATGGGACCTCACACACTGGTAAAGAAAAATGTGGAGAGGATAAAACTCACCTAGTGCACAGAAGCCTGGTGCAAAACTGTGATTTCAAAGAAACTGTCAGATTGCTGACACATATGGAAATCACACTTTCAGAATTCCTGTGAGCTTAAGGGTAGCTCCTCTAAAGTGTATTGGAGCCAATGAAGCAACAACACCAAATACAAAGTAAATATGTACGTGTAAAAATTTTCTTCATTTCTTTCCATGCATTTGGTTCAGGCCTGGCATTCTGGATGTAGTGGCATCCTGATTTGACCTAATGTCATCCAACACATCAGGTTTACCAAAATAAACCTACATGTTGTATGTTTAATAATTCCTTAATAATAACTATTGCTGACATTCAGTATGCTGCTTGACATGCCGACTGAAAACTCATTTTATTTTAAAATTGAGTTAAATAGCTGAACTATTGACTGCAATAAAGACAAAGAAGAAACACTATCTTACTGATTTTACACCAGCTTCATCTAATTTAAAGAGAAAATTTTGTAGGATTTAGTCAGTCATGTAGACAAGTATCATTTGCTGTATTTTATAAGTGGCTTTAACAGAACAAAGATGTTAACTTTATAAAAGGGCTGCTAAGCACACACAGTGGTAACTTTTCATAGTGTTTTTATTAACAATAAATTATTTCAAAGCTATTATGACCTGAAATAACATTGTAATACTACTACAATCTTTGCTGCAGCATGTCACTGAAAATAGGCTAAATTGAGTCCTATCTATCTTTCTGTTCAAATGTGTGATTGTTCTTTAACAACTTTTTGGCTGGCTCAGCAAAGAATAGGTCAATGGCGATATAGAGGGGCTGAGCTGATTTATTTGAGAAAGTTTATTTGCTGAGAATTGGATGCCAACCTAGAATATGAGATCCCTAAACTGAGCTTAGAGCTTAGGTATCTTGCTCAGAGCAAGCTTTCTTGCTCTGCTGCTGACTCTTAAAGCCTTGGAGCAGGCTTTCCAGGACAGGTTTTTTAAGTGTTTTTAAGAGGTATCAGTGGTATTTTGAAAAATGCTTTGCTCACACAAAATTCACCCTTTTTCTACACCAGTTTTTTTATACAACAAACACCTCCCATATCCCAAGAGTTCTCAAACTACTATTTGGGGAAAGAGGAAGCAGGAGAAGAGAGGCACTCATCACCTGTTTTATTGAAGATGTTCCACTGTATGAAAAAACACATCAAGAAATAAAAAAGAAGGAAAAAAGAAAGGCAGAGAATGAACTTAGGCTTAATGGATTAGCTTTTATCTGCTAAAAAAATACTGTTTTCCTGTACACTGCTATAGAAGCCAATTCTGTGTATTTTATGTTGAAAGATTGTTGAACAACATTTCAAATATATGATTATTTCCAAGACAGAAAATTTGATTTTTGCATGCTTTTGCTGTTTAATAATCTGTATTCAAATTACATATTTGGTTCCTCCTCTAAGACTTTTTTTATTCCAGTCAGATTAAGATAAACTAGGCTACAGGGAGTTATGGACATTGTGGAAGACAATGCTTTGTCTACATATTTAAGAATATAAAATATTTCTCTCTTCCCAAGCTTCCTTATAGCAGGATATAAAATTGAGAATTAACAACAAACCGTTAATTTGGAATGAGCAGTCCTCTAGAGGCATAGTGGTTATAAATGATATTATAACACAGGAACATTTTTATTCATTTGCTGCAGTTGTGAAAAAACACAATTTACCTGACAGTCATCTAAAAAAATACCTTGTGTTGAACTGATGAATTATAGAAGTTTTATAGATTTATAGATTATAATCACCCCAGATGAGGACTCTGAATTGCCTTCCCATTCACAAAATGAATAGTTTATCCCATCCAACACATTTGGGGCTGATGGTTTGCTACTCAGTCTTTGTAGCATCAAAGACTGGAACTTTTTTATTATTATCTTCAGCCCTTCCCTCCAACTATCTATATTAGAAGCAGTCTTTGTTGACTGCACACACTCCTCCAGTGCTCTGAGTCTTGCTGTAGTTGAAAAAAAAATTGTTAATACCAAAGAAAAAGGAGGGAACAAAACCAGAAAAGGCACAAAAGCTGTGCCTCTGCCAAAGATGAATACTCAACACTTGTGACAGTTGGGGCAGGGAGTATGATTTCTGCTATCTTCATGAGTTATAATGTATGTGCCTACTGTATGACTATGATCCATATATCACTGCTCTTGCATAATACTTTTCTTCATAGAATCATAGAATAGTTTGGGTTGGAAGGGACCTTTAAAGGCCATCTAGTCCAACCCCCGTGCAATGAGCAGGGACATCTTCAACTAGACCGGGTTGCTCAGAGCCCCATCCAACCTGACCTTCAATGTTTCCAGGGATGGGGCATCTACCACCTCTCTGGGCAACCTGTTCCAGTGTTTCATCATATCTCACCTGGCATTCAGTGTACACTATATGGGAATTTTAATCCATCCCTACCTTTTATCTAGTTGGACAGTCTATTTGATATGGTAGATCATGGAACATTAGAAAATCAGGTTTTCACATGCCTGATGCTCTTTACCTTAAAACTCTTCACTGAAAAGGAAGTGTTAAGTCCCAGTTTTACAAAATAGGATGCTCAGTCATGTTGAAGGGCAGTAGTAGTAGTAGCTTAACCACATCATGCAGAAGGCCAGATTAGGATATTCAGTGTTCCTGATATTAAAAGAGCAGTGCAAGGACACCCAAACCAATTCTGCACAGAGTGGAAGTGTGTCTGGTAGGGCTTACTAGCTCAGGATCAGCACTCACTCTTACAGCCCAAGATTGCTCAGCAGGGAACCTTTCAAATGTTTCTGCACTACTCAGTGCATCTAGGTTTTAGTGAACTTGATCAGCTCAGGCTCAGCATAACATGAACATGGATAGATTGCTTTACGTTTTGGAATATTCCTGTGCATGTCTGTGGTGTTGTCTACATAATTGCATTTGAAAGTGAGAATACTTGAGAGTACAATTCAGAGAAACATTCTAGAGGCATGTCAAATCTAGAAGCAGAATAAGATAAAAATTTTTGAATCATCTGGGTTTCTCAGTCTCTGGTTATCGTGGTTAATGGAGAGCTCACTATAGCTACTTAGTCTTTGTATATCAAAGGCTGGAGGAGATTTTTGCTATTAGCTCTTCTCACCAACCCTTTAAATAGGAAGCATCATTTGTCAGCTGCACAGACTCCTCAAATGCCCGGTGTTAAGTGAACAGACCATTAAATATCCTTAGCAGGTCTAAGTCCTCTTAACCTACTTAGCAGTTGTTAAGGCATTTATTTTCTTCACTTCTCTCACCTATTCTTTTTACTTTTGTATTTTATTTTAAGTATTTAATTATCTCTGGTAGAATTACCACTTCTGTCTCAAGCTTTCACATACTGACAACTGTACTCATATTCCTTGGATACAGCCTGAATGTATTCCTTGCTTACATATATGTATATATTTTTTTTTTAATTGGGAAGGGATAAAACATTATGTTTAAATGACTTTGGTTTATTTTAACATTAAAATAAGTAAATGTTGTTCCCACTAAGGAAATTCGGACAAGATCTAAACAGTTTCTACTTGCCCTGAAATATAACAATGTTTCAGGTAGATTAAACCTTGACAAAAAGTTAAATCAAATTATATTCTCTATGCTCAATTTTCTTTGGGGAACAAAAACTCACTGAAGTGTAAAAGTCTAATTAATTATGTAGTATGCTAATAATTTTTAAATTAAGAACACTTGTGATTTAACTCTAACATGCCATGAATGTGCTTGCAATTGACTATGACAAGAAGATCATGAGAGCTAAAAAAATTTTAAAAGTAAGAAACCAGTCGCCAATACTAGTTCTGCTGTGGAGATTCATACAGTAGTGGTGAAGAGAAGAATGGCAAGCCTGACTCAGACAAAAGGGACATCTTTTATAACACTGAGGCATAGTGCAGGAGTAAACAAGTTTGTATTACTGTTTTCCCAGATATAAGCTTCCAGCTTCTGGACAGACTCTCCTTAGAGACTTCCTGAGACAAAAATTGCATCATGATCATCATATCAATAGCTATATTTAAAAGTATTATTGCATGCCACTTGTATATCTACTCTTCGAACCCATTTAAGTTTTTGCATACAAAGCACCTTGTGGCACACTATGGATTTTGCATTGTAGAAAAAGGTATTTCTTTCTTTGAAACCTCATGCCTTATCAGTTTTTGTTGTAAGAACTAGTTAATAGTCCTTACTTACCTTCTTTTTTGCAATTCATGATCTTTTCCAAGGTTGTGAATCCTGGTTTGCTCAGCCTCCCTCAATAGAGTAGCTGTTCCATATGTCTGATAACACTACTAATCTTTCCTAGGTCTATTTTATCCTTTTTTGAGATATGAAAATTACATGTAATAAAGAAGATGTGAATACACCACATGTACAGTGGTATAATGCTGTTCACTGCCCAGGTACCAGTTCCTTTACTAATTATTCCCAACAGCCTATATGACTTCTTCAGGGCTATTGTATGGAGAGTTGCTGTTTAATGTAGCTGTTGTAGACTCTAGCCTTTACGTGTAGTTGTAAAAGAGATTGAGACCATTCTAAAATTGGCATACATTGGCATCAAGTGGCTTCCTTGAACACATGCATATCTTATGTAGGTGTATCTTTACTTATTCCTTGAGAGATCACTCTGGAATGTGAACCTTTTCTTGTTTTATTTTTTTATTAAGGTGAGATCTGGTACATAGCTATGCCATGTATGGATGAATTCTAGATACAGACGATTCTCAAAGTTACATCACCTCTTTCCCTCATGTAACCCACTTTCATGACCACATCTCTGCTCTCCCACGTACTTAGTCTGGTTCATGGTAAGGGACAGTAGAACTTGGATTTCTCACATTCCGTGTCTTCTCTGTGTTTTTTCTTCAGGCTCAACACCTGTTGGTTTACTCCTAGGTAGCAGTGGTTAAATACTGTGTGCTGTCGCTCAAAACCTTCCTAGAGTCAGAAACCCAATCTGAACAGATGCTATAATACATTCTTGTGGCCATGGAAAGGCTAGGAACAATCTGTGCTGTTTATAAACAGTATGAGGCAAAAATAAAACAAGCTTTTCTGTTACGCAGACAGATTTTGAGATACTGATCCAAGTAATCATGTGTAAACCTCACTGTAGCTGTGTAATACTGAATCTGTCTGGAATGTCGTATCACATATTTCCATCTCATCGAAAGACATCCAGAATCAAAGTTTCATCCATAATAATAGCATGTGATAAAATATTCATTTCTGCTTGCCCATAGTAATACATTAAGCATTTTCAGAAGATGAAGACTTTTCTTGGGATCTGATCTGGTAACTTTTGTTTGAGAGAGAATATATTGCAGTATATCAAATTGAACTCTCACATTTACCAGAGATACATAAAAAACAGAAATGCAGGACATCCTGCACAATTTGAAATGAACGTGCTGCAAGGGTAGCAAGCAAAAGCCCGTAATAAGAAACTGAAACTCTATTTTTCAATATACTTGTGTCATATCATATAATATTTAACCAGAATCTCAAAAGTGAAGGAGGCTTTAATGTGGACTCATAAATCAGATTCTTGCACCT
Organism: Ciconia boyciana; assembly: GCF_034638445.1. Lineage (NCBI taxonomy): Eukaryota > Metazoa > Chordata > Aves > Ciconiiformes > Ciconiidae > Ciconia > Ciconia boyciana. The sequence goes on along the minus strand of NC_132942.1, from coordinate 38,792,928 downwards.
CATAGGGAAGCCTTGTAAAAATTGAATTGAGCCACACAGTCGATAGTAACACATTACACAGTAAAAAAAAATCAGTTTTGCCTTTTGTTTCCAATGGTGATATTTTGAGAAGGTTCACAATTTCATATCTCATAGGACAGAGAAGATAAAAATCTGCAATTGTGTCCTAGACCTCTTAGTGGCATAAACCATAAAAGAAGCCAATATAGAGTCTTATCTGCAATGCTGATATTCTAACATGGAGAATCAGACTCTCAGACACAATAATGTTCTATTCTGAAGCACAGCTACAAGTGGCAGAACCTCATTCCTGGCAGTGATGGCATGTCCACTATGATATCTGTAAAAACTAGGGACTGCTGGCGCCATATATGATTTGGTATTCTTGTGTAAGTTAAAAGGAGTTAAATATATGTTACAGAAGTTGTAAGTGAAATAATAAGATTATAATAATAACACTACCTACGTTGTATTGTATTGTTGCAAATGCTTTAGAAAGAAAGCCGGTATTACCATCCCTACATTAGAGACAAAGAGGCCCAGAGAAGGGTATAAACTTACCTAAGCAGATTGAGGAGTACAACAGCAGTCTCCAGTGTCTCAATATATTGCTCTATCAACTTTCATAGCAACGCAGAAGGTGTCTGGGTTGGTGCAGGGATAATAGACCCAATTCTATAAAGTGCTAAGTGACTTTGGGAGGGAACTGAACCATGCTTTCATCCTGTTCTCATGGAATTAAATATAATCTCCTTCGAATAAGAGGAAGCCCAATTAAAAATGTGTCAAACAAGCCAAAAGGTAAAAATTTTGAGGAATCCAATATGCCAAGTAGAGAGGAAGAGTACTGCTAGATATTTTAAATATTGCTATTTATGAGAAGTATATTGTTATAAAAGTAAAATTATTATGGTTGTTTTTCAATGTATGATTATTATTTCTTATTATTTCTGCCTGTATCTGGTAAGAGCTTCTAGCTTGTGCATCAGGGTTCAGTCCCCATCTACCTCTTCATCTAACTCTTATCGGAGCACTGCATACAAAAGAGCTAAAAGATAACAGCAGTATATCACGCTGTTTCAGAAGTACTTCTGCATCCATCACCTTGAGATTTCTTCTTTATATGAAGAAGATACTGCTATAAATTCTGCTGCGAGAAAATACATGAAGATAGACAGAAATGCAATGAAAAACTAATTCTGAACTACTGGAGAGCTAAACTTTAAAGTAATAAAGATCAAAAACTAACTGCGTGAGACTGCTTTTGATTTACTGAACACTATGACTAGTTGCACAGCAAGCAATTAAGAATGATAACTGAGAGGAATTAGTTCAAGATAACAGTATTTACAATGGATTTTTTTTTGTTTTTTTCCTGCAGTTTTTGCAAGTGGATATTTTTTTCACACCACAGAGCTAGAACTATCAAGCAGTCGATTTCTTTGACAATACAAATTACAAACATGCCTTTTTTTAAAGCTAATATTTAAAATAGTTCAGGAGGATGACATTCCTATTGAAAAAAAAAACAACAGAAAAGAACATGCGTTTACACTTCTTGAAAACTAGATAAACCCTGCTTCTTTCTTCAAAAAAGTAGGAAAACGATGAGAAAGCTGTCTGAAAACCAACCAGATATTCAGCTAAAACCAATGTGAATCTAGAAGACAAGAGTTCTGCAAAATTTAAGAATTAAAATGAAACATCTTCCACAAAAAAGTTCCTGTCCTCTGAGTTCAAATGCACTAAAGAACTCTGAATTCCTTGAAGATTTCTTAGGGTAAAATGGTATTCACATAGTAATGAGACTCTGTAGCAAAGCAAATCTTAGTTGGAATAGCAGTACCAAAATGATGTCCAACAGCTAATGTATTGCAAAGTCTTCTCCAAAGAGAAAGATAGGACTAGATCTTCAGGATGATTTAATCAAAAACTGACAAACAGCACCTTTCACGTAGGACTATGCAAGAAAATGTATTTTAGACAGGTACCTCATGGTGATCAAATTTAAAGCTCGTTAGGGTCAATGGAGTAGTTTCAGAGCAACTTGGCGCTTCATATTAGTTACCAGACATGTGCAGATCCCTTTGAAGTCACAAATTTAAAACCTAATGGGACAAAATTCTAATTTACCAAAGCTGTCATTCCTAACTACTATACCTGAAGCTATTTTATACTTCATTAGGTTTTTTTGTAATTTATGAGTAATCGAACGTAATATCAGAATATCTTTTTTTAGGTTTCTTGTGGGTTCTGTAGGAAATCCTGGTCTGTTACTTCATGCACAAGCATTTGCTTTAACTGGTTTATTCAGCATTATCCACATCTAAACACTCTCAGAATGAAGTGATTTGCTGGCCTGAATGTTAATGTTGTATATACTTGAAGCAGAAAATCTGCATTTAGTTCAGCAGTATCAATATGTAGGTACTGAAGCAGAAGGTAGAAGCAGCATGCGCACCCATGGAGAATAGAGTGCTTTTGCAAACAGTGTCACATTTTTTTGAAAAATACATCTGTTTTGCTCAATTGACACTCCATGATACTGCAATTATGAGCCATATGTGAGTGTGGTAATTTGGGAAGATAAATTAACATTTTAAAATCAAGACTTGGTGATGTTTATATCATTGTGCAACAGCTTCCATAAAGATGAAAGGGAGTTCCTTTACTTTTAGGACAGGATCCGTCCTAACTGCGATTAGATATATTAAAAGAACTGTACAGGGGCTGTGCTGTAACACAAATCCCCCGAAGGAGTCCTGGCAAATTCAGAGCTTGTGTTCATGGCATGGCCTCTGCTGGGTTTGAGCATGCTTCTACCGCTAGTGTAGCCACAGATCAGGCACCCTCCCTACTTCTTTTAGACATTAATGTACAATCTTGGCCCCAGATATGTTAATGTCAAGATTATGTCATTTGTTCCCCTCAGGACACCTACAGTCAATTCATGTTGGACCTGACAAGTGAAGTATTAAACATTTGAAGTAAATGGCATTATATTAGGTGGATATTAATAATTTAATAATTATTACATTTGGGATTTTGAATTGGGAATTTATGAATTCTCTAATAAAATGGACAAAAAACCCAAAAGTAGACTGGAATCAAAATTGTAATTTGAAAGAAAAATGGAAGGAAATGTATTAATGGTATGTTGTAGGCAAAAAATTAGCTTAAATTGTGAACACTAGCAGGTGGCAAATAATTGGGAGTATGTGCACGTGTGGACAAATATTCAAAATTAAACTTCTGAAGTCTCAAGCAGAACTCTCTGCTCCTTGCTAGCTGCAACCAGTATGGGCTGGCTGGAGATTTTAATGACAACTGGACTAAACAAAAGTGACATGTCCCAAATCTTCCAGTTTATTAATAAAGAGACATGACACAGAACCACCAAGTAGGAGGCTGAGCACACATTGTGCTTCTGCACATAAACTGTTTAAATTGGGAAGATCAGGTTCTGGAAAGAAGAGTTGGTCTGGAAAGAAAAGTTGGTAGCAGAAAGAAGGATTCATGAAGATAAGAAGGGATCTTGGAAAGAAGTTCAAGACCTCAGCTGGAAGAAGGATCCTGGAGATCAGAGATGGAGAGAAATGCCAGGGGATGCCCAAGGACCTTGGCCTTAACACCTGGGAAGCTACACAGCACAGCCGGACAGAACTTTCTGCCCAGCCTTCCTGGACTAGAAATGACCTCCTGACTGGGAAGGAAATTCAAGCTCTCAAGAATGTAGTGCCAGGGGTGTGTGAATGAGTGAGTGTGTGTGAAGATAATCAGTTAGATAGGATAAAAGCTCTAGTTGTGTTGGTTCTTAAATAAACCCCAGTATCCCAATCCACTGCAGGACTTTATTTATTCTGCCTCACCCATGACACGGTAGCAGATAACTGAGAGGGGCAAGTTGACAAATGTTGATTCCTTTCTGCATACAGAAAGCAATTGTCAGAATTTTCATGGTGGACTGAAAGTGCTTTGAGACAGTGATCATAGAGGAAGTTTGTCAAAAACATTCATGATTACATGTAATTTTAGGAAAATATTAATAAACTTTCATGAAACAGGCTGGTTTTATCCAGCTTTATGCCAATCTCAACTGGCTCTAAAGAGTACAGGACACAAAACATTCCATGTAAGCATAGAGATATGCATCCATAGTAGATCTGATAGTATACTGAGACTTCAGTATCAGTTAGATCTGAGTTGTACAGCAAAACGACTCTTGAGGAAAGTCAGCCTTTGTTACCTCATGCTTAGGTAATCAAAGTGCAAGATTTAAACTTCTTTTATTAGATGACACAAAGGGCCAGCCTTGCAAACAGCCTTATAGGATGTGATTAGTTTGAAGTGGGAGTTGCAAAGAACTTGAGTTCTTTCTAATTGCCTTTTAAATTTGTATTTATGTTTTAAGCATCATAGGTGGAAAAGATCTACCAGTCTGTCTCAGCATAGGCAGAAAAGTTCCCTATGATGTGCAAAAGCTGAGATATTTGAGTAGAGCTAGGAATGTAGCTATCTATCCTCTGTTGCTTGTTTTATGACTCAATCCTTGATTCAGATTTTGGAGTTTAAACCATGGTAACTATGTGTTCATTTCAAGATAAATGAAAAACATAGCATTTATCATGGGTAAAGGATTTAGAACACAAATTTGTTAAGAATACTGGTTCCTTGTCAGCCATGAAATGTGCTGTATTAGAGCACCATGTAGTTTATTTTTACATGATGACTGTAGCCTACATTCAGTTTGATCTAATGATTGAAGGGAGGATCTTTGTCTTTGTGAAGGACTGCTAGTACGAGTCAGATAGAAATAGGGCCTGGTATAGCATCACATGTTGCATTGTGAAAAAGCTTTAAAGATTCAGCTAAGAAAGTTTTGTCTGATACTTTGCAAATAAGCCTACCCTTTTGAATTCTAAATAAAGAATAAATCAGGTATTCTAATCCTGTTACCATACATGAGAAAGAAAAATAATATACTCTGCAATATAGGTCATCAGCATAGATATTTTTATCCGGTGTTGCATTTTAATTTAAATACTGGAGGGTTTTTTTTGGTGTGAATCTTTTTCACAATAATGAGACAACGTAATAGCTCTGCATTATAGAGCAGGCAGGTAGAACATTTAAATTATCATAAATAAATGGGGAGGATAAAACCGTCATTAGAGAAAAATGAGAGCAAATAGAAACCTACAGTTTATCATCAGTCATATATTAAGCTGTCATTATTTATTTTCAAAGACTTGATCGGAGCTAATGCCAAAATATGAGTCATGCATATAGCGGTATCATGGGTTAAATTTCTTTGCTCAAACTTTGTTAAAAAGATGGAAAACATCTTAATCCAGGGCTGTATTTTCTACCTTTTCCAACACATTTTTTCCAACAGGCAGCTGTCTTCCTGTGTTTATGAAATTCTTTCCCACTGTAGTTTTCTGCCAACTGTAAAGGCAGCATGTTCTGGATATGACCAGAACTCAGCTTTTTTTGTGTCCATTCCCTCAGTGAAGTACCATCCTCAAGTGCTATATCAACAGCATAATTTAAGCTGAAAGCATTTACAGATTAGGTTTCCCCAGGATTAGGAATTCACAACCTGCAGCTCAGGAGCACTTGGTGCCTAATCTCTAGATAAAGCTCAAAGCCAAGGTGGTGTCTTTCCCTGACATTGACGTATTTTCAAATATGTAAGTAAAAGTTGCTGCCTTCTGTACAAAAGCAAAGTGGAAGGACACGAAAGAGTCCTTTTTTCCTGCCTTGACCTTGGCCTCCTTTTCTCTACAATGTCTTGAATCCAAGGTTGTCTCATCCAAGTGTGAGCCAGTGGTACCATCTCAAAGTCTTATTGCAGAAAGGATGTTGAGACAGGGTGAGAGGCACAAAGATTTATTGGTGTGGGCTGTAGCTGATGACATACATTGACTCCAAAAGTGAAGGTTACTTTGGGGGAAAATTAAAAATGGCAAGAGAGAAAGTGGAAAAGGAAACGGAAAACTCTCCCCAGCTAGTAGGAAGGAGAAGCAATGGAGTTGCCAAACAAGCATGCTTCCCTGGACATTTGCCCCAGGTAGCTGGTGGTCCCACTGTGACAGTTTTCCCTTAGTGACTATATACTTTTCATCAGGAGCCATGCAAACTCGTTACTGGTTGTTCCTGCTTACAATGCTATTAGTCTGGCTGGAGAACGCTGTGATCAGGAGTACATGTTGCATGCTGATAGGTTGTTAAGGCTCATGCATGTGAGTTATTGGGTCACTTAATGTAAACCAAAAGCTACAATGGAGGGGAGAGAAGAGGTGATTCTAATGCCAGTGACAAACTCTTCCGGTGAGAACTTGCAGTAACAGTAATATCGGGTTTTGCAGGTACAAGGCCATGAGAATAACAGCACAAGAACAGCAGCATGAGAACAGGAAGAGAAAAATACCACCACAGAGTCTCTGTGAAAACACTGCCACAGCACTTGAAAGGTTACAGAGCTGCAAGCTGAAGAGAGGCTACTAGAATTGCAGACAGAAGGCCCTCAGCGTTTCAAAGGCTAAGCACCTAAAGCACTGTAACTGCAGGTGATGAGGGTAACTGACATTCCTGCGTATGTGGCATAGAGCACACCTGCAAGACTAACCTATGGTGCCTCAGCAGCCTGTAGTCTCTGGGTTCATGTACTTTCCACATTACTCCCTACTAAAAGCTCATTTGAAGGAGGATAATCTAACTTCCCCTTTACAAACTGATTGTGGAAAAGATGTGGAAAACAAAGTGGAAAAATTATGCCTTCAAAACAGATATATGTTAATTGGGACAGTATCTAGCTAACAATAAGCTTTTGTCTGTATAATTAAGAAACAGTACAGCAAATACACCAGAACACCAGCATTGGAGTCTGAAATAGTTCTTTATTGCATTTGCTCTCTTTCATATCCTATTGGCCAGCACATACCTGCCTGCCAGGTGACTATTTGCAGTGCAATAAGAGATTTTTCTTCCTGCTACTCCCCAGTCAAAGAAATTATTTGCTGCAACAATAACCTAATAGTTGTTTTACCTTTTGCACATGAGTTAACCCTTCAAGGGGCAAATGGGAACTGGCTCCCAGCTGGACATTTGATTTTGAATGGGCTTAAGCCAAATGGCTGCTCTTGTAGTGATAGTCAGAAAATATCACTTTTTTGTCTTATTCTGTTGTGGACAGCCAGCTGGCAGTCCTTTGCACACTGGAATTTCAATGGACTCCTGGCAACTGTTTCCCACTTATCCCTCAAAGGAGTAGCACACTGTCTTACAATGTCATCTTGTTATGGTTTATTTCTTGCATAATGAGCAACATTGACAGGGATATTTGCAAATTCTTAAATATTCTGACATCCCACTGGTAAAATCAGTAGATTACCATTTCAGTTTGAAAGAGCTTCAAACAAGATGATAGTAATTTTATACCTTCCAGCCTTGATATGTAGAAAACCAAAAGTAACCTAGTTATCTTTGTGATCTCCTTTTAAAAGACAATATTTACCAGTAACAAGTGAACAGTGAGCCTAATCCTTCAGGCTTCAATCACCAGTTCTCCTAAGGAGGATGCCTTTTACCTAAATAATCAATAATTGCTTTCCAGATATTTCAATACTTGGTTCATAAAAAGGATTCAGAGTGCATGTCCACACCACAGCACGTATGCAGGAAATACATATTTGGTCATATGCTTCATATGGAAAAAATCAGTAATTTACCAATATACTTGTTAAGAAGTCCAGATATTTGGAGAATCTTTTGACAATTTTAATATAATCACTTATTTCTGGTCATGTCTGGTCATGTCAGTTCTTCAGTTATGATTAAAACTATGAGCACAAAAGAAAGAAAGAAAGAAACGTTAAGGTTTGTCAGCATGGGGTATACATGATTTCCAGTCTATATATAGATCAAATAGGAGGTTTTTCACTGTTGTGTTACTATGCATGTAAACTCCTTAATTGTGCAGCGGTCTGTGGCATGAACTGGACTCTAAAATTGTGAGTTGTTTGTCATGGATTTTTGTGTGTGTGTGTGTGTTTCTTACCTCATAGGTGAATACCATATCATGTAGGCATGGTCCTGTGGGAAGATAAAGAAAGCAAGTAATGTATTTGTCTAATTCCTCACCTAGCAAGGCTTCCTACACAAGTTTATTAATATATCATTGTTTCTTTAGGAGAGTTCTTTTCACACTTCTGTGTTCTCTCTTATTTACAACTGAGGAACATGGGCTCTTTTATGTCATTCATGAACAGACATTTATTTGACAAATGCCGGTGGTGGTTGTTTTTTTCATGCAGAACTTCTGTGCTGCAAAGACTCTGCTGGCTACTTGGTTGAAGGGTGTTAATGCAACAGGAGGAATGCTTGAAAGAATCTATTTCCCATCTGCATCCAAGGCAAGTTGGTTCAATTTGTATTTGAATACAAGTAAGCAAATCCCTTCATTTCATCATAGGAAGAAATGAGACATGTTTTAGACCAAGATCATATAGTCTACTGAATGCATGTATTAACTGGATGGAAAGAGGTGGTCTTGGTCACCCGATAAGGCACAGGGAGATTCTGGGTTAATTATTCAGAGCAGTAAGAACTTCACTAAAGGATATCCAGCTTGACCTTGTTAGAATCACAAGTGAGGCACAGACTGTATGTATAGTAGCAACTGAAGGAGTTAATTGCTTCTGCAACATGACAATAATAATAGATGCTTGCTTTGTCATTGGCAATGGAAACTGTAACCATAGCTGTCAGATCTGCTTCATCACACCCAGGTTTTGCAATGGAACTACTTTAAGGACAAGCCACATACTTAGAAAGCCCTCAGGAGTCACAAGTGGTTTTAAATCTTGATTGGTGGACATGAGTTGCCATTTTTGGTCATAGTTGCATGTTATTTGCATTGCCTTGCTTTTTTTTTAAATGAAAGCTGTACTGGTAACCAATGCTTTCAATGGATTTTAACTCCTGTCATAAGGCAAAGGTACAAGTCATCAGAATTCCAGCTCAGGTGATATGTCTGTGCCTAGAAATGTGATATTAGTTTCACATGACTTCTGTTTATCAGTTCACATCAGTTTTGTATATGCATTTTGTTACTCTGTTAATACCTAAAGTAGTAATATTTCAATGTTGGTGAAAAATACTGTATACTTTTAAACAAATCATACCTTCTTTATGATACACAGGACTACTCTTGGCTCACTCTCAGTTCATCCAGATAGTGACCAGAATGAAAACCTAGCCTTGGCTAACCAAGCTTACTAATGCATCATAGCTCAAAGGGCTGTGAACTGAATACTCAGGTCAGACATGCAGTCAGCAGTGTGTATGTAGTAGCAGGAAGCAAATACCTTCAAGCAAATATTTTTCTAACTAACGCAGTGATATTAAAATGACTGTTTTATTCACATGCTGATCTTCACATTAAGACATCTTCTTCATCATTAATTTAATATCATAGTGCTAATTCCATACACATACCATGAGTCTTACTTAATCAAAACAAAAACCCCAACAACCCTAAACTATGTATTTCATAATCAGCCAGCAGAACTCTACTGTATGTGTTCATCTTGTCTAAATGCTAAACTAAACGCGAAACTTCTGTTCTCTGACTTCCAGGAGCTAGGCTGAGCAGTGGGGGTTTCAATTAAAAACCACAGGAAAGGAAAGGAATATGTCAATAAAACCACAGACTTGTAAGTACTGCATACTAGTTTGCAAACAAACACAGCAAGCATTCTCTGAGTATGAGTCTATTACTGTAAATTTAGACTGAATGCATGATGTTGAAGGTGACTGTCCCAGCATGATCTTCCTTCATTTCATGTATAGTGAAATGCTCTCTAGCTTTACGTTCAATAGCTTGATCTAGTCAGTCTGCAATGAGACTATTACTAACAGAGGAAAATGCCATGAAGAGGAGAATGGCTTGAGCCAAATTAGCAATGTTTTGTTCTATTTCAAAAGAAAATGAGAACTGTAAAGGAGAGAGTAGAAGGTGAAAAAAAAAAGAGAAAGTTGTGAATTGATTCTAAGGCAATATCCTATGTGAGATTTTAAATGTAGACATCACTTGAATAGAACTGTAACTGCCATGATTTGCATTATAAAGCTTTGTTAAATAATAACTGTCACTAGAACAGATAATCTTGATAATTAATTAGTTACAGACTGGGTGCAGTCACTTTTTAAAAATGTTGCATTAGGGATCACATATTTTATAGTGAAGAAATCTTGAGTAAGAATAGTGAAGGTGAAAAAATTTAAAAACAATTTAGAATCATAGAAAAATATATACTCTAATGCATTTTTAAAAATACAGTGCACCCTATGGTGCTTTTATTGCTCTCATATTAAAGAGAGGAACCAGTAAGAGAAAAACAATGTAGTTTACCTAATTAAGTGAGCAAAATGCAGCTTAAATTTACAGAAGGTTAATAACTAACATTAAATGTATTGGCTTCACATTATGTTTGAACTGTTAATAAAGTGAACTCACTGACTGCTCAAGTATTACAATTATTTCTCAACTAATAAAGAAATGAAAAGGGGAAACCTAGTAGCAGAAAAAGTGCACAAACATTCAACTGATTTTTTTCCACTTCAGTAGTCATTTCTTTATGCAACTTTTTCCTAAACAGTAACAAAAGCCACAAAGGATAGAAAGAACATCAGCTTTGAAATTTGATGCTGAGGTTCTTTGACTATGTAGAGGCTGAGCTACTGACTTAATAGAGATTTTCAAAGGTGCTCAGCACTGACCTAATTCTGCTGCTTTTAGAATCTCTTGGTAAATACCAATGTCTTCAACAGGACTGGAGTCACACAAAATCTGGAGACTTTTGAAAAGTCCGGGTTTCATCTTATTCACAAAACTGTAAAAGGCTATGGGTAATACAGAATTACGTTCACCTCTTATCTGAAAATTGCAGTGGGGACATGCTCTAATGATTTTTCACATACATACTTAGTTTTTTAAATTGTGAGCTGTTCTGTCCCAATCAATGTGAAAGTCTTTGCAGGACATCTGAAATATCAACACACCACATAAATATAAACAAGTGCCTGACAGTCACTGAAAATTAGAGCCCTGCAATGTATGTTTTAAGATTACATGGGCTCAAGAATGTGCTGCCATAATCCAAGGAGTAGTTGCTATTTTATGACTGTGAAGCCTAACTATTTGAAGAAGTGATGCTGGTGAGTCTGGGCTAAATCCTATTTAATCTGGTTTCTAAAGATGCTTGGTGCCCGGAAAAGAGAGCCCAGGCTGTAAGAATGGTAAGCAGGGGAGATGGCAGAATATACACCTACATCATTTGAAGAAAGGAAAGTGCACACTCTACCTAAAGGTAGAGCTATTAATATGTCTCAGTATGGATGCCACAGTGTGAGTTCTGATCTGATGTTGAAGTCTGCCCTTAGCTGACTTAGCTGAAAATAGCCAGATCATTTAGTCTAAGATGTCAAAGATAACCACATATGATGGTAACTGGATCACTCTCTTGTGTCCTCTTAGTTAGAGGAAATTAATTTCTCCTAAATGTGTTAATGCAAAACAGTCAACTTGATTCAAAGGGAGCTCGGCAGCAGGAAAGGGGCTGCGGAGCCTTAATTAGCTCCCCTTACTGGCCATCCCCAGCACTCTACCCTGAGAACTCCCTCTCCACATACCTTCCCAAAAAACTTTATAGCTGCTGCTACTTTTTTAGTTCTCAGTATTTTCCACTGAATAAGTATAAAAAGAAGGGCAGGGTGAAGGTCTGGGAAAGGAGGTCAAGAAGAGTTTTAAGGGGAAGGCAGCAGAGACGAAAGAAAAAGAAAGAGGAAGTGAAATATTCCACATAAATGGGTGGTGTTCTGAAGAATACATTAGTCTAATAGTTAGAGGCATGGAAAGTTTATAAAGCCTGCTTCAAATCGGGAATTGTGATTCAGCTATAGTTTAATGAGCGTTTTGTAGAGCATGGAGGCATATATTCTTTCATTGTGTTTTTGGTTTCTGTAAGTTGTAAAGGTTTCTGATATCATGTACCAATGTGAAATCTTATAATTGTATACAGAGGTATATTAAAATATACTGCTTCCAGTTTCAGATCATCTCATTTGTTTCCAGCTCTGAACTCATCACTCAGTATGGTCTGCTGTTAGCATACTCGCTGGTGGAGACGGGTCCTGTATGATGGCTAGACTATGGGGTAGTTTTTGGAATCCTCATTTGGCTCTGTTTCTTGTAGTTTTGGATAGACAGATGTTTAACTGGCATGGTTCTTAAGGGTGTAAAATGTTAAGAGTTTTCCCTGTCTTCTATTAAACTTGGTGGAAAATCTCCCATTGACTTAAATGAGAGTTGAATTAGGCCTTTTGAAATAATATGCAAAAATAACTATTTCAACTCTTTGTCATCCACTTTCTTTCTCAACTGACAACTGATCCTAGAAGGTATTGAGTGTTCTGTGTAATTATTGAGTGCAATCAGCTTTCACTGAGTGCTAAGCTCCTCCAAGAATTTTCCATCTCCTTGCAGGATTAAACCCCTTTCTCACCCTGAAAAAGAATAAACTAGATGTTAATAATGGACAATTAAAACAACAAGAAATGAGAAAGGAAACATAAAATGAAGGAATTTTACACAATGAAAGGTAGATGAATGGTAGTAACCAGCAAGATAAATGAGAGATACAAAAAACCCATGTCATATTCTGAACTTAACGTACCAAGTGTAACATCGCTCATTTCCGTTGCAGAGGCAAAAAAACTATTTGAGAGACATGAATATCACCCTGCAGAAGATGACTGTAAAAGGTCATGCTAAAGAAAGAATACAGTGTCAACTAATTAATTTTAATTTGATCAACTCACTTTTATGGGTGCACTTCAGTGTGATTATTCAACTGATTTTTGGATGACAGTTATGATGAGTGAATGATAATTAATATGAACCTCTTATGAATCTAAAGCACAAAACATTTTAACAGGTACTGTGCTTTAACAATGGGAAAGATACCTTGAGCATCCAAGAATTTGGATACAGCATGTCTTAGAGTTCAAAGAACTTTGTGCAGAGTTATCTAATTGCATATATATTACGTAGCTGTATACTTGTCGGTAATTGCAGTTCTTTCCTTTTCCTTTTTTGTTTCCTTTGCTTCCTTTCATATTCTCAAGGGACCTTAAAGTTATGTACATGAATGTGTGAAATGAAGCAGCAGATTCCAGAAGGACCACGAACACATCTTCAGTATGTGAATTGGCTGGATGGCTGAAACTCTGTGGTATATGTCACTCCAAATAGTGCTAAATTTCACTCATCTCAGTTCCAGTTGTATTTTGTGGTATTACAATGGCTGTCCTTTGCCTCTCTCTTGCAGTATAATGAAGGCAACTGCCACCAGAGTCCAGTCAGAAGTGCAATTGCCCTTTCATTTATCAGACATCAGTTCTGCTACTCCTGATCTTCTGAGACCTCATTCTGAAGTCCAGTTATGGGCTGTCACAAGTAGTCTTCTCAGACATACCATGAAGGCAATCCCAAAGACTTACTCAGCATATAAATCCCAGATTAGAAATCCAGAGCAAAACAGACTTTTGGATAGAATTTCTTTAAAATGGAGCCTCCTGTTGCTGTTTTTTTAAGCTGAATCTCTTAAAACTAAAATCCATTCCCCCTGAATTCAGGGTGGGTAAATTACTCAAAGACTATTTTCTGTAAAATTTCCATGCCCTTTTTCCTGAGTGCAATTACAGTGATGATTAACAAATGCAGCACTATGGATAAGCAAATGTATAATTCATATGAATGTACCTGGTCAGAGCTAGGGATTTCTTTTTCTCTCGTTCTTTATAAATGGAATAGAGATTCTATCTTCTTAAGCCTCCTTGCTCTTCCTTATTTCACAAATGAAACACTTAATTTAAATAATATCAAAATGACATAATAAGTTTTGAAAACTTTCATATTATATTTTTGGCTGAAACTATTCTTTGAATAGTTTCTCAGTTTTTTCTAAACACCATTTACCGCTACTCAGTAAAATTTACCTGGCGGTATAACTTAGTGTTGTGTTGCTTTTGTAAAGTATGTAAAATGCTCTGAAGCTATAAAATGTAACATGAGATCTCATTGTTATTCCTTTGTTTGGATTTCAGATAATTTCCCATTGGCTTCCACTGACTTTGAATAGGACTTCAGCTTTTTCTGGCTGTAATCATTCTGCAAAAGCAAAAGAGTGAGTAATAAGAATAAGCAGTGTTTGACAGTCTGCACAGGCATTCCTAGGCCTACAGACAAATAAGTAATAATCATCAGTCCATTTTTTGTTTGTGCATAAGACCCAAATAACCCTTTCTCTTCTCTGTTTGAGAAGCATAACTCTTCTAGTTTAATCCTAAACTGGAGTGCACATTAATTATACTGGTTAGTAGCAAGAAACCATTTTTTCCAGGCACATTAAATCTATATCTATCTGGTGTGTACTTTAGTGATGGTTAAGCATACTTGTTGTAATTACATAATCTCATTCTGAGATTAGTCAAAAGTATTCTGGGTTCCAAGGCTAGAGCATGCAGGAGTGCCTAATATCTCTAAAAGTGAAAAAAATGGAGGATGAACAGACTGCCTTGCACTGTTACATTTTCTATGTGTAACTATTAAAGTAGTTTCTTTTACGGAAGATTTTCTATGTAAATATTGCTTTAACTATCTACTGGAAACACACATATATACTCTCCTTATTTACAGAAAGGTACAGGCTTTTTCTACAGTCAACAGAGCAAAATCTCTGCTATGGATAACTTTCAATATTCATTACTGGACCTGGGTTTGGACAATTTAGCAGGAGCTTTGTGTTACAGTAAGCCATTTTCATATATCTTTTATATTCCTATTGTTCATGTTATGTAGCTGGGAAAGCCAGCATGCCAGTTCTCCTCTCCAGGAATAGTCTGTGTGTTTGAGTGAGAGAGAGCATTGCAAATGTGCTGAAAGCAAAACTGGAAAAATAGATGTTGGCCAAAACCTAGACCACAGAACTTCAGAGCTACAATCATATAAACAGTCTTATATTCCACTTTAAATTCTGAGGTAAAATCAAGAAAACAAAAGTATTGTATACATTTACATTTTAAATTGTGTAATCATGTTATTATCTGAAACTAATACCATGCTGTTAAAATTTAGATAAACTGTCCTGCAATGCATACAAAATGTTCATTTGTTGAAGGCCATTAAGTTAATTTCCTGGGAACAAGATTAAATGCAAGGCATTTACATAATCATTAGTTGTGAGGTGTAGAATAGATAATTAAATATTCCACCACATTAATTTATATTTAATTAACTGTGCTTCCATGATCCTTCTGCCTGAATATTAATATTGTGTAAATAAACAATTAGGATGCATGCTCACTTTGCAAAAGCTTTATTGTAAAAAATGTGATCAAAGAATTTCTATGAAATCTACTTCAATTAATAAACACTTAAAGGTTTTGTAAAGCAGAGTTGTCAGTCTTGAAAGTTTTGCTAAATAGCTCCAAGTACTACGATTTTTAACACTTTAATTCTTCAAGTGTTCAGTGTGTTGGAGTTGTCATAACATACTTTTAATTATAATATTTCCTATTCTACATTTCACAACCTCTCATTTAAATTGGTTAACATACATAAAAGCTAGTAAAGCATGCAGAATGAACTTTGCATTAAGTTTGGAAAAGACAGTAAAGCCATAGGAAATTAATAAACATTATATTTTCTAGTAAAGAAATACAGTTTCGGAGCTCCTGTTTTCATATTAAAGGGATATAATTTGAAAGCACTCAGGCCATACCTGACAACACCAGAAAAAACTCTGGTTTTTTTCTTTACTTTGAAAAAATATATTCTCACCAGAAGCATTTTCAGCTGTATACGTAGATGAACAACATACAAAAGGCTGAATTGAAATTCAGAGCATGTTTTGTTTCAAGTAAATATAAGTTATTTATTGCTATTGGCTTATAAAGACTAATCTGATACTGTCTTCTGTTTCTAATAGGAATACCTCTAGGAATTACCTGTACTCTAATATAGCACCTACAGATGTATACAGTGGTATTTTGATAAATGGAAAAGTATCATAGCATAACGATAGGGAGAAGATACCTGTGGAAACCTATCTGTCTGAAAGGGAACATGACAAAAAAAGAGACTGCCCAACAGACTCTGGAATTTTGGGGGACAGTGTGTATTATAGGAATCCTCTGCAGACCTATGGTTTTCTGTGGACTGTGCTATGAAGGATGGAGAAGAGACTTGTTAGAAATTTTACTTTTGTAACTGAAAAATCTAAGTTTTTATTAGTTTTGATTTGCAGGGTACTGGGAGATCTGAAAGTCCAGTTGCAGTTAGTGCAAGTTGAGAGGGCTTTATATTTCTGAATATAGGTCTATCCAGAAAGTAT
The DNA here is from genome assembly GCF_034638445.1 of Ciconia boyciana. NCBI lineage: Eukaryota > Metazoa > Chordata > Aves > Ciconiiformes > Ciconiidae > Ciconia > Ciconia boyciana. The sequence goes on along the minus strand of NC_132942.1, from coordinate 38,776,468 downwards.
GTTCAGGATTCTTCAGAGCAAGGAAGTGATTTGGCGCAGGTTCTCTCCTTTGTGACATTACAAAAAGCTCCACCTCATTATATATAAAAATATATATTAATATATATCAATAGATAGTAACTTTTGACCCAGACACTTCCCTCCCTCCCTCCCTCCCTGTGGAACATGAATACATTCCAAGTGTCTTTAAATAGGTATGTTAACATTATTGATAAATTATTGATACATGAAAGGAAGTCTGACGAATGGCAGCTAATTATGCACAGAAACAGTCTATTGGTAATGCAAAATGACTATTGGTGAACTGCAGAATAAATGAACTCATATTAAAAACAACTGTAGGATAGTAATGTAATTATGTTACTGTCACTGCATTTAATTAGAGATCTGAAGTTTTATAGAGAGAGGTCTTACTGTTTTGTAAAAAGCAAAACCTGCTCCCTGCAAACAAAATCTGAAGTTTTATAGAGAGAGGTCTTACTGTTTTGTAAAAAGCAAAACCTGCTCCCTGCAAACAAAGATCTTATCTGAAACATAAACAGAATGAAAAATAAGGATATAATTTTGTATAATTCTTAAACTGCTCTTACTTACAGAGGTGATCTTTTCTCCCACAACTAACCATGCCTTCCTGCCTCCACTTTTGAAACAGATCTAATGATTATATGACTATAGGATACATAGGATCAGCTTGTGTGGACACACAAAAATGTCTGAACCAAGTCATTGCAAACCATATAGTAGCTAGAAGTGACCCCACGGGTAAGGTAGGATGCATGGTTGGGAGTGGAAGAGGAACAAGACCACCTCTTCAGACAGCTGCCTGCATTAGAACAGTTCCAACGCACTGTGAAACTGCATCCCAATCTTAATTTATTTTTCTGTCTCTGTGAGATGGGAATTCCATGTTTTCTTCTTCAAGGTTTATTTCTAAAACAAGAAGGTAATCCTGTTTATTCAATAACTAAAACATGCTAACCCTGCTTTCCAAGTGTTTTTCCAAGTGCAAATGATATTTAAATATTGTGTCTTTCAGATTTTCATTAGTACCTTTGAGGTTTGTAATTACAATTGTATAAGATGCAGATGGCACTATTTTTCTTCCCAGATTAATTTTAAAAGCTGTTTGAGGTAGACTATTACTCAGAGTAAAAGTTGGAAGTTTTGATAAAAATTTATAATATTATACAGAAGCGTACTGTGTAATACAAGACAATAAATTACATCAGTTATGAAAACTGGTAATGTAGTAAAATGGTGTTTTCTACATGTCAGGAGAAAGACAGAAGAATCACGTAGTGAATCATGAAGGCTGAGTATTGCCATGAGGTTTTAAACAATGTACTTCCTGAAAATATCAAGTTGAGGTGATTCATGGATGTTAGACAATCTTCCTGCTTTTTGCAGTAGCACGAATAGGGTCATGAAGGTCAGGAGGAAAAAGAATAAAGAATGCCTCCAAATAAATTGACAGTAGGCAGCTGGCATAGAACAGGCGAAAGCTGTGGTAGAAATGGAGAGCATCAATTAGTAAAGGCACACCACGACATGCATGCTGCTGGCTAGTTGAAATAAAAGTTAGGAAACAGGAAACAGTAGAAACTGGTTAAAAAAAAAGGATAAGGCTGTTTTTCTAACCACTCATAAAAATAAATGTAAAGAAAGTGTAGTCGATGTAAAGTGTTGCTAAATAAAACTAGAAAATGAGAAAAACAATCAAAATCTAGGCTCAGAGCTGATGTAAAGGTGCACTAGCAGTTAACATCTGACATTCCTGCCTAGTATGGGGGAACTAATACTAACCAGCTGGCCAGAATAACAGTATCTCAGCAAATATGTGTAGGATTACTGGAGTGGTGTCATAATCCTAATTGATTTTGGTGGGTACTTGCAAAAGTAATACTGTGTAGTCTGAGGATGTAGCTTTTGAGTAGGATAATTTTGTTTTAATATAAATGCATACTGCAATTTCTAACTTTGTTGTACTTGTTCCAGAAATTAACTGTTATTCACATGGAGACTCATTGTCAAAGTAGGGGGAAAAAAGCTATCCTCAATGTTTTTTGAAGTAATTCTTGATAACTGAATGGACACAACCCTATGGAACATGTAGTAAGAACAGCAGCGACAGGTCCAGAGTCAGGAAAGAATGCTAAATTAATAAGTCTTTGCCTAGTAAAAGGAAGGTTTTGAGTATGATCTTGTTGGCTCTGCACTTTAGGGTATATCAAAATGGACAGGGCCTTAAGGATCAGAATTCCTAAATTCTAATTCCATCACTACTACTATTTCATTAGCTGTGACAGTTTGACAGAATGATAAAGACACTGAAAATTACTAGATCCTTGTTAACATCTGAAGAGGCTGTAGTATTTGTGGGAATTTTTTACTGTGAGTCATTAGTGATGCATCAGTTGAGTCTTAATCCACCCCTAAAAATGGAGGATTCCCTAGTCTTACCTAAGAACAATGCTGTGAGGCTTACGATTTGTTACAGTCTTGTGCAATATTAACTAATAGAAACTGCTAATGCAAAGTAATGCCTGCGGAATCTCATCTAGGAGAATCTTTTAATGCAAAGTATTAAACCTATAATGAGAGAACTAAAGACTAACTATTTCTCTGTCATATACTGTACTATCAAAAATGATGTTCATTAGAGTCCTCTTTCATAAACATTTTTGCATAGGATGTTTTGCTGAGACATAGAAGTGCAGTACACTGATTTCCACTGCTATGCTGACTAATATGTAGTTTAGTATGACTTTTAAACTTAAGACTATATATTACTGCTTCTGAAAATATACTGTATTCTTGGGAGGAGGTGATGCTCTGAGACTTGTAATGCAATTATCTTGAGACAAGATGATCCTGTGGTAAGATTATCCCCTAAAAAGATTATCTTCTGACACAGTCATCCTCTGACAAGATTATCTGTAGAGATGATGTTGATAATTAGCTAGGGATGTGGAAGACTGATCTAGAAAATGTAACAAGAGTGCAAACTAGACTGAACACTTAGATGAACCTCAACTCTGTATGAAAGTATGAAGTATATTAAATTGTTTGTATCCATATGAGGCTTCAGACTGACTTTCAGATGGGGGTTGGCAGGGAAAAAAGCATGAGCAGTTTTTTTGCAAATCTTAGAACTGGACTTTTCTACTTTAATCAGTCAAGTTAGCATTCATTGTAGGATTTAGTTAAAGAAATGTCTCTACTTCCACTGAAACAGATTAAAAAGTGTTGTATTCATTTCATGGCAAGTGTGGATACTACTTAGCTTAAAATACATAGTACGCACATGGAACCTGAAATAATGGTTTGATTATTTTTGTCTGATAATTGCTTTTCATCAGAGACATTTTCTAGTTGCAAAAACAATGTCATGCTTGGTGTTTTCTCTTAGAGGTGGGAAAAGATGGATGATGTCAACTTCCCCTTGTATGTTTGCTTACCAAATGCATTGATTCTTGATACTATATGAAGGGTACTAACATGAGGATCTTAATACAGGATCCTCATACAGTGAGTAAAGAGAAAAAAACTTCACTGTTTCCAAGGAAAGAAAATATGAAAACCTACTGTTTTATTGTCAGTTCTTGAAGCCTCTGCAAGGTTGAAGTAAATAGTGTTATTACTGCCAAGAAGCTGTAAGCTTTAGATGAAAGTGAATATGTTGGAGAATGTCCAAGTATGAAATGATCAAAGGGACATAGGTCTGGAGGTTTTAGCTATGCTGATGAGTTGAAGAAGAAGTTACAAAGCCAAACTTTGAGCTGACCTTAAATACTCACAGGCAACACTTGTGTAAACAAACGCCATATTTTTTTCATGAGAATGAAATGCATTTTCTGGGGGGTTTTTTATTAACCTAAATGTGGATGTTGCACTTGGAAGTATTAAAGGGCTGTAAAATTGAATACAGTTTTGAGTCCATCTATCAAAGTCACCTGAAATCAGCAGTTAGTCCATCAAGTTTGTAATCTGTTGCTTGTACTATGCACATAGAAAATTTCCCTCTTTAGCGAAAGAATCCTCCACTCATATTGGCAATCTTCAGAGTGCCAAATGATCGGGAAATGACAAAATCAGTCTTTGACTTTAAGAGTTAGGAAGGATTTTGGAATGTGTGGGGAACGGAGGGTTTGTTTTTACCCTTTCTTCCTATATCAAACTATAAACACAGATCATCTTGGTCAGCTAGCTTTGGAATAGCCAAGAGAAAGGCTTAGAGATACCCTTGAGCAATGGCATATCAACTGCCTGTTAAATCACAAAGCCATCATATACGTGACAAATTTTCTCTCACTCTACAGTCTTCTCAAAAGAACTGTGTGGTTAAAAGAACAAAAAGCATGAAATAGTCTTGAAACAACTCCAGTGGGTAAGCCTGCTAGCTAGGATTGACCTACAGCTTTTGCACAGGGAAGAGCACAACGCTTTCAATAATTCTGTTTACAGTATTCTTAGTCTGCCATCCTTCATTTTTTATTACATTCCTCATTTAAATTAAAAAATGATAAAAAATGAAATATTTTAAGTAATCTATAGACATTAAATATTTCTTGATCTCTCAGCCTTCTCTGAAAGAGATTCAGTAAAATCATCACAATAAGAATGTATTCCCCTTTTGTTCCAAGATGAGCTTATGTCTCTGCATTAATTTCTTTTCTTCTGTTCCACAGATAATTAATAGAAGATACTGGGAAGTACTTAACTTTACTTCAACCTATTTGAAGTTTATTACCCCTGTGACTCATACATCACAACCACCAAAAATGGATAAATTGTAAAATCTACAATACTAAATCTTCACTTCAAGGACTACTACTCCCAAATCTCCTAGCAGTACATTTTTAGACTGCCCTTTCTAATAACTTAGTTTCCCACTGAGTAAAAAGCTTTTAGTCTGTTGAAAATGGAGCAGTGTTATTCTTAGCTATTTGATTCTCAAACTTCCAGTTCTGCTATAGTTCAAGTGGCAGCTCCTTCATATACTCATTCAGCAAACCATTTTTATGACATTAATATAAAACATTTCTTTGTGACATGCAGTAATTTCATCAAATTGTCATTTGATTGATGTGATTAAAATATATTTGACTACATCTAAATTCCTATATATCTTAAACATTGAACAAGACATTTTGAAAATGGCACGGAATTCAGAAGGCTCAAACACTTTGCTACTTCTTTAAGTTTGATAAGGTCTGGTAATATTTTCCTGCATTGTAGGAATGATTGTAATACCCAAGCTCAAATAAGTAATGCAATTTACTTATTTGAGCTTGAAGACAAAATAACATGACATTTTCCATGAGGTTTGAAGATAGTTAGCTATCTGTCAGAAATTACTGACTAGGTAGAAATAAGACTGAATTTTAAAATTAAAAACAAAGAATGAAGATAATTTTGAATGAAGGAAAATTTGTTCATAGCACAGGATGAGAAAAACATTGAATGTGAGAGACCAAAGAGAGCTTTAACAATGGCTAAGTGAAATTTAAATTCCAAAGTAGACAGAAGGTTAACCTGTATATAGCACATTTTTCATCGCTTCATAGATTTTAAGGCCTGAAGAGAGGACAGTGATCATTAGTTCAATCTCAAATCAGTACTTCCTACATGACATACGCAAATTCCCCAGTTTAATGGGAAAAATTTATCTGTTAGAAAGCTGCCTCATCCTGATTTTCAAATGAAACAAATGCTTGGAAGTTCTAAGTAGATACTCAACAGAACATAGAGAATGCATGTGAGATCTATGATAAGAAAAATGTAAGTTTACAACCCAATTTTTTTTAATGCTAATTTTAATGTTAGTACTTCAGTACTGTACATAGGCACACAGCTAGTCCCTGCAAATATATATCATGTGAGCAAATGACCCAAATATATTGTGTATATTGAAATTTGATGTTATTCCTTACTCCATAATGCATTCACTCCAAAATACACTTATATACTCAAAATATTGCTAAAAGTCTGTTTTAAAATATTGCTAAAAGTCTGTTTTAAGTAGTTACAGAAAGGCTCTTCAGCAACACCTCCACTTGCATTAGTTTCATTTAAAGGAAATTTGTGAAATGATAAGTAGAAGCATAATCGATGGGGAAATGAAGAATCAGCAACTAATTCATCTGATATCAGTCAAAAGCTTTTCTGAGTATAGAATGTAAATGACAGTAACTTCTGGTCCTCTTCAAGTTACACAGTTTGTTTCACAAGAGCAATTTTTGAGCAAATATAAGAAAATATACATACAGTATCCTAGTATAAAGTGAAACAAGCATTCAGAACTAATGACTCATGTGGCTAGCTCACTATTAACAAAATAACTTGTGAACAAATCTGGCATCACTATGAAATGAAAAAAAAAATCTTTTAACAGTGCTTTCCCACAAACTTTTCACATTTTGGTCTATAACATTTACATTTACATCACTTTTATCCAAAGTGATTTATTCCTTTGAGATAAAGAGTGAGATTAAAAACATACTATTGTACAATATCCACAAGTTCTTTCTGGACTCTGTTACACTTATTCTAAAATTAGATATGCATTTACAGTCTTTGTCCTACACAGCTATGTCTCCCACTCTGTAAAATGGGAAATCCCTTAAGAAACTTTTTGTATTTCAAAGCTTAAAAACATCTCCTTTTTCACTGTGTGAAGATTCTTAAGGGAATTAAAAAGAAAAGGATAGTGGCAATGGAAGATATTGAAAAGAGCTCTAGTGTTCTAAATCACATTATATTATTTTAGATGATATTTTGTAGTATATGCAGAATTCAGGTTGAGAGGTCTTCCACTTAACCTCCCCATGTTCTCAATAACGTACAACTTATTAGAAATTATTTACAGGATGATGGTTCTTTTGAGATTAAATTAGCCCAAAGCCAGGTGTCTTTAAAGCAAATAATTAGATAAATAAATAAAAGGGGAAGGATTCTGTACAAAATTAGTTCATCATTTGACTGTAATACTTTTACTCAGAAAATGAACTGTATTGTTCTTCCCCTCCTTTTGTTTCATTACGATTACCATTCCAATTCTGTTCTAACTCAAAACAGCTTGCCAGGAAAACAGCAAACAAGGCATGACTGTTGTCCCAAAGGAACGTAAGTTTGTGAAAACAGTTTATGTCAAGATTTTACTTTTATAAATGTTGAGCCCTGCCTTGCTGCACTAGTACTTTTGAGTGATTTTGTTCATGGATCAAAGCACTGCTCAACATGAACAAATGTCCAGGGACTGTTTATATAAAGATCAAAGATATACATAAGCAGGGGAAACTTATCAGGTGTAATTGCACCGGGGTCCACAGCTTACTAAGGCCTAGGAGGCAGATTCTGAAGATCAGGGAACGCAGCCTCAGCACTAGTGATCCTGTGTTGCATTGGTTGCACTAGCACCAATGCCAGCTATGCTATGCCATGACATGTAAACACAAGTGAAAGCAAGAATCTCAGCAGTATTTCTCTCCTTTGATGCCAGCCTGCTAAGTTGTTTACACATAATCCCAGTATTTCCAGTATACCGATATTATATACTGAAAACAGAGTCTACATTCCAGGTGGTTTTTTTGATCATTCTCTTAGTATACATGCAGCAGTTTCTTTAAGCCAAAAGGCCTTTCCTTTGAATTTTCGTTGCGTTTTCCCTTTGCTAAATTATTGCCAGTCTTCCTCTGCTAGGGTTTATTTTTGACAAAGAGGAATTTCACTTTGAGTTGAAAATGTGACATTCACTAAGAAGTAGTTCTTATTGCATGTAGCTGCAGGGAGAGGATAACTCATTTGGAACCTACTCAGAAGTGTGTGATGCAAGCAGAGAGCAGTGTCAGAAACAGTGAGAGCCAAAAGTTCCACTCGACTCTGGGAAAACCTCAGTCCTGGGCTGTGAATATTAATACCAATAATTCTGGAAGCAAGGCATACTGTCAGACAGGAAACACGTTATGTGCACAGTCTTTTTGGTAGTTTTTTCCCTGAGGTGTTTTTTTTTCTTAAATTGGAATGTTTTCATACAGAAAGCAATATATCAGAGGAAATAAAATCACTATTTTCACCCACACCTGATTATTTTTTATTGTCAGCCATTCTCTAGCATTTTTTAAGTAGTTTTCCACTTTAAAAGTCATCTCCAGTAGACAGATAAACTGTCTAAAAAGAAATCACTTTTGTCAATCACCAAGTTTCCAAGAAATCTTCCTCGTGTAACACTGTTCTCATACTAAGAGTTGAAAATATAACTTTGGGTGGGAAAAGGGAGTCTTTCCCTGAAGGTAAAGGGAAAAAATATTTTCAATAGTTGAGGCTGATACTTGTGGTTTCAGGATTCTTCTCACAGTGCTGAGTGTTTCAGCCAGATGTGGAAGCAAGGTACAGGGTCAACAAGAATATCATTATACCTCGAGGCTTTCCAAGGAAAAAATAGTTCCTGTGTTTCCCTTGACCTGTGTTCTCAGAGAATTTTCTCTAGGATGAAATGGCAGCATGGTGATGAGACAATCAGAAGTTTTATAATTCAGTGTAGGACCCAGAGAAATGAGAGAGCCTAAATAGAAACAAAAAAGGGTTAGCTCATTTTGTTGTTTTCCACATCAAACTGTTACTCCAAGTTAATCTATGGAGCTAAGACACAGCAGAAGTGTTATTATTAAAAATAAAAAAATTAAAAAAAAACAAACCAAGAAACTGTGATTTATTATTCTTTGTGAACACAGGTATGACATTCTTTTGAAAAAAAGATATAAAACTATGAGACAATACAAATAACTTTCTGGAAATAGAATGTTTTGTAAATAAAGCATAGGGATATTTCATACCTTTACCATCCTTTATAAAAGAAGATAAGTGTGTGTTTGAGAACAGGTCATTAATTATGGGAAGTGACCAAAAATCTCTTCTTATCCCAGAGAAAGCTTTGAGGCAAGTAATGGGAACATGTACAATGTCTCAGATGATAGTCCTTTATTCTTGTATTTCTAGCTGATCTTTAAACTAACTTGAATACATTCAAGCTTGAATTCATAGTCTGAGAAACTGAAATCAATTTAACTTGAATTCATTTGATAGCTAAGAAAGGAAGCCTGACTAGAGAAGGGTATGTACCACCTGTAGAAGTTATATCTGTATTTGAAATCAGTTATTGCCATACACTGTACTTGCTAGCATAACAAAGGTAAAGACAAAGAGCCTAAAGGTGACCTAAGGTTAATACCTTTATAGCATACATAGCTCAGCAATGATAATAAACATAGTGTTGGTTTGAAGTAGATTCTACACCCTGCAAAATGTATTTGAAAATTCAAGCATGTTCCTGTTCTGCTTGAAGACAAAACCCAGGTCTGTTTAAAGAGTTAATTAGAAATACAGTAAAAAGCACCCAGATAATCTAGAGTTAAGGATACTCTTAGGAAACACAGAAGACCCAGATTCAAGACTTTGCTATTCCCTATTTTGAGCAAGAATTTACATCCTTGTCCATAGCCTTATTCACTGTCCTAATTCCCAGGCTATTAGGAAGTGGGGTTTTTTCCTAACATTTCGATCTGTAACAGCATCTTTTGGCTCAAGTAAGTTAAGATGTAGGGGAAAAAGCAAGACTGATACCACCCCTCAACTTTATCTGAGAATATTCCAAGCTAACTCTACCATGATAACGGTCCCCCTTACCATTACAAACTAGCAACATCATAGCACAGGTTTTAAGTCTTTTTAAATGCTCTGTAGCTGTAGACCCCATTTGGTAAAAACAAAAAAGAACATAATAGAAATCAGAGCAGTATTAACGAAGCACTTCCGTTCCTCCCCCAGCTGTGATGAAGGAGTCAATTAAAAGCAAGTGTTATAAAAGATTGTGGCCTAGTCAGAACCGCAATGGTGGGTGGTTATGGGTTGTAACTTTGCAGTATTGAACCTGTGATAAAAGAATGTTAAGTAGAGAAAGTACATACGGAGACATTAGAAGAGAATTTAAGGAAGCAGTGAAGGATAGACAGGGACAGTATGCTATGCCATGCTAGACTGCACTATTTAACTCTCTTTGTGGCAGAAGGAGATGGGTATGAGTTTCCTGGTTTTCTGTCATCAGTGTAATATGAAGTGATGGTGCTGGAGGCAAAAAACCTAAGAACTAATGAACTCCAGAACAGGGAGAAGCCTAAAGCGGGGTATAAGCTTTTAGGGAGTGAGTCTGAGTTTTCTGTTAGCCTGAGAGCAGTGAGCCTTTCTGTCAGACAGAAGAGGTCATGGGTGAGAAATTCTCAGCTAGATCAGACCTGATTATAAGGGGTATGATAGAAACTGAAATTCTTCTGACATACACGACATAGACTCTTCTTAAAGACAAACCAGACTCACAAAGCAACAGCCAACAAAACCCTCATTTTTATTACTAAGTCTATTCTTTTAATCCCGTGTACAAAGGGAGTACAGCAGCTCCTTACCACAAGTTGTAAATGAAGCATGGTAGTTATATCTTCCTAAATGTGACTTTTTTAATATTACTTTTTTAAACTGAAGATGTATGTATAGAATTAGTGAAATATATAGGTATTCATATTCTGTGTTGCCATTCTTTCACCAGTCTCCCTGCAGGTGAAATTTACTTCTGTGCTTTTTCTATAAAGCATAATTGCATTCTGTGCTCAGCTCTGGCTGAGTTTAAGAACAAACATGATTTGTTTGTAATCACAGATGCTTCTGAGATTGAATAGTGAATCAGCCCTTGAATTTTTAGGAATGTTTGAAGTGTGTATTTGTGTGTTACTGATAAAAAATGTAGGAACAAAGAAACTCCAAAATTAAGTCTAGTCCCTCCTACCACCAGTAGTCATATACTTTACATGTACAATTAGCAAAACAGTTGAAGATCCTGTATCTTTTTTTTACCTCTTCTGCTCCAGATTGGCATCCAGAACTATGTTTGATATACAAAATCCCTTGTCTACGCTGATTGTGTTTAGATTTGAATCAGTAATCAAGCACATTAAATCAGTCTCTTAAGCTTCATGATCCCCTTTAAAAACAACTTTAGTATGTACCTGTCCATATTCCTTGATTTCTTAGTGGAAGTATAGGATGAAACAGTGCTGAGGATTCCTCTTCACAGAGCATGGGAGAGACAATTCTTTTTATTGGTTTAGTTCTTAATAATGTTTGAAATTCTGATGGAAAAAAGCTTCATATTTAAACTAAAATAGTGTATGATAAGTCAGAAATTCAAGCATTCACATTAGAACTCTGACCTACATATCATCTGGAAAGAAGAGGTTAACTAAATGAAGCAGCTGGGCAATTGAATGTGAATGGGGGCCTCTTTCTTTATAGGTTTCGCATGCCTCTTATGAGCATCTCATATTGTAAATTGGAAATGTAGTAGCTGGATTTAGAAACTTTGGAGAAATTTTTGGTGGGGAAAAAAGCCTATGGAAAGAGAAATCTTTCACTTTAAAGAAAAGAAAGATTCTTGGTTTGGGAGAGAAGATAATTATTATAATCCATCAGTTAGATCTATAATTAGAAAAAGTATTTTATTGGTTGTATATAGAATGCATAGTGGAATCTGTCCTATGTACAATTCTAGCATTAAGAAACCTACTGATACGTAGAAAATTCCTTTTTTATGAGGATGAAGGGGGAAAAAAAAGGCAAGAATATTCTTTCATACATTTCAGACTTCCTTTGAAGATATGTGCCAGATAATACAAAATAAACTGATATGGCCTGAGCTGGGAGCCTAACATTTGGATTTGGATCCAAATCTAAATTTTTCAAAGTATAGGGAGAACTATCTGAACTGAACATTTACTTTGTGAATAATGCCCAGCAAATGCTGAAGTAAAGAAGGAGGGAGGGAAAGAAAAGGATTTTGATTTTTCTGGGAAGGAAGGAAAAGTATATGGAGCTCTTTCTTTCTGTATTACTTACTCAAGTCCAAAATTATTGAGGTAGTGACATTTTTTTTAATATTATGCTATACATATGTGTGTTATGTTTTACCACTATTACTTTCAAAGGTGCTACATTGGCTTAACAAAAACTGCTACAAAATAGCAACACCAAACAAGTGTAAATCTCCTTAAGAAATAAATGTGTTATAAAGAAAGAATCATGAGAGATATATGATTGTGAAGGGCATTTGTGAGGACAAGAAGACTATGACCTTAATATTAATTGAATGCATTTATTTTCATCTTTTACTTAGCCTTTAAATTAAGATTCAGATTTTGTTGAAAACCTAATGATCTGAGGTGACTGCTACTTTAAAAATATGCATGGTTCAACTATTTACTTTAGAAAATTTTGGCAGACAAGTTGAAAAATTTTTTTTAAGTATCTTTTTATAAATGTAAAAAATGCAGGATGGCTTTATTACTTGGGAGAAAACATATTATAGTTTCCCTTGGCAGAATTCAAAGCCATGTACCTCAGGGTCCAGTTTCATGGTCTGCTTAAGCTGATCTGGCTGGAGGGCTGTTGTTGAAAAGAGCAATCCTGATCTGGCCACTCGGCCTCCCCTGTCTCCTGTGTTTCCCATAGCCTGGGTGAAAACTAACCCATTGTGGGGGTAGGGAGGCGTTCTCAAGGAACAGCCCGCACAGTAATTAGGGCTGACATACTGATGACATCAGAAGTGATGAGAAAGCCTTCATCTTTGCCATTCCCCAGATACAAGAACTCTCTATTTGAACAAGAGTAACTTGCACAAATATCTTGTAAAAGAAGCTGTTTGTACAGCATTGAAGGCCAGATTATTCGTGTCCTCTGTATAGTATAAAATTAGACCTTTATTAAGCTGATCTGTTTCCTTTCAGTAAATTACCCAAAAGGTACCATGTGTGGAAGTATCTATTCCCAATAAAGGGAAGCAGGAAATGTTTCTATCCTGCTTTGATCATAATATCCCAGCTTTGAATCTCCCAGATCTGAATCTCCCAGCTTTTTATCTTTGTGCAGTCATTTATGCTAATGTAAACTGAGTTTAAGTCATTATGAAATCAGTATGACAGTGCTTTGTATGTCAGTGCTTCATATTGTTCTTGGGGTACCCAGCCCCCTGAGCTGGAAGACGGGGATGGGGAGCAGAATGAAGCCCCCATAATCCAAGGGGAAATGGTTAGCAACCTGCTACACCACTTAGACACACACAGGTCTATGGGGCCAGACGGAATCCACCCAAGAGGACTGAGGGAGCTGGCAGAAGTGCTCACCAAGCCCCTTTCCATCCTTTATCAGCAGTCCTGGCTAACTGGGGAGGTCCCAGTTGACTGGAGGTTAGCAAATGTGCCACCCAACTACAAGAAAGGCCAGAAGGAGGATCTGGGGAGCTACAGGCCTGTCAGCCTGACCTCAGTGCTGGGGAAGGTTACGGAGCAGACCATCTTGAGTGCCATCACGCGACACGTACAGGACAACCAGGTGATCAGGCCCAGTCAGCATGGGCTTATGAAAGGCGGGTCCTGCTTGACTAACCTGACCTCCTTCTATGACAAGGTGACCTGCTTAGCGGGTGAGGGAAAGGCTGTGGATGTTGTCTGCCGAGACTTTAACAAAGCCTTTGACACCATTTCCCACAGTATTCTCTTGGAGAAAATGGTTGCTCATGGCTTGGACGGGTGTACTCTTTGCTGGGTAAAAAACTGGCTGGATGGGCCCAAAGAGTGGTGGTGAATGGAGTTAAATGCAGTTGGCAGCTGGTCACAAGTGCTGTTCCCCAGGGCTCAGTACTGGGACCAGTTCTGTTTAATATCTTTATCAATGATCTGGATGAGGGGATCTAATGCACCCTCAGCAAGTTTGCAGATGACACCAAATTGGGCAGGAGTGTTGATCTGCTCGAGGGTAGGAAGGCTCTGCAGAGGGATGTGGACAGGCCGGATCGATGGGCTGAGGCCAATTGTATGAGGTTCAACAAGGCCAAGTGCAAGGTCCTGCACTTGGGCCACAGCAACCCCATGCAATGATACAGGCTTGGGGAAGAGTGGCTGGAAAGCTGCCCGGCGGAAAAGGACCTGGGGCTGTTGGTCAACAGCCAGCTGAATATGAGCCAGCAGTGTGCCCAGGTGGCCAAGAAGGCCAATAGCATCCTGGCTTGTATCAAAAATAGTGTGGCCAGCAGGACTAGGGAAGTGATCCTGCCCCTGTACTCGGCACTGGTGAGGCCACACCTCGAATGCTGTGTTCAGTTTTGGGCCCCTCACTACAAGAGAGACATTGAGGTGCTGGAGCTTGTCCAGAGAAGGGCAACGAAGCTGGGGAAGGGTCTGGAGCACAAGTCTGATGAGGAGCGGCTGAGGGAACTGGGGTTGTTTAGCCTGGAGAAAAGGAGGCTGAGGGGAGACCTTATCTCTCTCTGCAACTACCTGAAAGGAGGTTGTAGCAGGGTGGGTGTTGGTCTCTTCTCCCAAGTAACAAGTGATAGGACAAGAGGAAATGGCCTCAAGTTGCACCAGGGGAGGTTTAGATTGGGTATTAGGAAAAGTTTCTTCACGGAAAGGGTTGTCAAGCATGGAACAGGCTGCCCAGGGAAGTGGTTGAGTCGCCATCCCTGGAGGTATTTAAAAGGCATGTAGATGTGGTGCTTAGGGACATGGTTTAGTGGTGGACTTGGCAGTGCTAGGTTAACAGTTGGACTTGATGATCTTAAAGGTCTTTTCCAACCTAAACGATTCTATGATTCTATGATTCTGTATCCAGTTGGCACAGAGGTAAATGGCTATAGAAGTGCGTACTAGGACAAAATTGCTTTATAGGCTCAATGTCAGGACAGAACACCAGCCCTTTAGGCAATACGTCTCAACCATCATTGTTCCTTTGAGAGCAACACCTTTCATCCAGAATAACTCTGGCTTTTACATATCAATTAGCTTTAATGTGAAAGAAAATACATTTAAATATTTTCAAAGTATTTGTTATTTTAATCAGCATTAAGATTTTTAATGTTCCACCCTTAATTTCATACTGTATTATTTTCAATATTTCCTTAGCCATATTTAATTATTCCCTATTATAGTATATGGGTTTTCTTTGCTTAAGCCCATCTCAGGCAATGATAATTCTGTTTAATGTACGAGGCTCACTCCTGGTTTATGACACTGGAACTGTAAGGAGACGTGGGCTTTCTTGGTGCCATTCCATTTGACCGGTAGTTTTCTCAGTGATGTCTGGCCAGAATACAAGCTCTGATGCTCTTTTGACAGAACCTTGATAGCATTAAAGAGGGTTCATTGTGTCTGAGAGACTGCAGTTAATAAGTGGTTCCCACAGCGCAGAGAATGTAAATTGTAACAGAAGGAAAAAAAAAAATTCCTGTTGTGTTTTAAAAGGGTAACACCTAAATGATGATGACTTAATTTTGGTCATATCACAGGACCTTAGCATGATACTGTCTGAAGATGAAAAACTGATTCTTGTTGAAGTAGTGTAACAGCAGCATACTAAAATTTCAAATACAGTATTGCTGTGTTTTTTAATTAATATTAGAAGACAATGGATTTGTATCTATATTTATGCAGCATTCTCACTGAAGTATTTAACTGCCTGAAAAAAATATTAGTGTCAAGAATTCAGAGGTAAGCTCTGAGGTAAGTAACTGTTTGTCTGCCTTTTGAATGCAGTCAGAAATCTTGTGCCTTCCCTTAATATTTGCTGATTATGGCAAAGATTTTTGTCTGTTATCATATCTGCTTATGGTATTTTTGCTATGCAAATTCTCCACATGGAATCACAGTACTGTGATGGCATATATATTACATTAATTGGTAACAAATGTAGTAAATAACAGGGAGAGGTTTTGCTGTTGAAACCTACTTTTTCAGCGTCATTTCTGAAGGAAATATAAACCACCTCCCACTTCTACAGTACCATTAGATACTACCAAAGTCAATGTAAGCAGAATGTATGCACTATGTAACAGAAAATATTTTGCTGTATCCTAACTATTTTAACTTGCTTTATAGCCCTGTTTCCTTCTCCTGAAGTTCAAGCCCAGCTACCATTTTCAATTTAGCTTCATGTGCACTCCAGCAATGCAAACTCTTGTTTTGTTTTTCATAAAAGTAGATCAGGGAATGCAATACTGTTCCTTTGGCACCAATTAAGAGAAAATGAAAAAACAGTGTTTTTGTCCAGTGAAGTTGCCTACACCAAAAGTGACAGCTCGGTTGTAATGTAGGCCTCCAGCTTATAAACGTGTAGGCAGGTAAGACATTTAGCATATCTGAGTACTCCCTTTGAACTCAATCAGATTATTCACTTGTGTAAAATTGCTCAACTGCCTAAATGTCTGCAGGATCAGGGCCTTAGATTGCAAACATAAACACCAAAGTAATTTCCCTCTTGCTGTGCCGTTTAGCCCTGCTCTCCCATTCAGTGCAATTGAAGTAGTGGATGGGACATTTTCAACTCCTATGTTCTATTATCAAAGGCTATAGTGGGAGTATAGGGGTACATAAACATATTTTTTAATTATAAAAAGTAGCTGAAAATATTTCTCTAGCAAGTAAAATCATAGTGTTAAAAAAAAACCTGAAAATCACCATCCAGAGATGAAGGGGACACTCTGGGGATCAGAGAAGTCCTGGTCATTAAATTCCTGCACAATTTCAGATGACAGGGTTTTTAAAGAGATGGTATCACATAGTCTAGGATCATATTTAAGTTTGTTGGCAAATATGTTTTCAAACACAAAGACTCCTGTTAAATTAATAAGAGAAAAGGAACTAGCCTTGCAAGCCAGATGAAATCCATATCTTTGTTAGCTTCTCCTTGATAACTTTGTAATATCAACTGGGTTTTCAGCTGTTAGGAGCTGATTGATAGTGCTTGTTAAGTCCTAGTTTTCTTTCTTAGTGTATCTTTTGACATTCTAAATATCATCTCGATAAGACTTGCTGGGCAATTGAATTCTGTATCTTAGAGACATTCACAGCAATAACTTAGAAATAGAAATGACCATGCTTTAGTTTTAAATTGTTTAGCTTTAATTTTTTTTTACTTAGGATCCCAAAGGCTGCTCAGATAGATCTTCTAGCACATACTAGTCATTCTGCCATGATTAGTTTAAAGCAAGGTCTTCATTACAATGAAGATATCATCTCAGAAATGACATAAAGTTTATCACTGTAATTTCATCCCCCATTTTCTTTGTGTACCAATCAGTAACTAATCTTATATTGGCCTTGGAAAATAAGATATTAAAAATAGAGAACACGTCCTTAGGATCATGTATTCTATAATCCTTTCAGGCTTAGTTATTTTTGAAGTTGCATGCCTATATATCTTCGATTTCTATTTAGAGGCCCTTTGACTCTTTTCTTATTAGACTGAAATCTGCAGAAAAAAAGATTATTTCATGTTCTCACAAATATGGGCTTTTTTAAAAAGGAATGCTAGGTACAGTAATTCATTTCAGTCAGTTCTCCACTGCCTAAAGTGGCTTTTAATGAATGCATAAATTTCCAAATACACAAATCATCTTTTAACACTGTAGTGTAAAAAAGCCTGTCTTTCTATAGGCAAGTTATTGAAGTTCATGAAGTAATCCTTCAATAAGCTCATATTCAGAAAAAGTACTCGGCTGAAACGGTGTACGGAGTAGTAAGGGAGGCTGTTACTCTTCAGTGTTAAATCTATGGATGCATCCTCACTGTGCATCTCCGTTACATACATGAAACTGTGCTGAAATATGACCTTCAGCAAAACCTAAAGATGTGTCTGAAGGGTAGGAAGGAGCTTGTGTCCACCCTTACTCTCTGCATGGACCCAAATTTGTATCTGACCATGTGGGTGCTAGAACAGATACTATGTATGCAGTCTGTTATCATGGCACCCTCCTATAGGTGACAAGCCACCTTTGTGGCTCTTTCTGAAAGAGCCCAGACTTCAGCTGCCACAACAACAGATGGGACTGCAGACAAGGGGTCTTGATTGTGCTTTGAACAGTGTGGATACCAGCAGCTGAGTTAAAAGCCTTCTGTTGGCAGAAATGAGGATGTGCCTTTCTGTGTCACGGAGCTGCTCACAGGGTTACAAAGATGCAGTGTGGGGTTCCAGGTGCCCTAGGAGCAGAGTGCATGGAGTGCTGCTCAAGGACATTCATCATGTAAAATGGATGCTTAAATGGAAGTGGAACCGATCACTTTAAAGTGTTAAAATTTGAAGTGGTTAAAATCTTATAAACTGCATGGTTTCAAAAAGTGCAATAACCATAGTAAGAGCTAAGCACTGCACAATATAATGCCTTCAGTGGTGAACACCATCTTTCAGAAGTTATGTGCATACTGGTATTAGTCTGTGTATATATCTCATGCATATCACAAGCATCTTCTTGTACCACTTCTATTTAACAACTCAAAAAATTCAAGAGATTTATCTCAATTTTCATATAGTAGCAAGAAAGAAGGAATATGCAGAGGTAGTCTCAATTGCAGACCAGAGCTCAGAGGTTCTTTTCTGTCCCTTCCGCTTCTTGAACCTGCTCCCTTCTCAAAATGATTCACCTTGGGCAAGGGGTAGAGGAAGAGGGCAGAGGACACTCTGCTTTCAAAGACAGAGCATACTAAATCTGTAAGTCAAGATAATAAGCTACAAAAGCTCCTTTAGTTTCTTTTTTTTCTTTATTAAGTGCATCCAACATGATTAATTGTCTTTTCAATTGTTTTTGAACCCTGGAAGTTGGTGTGAACAATAAGAATGACATTTGTGCCTTTGCAGGCACTGAAGCACTTCTAAAATACAAATCATCAACGAACTTAAATTATTTTATAGGATTTATGAAAAAAAGGCAAAAGTTGATTAAATGTTGAGTCTTGGGTGGTATTTAATTGGTAACCATTGGATTAGGAAATAGACTTACAGTAGTTTGTGCAGTACAAATGGGATACAGGCTGTAAACAATGAATGTTAATAAACTCAACGAGCACTCAATATATGGGCAACAGCAGCCTGTTTAGAGGAAAAGGAAAAGATTACTTCACTGGTACGAAGCTAAAAATGAAAAATGAATTATTCTCTGTAAGAAATATGATTTCTTGCCTGTCCCTTTGCTGTGAGCTGTGTAGCGTTCTCATGTAAAACTTTTGTTATGCTTGTGCTAAATATAAAGGAGGTCACGTTAGCCTCCTCAAAACTGAGGTGAGGAAAGGTGTTCACTGCAGTGAAAGCAGCTGGGACAATGCTGTGGCCTCAGGTCATGGTTAAAAGTTTCTGTACCATTGGTGGCAGATCTGATTTAAGAGTTCACAACCTGCTCCATGCTGCTGTGAGTAACTGTTTAGTTTGCCCTCAGTTGTCTTCATTTAAATTTTTGAATAACTCTTCTCACAAATGAATCTAGGGAAAAAAAAAAAAGAGAAGACTGAATTAAAGAAGCAAGTAAAAAAATCCTATGTAGAAAGCAGATTTCTCTGAAATGGGTTACTTTTAACCCAGGTGGGGTTTTTTCTTATTTTGGTTTGGTTTTTTTTAACTGCTCCAGTGATAAGTTCTAGCAGGATTTGTGGGAGTGAGAAGCATAGCACAGAGGATCTGATTCATGACAACAACATGATTATGTGGAGTCATAGTCTCAGATGCCTCTGAACACCAACTTGACCATGACCAGTTGTGGCCATCCTGTCACACATGACAGCGTGTTACTCCAGTTTGTCCGAGTTTCGGCTTGTGGCCAGAAGGCAAATGAGTCCTTGGAGTTTCTCAGATCTCAAAGCCGTGTGGGTCCTTTAGCTGAAATCACAGCATAGTTAGTTCCAGGAAAGATTCATACTCTGGTTGTGCCTATTAAGCAAAAATCTCAGCCTTGTGGAAGTGGACAGGAATGCTAGCCTTGCTGTTAATGTAATTAATTTTCATCCATTCCGCTAGAAAAATAGTGGAGAGCAAGTTAGAAACAGTACTATGGGTAACAGTGGTGATGCAGACTGAACAGATGAGCACAGGAGAAGCTGCATGGGAGTTTGAGTAGTGAAGGACAGAGACCTTGATAGACAGGAATGGGACATTTCAAGCTGTTGTCTCTTCATGTTGGAGACATGGACTACTCCTGCTTCTTTGGATTACTCCTTTTCTAAAAATATACAGGTTAATGCAGAGCCAGCAGTTACCTCAAAAAGAGTAAGAACTCTGTTGGGCTACTCTTTCTGGTGGTATCAGCTCATGGGCTTCTCATGGCTCAGTGTTAGAGTGAAAATAAGGAGAGATCCAGCTACTGAAGTGGCCTTTAAAAAAGAGAATGGTGAAAAGCAGCAGAGAGAAGTAGAAGGGAAAAGGAACAATAGTATTTATCCATAATAGTGACATTTCCAGTCTTTCCCTAGATAATTCATTTTTCCATTACTGAAAATGGTTATTCTGACTGGAAGAATAACTACAGACGGCTTTTTTAAGAAGCTCAAAAATATGAAATGAGCAAGCTACACTTTAATAGAATTGAGTCACTTCAAAGTATACATTCAAAGCCTGCTGGCAAATTTCTCGGGTGGCTGACTACACACAGCAAAACCCCCACATTTGTGGAGGTGTGGTTTAGCAGGCTACTTCTCTGTACTGAATGATGTTTGTATATTTGTCACTTCAAAGGTGATGAATTAGAAATATCAAGCATCATTAAAATCAATGGGAGTTTGCTCTTGACCTTACTGAGGCCAGAATTTTACCCATTATCGCCGATCTCTTTGTTCTTCTATTTTGTCATTTTGGTCTGCAGCTGTGAAACTTTTGCTAACTTATGTTTTATCTCCTATGTAGAATTGTAATCAGTACAGGATTGGCTTCCAGGGGAGCTATTCTGTACTCACCAATTTATTATCAGGCTAAATTACCTTTAATATGCTGACTTTACGCTACTTTGAGAAGTCCTATCACTAAGCATTTTTCCCAGTATAGCAAATGTAGATGACAAGATAATGTTGATATACCTCTTACTTGTCTTAAAATATAACTTTGATATGTGCATATATGTTGTTGTCTGTAGATTTGACAGGGTCTCTACGTGCTAAGATCAGTATAAGCATTAAACAGGGATATCTAAATGCACCATGTGTTCTACAGCAGCAAGAATCCTGTGGACAAGTAGCTATTTTCATAGAGCTTACTACAAATGAGCCTAGGGCACCCAAAATATGTGGCCAATTTTTTTTAAAAAAGACCTCTTCCGTTATTCTGAATGAAATCAACCTTTCTCTGGGAAGATGTTTGTTCTTCAGAAAAACCAGACAAACAAAAACAAAACAAAACAAATCACAAACAAACTTTAGTTTCATTTCAGAGCAAGTGACTTAATAGCTAAAAAAGAAAATACAAAACTCTCATCTCTTTTAGGACACAAAATCCATTTCCTGAACAGGTCTATCCCCAAAAAACATTTTCTTTCAGCTGTTGTTTCTTCTGGTCTCTCCAAAGCCACATCCACTTGTAGTTTGGCTTTTGGCTGGGAGGAAATGCAGTAATACAGCATATTGGTGATGGAAAACATGATGCAGCAATTTGTTAATGGGAGAGTATATTTTCATTGTATGCGAGAAGGATCACTGATTATGTGCAGTGATAAAGATGTAGGGTCTGCAAGGTCCTTTAAGCCCTCTTTCTGTGTAGTGCTAAGTTCTTATTTCAGTAGGAACTGTAGTAGCTCAAAGTCTTTCCATATTAGCTCTTTAGTGAACCTATGCAATCAAATGTGAAATGGAAAATGAGAAAAGTAATTAATATTACCAATGGCATTTGTTTAAATGTTGCTTTTCAAAAGCACTTTAATTACAATATGCTTTTCATGTTGGTTGAGTTCATTTATATAGGGAATACAATCATTAATTATCATAATTAAGACACCTGAATTCAGCCTGACTGGCATTCCTTCCACCCTGAGTTGTATCATTGTTTTATCTCTGACAGTTAGGTTTTCAATCAGATGTTATCTACTTTTTTCCTAATCATTAAGAAATGCTTTACTAATTAGCACATGAAATTCATCCTACATCAGACTGAATTGAATCAAGGTCTATTATCTTGAACAGTAAGACACTTCAGAATTCACAGTAATAGGGCATGAATATGTGATACAGTTCATACACATTTCATGAACCTCCACGTTACCGTTATTTTTTCAAGACTCTGCAATTAGTTATGCCATTTTCAGGTCACTTAATTCTCTCTCACTGTTTAACAGTCTGTTAGATTACAATGCTGTAAAATCATGAGTTAACTCTTCCTATACCCTGCTTTGCTGAGATATTTCTGCTCTCCAATAAAGATGCATTTCTGAATTGTTCCGTCATGTCCTGAGAAACAAGCTGCCATGTACAAAACTCTTTCCTTGAATATTGTCTTTTAGAAAAAGAGGACGTATTTTCAACTATTATGCCAGTTCTAATTTTAATTCCTTAAAATGAATGAGTAACCACAAGTAAAACAGAAGTTCTTGCCTTATCCCCAGGACATACAGCAATCGTGCTGAAAATTTAACCATGCTCCACAATTGATCTTCCACTGAAGATACTGTCATCATAGACAGAATAGGCCTAACCAGCTTGGGACCAATATAAACGTGATTAAAAGGTTTTAATCCTGTTTCTAGTAAACTGTCCTACATGCAAGGGAGGACGTGCCCTTGCCCTTCTCTGTTCTCCAAGGCACAGTTCTGTAGTTGTGAGCAGTTTTAGTTTGCCTTGATTAAGTAAGGGAAAGGATGTTGTTTTTTATACATACTTAGTGAAAAACTGCCAGAACAGATGGAGTTGTATGTTATGAAGGCCAGGCTATATTACTGCACAGAGAGATTAAAATGATTCTGTACAATATTAAGACTTCTCATTTATGTAATAAACCTTACTGAGTTAGTCTTTATATTCATATACTTGGCACAAATTTCAGATAGAATTTCTTATATGTGGATTTATTTTAAATACATGAATTTGTGTCAGCTTGCGAACACCTACTCTTTAATGGTTCTAAAAGGTACAAATTTCTCATTTAGGCAAAATAAAAACACAGAACCTTTTGATGACTAAAAAGTAGAATGATGTGGTATAAATGCTGGATACTTAGACATTCTCACAAGGCCTTATTTAGACACACACACCATAACAGCAAGTGGAAATCCTGCCTTTGTCTGGACTTCTTGTACAGCTACCAAAGCACAATGGATTTAGGAGCCAATTTCCATCACAGTAGACTATTACTGGGTTGTTATACTAAGCAATATCTAAATAATTCTTCCACAATCTTGTCATGCTATGAATGAGACATATTTGTGGATGGTGACAACTTTTTGAGGTGGAATAGCTAAAAGCCACTAGAATTGCTAGTGGCTTTTAGCTAGATATATCTTTGATAATCATATCCAGTACTGTGTATTTTACCATAGAAAGTCTGAGAGCTTCCTAGCTATGCTGAAGGAATGGTGCTTACTATTGGGAAGTAAACATGGCTGTGTAGCATTGGAATAGGACCTTCTTACCTCTCCAGTCCCTGTTTTGAGAGACAGGGGTAAAAAAAACATCTCCAGATTATTCAGGGTTTCCTAGTACAGAGTCATGAATGCTTCTCAAGCCATGTACCAAGATCTAAACTGTAGCTTCTAAGACAGGAGTGCACTTTTGCAGTGTGCATCTCAAGACTGTTCATCCCTACTTTATATCATATCAATTATCTTAAAGTAGTGTTGAATTTTTTTAAAGCAATGTATTTCTGACTCATAGGGGCTACTGGAGAAAAATTCTCTATTTTTCTATGTAATTGTACTGCAATTTTATGAATGAAAGGGCTTGAATTTGCAATCTCTGAGTTAAACAGGAAGTAGCTGGTAGCAGAACACTTCCCCAAGGGAACTCATAGCTTTAGAAGCCATTTCCCAGCTTGCTGCTTTAGAGTCTGAATTTCTTGACCTTAAGGATAAGCTGTAATGGGCTTCTGTTTCCCAGGACAGAACTGTCAAGCTTTAGTGCTTCAAGAATTCAGTTAACAATGTTCTTATTTAAAAGTCGAATAAGTGGCCAGCGTTTTACAGGTGTTGACTCTTTACAACCACAGTATCTTCAAAATAATTAATCAATGAAATGTTTAGAATATCACAGAGCTTCTGAGGTTACCGAAATACAGTCTGTACCAGCCCTAGTTACATCTTTGAAAATTTTAATCTTTTAAGTTCAGTGAAATGGCACTTATTAGTTCTTGGTAGCACATGTAGGATTGAGCCCATGAAGATGAGTTTGCAGAATCCTTTCCCTAGCTTTAGTCCTTTAATTTCAGTTAAAGAGTTACTGTGGTTGCTTAGAATTTATTCTTTTGGGGTTTCCTTCTGTAATAAATGATAGTTCATGTTGTACTTCTATATTAAATATTCTGTTAGAAGTGTGTCAGCTATCCAGATAAGAAATTACCTCTTCCCTGTTTTCCCTTTTTAACAAAGAGTTAGTGTACCAGCTTATATGAAGCACATTCAGCCAGGAGCAGGAAAAAATACCTCAATCAAAATAGCCATACTGCTGAAAATGAATGATCACTCTTGGGGGAAGAATGTAGGATGGGAGAAGAGCTGCATCATACAATTCAATAGAAAATAATGTTTGTATGGAAGCAGGAGAGTAGCGTATGATTTCCTTCCACATCCACACTGAGCAAGAATATTTTTGTAGTTCATCATTTCTCTTTAGCTGGTGTGTTCAGTTACTGCTCATCTCCCTGAGGCATTTTTATTAGTAATGAAGGAGACTTCACCTGAAAATGGAGTAGCCTGAAATTTGACAAGTTGGAAAAATACATTTTTATCTGAATGAAAAAGTGTAGTATTAAAAAAAAGGGCAGGGGGAAAGTAAACATATATTTCAACAGTGTCAAAAGGTTACTATGCCATTTATGGAAAACAGTGTAATTATGACACATAATTAATTAGTTAATTACAGAGGTATTTATTATTCTCATATGGGGAATCATAACATAAATAGTCCATGAATATACTTGGATTTTCAGATTCCATAGAATCTGAAAGCAAGTAAATAATGTTCTTTCAGTTCATGATCATGTATACTATAAGAGAAAGCATTGCCAAGGTGATGCACTGTGACTAGAAATGAGGAGATCTGGCTTTCCAAGAAGCTAGTTATGTACCTTTGGACCTGAAGACTAAGGGTCCTAGAAGTCAAAGATAAAATTTATAGTTGGATCTAATGTATGTATGAAGTTGAGGCACAAAACCAGTTTTCAGCCAACTACACTATGACTCGCTAGTGCTTTCATACAAAGGCTGTGTATAACATTGATTTCAGCAATTTTGTGAGCATAAAGTCACTTCCAGGAGCATCACTGGTTCCAGTATTGACCCAGCAATGAGAATGTTAACTAGAGTTTATAATATTTCTAAAAAATAAATTGTTTCTATGGTAGTGTGTGCTATTCCCTTTCCCATCATCTACCTCTGCGTCTTTGTTTCATCTTCTTGTTGTCTGTTATTTATATTTAGCCTTTTGCTTTCTATGACTGGCTTGCCTCTTAGCTCTCACCAAAATTCTCGTTTTGCAGAAGAGTATCTTATAAACTTGTGCATTTTGCCTTTAAAGCTGAATGTTGGAAACTAACATATTCCAAATGACAACTAAGCAGAAAAATGTCTTCCAAAATGCTACAGGTTCCCACAGTGGAAGGGATATGGAAGTGTGTTGTGCAATACATAGCACAAAGAGCGTGCCTGACAGTGAAGAATGATAGCATCTGGCTTCTGAGCTGCAATACCATCATCAAAATTGGTATTGTTTTCAAGTCAAAACTTTCTGTGTGAGGAGAAAGTTCTTTGTGTAATCTTTACTGCATAACAACAGCTCTACCTCAGCAGCACCGGGAGTTGGTAACGTAAGACAAATGGTTTCATAGGGACTTGCTAAGCTAGAAAGTGAGAAGGAAGGCAGAGTAAGCACACTATCGTTTTCCTTTAGCATTCTTTTATTTCACTCCTTCCCAGGGGCATATGCAGCCCCAATTTCGATTCAGGGGGATGAACACACCCCATCGTGTCACATCATGTTTCCATATCTCATGGCTGTAGGCAGGGAGAGCCATGCACTGTCTGGGGGCCTGTATCTGCCACACATAGTCAGGAAAACAGAGGACTTGTAGCACTGGGCTGGTTACATGTGAAATTCTTATCACAGCAAAGGGAGTGGGAATTGAAAGTAAACTGTTGGGCTGACACTCTCTACTGAATCTGCACTGTGACTTCAACCCATCCGCAGGGAGGAACTTGGACAGGAGATAACCTTGAATAGCAATCATAGCTTGGCCTTACTATGGGTAGCTTGTCTGTGGTCAATCATGACTTGTACCATTTCCCATTTATGACAGTTCCCTCAAGACAGATGTTTCAGTCTGTGCTCATAACTCATTTCCTGTAGGATAGCTCTATCATGAGTGTCTGCACTGTGATCCTTCCCAGAGAAGATGAAGAATCAAGCAGACCAATGGTGTCTCCTACCTTCAGAGGCCTATGTCTTAGTCAGAGCTGTGGCACCACATTAGTGCCATATTTTAGAATGTTGTTCTCCTCCCTGCTGCTCACCATCTTTTGGTAAATGCATGACTTCAGCTTTCCATCTTACAGACTTCATGAGCTAAAATCCATTGTAAAGGAAGGAAAATGTAGAAAAACAGCAAAAGTGCTACCCGGAATGCCCTTGTCTATGAACACATAAATACTTGATGTAAGACAAGAACTTGGAGGACAGATGACTAAAACTTCAAATATAACAGAGCTTAAATTAAAGTTATTTTGTTCTACAATCACAAGATGCTTATGTGTAAAAACAGACTTACAAGATTAAGAGATTGCAAACGTAAATTGCTTATGCCCCAATATTTCACTGGTTCCTTTCTCAGCACTCTAGTTTCCAACCCTCTTTTTACGTGCATACCAACTTAATTTTCTTACAAGTAGTTATTTTGTTTTGGTTTTGAAATAGGAAAATAGAAGGTTGTAGTAAGAGTAAATTTCATGTATTCCCCATCTCATATTTTTGTGGTTGTCCCCCCCCCCCCCCCCCAACAATCTCTCTCTGTCTCAAAATCTCTGCTAGTTGTGCTTATAAAGCAACCCACACATTTTCCAATAGTATTTCCAACTCTCCAGGATAATGTTTTTTGGACCAATATATTGTAATATTTAAGAGGAAGAAAACATCTTCTAAGAATTCTTCTTATTTTCACCTTTTGATGTTCTCAACTGCCTTTTTTCTGAAATCTGATGGGTTGCAAGACAAGATTTTAAGTATTTACAACCATCTCTAATAAACCGCTTCATGGATATTTATGAGGTGCTGTTTTAGCAGTCTGTATTATAATATTAATCAAAATCAAGGCTGCTGCTTGGAAACACTCCAAGAGTTAGATCTTTGCTGAAATCTTTCCAGGTATCTTTATTTTCCCTGTTCCTTTTGTTTTTTGTTGTTGTTAATTTCCACTTAAGTTATTTATCAGATGATATTTGAATACATATGAATACAGTTTTGACAGAAAGTCAGAGAATCCTAAAATTAATCTTTGTTTTAATGTTTATTCAACACTTCTGTATTTGTTTTCTGTTTATTTTTAAAGGAAAGGAGTAATATTAGCAGGAAAGGATACAAGGCACCCTGCTGTGCCACAAAAATTACATTGTACAAGTGTATTGCTTACAACTCAAAATGTCCTAGCATGTTCTGAAGACTTGTGTGTGAAGCCTTGATGCAATTTTCATATCCATCACTTAGAGGTCTAATGAATCCAGGAGGCCAACAGGTACGTTTTCAAGTACTCGCTTCAGGTTAAGGATTGTTATTTCTGGATGTTCGACTTCAGACCCTTAACTCTTAATTTTCAGGAGCACATGTCAGGCTGTCAGTGTGTTGAATGATTCAAACCTCCAAGATAGTTAACAAGATTTAGTGGGTATTTTTCAGATGTAGTCCTTAACAATTTTCACAAGTTCACAAAGGTAAGGGCAGGCCAACCACCTACCGGCCACCCAAGAAACTGCATGTCCTTGGTAATGTATGCATATATTTCTATGCTGAACATACTACATCCTTCCTTCTTAGCATGTTAACGTAAAAGTCACTCTGATGTGGTCAAACAGGATCAAGACCAGAAGTGATTTCTGTTATGTCTTGCTTAGGGTTCAGTACTCAGGCAAAACATGTGTGCTATTTTATGAATCTCCAATAATTATTGCAGAATTGCTGGGGATAGGACTAAAGCAGTTCTTAGTTCTCTGCTTTAATGTTATAATTTGCCACAAAATAATTGTTGTTGTATACAACCACACATGAAGACTCCATAATAAAACCAAAATCTACAGATACTATATGGGAAAGACCAATGATATATGAAATACACAAAACAGAATCAAAACAAAGCCAATTCAAAGAATAAAAGGTCAATCATGAAATATATTTCATTTCAAAATATTTTTTCAACTGTAATGATCTGAGATATTACTTGGAGCACGTCATTTGAAATCTACAATATCGTTTTTACTGCCTTTCCCATTGCCCTTATACTGCAGTGATTGTATTACGTGAAGTTATATTTAGAAATAGAGATTACTGAGGGTTAGTGCTGATCATTTCTAATTAAAACATTTCTGTATGTTTTCTTGATACATAGTCAGTTTTGCTATAACAAAGGTACTTTGCTACTCAAGTGTGAAACTTACCAGATTTGTGTGGACGAGTGTAAATTCATAAAGCACCGAGATTAAACCTCTGTGCATCATGTCAGAACCATCTGCTTACTCCATCCAATAAGCTGTAACAGCTGATCTATCTGATCACACAGAGACTTCCTCTATTCTTACCACAATGTTTTTGTAGAATCTAATACTGTAACATTTGGTCAATAGCTTTAGGGAATATCGTGGCAAATGTATCTGAGGGGAGATGACAAAGTCTGAGAAATAATAAATGTTGATGTTCAAACAGCCTTACAAGAGTGTTAGGAGTTGTCATAGTCACTCTCCATCTCTTATGAAGCTTCACTTAGTTCTTCCATATTGAATTTAACTCTAAGTCCAATTCTCCACTCCATTGCACTAGCTTGATGCCAGTGTAATTCCATTGACTTTCACAGAAATACAACAGTTTAAGACTCATGAAATAAAATGGCCATCACGCCTTAAGTCATATAAACAGTGCTCAATCCACTATTATATTATCTGCTAGCCATTTTGGACAGCAGCATCACTTGGGAAATGTTACTATTCTTAGCAGGCTGATAACAGGCCATCAGTCCCTTCTGCAGCACCATCCTGAAGCTGAGAGCTGTAACAGAGTAAATTGTTAAAATCAGATATAAGGAAAGAGGAGGTCTCCAAAAGACCAGCTAGAGAATGGTGGAAACCTCAGTAGAAGAAACATGTCTGTCTTTATCAAAACCTCAGAGGTTTTTTATTCCTGTTGTTGAAATCAGGATATTCTCATTAATGTTGTAAAATCAAGTTTGACTGAAGTTTGGGGCTAAGGAAGAGGTTATGGAAGTTGCCTTCCACAGTTGACTGTGGAAGTTGCCTTTAAGAGAGTGTGGAAGCAAGCAGAATATGAGGGCAGGAAGGAGGATGTTGACCATTAGACTTACATGGAGACTTCAGGCATAGACCTTGTGGTCAGTGATACTTCATTTTGTGCACTAGATCATCTGTACTAGAATGGCATACTCTTTAGCTATTAGAGATGCAGGCAAAACAATTGTGGCTTCTATTGTGCAGAAAGCCTCTGGATGGGGTAGTTTTGTCTGGTCAAGTCCACTTCTACATGTAAAGACTCACTTTTGCGGTACTGAAATGGCACAGGCATTCTTGCAGATCCTCTGCACTAAGCTGAATTTCATCCTAATAGACTGAGTGAATAATTAAACTTTAATTTGCCTGTGCCTACGTTTCCAACACTACAAGTTTGCAGAGAGAGTGCAAACACGGTATTGTCAGGAAGGTTATATGCCGAAATCTGCTCTGATTGACTGAGAGTGCATCAGCCTTGATGTATTCTTGCAATATTTTTCAGCAACAGAGGGAAAGAGAAGGATGCATTACATCAGTCAAATTAACAGGGCAAAAAGGCAAATACATAAGAAATGTCAGTTCATTCTGCAGATACAGTTCTTGCTGAAGTTAAAAGGAGGGAGTAAGGTGGGCCATTATACCCATTATTGGTTTGCCATACAAAATAGGCAATTACTTATACTTCTGTTGTTTGAGACAGTTTTGCTGTTTTCCTATGCTGAACTGTTGCGTTCAATTCCAGTGGTATACAGTTCTAGCTGGTGTGCTGTAGAGAGCAAGCAGAGAAAAGGCTGTATGCCTGAACTAAAACAGCAGCCAGTAAAATCTATTGTGTTTCATATCTTTAAATAATTCTGATTTGTAATTATGGAAGTTCTTTTATCCAGTGTGTCAAAGTGCTTTGAAAACAGTTAGCACAGCTTTCACCTCTCCGTAAAGCAACTGCACAGCATAGGTATTACTTGCTGCAATATAATATCAGCTCTTGGAAATTTACCTCAGGTACACTTAAGCTGACAGCCTAGTGGTCAGTGCCAAAGAGGTACATCGCCCGTGTTTGCATTTTCCAGATGCCAAGGAGATGAGGCAATGCTGAGTGAACTAAGCTCTGCTGCACTTTGAAAGCTCTGTGTAAACTGGATAAGAAATCCTGAGCCCAAGCTACATATTCAAACTGCTTTCTCTACTTCCAAGTACAAATGACAGAGAATATCTAATTCCTTTCCTGGGGTTATCCAGATTGGTACTCACCTCTTTGCGATAGGATGAGTGTTTCTGCAGTTTATGTCCCCTGTGGACCTGCCTGCAGGATGTAGCCTGGACATCACAAAAAATGGCTAGATTTTTAAGCAGAGGCATTGCCATCTCAGACTGCCTCTCAATAATCACAGCATGAAAAACTCTAAAAGCAGAATCCAGGTAAAGTACAGTTCAGGCAACAGGGGGCTGGTTCTTAACCTCCTCCTTGCTCTTCTGACCCAGAAGGATGTTTAATGGGAGAGGGCTTTGGAGTGGATCTCCTGCTGAAGATGAGGCCGCTCATGCACTTCTCGAGCTAATTTCCCCTTCACTTTTGACTGAGGTGTTGGTAGCCTAACGATTGCACTAAGTTCCGTTAATGTGCAGAGCACATTCACCCTACATTCAGAAGCTAGCTGCCATGGTCAATTCTCCCTGTAAGCCATTTGGAAATTCAGCCTTTTTGCTTAAACACACTGCAACGATATCAGCCTTTTGCGCAGTTCATATATCAGGCTGCTGATGCTAAAGGGGTGCATTTTGTCCTTGATGAGCCTGTTAAAAACAGGTGCTCACCCCAGGAGTTTAAGATACCCTAAGGTTTTGACTTCAATCCAACAGAATTAAGAAACGTTAAAGGAGGATCTGCATCTTTAAAATAGACCTATTGTGTCTCCGTGTTGTAGATAAGCTTCAGTCAGTATAAGAACGGGGGAAGTTTCACTCCAGTAAGAGCAATGCAATTTGAAATGCTGGCAGCTGATAAGTGCAGGTGAGGATAAAGGCACGTCTGCATCATTCACTTGCATTACATTTGGAATATATTTTTCTTTGTTGGAAAATCCTGCAGATATAT
Organism: Ciconia boyciana; assembly: GCF_034638445.1. NCBI lineage: Eukaryota > Metazoa > Chordata > Aves > Ciconiiformes > Ciconiidae > Ciconia > Ciconia boyciana. The sequence goes on along the minus strand of NC_132942.1, from coordinate 38,744,849 downwards.
GCACCCTTCTGCTTTTCAATCCACATTATCTTACTGCTAGCGTGCTTAATTATATCCTTTCCACAAAATCCTCAGTTTTAATATTCCTTGGAAGTATATTCTACCACTTCTCCCTAAAATAAAATATCCTAAATATCTCTCCAGGCCTCCAACTCGAGAGGCCTGTGTTTATACTGAAAATGCAAATGAAAATGTTTTTTCTTCTCAATGAAGACACCTCTAGACCACAAGATTATGCAAAGTCCTGTCCTTATATCATGATAACTGCATTTTCTGCTTCTGAAAAAACCTGATCCAAAGGGCCTTTCCACCCTTCAGTCAAAACAAACACTATAGTTGAGTGATAGCTGTACATGAGGAGGTACAATTTGGAGATGTACTGTCTATTCATTCTGGTAAATTCTCACATTTTCCCATATAGATTTTGTTCATGTTTCAGTCATGCAGGGAGAAAACAATGCAGTGAGCTTTCATTTACACTACCTGAGGTCCCTTCCAACCTACATTATTCTAGGATTATGTGACTCTGTGTATCTTTAATTTCACTTATTTGCATTGAGTTTGGTTTAACTCTTTGATAAGGGGATCCTATTCAAATATATTGGTTTTGTCTATTTTGAGTCTGAAAGTACAAGTAATGTCAAAATTTCAGTTGAACACATTTGATTATGCACTTTCATAAAGCTGGTGTTGTCCTATAATAAAGTCAAATGATCACATTGATTTTTGCCTGGCATCCAGACTAACTCTTAAGGAATATATGTAGTAATTGATTTGTATGCTAGACTTGTTACAGGGTTTATTTTCAAAATGAGATTTTGGGGTAGGTTATTTTTTGTTAATTAACTATATTTAAAAGGATTTATGTTATCTTCTTGTTCATATAAACTGAATTTTCAATGACTTCTACTAAAATGTTAGGGGAACCTCTGCCATAAATAACGCTTCTTGTAACATTATATAGGAGTCTGATAAATTCTTATTTTTGCATTACTTCTCCCAAACAAAATCAAATAATGTGGTTATCATTTGGGATCCTATTGTTTTAATGACATTTTAAGGACACCAGCTGAACATGGTTTTCAATTTTTTAGTTTAGGTCCTAAATTTTGGCTCTTTGTTAAGCAATTAATTTCTGCTTTTACTAGAACCTTTTGAATAAAAGTGACGCAGATTTCATTGAGGAGTAGCCTTTATATCATTGCCTCTTCATCTTATCATTGCTTGGTCGTTGTCTCTTGCCACTTCTTCTGTCCCCTTCTGTAGTCCAGGTGGAGAGCTATGGCTAACCTCCCATTCTTGGAGCTGTATGTGTCTGATGTAGTTTATCAGTATGATGACCAGCTGCATCTACCATGTGGGCTCCAGAGTTTCAGAACGGCTGCAGCTGATGGAGTGTGTGTCTTTCTTTGCCCAGCTACGTCCTGACTTTTGGCATTTGTCCCAGTGAGAGGGAAGGGAGAGAGCTCTCCTGTGTCAAGTAGTAATTGCAGACATGTAGCCAAACACCCGGTCATTCAGTGCAGAGCTGAGCTGGGTGTCCCTGGGCTGAATGCTAAAATAAAATCTAATCATGTGGGATGGGATTTTTAGAGACATTTAAGTTCCTATTTAGTGATCTATAGGTGATTTGCATTTATTTTTAAGTGATCATAAAAGCTCACAGTGCAGAAATCAGATGGTTTTTCAGAGGCACGTTTAAGAGGCCAAATCTGTGAATCTTGACAACATTGTAAAGCAGCTGAGAAACTTAACTGCATCTTTCAGTTTTTAATATTGCTCTGACACTTAGTTCCAATGGATATCAGTTGTATGTAAACATGGCTATTAAAACTGCAGTCTCATCCTTCCTGTGGTGGCCTTCCTATATTTATCAAATACTTATGTGGTGGTTTCAGGAGATGACAGCACAGGAAAGGAATGACATCTAACAACTGGTTGATAAATTGGTCTAATTTTTGAAATATCTGAGTTTCTGACCCTGATTTGGCAGACTTCATAATTACTTTGCTCAGGTAATTCAGCCTTTCTGAGCTTCTGTCACTCACCTTTAATGGAAGCAATAGCATTCTTCTGTCTTGGAGAGGGGAAGGAGGATACATCTGAAGGATAGTAGTAGTAAAGGAATAAACCAGGTAATATAAATACTTGATTAAAATAAAAATTTAAAAAAGCAGTGACCAGGTTTTGAACTGGGCTTGCATGGGCCAACAATCATTTACATATTTAAGTGTCTCTTCAGGGAGTGACTTTAAAGCTTGTCACCTGCAACTGATATACACGAAGTAGGGCTATGTTGTAAGGATACTTCACATGTATTGAGACAATTGTTTAGTCAGCAAAACATCTATGTACTTCTGCAAGGTAATCAACCCTTGTCTTACTCAGGGGGCTGTAAAGACTTACACATCACTTGCCTCTGGCCTCAAAGAGAATTAGTGACAAATCCAGGTTTACAGTCCACAGGAGGATTCCTGGCCCCCAGTGCTGTGTTTAGACTATTGATGACATCAATCATAGTGAAGGCACAGGGCAGTTGTCAACCCCCCTATGGACTGCTGTTTTTTAAAGATAGCCAACACCAAGTCACAAGTACTTGAGCTTCTTTGCAGGAAGAAAGAGGTCTAGCCTGCATTCTGTCACTGCTGAAGAAAAATGCAGTGCATTTATCACAGGAAAAAAGTGTAGACTTAAGATTTAGGCTTCTTACCATGTATAAAGAGTTGATGTATGTTATTAGAAACTACTTGCCTAGGCTGTATTTCATTTAAGATTTTAGAGCCATCTAAATCAACTTCTTTAGCTTCAGGAAGATAAAGATTGTAAAACAAATTATCTGAGCATCAGGAGACCTACCATGTTGATTTATACCTGCTACATACAGTAAGTATGTAATTCACTTATAAATCACAAAGCCGATGCATATTTTCAGAATTATCTGGGTATTTGGTTAGCACAACTTTAAATGAAATAATACGAGCACGTGTTTACCTTTTGTAAGGCAAGAAAGAACCACAGGCAAACAAAAGCGTTAAAAGTTATTAAAGGTACCAGGAATACAAGGCCATTTTTCTTATGTTGTCAATGCTTAGCAAGTAAGCATCTGTCTGCTGAAGCATTGTTCATAATAATAATATTACCTATATAGATCAGGATGTCCTACCAAGAACTGAATACATTTGCTCTACCTTTATAAGGCTGTAGTTGAGAATCAGATGGTTCTCCAGCTGACTGTAACTGGACATCTGGAATGAATTTCCTCACTACTCATTTTAGTTGCATTTGCACGCGTGAGAATTATTTATTCAGAAATACTCTTCTGGATATAAGCAGGAGCTACAGAAAGAGATAAAATGACTATGTGTCTCAGTCATTTAAATAGAAAAGTTGTCTGAATTGTGACATTTCTTTAGCTACCATACAGAATCCCTTGCCATGCTAACTCAAGACCAAATACCTGTCTTGGTTATAGCGGTCAGCTGGGCCAGAGATACCAATCTCTGCAGCCAGCAATATGTCAGAAGATGATGTGGCTAAAATCACAGCCTGGTTGTTTTTTATTTCCCTAACTTGAAGGCAGCCATTTACAGCTGATCCGTACCCATTTCTCAAGTTCACTGCTCTTGTTTCAATGCCTTGATGACCATAATCCTCTTAAAAAAAAAAAAAGGAAAAGAAAATATAAGTGGTGACTTTAACATGGTTGTTTCCTAATGTCTTTAATCTTTGTTTCTAAAAGAAAACATAGAAGTGGAAGGGAAAGGAGAAAATGTATTCATTTTTTTTGCCCCTAGGAATTAGGTGTTAGGCAAACCTGTAGCAGTATTTAGTGATCTCTCCATTTTCCCTCTTCCTTAATGAACTTGACTAATTAAGTACTACTGACATTGTCTGTGGAGCTCTTTGTCAGTTTTCTCATAATTCTCTATTCATAGGGAAATGATGTATGTGTGTGATATTTTCATATGGCTGGCTGTTATGGTCTTTGTAACACCCCTGAAACAAGCCCTAATCATTGTCTTCCTTATGAAGCTATTGTGCTAGACAGCAGAAAAACTAACTGAATTCTGTTTTGCCAAGAGCTCTCCTTTTAAACAAAAATTTATATTAAAGAAGTGTAAAGCTGTGCTTTAAGAGTTAACATCTGAGTATAGTAGGGTCTTCATATTTCCATGGCAACAGCTTAACATGATCAGTAAGTAGAGTGGACTATTTTGCTATGAGGCGTCATTAAAGGAAAAATCATGCTGGGAAACACACATGTATCATAGAATAAAATCTCTTCTCCACGGTTTTGAAAACAGCCAATTTTTTTGTTGCTCCATATTGATACATTGTTTTAAAATTGCTGGTACATTAGAAATGGAAACAGTAATTTACATGGCTTTTAATTACAGTTTTTGTGATTGCAGTGATGTAAATTTAAAGGAGCAACTTTGCAACAGAGGTAATCTGACAGCTGCCACTAAACCTCTTATTTACAATATGTATCGCCAAATACACTTATTTTTTACAGCAGCTTTTTGTTGCTGGTGTGTTGCATAGTTTTCTGTGGTGGTAGGGATGGGCTCAGCTGCTGGTTTAGTCATTTCTATTAAGAATATATTGATAGCTAGCGCACCAGCAGTGGCCAGCCTTTTCTGCCAAATCTATTATTTTTAAAAGGTCAAAGGTCTACAGTGAATGTGATGGGACAGATTTGCTGTTCCTCTTTGCTCCATGTGTGTCACTCACAGGGTGTCATGGGAACATAAGGCATCTGTAATTTTTTTCTGGAGGTTCTTGTTAATGATTATTACCTGAGTCCTACCTCACATTTTGAAAGCAAGCAGAGGGAGTTGCTAGAGCATGCTAAACTGTAGTTATTCCTCTTTGGCATATCACTCTTTTGAACATGGTCTGGAGGGAGCAAACACCTGAAAGTTCTGGCCTATTCTCTACTGTCAACCTCCATCCAAGTCAGGGCACTCTTCCTCATCTGAGGGTGTGCACCAGCGCAAGATGTCAAGCGTTATTTTAACATCCTGAAATGAGCTAACCTACTTACAGACTGTACCATCTACACAAATGACTAGTTCACCCCATGCCATATAGAAAGGGGTAAAACAGATTTTTTATTAATCTTTTCTTATTGCTGCATGAAATAAATCTGGCTGTAAGATTTTTTTGGCAAATGATGGAGTTCCTTATTGTTAACTATCTGAATGTTGGCACGGCAAAGCAAGTCACTTTACTTTCCTCTTCTTTAATTCCAGGTCCTTTTTTTGCTAGAACTTTGAAATCTGTTTCATCTCTTCACTGATACAATGTTCTTTAGCCCCATTTCTCTGTGTTTTCCAGGTTATGTCATGTGATATAGGCTCCTTATCAAATAAAGCTGCCATTTCAGTTTTCTTTTCTCCTTCCATTGATTCACAAGGAGTGGACACAAGCTGCAGTACAGAACACTCCAATTATACAAGATAAAACTTTATCATCATGAGGGCAGTCAGATATGGGTCAAACCCATGATCTCTGTCATGGGTTCAAACTGTCAGAGCAGGGGTTCAGAGAGGAGTATTTATTCTTGGAGATATTCAGAACCTGAATTGATATTCAGCAACATTACCTAGTTGGTCCTCCTCTGAGAGGGAGGCTGGATTAGACACCTCCAGGATCCCTTTCAAATGAAATTATTCTACAGCTGTGTTCAATAATCCTGTTCAATACTAATTATTTATTTCCCATACTCTTAATTTTAAACTTAAAATGCATTACAACATGGCTTGGTCTTATTAAAAATTGTATAGTGGAATAGAATATGGAAGCAAGTTTATTTGGTAATAAGAAAACATGCCCAGTTGTGATTTTGCCAGGCTAGGGCATGCATTAGTGCCTAGCTGTGCTGCACTGTGTAGAGGAAACATCATGAGGCTGCAAGAGAGATAAATCAGTGCTGATACAAAGGGTGGGAAAATAAAGAGAGCAAGACCAGTTACAGATTGAACCTTGCATGTCAGTCATGATGAAAAAGTCTTCCAGAGTTATTTGAGCAGATGAAGAAATCATGCATGAAGATGTCAGTGTGTCTTTGACTGTAGAACATGAAAATCCATTTGTTTTAACCTCCTTTTGCCTCACTTGAGTATTTCAGCAACAAACACTTCTTGGCAGAAGCATTTTACTATGCATGTCACAGAGAAGACCTAACTGGACCTTCTCGGCACTAATGTCTTATAAATAATATTATAATGGAGCTCACTTAATACAAGAGTCAGAATGTGGTAACTGTGGAAAGTTATATTCAACAGAAATAAATAATATTATTTCCACTGCCAAGAAAGCAATAGTGTGTCAATGGAATCCATAAATCAGGTTATGTCATTGTCACTTAATCAAATTTACCTTGACATGATTTTACTAAGTATCACCCATGTGTTACCTAGTGTCAGCAACTATTTGCATCCTTATGCATAACAGTAATGCAGATGACATATAGAACAGTCTTGTATCTTGGACTCAAAATATATTTGTCACATCTTATTGCTGTCATTTGGCACATAATATCAGACCTATTAAAGTGTAACTCTTAATAAAAAATATGTTAAGATAAGGGTACCTCCTTTCTTTTCAGTTATATCATGGAGGAGTGAACATGGAAGTTGCAGTCTCCTTGTATATTACAACTGTGTATGAAGTACTGGTAAATCCAGTGGGGTTGGACAAAGTCTGAGGACAGGATTGTCCACTAAACAGAGCACTGACCCAAGTGGGATTCAGGTAATCTCAGTTTTGTTCTTGATTCTGCCATTGTCATACTGCATGATATTGCATAATACTTTTCATCACCCTAATGTTGTCTATCCCTTTCTGTAATTTATTTGTTTTATCCAATTAGATTGTAGCTTTAAAGGGACAGGGACTTTCCCATGGGTTTGTACAGTGGCAAGGACTGTAGCTGAGACTTCTGGAATATACTATTGTATAGATAAGAACAAGCAACAGTATAAAAGTATATACACAGACTTTGATACTCTCCAATCCATACAGATCTTGTCAATTTCTACACAGGATCTTTGCTCAGTTCTTCAAAAGTAAAAAAGTTAGATGAGATTTTTTTTTTTTCTTTTTTTTCTTTTTTTTTTGGCACAAAGCCGTCTGAACTTCCAAGACTGTGCTTTGCTGATTTGAGCCCATTTTCTTTTCAAAATAAGGACTGATGCTTTTTTCCTTTTTTTAAAATCAAGCATACTTTAGAAGTATTTCAGTTTCCAAGACAAATTTTAATGCCTTCTAAAAAGCTGTGTGCTGACCCCAGGCCTATAAAAAATGTTTTATGTAGGCCGTCATCTAAGGGACACATTGCTTTTTGTAAGAAAATAAAAAAGGAGGCAATAAGTCGCAAATCCCAAAGCAGCTAAGTGAGAGTCGAAGAAAGTGCCTTGGGTTTGCAGAAACTGTAAATTGTGGTTTAGTGATCCTGCTGGAACCTAAGGGAAATGAAAAGAAAAATTGCTGTTAAAAATAATCAGAGGGAAAAAATACAAATAGTTGCGGGGAATGGGTTAAGGGTGACAAGGTGACAAGAAATTTCTGGAACGTCTGCATTCTGAAAATATATGTCCATTACCGTAAGCATTCTCAGCACCTCTGCAAAACAGTATCAGAACCTTCCTGGAAAAGGTCATGAAACAGTGGGAGCTGTGACAGGAGAACAAGAAAACCAGATGCAACAGAATTACAAGGCAACAGAACGCAAACCACGAGCATGCCCCTCCTTCTGGACATGGATCAAAAGCAAACACAGATGCGACCGCATAAAAAAAGTTACAAGTTTTTGCCAACTCAGCAGGGGGAATGCAAAAGTACAGCTAGTGCTATGATGCCAGGCATTGTTGTGGCTTGGCTGGCCATGAGAAGATCTCCTAGAACTCGTGAATGGTAGTATTATTCCTTACTGTACACAATCCCTATGGCTCCAGAAGGGAATCCAAGGTGAGGCAATTCCAGCAACATGCTAACAGAGGCTCTCTGATATACAACTTGCCATCATAGACTGATACAGGATTTGAACACCAAACCTGTTATAGTTCTCAATTTGCATTTGTTGAATTTTATTTTTGTTCACTGCTTCTAGTATGCTTCTGTAATGCTGCCTTTGAAAGTGGTGTTTGCTTTTAATAGCAATTATGGAATATTCAATTTCTGTGTATTACAATTCTGCTGAATTTTGTTCAAAAATATATTTCATATAGTGTTGTTTTTCTTTCTTGATTGGGAGATCTGGCCTATAAATCATACTTCCAGAACATGTAATCATCTAATGAACTTCAAATTTATAACTTGTGAAAACATGTGCCCTTTCAGAAGGAAAGACGTGACATTTATGCAAATATTTCTTCTAAAAATGAATTTGCTGTCTATTCATAAAAATGCAAGGAAACTTTATCTCTGTGGTTTCCTTGTTCTAATTCATTTCACAAATGAATTTAAGACAGCTAGCAAACTGAGAAAAAATTATCCTTGTTGAGGTCTTATTTCATTCAGTTTTAAATATTAATGTATGATGTTGCATCGTTATGTAGTACTCTTCACAAAGATGATATAAACTGTTTGTTAAAGAAAATATGAAGCTTCTGAAATGTCTTCTCATAAATGTTTACAAGAGAGATCATAGGTAGAATTATAGGCAAGGAAAATGAAGAATAGATGAGCCTAGGGAATGCTGGGATAAGACATGGTTGGCAAGCATCCCAAGCTGGATTTCTAGATGATGACCTTTTCTTTCCTGAAATTATAATATTTTTGCATTTCTAGGCTGCATGATCCCATGATCAAAATGCCTGTATCTTGATTCTGTATATGAAGAGGATGTGCATAGTGAAATATATAAAATCAATGATGAAAATGGATGGAATTTTTCAGTGCCTCTACTGTGATTCATAAGAATTGCAGATATATGAAGAAGTCCTAAAAGCCTAGAATCTTGCTACCATTTGGCTAGTAGAGGCACAACACATACAGTACTAAAACAGAGTAAGGATACCTTGACAGCAGAGCAGAGAATGGGAAGGACAGGCTTAGGGTCCCATCACACAGTTATGATTTTGGGCAGCAGTATGGTGCAAAGGGTTTTACAGAGAATCTTTGCATACTGTGTGACTTATTCGGAGTGCCCTTCAGCTCCCAGAGCAGCCTAGGCTTGTGCAGATAAATCCTGACTTAAAGTCTCCTTTCCTCCAGGGCTGCAAATCTCTAAGCACAGATTCTTCTGGCCTAGCATGCAAAGCTAAGGCAAATTTCTTTCAAAATCTTAATAAAAAGGTAGTGAAATGAAGCTTGCTGTGAAATTCACTGTGATAGAAATAAACAAATCTTAATGGATTTTCTTAGATGTTCTCTTTGGGGAATTGCAAGATAACCCCATATACACATTGTTGGGCTTCCGTTTGTTTGTACCCTGCTCCACTAAGTTCACTCTGGTCCATGCAAATAACATCTTGCTTACATAGTTCAGTGTTACCATATAAAGATTTTATTGAGTTTCCTTAACTAGATTTGGGCTTTATTATCTGTTTGCAAAATGATAGGCAATATTAATGCTGCTGTTTTCTGCCAACATACAAATTATACAAATGTATTTAATTTCATTACAGCAGTTGAATTAATTGTGTATAATATGATATTGAGGATTGTGCTACACAGGAAGAAAAGCAAATTAAGGTGGCAATAAGCATAATTGAAATCCTTTACTTGTTTAACAATTATTTTTTGCACTCTCTTTATATTTGTTCTTCATAGTTTTGGTTGTCCTATTGTTAATTCCAGCAAAAACAAGTCTTCCAGATTTGTAGCTGTTTTGACATGCCACTGTTAGCTCACTGAAATGTGACAAGTACAGAAGAGAACTTCTGATTGGATTCTATTGCAGTATTATGCTATGCCTACCAGTAAAAAATGCAGAGAAAATTGAATCCTAAAATTATCTGCTTCTCTTCCATTTACTCTCCAAGCCATTTCTTCTATTTTTCAATTATCATCTGGTAATAAATGTGTCATAGTGCAAGATGAGACCTCAGTGGAATACAGTAACACTGAAAAGAGAATGGAAAATTCAAGAATATTCAAACTTGTTTGGATGCAAATTTGGTCATTATATTGAACTGAAAGGTATGTGCTGTAGAGAAGGGAAGTAGCAAAGCTCTAGAAATTTCCTGTGCTAACGAAACAGTCCTCTGCCACATCTGCCACCAGGCACCAAGACATCCTTCTTTCCAAATGAATTTCCTGTTCCGAGACAGACTATGAGGTTTATGAAGCATTTAATTCCCTCTGAGTGTTTATCTGGGAATTAGGTGGGGTACAGACATTGGATAAAAGCTGTGTCCTCTGGAATCGATGATTAAATTTATATTGGCTCCTTTACACAGCCAGCATGTCTGTTCTTGTACTGATCCCCTAAATGTATGAATCTCACTCTCCATTGTTAATTTTTCTTTACCTGTCTCTGAATTTGTCACCAGGAACGTCATACACAAGTGAACTTCCCATCCTGCTGTTAGTCTCACCGTCTCCTAAGACATTTGAATTTCTGAGGAGGAATCTTGAGAGAAGAAAACAGTTTTCAGATTTTCCATTTATCTGTAGCCTGAAAGGAAAATGACTGTAAATTCTGGAGCTTCTGCAACTAATTCTAGGGGGAACAGTTTGCCGGCATTTGAATCACTAGGAACCAGCTTGTTGGGACTCTAGACATCATTTAACCTAACTGTGCAGAACTCTCAAAACTCTCAAGAGTACCCTTGTATGTTTTCAATATGCTAGTCAAGGCTTAATGGCAGTTACCCATTCCAAATGTGTTTCTGCCTAAAAATGCACCAGTTTTCCGGAATAACAGTGTGTAACTGCTAGGATGCTGGGTTGCAGTCTCTCCATTACTTTATTGCTGGAGCTAGATAACTGTGCCTTATAGAAAGGATCAGTAACTTATTTTATGTGGCTACCATTGTGCATATGACACATCTGCACATTTCCTGATCTCATCGTGCCTTTCCTCTTGTTCTTTGTTGACTCTAGTTGCTCAGCTCAGGAAGAGAGGAGCAGGCCTTAACTTCAAAAGGTCAGTTCATTTCTTGAATCTTTTGCTAAATCTGCGAAGTTGCCAGTTACAAGCCAGATTTAATAACAGTTGAGCATATGATTTTTCTGATGAGCTTTGGCAAGTGAAGACGCTGATACAGTCATGGCCCCTCCACTCCCCTGATACTTGAGGATCTTAGCTTCTTTATTTTTTTAATGCAAAAGATGATGTTCTATAACATCATCTGTAAGTTCATCATCTGACTGAGGGAAGGATAAGCAGCATGAAAAGAGCTGCCTAACCTGTAGAGATTGCTGTATGTTATACACTGGCCATGAATAAATCTGAGCTGCAATTCAAAAGAAAGCTCCTCTGTTAGAAGAGGCAGGGTCAGAGGTAGCCTACAAGTGGAGGTCTTCAAACTAATCTGGAGATGGCACTTGATAATGATGTGTCTGTGAGAGCAATAAGCTGACAATTAGATGTCGTAGGAAGTTCTTTGTATGTCTGAACTCCAAATGTGCTGAGTTTCTGTATGCATGGATAGTGAGACTATACACAGGTGAACATAAGGACCTCATCTGATCAGGCAAGCTATGGTCACTGACAGTGCAGCTGCATCAGTACAGATAGAAAGTTGTGATCATGTAGGACAGCATGATCTACCCAATACACTGGGATGTGGAAATGCAGATTTCCTGGATAAAACCAGGATCTAAGAATCTTTACATGCTATTAGATTTTGAACTGTGTATAACTGTCCTGCAGAAAACTGGCTAACATTTTTTTGTGTGGCTGCACATGAGGAAAGTGCAGGAACAGAATAAAATTAATCTTTTGGGGTTTGCCTGTATTTCTCGTCAAATTTCCTATCGTATACATTCAAGATAAATCAAATTAAGAGAGTAATGTGAAAATAGTATAATATTGCTTGGTAGCATACTGGCCCACTAATTTCAACATAGGTATTTCTGACTCATACCATGTCACTGAGAGGAGAATTAATCTAAGACATTTTATAGAATACATGTGTAAGTTTTGAGACGCTTCAGGGCAAACCATTTGAAGTCCAGTATTTCCAAGAGTGGAAGCTTAGTTTCTTTAATTCTTTCAGCACTACAGAGAGTGAGAGTGAGCATAGAATGAGCCTCTAGAGGAATCCATAATTTCCTATGAATTACATTGTTACTGATCTAAAATAAAACCAAAATTAATTTGAATAATATCTTTTACATCTCTTTCCAGAGGAGAACTATTGTTAGATTTGACATTCCTAGATATGTAAATACTACACCTGCATCTGATTAGTTATTGTTTTCTTCCTTCAGAGAGTCTCAGACCTCTTGTTCACTGCTTCTTTACTGAATTTGAGAATCTTCAGCTAAACTCTTAGAAATCTCGGAGGACAAAAACCAGTGATGAGAATAAGTAACTTACAAAGTGACCCATACTTCTTTCCCCTGCTAGTCATCTCGGTTATACAGGGATGCAAGAAAGGGATGCATTCACATCAGCCAGAAGAGACCACATGGAGAGCTAAGAAAATAATTCAGGCTATGTCACTGCCTTCTTCTGCTATGACTGTTAGATGTGGTTCTCTGTCTTGTAACCTGGATAAAGTTAGTTCTCCCTCAAACAGGCTATTTCTTCATTTAGCCTAGTAAGAGACAAGTTAAAAGGAGGCAACCCAACAAAGTCCTTGTCCAATGCTATTATCTCTAAAGGCTCATTGTAAAGGCTGATTTTTATTTCATTTAAAGCTTCCAGCAGGAAAACTTCACACAGTAAGGTTGGAAAGACAGCCCCCTCTCTATTGTTCTCCACTTTTGATTTGCTGTGAAAGGATGCTCTATTTTAAGAATCATGATTGTCTTCTTTTAAGGGCAATTTTAGGACTGTTCTCTTCAAGCAGAAGTAGATGGAGGTGGAGATAATAAATCCAGCAAAGTACATTATAAAGGCCTAATAAATGCTAGGGCCGCAGTATGTACTTTAGCCTAAGGGGATCAAGACCATTCTCTCTGTGTCTCTCTTACACACACACATTCCCTGATCATAACAAGATGAAATACAGGTTTTATTGTATTTATGTGACAATTCTAGCCTAGATCAAAAACAGGGAAATGGAACAAATAGGCATCTAAATTAAAATAAGATTTTCAAATACTTTAGCAAAGCATTTTTTAATCTGACACCTTTAAGCCACTGCCTCAGCAGAATGGATCTTGAGAAGAGATTAGTTTTCACAATTTGCTACCACACACATCTAATATTGTTTAAACGAGATTTGATTAAATACTTTTCAGGCTTAAAAATAACAGGATTGCTTGTAGAAGTATAATTCTGAACATACCTGCTCCACCTTGTTAAGGGTATGGGTATAAAAAATGATGGGAATGTAGTAAGTATGTCTGGGTTCATCTTAGAAAGAGTGGACTTCTTTGACAGCATTTCCGGGAATTTCCTGTCAGCCCTAGATGGTTCCCCAGCTTTGTTTACTCTGATTTTTTAATCAATCAACATTTTACTAGAGAATTTCAAAATGACATAAATGAAAAAGTAAACTCCTTTTGCTTAAACTCTGTCAGCAAAAAACATCACTTACCAGGCAGTTGCAGACAATGTTAGCTTGTACTTGGATTTGTAGAGAATGGAAAGTACCAGAATCTAGCAAAAACACCACCCAAACACAAGAAGCAATAAATAAATAAATAAATAATAATTTAAAAAATGTAGAATTTCCAGGTCACAGCAAAATGAAAAGTTTGAGTTCTGAGATATTTATATAAACTAAATACAGATGGCTGTACATTTTTGTAAATACATTGCAGTCAAATGCGTATTGCTCCCTAATGTCTTCATGTCGTGAGGCTTGAGGGGTGCTTACTGTCCAGGCATAACCTCATGAAGTCTCTTAACATTGGTGGTACTGACAAGGGCTTCACCAAATAGAAAGTTCTCAATTTTTTCCCATATTTAATGATGTTCATAAACAGTAAGTCCTTTCCATGACTTGTGTAAACTTCTGAAGAGAAAGAGCATAGCACAGCAATAGTTTAAACATTTATGTGATAGCTTCATTAATGCATTTACAGAGGAAAAATCTTCTTGGAAAGTCAATATCTAAGTGTTCTTTCTTTCCCATTTATTGCAAGCTTGAGAAAAATAATCAGAAAATTTTAGGGTACTTGAAGATAGCTTAAAAGGTATGAAATAAAAGCAATTAGGTTCAGTGGCAAACTATTTGTAAAGGCTGGCATTTTTGGAGGGTTCTTGCTGTTTGAACTTTCAAAAAAGTTCAGCTTTCAAAAAAGTTGTATGAAAGACTCCGATAATGATGTCATTTGTGAATATTTCTGGAGTCTCTCCATAAACTCTTGCCTTAAAATGCACCAAAACTTTCACTTTCACTGATTTCTAAAGTGAAGTTATGAGATACTAGAATCATTCTGTGTGCACATCTCAGTATCCCCATTCTACAGGTTCTTTTTTATTCATTCCTTTTGCAGGACAGTTTTGCTTTGATACATTTTGCAGAAAGGCATGACAGAAAGGGTACAAATGTCCTACCTGAGTACCGGAGCAGGAATATAAAAGGCTCTTCCTTTGAAGAACACAGTTAAAGTTGTAAATTACAGAGTCCAGAATACATAAGATCTAGCTCTCTGATGCCTTCTTCACCATCCTGTTCAGCAGCTTATGAATGAGGATATGAAAGTGCAAGGAAGAAGAGCATAGATATTGAGGCCCAAATAGATCTATGCCAGCCACAGTGTTTCCATGTTTGTGTTGTACTAGAAAATGGCTAGAGAATGTTTTATCTGTGACATTTATCTATGAGTCATTTCTGTATCATACTGGAAATCTCCTCTGAGGAAGCCCATATTTTGTCAGCAGAACTCAGGAAATTAGTGCAGCGCAAGTGATGAGGAAACCTTAACGTCACATCACCTGTCCCTCCCAAAGGGAGGACTAGGCACAAATGAAATGAAGTGTCAAAATACACGAAGGCTACACAGTATTTTATTCCCAGTATCTTTTTTTAGTCTCCAGCTGATGCCTTTTTATTGAAGCTTCCCTTGAATTTTTTCAGCATTTGTCCTCATCTTAGTGTATCAAAGCTTTGTTATATTGGCAGTGTAAAACACACCTCTTAACAGTAATCAGATTTGCTTTTGCTTTTGTGTGTCAGGAACATCATGTCTTTTTTTTTTTTTTTTTTTTTGAATGATTTTGCTGCCCAGTCAGACCATTAATCAGTCAATTACTGATGTTAAGCAGGCATATCTCTAGAGAATGACCCTTTCTTAGATAAAATTTTGATTACCACACAAAACTTGATCTTGTAAATAGTGATAACATAACCTCTTTTTCTTTTAGAAATCTACGATTCAGCAATAAGTGGCTAGGGGCCTACCATTAATCATTCATGAATATCAGAAAGAATATTCAATTAGAGATGTGCCCTGGGACACTTTAATATTTCCAAATATTACATGTTCCGGGTGACTTTAAATAGTACACAGGTGACACATTTGACTTTAGGCAGTAAAACAACAAATAAGGCAAACTGATACAAAGTGATTAAACTGGATACAGATTTTAAATACCTCTGAATTAATTTTATATTTCTGATGTGTCGGGATGATGTTTGCAAATACCATTATTAGATGTAGAAGCCTTTTTTTCTTTTCTGTTTTCCTTTGTATATAAAAACTCAGGTGAACTGATTAATGCACAAGCAGATGGATGCTATTCAGATACCCAGATATTACTATTTGTATACATATGAATATTTAATTATGTTTGTGATTCCAGCTTGATTTGACTTGCTTTTGGAGAAGGGATGAAGGCTTTTCATTTAAAGTATCTTTTTTTATTTCACATCACATTTTACTCCTACATTTGGCAGATCCTTCTTTTCTAGTCACCTCAGCTCCATGTCCTGGGTGTTCAGGCTTACAGCACAAGCAGTGCCAACCTTGGCTGCCTTAAAGTAAAAATAAAGAAATGTCAGGTGTTCAGATAGTTTTCGAGGTATTGTTCTACTTCCGAAGATAATTTTCCTGCAATGGATAAAATAATCACCTAATTCCCATACTTGTGATATAATGAGTCTTCTTAAAGAGTACTATCACAAAAAGTTTTTTTTTCCAAGAGAGTAATAACTTAATCTCTGGAAAGATGTATCCTTTTTAGGATTTTTTAGGAAGCTTATGGGACTTAGATACTCTGGTCCAAGTATTACAAACAGTGGCATAGTGGTAAATAAATCAATGACGCTTCTCTGTTCAGTGGGCATAGGAAATAAATCAAATTCTCTATCTCTAGAATTAAGATGGGAAAATTCCATTTTATCTGCATTTGTGCTTTGCTGAAGGCAGTCAGACGTGTTACAATAAGGTTTTTTATTATGACATTGCTTTTTTATTATCACATTGGGTTTTTATTTACATTGTGACATTGGGTTTTATTCACATTTTTAAAGACATTTTTATTTACTTTTTTGTTTACATTTTTTTTATTATTACAATGACATTACAATGCCCTATAAAATATTTTGGAGAATGCGAAGATGCACATTCTGAGAAACAAATTGATCACATGCTCTTAATAATTGGAAAAAAATTTGACAAATGTGAGGCATTCCCAACCATTTCTTCCTTGAGTGTGTTCGCTCGATAAATCTATCTCTATCTTCTTAATGCTCTGAGAAGTGTAATTAGTATAAGGTTCCCCTGCAAGTGAAAGATGGATAGGCGTGTGGAGAATTCAGGAAAGGAGGAGAGGAAGGAGGTATTAATGTTGAGCAGGAGCAGTCTACAGCAGCCGCAGTCAATTTTTTGATCTCAACAGCTGATCGTTAAAAGTGTCTGAGACATTCAAATCATATTTGCTGGAGTAAACTCTTCCCACCAATATATATTAAAGGCACTTCTCACAACTATAACATTTCTACATTTCTTTTAGGACCAGATAATGAGAATGGCTGAAAAAATGAAACTTTTGACTTGATATTGAAAATATAGTTTTATTTTTAATGACATCAAAACATAAATCATATTGTTTGCAAGAGAACCATTTTGAAGCATTTTATTCCAGGTTGTTGAAATATTCTATTCCTTTAAGGGCAACCCATTTGTTTCAGTTATACTGAATACAAATATTTCAACAATTAACATTATTGTAAAAATTTAAAAACTAAATATTTTGTTCTGATTATAACAAGCCATTTCAATTATTTTCTTTTTAGAATGTCACTGTCATCTCAGTTCCGTGAAGCATTTTGTTTGGCAAACTGGCATTTACTAATGGAGGTACATTCCTCCACCATGCAGGTCTTTTGAACTTTGAATCATTCCCCTGCTTTTCAGTTAGAAAGGAACATATGGGAGAATGTACAAGGCAGTTAAAGCCAGAGATCCATAAATCTGAAGGGTTACTGCAAGTGCATTATTCCAATTTTGGTATATTCATATATGTGATAGATTAATCGGATATACCTTGACAAAATTGCAGTTTGAACTCTACTGTAAACATTGGAGCTATTCTTGCTGATTAAGTTTTCTTAAATAAAAAAAGGGCAAAAGAGAAGGCTAGAACTAGGTAAGAATTTAATCCCTGTCTTCAAGCAAAAACAGAGACCTACACCTTGGCTTCCTAGCCAATATGTGGGGAGAGTAAGAGATCCCCTAAGGATGGTACAAAACTCCCCACAGCCTCTGTGTAAACAGCGCAGTTTATTACAAAAGTTGCTTCTGGCATGCTCCTAGGAACTCCAGACTGGTGGTGCCCTCATGAATACAAAACAAGGGCATGCCATACTTATTACCACATTTTAGAAGAAAATAGTCACTGTTGGCTTCTTTGAGCGAGTTCTAGAGGTGCTTCTGAATTTTGAATCCCCCGTGGGACTTTGCCAAAGGCCTGGCTTCTTACTCTGATGGGGCTTATGTGGGATTTAGGTGCTGAACTCAAATCACAGCAGTTCTGAGCATTCGAAAAAATAAATGAAAATTTAGAAGGAGATGCACATGGAGAAATTAGGCATTTCCAGGATTAGGTAGCAGCTGGATGTAAAAATTCCTGGCTTAGATTTTTACATTTAGATGCATCAGTTCTGCCCACATCCAATTTTAAATCTGACCCTGAGACTCCAGCCTTCACTGAACCCAAACATTCCAGGAAGGAAATAAAAAGAACCCAAAATGTATTACTTTTTGAAGCATTTATCCAATTGGTCTCATGATTTCTGAGAGCTCATGCTACCCTGTTAGGCCAAGGAATAGAATATCTGCTCTGGAGGAAATCCATCGGAAGCTTGTATGGAATCATTTTTATGGGTTTCTTTCATCCTTTCCATCTAACTCCTCTTTCCCCCTTGAAAGTAAACCAATGGGATGGATATATGTTGTCAAGAGGAGTTTTCGTTTTGAAGGATGCAAGATACTGCACACTGCCTGTAGTCATTCAGCCTGTCACACACCATAATACTGCTCCGTGTGCATGGAACAACATAGGCTGCATTTGTCGTAAAACTTGCCCCCAGGCAACTTTCCAAGCATACAGATAAAGGCAATTCATTTGTGCCCTGATCATTATGACAATGTTCTTCAACAGGTAGAAAGACAGACTGATTTTGTCTTGTCTGTGATGGCCTGTTTAGTATTGATGGCAAAATGTTAGTGCTTAATGATGCCCATAAATGCCAGTGAAACATTTTTTCCTTGTCTCTTAGGGTCTTCAGAAGTATAAATATTCCCCCATTTTCTTTTGTTTTCAGAGATACAGATAATATTTCGATCCCTGACAAGTACTCAACCTATGATTGAAAGTGGAGAGGGTGACAAGGTAGTGGCTGCTAGATATAACAAGTGATATATTACTTATATCAGAATATCACCTGATGTTTTTATAAATGGCCTTCATTTCCACAAATATGGTTTCAATTCTGCACTTGAAATTTGGGTCAAGGAGTCCCATAATTCTGGAATATCTGCCTAATTTGAGAGTTATATTTTCTGTCATACTACTGCAGTAATAGTTCTTCTGCTTAAAAAATTAATCCATCTTAATTCAAGAAAATATCAGCTTGGTGGTAATCTCTGGCTCTGTATTATGCCCTCTAGCTTCTCTTTCTTTCTGGCAGGATGACAATGTCAGAATTAAATCATGTCTTTGGCCAGTGATTTGCCTAGCTGCAGCTCTCTGAATGAAAGCCCAAATCTTTTTTTATTTCTCCATGTTCCAAATTTTTTCCAGCTCACATGATTTTCTATATATAGGGAATTCAAAAAGAAGTAAATTGATGAATATCAGTTAGGTTAGGTCTAGAACATGACATAAAAGGTAAGTTTTTGTAAAAATAAGAGTAGTGGTGCCTACTTGTATCTACTCTTTTATGTCCAGTTTGGGTTGTTTCCCTTTTTTGTTTTGGCAGATGCTGAGTAGCATCAGGTCACAATAGCATGAGGGATCAACTGCTTTATTTAAATGAATCAGAGATCTGACCCTAGCAGGTTGACTCTGTTTTCTGACCTCTTGCCATTTCTCACAAATGAGGCACTCTTGTGATGGTTGGAAACCTGTCTCATGGCTTTGTACATCACCATTTCTGGCAAAAGAAAACATAGGCAAAGGGTAAAGGCATAATATTTTAAGAGGTTTTATTATAGACCACATACTGTTAAAGACAGGTCATTGCCCAGTCTTCTCTGCTCCTTGGAGTTGTATGCAACATGTGAAGTATAGGGTCATACCAACTGCAGTATTCATAAAAAGGTTAATTGCTTCTAAATAGCTAAGAGTACAGTGTCTTACCTTGCAATCTGAAGGCCAATGAGAGTGTTCTCATTATATAGCACCTCTTACTTTCCTGGGCTTCATTGTGTATGTCTTTACTAAAATTCCTGCTGAGAGAGTTGCATGGTTAGCAATTTTTGTCAGAACATTCTTCCTTGTATTTATTTGGTAGCTGAATTTAGTTCTTAATAAAAGACACTTGTTACATTTCCAACAGAGCTTTAAAAATGCTATTACTCCAGACACAGTAGTGAATACTCTCTTTTCCTTTTGTCAGTGAAATTAAGGATGCAACCAGAGCTTGGATCATGAAAAAAATAGGGAAAGTAGTGAGCAGTCCAAAAAACAAGAACAGGGGTTTGGACTAGCAGTGATTTTCAAGTTGTTGGGCAGCATCCTCTGGGAGTCTCAGGGCCACTTGCAAAGGGATGAGAAAAGGAGAATTTAAAAAAAGTAAAACTGTTTTTTAGGAGGCTTGCACTTACTATAGGAAGGTGTGAATTTCCGTCAGAGGTTTGCAGCTAAAAAAGGTTTCCTCCGAAACTGGTAGCTAATGATGAATGTGTTTTCTTCATCTTTTATTCCACGCTGTACTCTGGGAAAAAAAAGCTGTCCCAAAAAAGAATTTAAACAAAATTCAGAACCTGAAATGCGAAAAGCAAGATGGCTAACAGTGGACTAAATCAGATGAGCATATTACTATAATGAACTTAATTACATGGGGAATTTATAATTATTTTATATTGCTTTTAAAAAAATCTGGTGTTGAAGACTCTGCAGGGAACGAATAGTCTCAAAAACAAACTGCTGGTAACATTTAATACATGCACCAGAAGAACAATTATCCCCTTAAGCTTTTGTAAAAAACTGATGAAAGAGAAAAACAGGGAAATAATACACTGTATATCATAATATAGTGGTATGCTTAATTGTAATTATTAAAAAGGAATTTAAAATAATCTGCTATCCCTCCCTGCAGTTTTGTGCACATTCTGAATACTTTTTAGCTGCATTATCTTGTACATAAATGCATAAAGACATGTATCAGCCTTTATGTGTGAATAAAGATGAGTGAATTAATAGCTCTTGTCTTAAGCTAAAGCTCTTCTACTGTCTAAATCTAAGCAGGTATTAAAACTCGAGGGGCCAGATTCTAATCTGTTATGCCACTGTAAATTAAGAGTGATTCAAAGGAACTGAAAGTGGTGAAACCTAATTTCACAAAGTGTAACTCAGATTTGAATTTGGCCTTAGGTTCTATGAGTTGCATCATGAGTGACTGCAGAAGTATTATGTGTTGAGGAAGAAAGTGTTTCCCCTGAGTGACTGTGGCAGAATTAGCCCCCAGGTATTTGGTTACGCAAATTTGAAGTATTAACCTGTCTCATTTTCAAAGTTTCCTATTTTGTATCTGCCCAAGGATTAGGCAGCTGCTCCACTGACTTTATGGTAATCCTGAGGAAGAAGAGCTATGCATTTGCTTGCTGCAAGTTAATTGTGAACTTAAAAAACCTACTCCCCATGCCCTTCCTCTTAAAAACAGATATTGCAAATTTGTATTCACTCTTTTCCTCCTTGAATTCTGCACAGTCGTTATGAGCTTTCCAATGGCATCCTTGGGGTTTTACATTCATCCTAACATATGGCATGTATGTGAGTCTCTTCTCAAATTTATTTGAGTTTATGTGTGATTGGGAGCAGTTAGCTGGGTGAATTGCTGAATCATGGAACAATTATGGCAGGAATTCTCTGGTTTTGTGTTTTTCTACAAATGATATTGTACTACGTTGCATTCACTTCAGTTCTTGGCAGGACTGCTGAAAAGTAAGTTACAGCCATGGCCATCTGGTAACTTTTGAAGCAATTTCCCTCACATGTTCCTGTTGCTTAATAATTCTTTGTTTACTCTATACAGGTAACGTGATCTTCAGTCTCAGCAAATACAGTCACCATTCCACTGTCTTTCTTCTTTTGTCATTCTGTTAAAGGCTAGTTTCTTACAATATAGCCTAGTCTGACTTGGGGAAAAGGTGCAGCTGGCTCCCCCACAGAGAAATAGCTTTCTGTAGCTTTTCCCACATCCCCAGAGAACTGTTTATGGCTGCAGTAATTCTCTGCAGACTCTCTGCTCCCACCAAAAAGGTGAGGTCGAAGACGTGCTCTTGCTTTCTCCTTGCCAGACAAATGTCCCAGTCACTAGTACTGGGTGGGAAATGGCAGCGTTCAGAGGAAAGCTAATCATTTGCATGGATGTTAAAGACAAGAGGAAAAAATTGTGGAAGGAAAAATTATGAACGTTTATTAAATGCAGTGGACCCCTGTCTCAGGACACCTCCGAGCTAAAAACATTTGAGACTGAAAAATATCTGGGAAAGTATTGCTATGTGCTTGCTCTGTGTCAGCTGCTTTTAGAGATGAGACACTGGGTTAGAAAGACCTTTGGTTTGTCCCGATGTAGTTCCTATTATGTTCATACATTGAAAATCAACTTCTGAAATTGAACTAGAAAAAAAGCAAAAATTAAAGAAGAGTCATCTGCCCATCTCTGTATTTAAACAGGCAAGGTTAATTGACAATTGACATGCATTTACGCTGCTTAAGCTGAGCTGGAACAATACTTGAGAACTGCATTTCTATGCTACATCCTTTTAACTTTCCTTTTTCTTCATTCATCTAATGTCAGATGGAATTTTGGTTTCTTTATACAACTGGTAAGAGAAAGTTTCTGCCTCTCTCTCTTCCTTTAACTCTGAATTTAACCTCAAAATTCCTTAAGCACCTGTCCAGTAACATCTCCCTGA
This sequence comes from Ciconia boyciana, assembly GCF_034638445.1. Classification (NCBI taxonomy): domain Eukaryota; kingdom Metazoa; phylum Chordata; class Aves; order Ciconiiformes; family Ciconiidae; genus Ciconia; species Ciconia boyciana. The sequence continues at coordinate 38,722,187 of NC_132942.1, read as the reverse complement.
ATAATGTGCCAGAAAAACATCTCAGTGGTGCAGCTAACACAAAGGTGCAATCATGAAAAATAGGCTGCTATTTTGTGGAGCAGAAGACTGGAGTGCAACAGGCCATCTTTCTCAGTGTGACAGTTTGCACAGCAACTGGAAATTCTGTCCTCCAGAATTCAGCTAAAGACACAGTAAAGCCTGCAGAAAAAAATATCCCCCCTATTGAGATCTGGCATATTTGCCTGTTAATTTGACTCAGGTCCCACAAGTTTTGTGTGCCTTAAGTGACTTCAGACATGGGAGTTTTAATAGTAATTAGCAAGCACTTTTGCTGTTAGTCTCTGACATTCTCTTTCCAAAGCCACACTTAGCTAGCAAAACGGGAGCAAACAAATGGACAACACAGGATTGAAAAATACACAGTGTACAGAGTTCACCAGTATAAAGGACTATTTAAAAAACTGTCTGGAAGATGCTCAAAACAAATTACTCACCTTCCAAAATCCTCAGGTAGCCAGACTTATCAATCCAAAGGGTGAACTTTGAGGTTAAAATAATGTGATCCAAACTGCATGGAAGATAGATAGCTGGTTGGGAAGGAAACTTGGGTTGAAATAACTTCAACTGACAAGCCGTTATGCCTCATCTGATCCCACACACATCAGGATTGGTCTTGCATACATATCCTTGTTTATCTTCCTACCTCCAGTATGTAGGAGTTGCTTCCTAATTTCTATCACGTCCATTTGATCAAATTTTATAATGGCAATTTCCCTTTTCAACATTATAGTATGATATTGTGTTAGTGACTTTACTGTTTTATTAACCTGAATAAATCCTGCCATAATAACAGGTGTTATAAGCATTACAATACAATTTACATAAGAAATTTCCAAGCTAACAAGAGGACAGAATGGCTACCCCAATGCTAACTCATGGAAACCCGATCTGTGCTCAATATATTTCTTTAGGACCTTTTATTTGTTCCAGAAAGGATGAAGGGTTAGCATCTGGTTCAAGGACTGCTGCTGCTGTAAGGACCAGTGCCGTTATTAAGTCTAACAATTCTAAGACTAAATTTTATACAGTGAATAGAGTATAAACACAGGTCGTCTTGGGTTGTGTGAAACACTGGAATTCCTTATTCCTTGTTAGGGATAAATAATTTTTGCAGTGCAGAGAGGAATAAGGGAGAAGGCACCATTTTGAATAAGGAGCAACGAGTAAGCAGCCCCAGTGAAGAGAACTATGCATGAGTCACAGTGTCTCTCTAAACTCCCAAAGGTATTATCTTTATTTCAGATTTAAACATGCAGGATTAATTTGGCTATAGTGGATAGCAAATGCAGGTTTATTTGTCTCCTCTTCCTCATTTTTCCATTCACCCACTTCACCATCATGAAAGGATTTAGTTGTACAACCTTTTTTATCTGTGCACATCTTGAAGAACTTGCACAAGACAGCAACAAAGTGCCATCCTCCCTCATGTTTCCATGTAGTGGTGTATCAGCCAAGTCACCATCTAGTTCTTGAAACAGCTGGAGTACAGCAAAGAAAAATGCCACTAAAGGGATAATGGTGGAGTACAGTTAAAATGATGAAAATTAAGGCACATTTTCCTAACAAATTTTCCTAATGAATAATGCATTTACTAATAAACAAAAGGGCTGCCAAGGACATGACAGATTGGAGATATAGCACTTGAGTTATTGAAAGTGGCAGACGGGTCACAACTTTTATTTATGTTAATAGCTAACCACCTGTCAGATAAATTGGGAAGTAGATCCCTCCACAGCAATGCCAGCAGGCGCCTTTCAGAACTGTGAGAAAGGACCAAGAGGACAGACAGCCTAGCTAGCTATCGTCCTGGCAGCTGAGAGATGTCTGTTCTTTTCTCTTCTAGTTATACCTATGTGGTAATATCTGCTGATTAAGAAAGGACTGAATACTCTGATACTGGTTTTGGTAGATACATCCCCAAACAGCCCTTACCTGCTTGTGGCAAACACAAAATTTTACTTCTTCTTGGCAGAGGGGTCATCACCTGCAGTGTTGAATACTGACACGCATAGCTCTACAGCACACACTGGAAACTCATTGGTACTTATTAAACATTCGGCAGCCCAAGCATTGCCCTCAGAGATAACTAAATCTATTTTAGACTTAAATTATTTGGAGGATGACACTGTATGGCACTACTTTTTTTTATGTTTGCAAACTTGTATGGAACTTTAAAGATATTTCTAACACGATATTCCATAGTTAAAAGAAAAACCAGAACCTATTTGGGTTCACAAAGAAAAGAGATCTCCCTTCTTTGAAGTGATCCCATAGGTGTTTTCAGAAAAGGAGGTACACTCTACATAGTTCTCCACTTAATTTAACTGATCAGATAACTGATCCATTTCTGGCAGTTCTAATTTCCGTTTCCTCCTCTGCCTGACAACATTTGAACCTACCCTACCATTAAGGACTTACAGGATTGATTTTCATCCCACTCTCCACTCTGTTGAAGCTATTTCACTTTACATAGAATAATTAAATACTTGGTAAGCCACAGAGAAAGAGAACAAGAGTGCATATTACCCTGCAGCCCAATAATTAGTGCATTCTGATATAGCTGTCATCACAGCTACTTGTGCCTACTGTTCTGTTTAAAGAAAGGCCTTTAATCCAGCATTTTCACTTGCAGGTGATGCTTTAAACCCTAGACTATAGCAATACTAGCTATCATATTCATTTATATCCTGGGATTTTTTTGAGAAGAATTTGTTGTTGAAGTTATTTCAAGAACAAACTCTAGATTAATTCCAACCATCTCTAACTACCGTAGGTGTTTAAGTAAGGACAATAGTTTCAGAAACTCTTCTTCACAGAATCACAGAATCGTATAGGTTGGAAAAGACCTTTAAGATCATCGAGTCCAACCATAAACCTAACACTACCAAGACCACCACTACACCATGTCCCTAAGCACCTCATCCAAACATCTTTTAAATACCTCCAGGGATGGTGACTCAACCGCTTCCCTGGGCAGCCTGTTCCAATGCTTGATAACCCTTTCGTGAAGTAAAATTTCCTAATATCCAGTCTTCTTGTACATAAAGGAAAGAGACAGACATCTTCAAAGCATAATTCAGGTCTTAGGTAGTTCCACTGCTTTCTGAAAGTGTCTCTCTTCACTGACCATATGAGAGGTTTGGGTAACATTTGTCCTTTGCAATTCATTTTAATATGATATGAATATAAGGGGTTTTTTAGATTTTCTCAAATTCATTCAAAGTGCACAAAATATAGTTGCGTCCACAGTACCTTCTTGACCTGGGATAAGGTACTGGGAAAATAAAATCTGCTCTTACTGATAGTTTGATTTTGCATTAACAGTAACCTTGAAACTTAATTCATGGATGATTCTCCTGTTCCACAGAAAAGATACTATCTACAGTGGCAATTAGTACCTCAGCATAAATGTTTAAATATGCGCAAAGGAAAACCTGCCTCATTGTGTTGTTATGGCTGTTTTTCAGCTGGGATGCTGATATTTTATGAATGTTACAACTTAGCCAGATGATCAACATATTCCCAATGACACCATTTGCCAGTAAAATAACTACTGCTGCCTACAGAAGTGTTAAAACCCTCAGACTGAAGCACTGTACATAAAATCTCAGCATTTTTGTTTGCTGTTTCTGTGATTGATAGTAATAAACTTCACTTTCGTGAATGAGAGGCTTCTGTGTAAACACTTGCAGTGTATTATAAAAATGAACATGAAAATGTGCGTTCTTCGCAGAGGCTTTTTTCGTTTTTTGATATGCGTCCTTATGCCAGCCTGTCTCTGGCATATTCAGAAATTCAGATACCATATGTCCTTATGATCATCTTCAAAACTTCCAAATCCAGGCGCTCTCTGTTCAACAAGCTTCTTTTATTGATAAGTGCTGCTGCTGTGGCTGCATCTGCTAAAAGCAACTGTGCACAGCTCCAGTGACTAATCTCATTTAGGTTAATGGTATCTGCAAGGTCACTTGGGAAGGATATGAAGACACTATTATCCACCTGGATGCTGCTCTATAGGTAGAGACGAAGCAGGTACATAAACTGTTGGAAAGAGACCTGTCATGATTCTCACAGATTTATAGATTACCCTGATTGTTCTTTAGAATTGGGGAAACTTTCCTTACAATTAAGGATTTAAAAATAAGCAAAAGATACTTGTAGAATTCGATTGTTCCTAGAAATTCTAGAGTGCAGAGTTTCGCTGTTTCTGAAAAATGCATTCAGCTGGTGAGTATATTTGAGCTGGAGAGAAAAGGCACATAAGACCTTCCTCTACACACCTTTATCTTGTGTTTATGGAGAAAGGACGATGAGAGGTGAAGTTTCTCTCTCTAGCTCTGTATCTCCCCCTCCCCGCCCTGGTATCTCTGTATCTTTCTCTCTCTCTGTCCTACAAAAAAAGTGGTACACAGGCAGTAGGTCCCATTCACACATCTGGACAGCATGAGAGAGGAGTACCTGAATCTGATGATGGCCTCGATGCAAAAGATTGCTCCTTTCTATCCCATCTGGAATAACAGAAAATCCAAAGTGTATCTCTTGAGTCTTTTTTGGAACTCCTCCTAGGGAAATAATACTTTGCTCGGGGCTGGGCGTGAATTCTCATACCCTTAACGATTTCTAATTATTTAGCAGACAGCATTTGGGGATTTGGACTACTTTGATAAAAGTACTTTAAAATAAATAGAACAACTTCTATATTTTAACTGAAGAACATTAGCAAATTAATGTATTGCTGAGTGACTATCATTTGCTGTATATTGCAAAATACAGATGGAAACAGCACAATCTCCATTGTTGTTAATTGCTATTGTTAATGCTTTTTAGTTAGTACATGAATTTCAGTGTAAATAGCACTTTCTTTTGCTGCTAGCTTCACAGAATATTTGCATACAGCCATAAATTCCTTACTCATAAAAAACCCTATTAAAAACAATGGAAGATAATATGATCATAATACATCAGAGGCTTTTGCTAACAGTAGAGGAGAGCACAAAGGAGAGATGGCAAATATCCTTCTGCCTAGTCACCTGTCTTGCTATACTCTCACTTTTACTTTAGTTTTGACTTTTTAAAAATACATTTTTTTTTCTTTGGGAAAAGTCAATAATTGGAAATACAATTTACCTGATAAACTTTATGGCTTCTTTCAACACTGAGTTTGTGTGCTATCATAAATGGATTTTGGCGAAATTTTTTATACACTTGCCCCCACTTTCCCTATTACAAGAAGTTCCATAGCCTTCAGAGCAATTACTCAAGGTGCTGGAGTAACACAGACAGGTCTTTAATGGCATTCAGCAGACCTGGAATCTTTTCTACTAATAACATTTTCAAACTATCTTTTCCTTGTATCTTCCCTCCGTCCCAAACGGGTACGTGCTTGCATAGAGTTAGTCAGAATGGCACCAAATGATGATAACATGCAAATTGCTTTTTGTCCTGTTTCTGATTTCTTGTTAGCAATTCTGTAAATGGAAATGATGCTATATAGTAGGGTCAAATCACTGAATCATTACTATAATTCAGCTAATGGGATGATTATTTAAGTATTCTTGTTTATTCTGACTGACCTACTCTCTGCTTTGAGAGTACTACGTATAGACTGTTTGCTCTTGTAGAATTAAGGTCAAGGAACAGTATGCTTTTGTTGGTATAGAAACAGCTCAAGCACAAGCTCTGTTTATTGTATTACCTGTGATTTTCATTGAAACAGGCTTCCCAACTTGTGTCTGTACTGTTCTGTCTTTAACATATATAGCACTTTATCCCATTTAAATATGAGATATCTGAGCTTAGAGGAGACAAAATTAGATAAACTGATCCCTGAATGATTCAGAAAGTCACAATGCAGAGGTGGATAGTCTCAGCATTTAAAGTTTTTAAGCAAACTAGCTGTGAATACTTAGATTTTGGAAGGCAGAAAGATGGATGAGAAGACATACTGTCATACTATTATTTGAGAGATCACACCATAACTTACAAACATTGTACTTTTAAACACATTTAAACTATTTGGTTATACGTCCCCCTTGGTTCTCTCATTTGTGCTGGGAATGGGGGAAGCTGTACTTCAGCCTGAAGCTGTTTGGTGCGATTACGTTTATGCAGGGTTTTCCATCTCACTTTGGTGATTATTAGAACTGCCTGTATTCTCAGAACAGCATGCCTTGCCCTGCGTGCTTTGACTTACAAATTTCTATTTCTTTCAGAGTATGTGTGCATTCAAAGTGAAGACACCTTTGCCCTAAGTTGTTATGGTTCCTTCATAGCTTGACAAAGCCCAAAGTAACAGAACCTATTCCCCATAAAATAAAACCCGATACTCCCTCGGACTTCTGTAACAACACACTTTTGTCAGAAAGAAAGAAAAAAAAAAAAGGCTGTTGTGGCCAGAAAGGCCATTGTCAAAGTGATGGAGTTTATATTCTAAATAAAAAATATAAATCTGGAAAATGAATGGAAATAAATTAAAAGGTCTAAATGCTTGAAAATGCAAATCTAGGACAAATGTCTCCATTTTTATGTGCTGTTCTTCAGCTAGAAGTGCAGACAGCTTTTAATAGCTAATATATTCCTTTCTTATAAATATTTTTCCATATTATGCAACTGAAGAATATGTTTTTAAAGGAAAACTAAACAGACATGAGTGGAATCTTTGCACTGAGAAATGGCCAGCTTAGTATGCAAGCAACAACACTATCTCACATTCATTTGAATGCCTGCCATCTGGAACAGATGCATTAGTTGTGGCTTCAGTAATGACATGGTGGAGGAGAAGACCTTCCTCACCTCAAGTTTTCAATATTACTTAATGGGGCTCCTCATGTGAGTAAAGTAATTGTATATTCGGCCCACTGTTTTATTCAGCTGTCATCTTTACTTTATACTATAACCTAGCCGTCTTGCCGTACAGTCTTGCTTGAATACATGCAACATTGCGGTATATATTATATGAAAGGTACTATAACAAATAAAGTCATATTGTATACTTGACTTTGTTCTGTATTGATATTGAATGCATTTCTAAAATGGTAATCTTCTATGTACAATATGTGTCTGAGGAGATTATATCTTATTTTGCACACCAGGATATCTTTAGAATTGTTTATTATTCATGTTATATTTTAAACTGATGCTGGTCTATGCAGATTTTAAATGTGTTTGTCATATACCATTAGTCACTGTGTGAAATCTCTCAGTAATAGTTAGTTCTTGAATTTTCTGCAGCTAAGGAGAATTTAACACTGATTGATGGTAGATCACTTAGCTGGTTGGCAGACTTTCCAATTTACGGCAGGAAAATTGCTCTTTTCTTTATGCTCATTCCTTCTTCTGCAGGGGGACAGTAAGATATATGTGCCAGGGTGCACATAACAGCAAGAATCTGATTGGCAATACTGCAGGTCTTTTTTACAATTATGATTTTATCATTTTCAAAAACTGTACTGAATGTCAAGTATTTCAGTTGCAATTTTTAAAAACCTCTCTATTTATCAAATGTCGATGATATATCTGTATCATATTTCACATGCAAAAAATGACCTAACATATTTTTGCATGAGGAATTGAGTAAGCTGTCAGTGCTTCATGCTTATCTTCTAATAGTTCCAAATTCTCAGTCCTCTAAAGGCTGATTATCTCTATAGTGAAGATTAGCAGGAGAAACAAAGATATTGATTTGCTGTATGCCATCTGCAAATAGTTCTCATTAACCACCGATTCAATCAAAAAATAATAGTATATTAGTTATTCTTCAGTGAAAGAAAGATATGGGATAAATCCCTTCCCTTTAACACTCCGTAGTGAGATTTTCAAAGACTATGTTTTAAGATTTCACACAGAATGCATATGAAGAATGGCAATACATAATTTTTAGTATCCACTTTCTTTAAAGGAAGAAACAAGATAAAAGTTGTCATGTTTAAAAACATAAAAATCTGCTGAAATGCCAACCATAAATTCTAGTAAATTTAGCAATAGATTTTGCATTAAAAAAGACTTCTCTGTGAAAAGGTGTGTTTCTTATTTTCAACTACCTGCAAAGACTGAAAGAAGAATCCAATCTTTACCACTTCATAAGGTTTACAAGTATAAGAGGTTCAAAATGCTGTATGAAAGTGCTGACTTTGCATACTGTTCCGGAACACACAGAGGTGCTTTCTAAAACCATACAGATAAGGGGAAAAATAATTGCTAAATTATTGTTTCAAAAAGAAATATAAAATATTGCTGTCGCATTGCGGTTTTAGAGCCATGGAGCACAGCATAACTGACACCTCCAAAACACAGATAGTAAACATGGTAATGAAAACAAATGTGTTCAAGTGTGCACTAGGGCCCAATTATGCACTTGCTCAAGGACTTCAGTGGGAGTTCTGCATGTAGTGCGGCTACAGAATGGTTCCCACAAGGAATGAGGCAACTCAGAAAGCTGTTGTAGCTACTGTCCCAACAAACCTATTGTTTGGGGAGTTCATTTTCAGCAGCTCCTCCCACATCCCACACTAATGGCAGACCAGTGCTGTTACAGCTTGAAATTTATGCAAGATCAACCGTGTAATGAAAATTATACCAGTTCATAATTATTATCTTTTATTACTACAGGCACTGTGTGGAGTTCATAGAATTGCAAATCTAACAGAGGAAATACTTGGCATCCTCTTTTAAAAATAAAAATTCAGTCTATTTGTAATGCTGAAATGAAGAAAATGGGAACCAGGACAATGGAGACCAGCATTAAATAAATAGAAAGGTAGTATCTTGATTGAATTTTTCTATTCTGCCTCACCCTGGTTTTGCCCATTTCTTACATTTGTGTCTGGCACCCTACCATCTTTTCTGTAACTGCTTTTTGAAAAATATTCATTAGACAAATACCTATTTCATCAAAACCACATTCTTAGCATTAAGTTTGTAAGTTTTCTAAAGTACTATTATGGCATTGCATCTTTTAACATATAATTATTTTGATCTACAAAGCACGTAAGATCTCCCACACTTTCTAGCAAGACTTAAGAACTGTCAGCTTGCAATGGATCAGGTTAGTAGTAAGAACTGATCTTTGGCCATGCCAGGTGCACTGGATCTAATCATACTGATGACAGACAGTGGTTAAAAATCACTCACAACTTCTCAGATCTCTGAAACTGAGTAAAGACAAAAATCAGTCCTAACTAAACCATGCCAATCTTTCAAAGAAAACCTTACTGACCCCTGGAGAGGTAGGGATCTAAATATGCTTTATCAAACAGAAACTAAGCCCTTAAATCCTCATCTGGAGCAAATAGGCTGGAATAGAGCTATCCAAACATATAAAAATATTCCTGTTGGTATTAGGTGGTCAACAAGTGCCAGCAACTGATCTGCTTGTCCAAACCACATATTCCTTCATCCAGGACCATACAATTTCCCACATATCAGGTGGCAGAATTTATACTGCTGTCAGAGACAGTTTATATCATACATCAGAAAAAAAAATGGAAATTATGTCAATTAGAAGAGGTCAGACATCCATTGACCAAGTGCCCTTCCTAAAAATCCCACCAACTTCCAAAATCACAACACTTACAAGAATATCTAGTCTAGTAACATTAGTAATGCTGTGTTTTGCTTTATAAGGTAATATAAAATGATGTGACTGATTCAACCAGATGGGACAACTCAAAAGTTGGTATGACAGGTTGAGAAATGTTAACGTAGGAAAGAAAAAGCAAATTAGAACTTTAAAAAAATATTTTAGGTATTTGGTGTTTGCACTGTTATGAAAATGGCCAGCTATGTCATATTCATATTTTCTAAGAATCTCTAGTTACACATTGGATTTAATTTCCAGTTCATTTTGTGGAGAAGCATACTCGATGTACAAATAGAAAGACAGAAAGATAGATAGAGAGAGAGGTAAACAGATCTTCAGTTTGTGCAATCTGATGGAGCTCCAATGACGCTGACTCTCTAACACAAGCTTGAAGAGGTAGTCCTCAGTTTTCAATGCCCATTGATTTAGGGATCCAAATATTTCTACATATTTTTATAGCCATGATGGTCTAAAGATGGAAGTAAAACAAGGGTTGCAGGAAGGGATGACATTTTTTCATTACAATATTTTTATTGGGAAAATTAGACCATTATTCTATTAGACAATAGAATAGAATATTGTACTGCACATACAGTGATTTAGAATTATCACAACAAAAGTCTAAACCAGCTCAATAGCCTCACTTTTTCTTCTGTTTAATGTTCTCATTATTGCTTTTACTGGATTTGTGAACAAGTAAACAATAATCTAAAGGGAATGATTACTTTTGGTGCTGAACAGCAGATCACCAAACTAAGACGAGCTGTTTTCTGACATCATCAGAAACCTTGCAAGGCAGGATGTGGGATAGATGTAGGGCGAGCCCTGGCAACCTTGAGGATGCTAGGCCAGGAAGAAACTCAGTTTAAATATTGTAGTTTAACTCCTCTGAAAAAGTGACCTGGTAATTTTTCACATTTGGACTCATTTATGTCTGTGTACAGCTTTGAGTTAGTTATACGTATATGCAAAATGGAAGCTTCATCATGTCCATGAAATGAAAACACACATCCTCAGGTGGCTGACTTACTGATATTTCATTAGTCTTAAACTTGGTAGTCTTGACTAGTCCTATTTCTTCCGTGATTCATTCACAGCCTTTGTCCTAATCCTGAAAGCTATCTATGAAGAAAGAGAAATCTGCCTTAGGGAATACCTATCTAACTCTCAGGATAACTAAGTTAAGAAAGTCTATAATGAAAATTGTGAGAGTCAGAAACGAAGCTTTCTTAAATGAGTAGCAGCACATTATGGAATGAGCTGTCAGAACAATTTGTATTTGTCTGTTGCAGTGATTTTAGATCCTACTACAAATAATTTATGCATCTGTTCACAGAAGAAATCTACCACCAGCACACAGATAAGGAAAAACAAACAAAACATAAGGATCTTTTATTAATACTAGTTTAAGGTAGAATTCTCTACAAGTTTTTCTTTGGCAGCAATCTGATATATTGATTTAACACTCAGACAGATAAAGCATCAAAATCCGGATACTTATCCAAACAATAATCTAAACCTTTTGGTGCTAGTGCTGCTCTTATATTTGAGAGCCTCAAAATCAAAATATCCAGGTTGTTTTCTCCATAGATGCACTTCAGAAAAATGAATTCCTCATTTCTCTTACTTTTTTCTACAAAATGAGAGAAAATATTTTATTTTTAATGACTTTCCTGTCAAAGTCTATTAGCTGTAATGAGTACCTCTGTTTTTCACATCTGCAAACATGAAACTTTGGTACTTGTTGAGCTTCTGATGGGTCTCTGAAGCAAAAGTGGCACTCCATGGAGGAATTACACTGTATTAGAATAAACATAATAAAATCATTCTTCAAAAGTGTATTAAGTTGCACAAGGCTGAGTTTGCAATATCCTAAAATGAGAAGAAAGATCTATTCAAATATGAATAAGTGAGAGATTATTTGCAAGAGAGGGAGAAGTCTAGCTACAAGCACAGGTGCTTTAAAGCACAAATCCACACCATTAAGCTCTGGCACAGCTGTTTCATAATAAATAAAAAAGAGAAACAAGAGAAACACCCATTAAAGTCTTGTATGATACAACCTATGAAAAAAAAAGTCATTTGTTTGTAAACTACTATCACATTAACAATGGAGGCCAATTGAGAAAACTTCCAGATCTGACAGGATGATTTTAAACTAAGAGTGCAGAATTGTTTATTAAGACTTTGAGTGACAGTCTAATATATTAAATCAGTTCAGAAGATTGTAAAATGCATTAGCATTAGCAATTTAATACCTCCAACAAATTTAACTGTCACTCATGAGCATATCTGTCCTTGTTAAAGGAAAAAAACCTGAAGCGCCATCTTTGTCTTGATGGACAATGAAGTTAGAAGAGGCAAAAGCCTTTCTCTGTACATTGGTGATGAGAGAACTGTGTTACATTTATCATAATTAACTTTCACAGTTGGCAGCATTTTTTGGCAAATGTGTTATTTGCTCAAGCTTGTGAAAGAAGTTTTAAGAACTAATCATTGGAGCCAAGCCTTAGCTTGCAATCGTTTCAGGGCTGGATTTTAATCAATTTAGAAACATAATTACATGCCAAATGTGTACACAGTTACTTTGATTACACACAGAAATTGGGCAGTTTCATAGTCAACTAACTGATTGTAGGCAGTTGGGTGCAAAATACCTCATCTGAACAAGCAGTTGTTAATAACCTTGTGTGACAGCCATGCGTGGAACAATGTAGCAAACTTCTTTAAAAATCAGAATCTTTAAAGGAAACATTTCCAATTTTCGGTTTTATTCAGGTGGATACATTTTCTATGCTTCATTGTTTTTTTTTTTTAATTGTCACCATTAATAGAGAAAAAAATAACGTTTTGAAAACTAGGCAGAAAAAAAATTAAGTTGAAACAGAGGTCGCTCGAATATATTGTGTGATTACTTTGTAGTGCAGTAATGAAAAGGATCCCAAATGTAATGTCCGTCAGACTACAATACAAGGGTTTCAATACAAAAAGCAGAGTAGAGCTGTTTTGATTTTTGAAAAGCAGAATTTAAAAAATGCCAGATGATTGACATGAATTGCTGAATGAATAAAATACAGTGTTTAGCTTACTGTAATTAACATGCCTGTGTTATTCAGGAGTGCTTAGATAACTACTGCATGTTTATGAAAATGTTCCTGCGTCCTAACATTTGTGTGACATCCAGTATGATTAATTTGACAATTAGTGTCAATTATTTGATGGTCTCACATTTGAAAACTTTCAGATCTCCGCTCAGGGAGCAGCAGCAGTAGCCCAGTTCCTTTGGTGACCAGTGATGGAGTACATGAGCAGCAATGAACAGATGAAATTAATAGTTTGCTTAATAATAATCAGGATTGACAGGTTAATAAGGAAGTCACTACCTAAAAAGAAGTCACATTTGTGCCTACAATTTGAAACAAATACTTTAATTGCCACTTAGGATAAATGGTAACAACATTGCATATAAGCAGAGCTAGAAGAAACAGGCATAATATTAAATAGTTTACCCAGGATTGTACCTACAGTGTTTTTTCTACCAATATATTCAACCTACACTCGCTCACGGAAAAATGATATCTTGGGGCATTCTGTAGGTAAAACACAGAGAAATAGGAGGTGACAAACTGAGTGGCAAGAGCAGACACTTAGGACAGCAAGCAGTTCTTATTCTTCCCGTGTAGTAACAAATAATAGGAAGCAGTGCTTGCCTGTTCCTGCTTGGTGCATGCCCCATTACAAGTTTTGCAGGTGAAGAATGATCCCATCAGTCTCTATTTAGTAGGACAGGAGATCAGAGATAGCCCTAAAAACAGCTTTTACAACTAAAAATGTTGATGAAATGTTTATGTTTTCTTTCTCTGCTCCCAGTAGCTAAACACCAAAGAGCAAGTAAAATTGTTAGCTGACAGGTTTTGTTGCTCAGTCGTCAGTTAAAAGATACTTCCAAATCAAGCTGTTTAAAATGACTGCTGAAACCACTAGCCAGCTGATTGCTGTAAACTGGGGATCGAGCCACTCATTGGAAGCTGTTTATCAAAACAAAGGCCACGGTATACAATTAGATGTGACACAATTCTTGAGATCCAAGCAGCAGCCCTCACAGATGATGACAGATCAGGCCAGGAAATATTTATCAGGTTCTCCCTGAAAAATATTCCCACTGCTAGATATAGCACTAGTGACAGGTTCTCAGTGGTGCTGCTGTCAGTAACGTCATGCAGCTTCCAGATGAAGAGGCCCAAGCCTTCTCCAGGGCTGCTTGTATTTCACAATTGCTTTGTCCCATTGTCTGACAAGTCGTGAGTAACTTGGTCATGTTGGAGCATGACTTGGTCTCTGTGGGCAGGCTCACGTGGTCAAAGGGTACCCTTCCTTGCTCCACAGCTGCTCTGGGAGGGCCCTGTCCGAGCAAATCCAGCCACCCCTTTTGGTGTCTTTTCTCCCTTTGCTAACTAAGCCCCCTTTCTGAGTGCGCACAAGGAGTTTGAGACTGAGTAGTAAAGTGAAATGGGGAACTGTAATAAGGATTATTATTATTATTATTGACCTTGTTACCTCCCTGCTCCAATTGTCCATTTAGTCCCAAAACAGTTGTCCTAGCTCAGCTGAGGGCGCAGCATGGGGCCGGGAATGAATGGGTAAGAGCAGAGGGGGGGCCAGGGACAGCCAAAGTCAGCACCTCCCCTGAGGAAAACGCTCGTCAGTCTTCAGCCTGAAAAGGATAATACGGCAACCAGTTTTAATATTGCAGAGTTTAAATTTAGAGCCTTTTCCAGCGGATTTGTTATTCAACTTCCCTGTCATTGTGCACCTTGATTATTGGTTTATTCCTCTTCACCACTGAAAGTGCATTACTCTGATGAAAAAAAAGAAATGCCATCTCCTTTGCTCATTCCAGTGCCTTTTGGAAGCATTGCTGTCTCCAAACATTCCCATCTCTGATACCACAATCAATTTTCCATAGTTTTTTCCCTTTTCATCTAGCACAATGAAAGGGAAAACTGTAAACAATGGTTTATTTGGAAAACAAAAGAACAGAAAGTAAGTATCATTTACTGGAATTTAGCCCTTTAATCAGTTCTATCCTCTGCTCTTCTCACTTTTCTACCCTAGAATACTGGATTCTTTCCAAGTTTACCAAGGACTGTATGTAATGTCTGTTCAAACTCTGGATGAAATTAATCTATAAAAGAGGTATGACAAACTGGGAATAGGAAATCCTACCTGTAACCTCCTTTTTACCATCAGATGTACAAATTAGGTCTCCTCTTTCAATTATAATTACAGATTGTCCTTTGAACTGGTAATTTTTTTTTTTCCTAAAGAACATAAGAAAACCAGTTTTACCCCTTATTGTAAAACTACCATGCATTTAAAAAGGTGTATACTTCCTACATGATTTTTTTATCAAAACTGTACCATTAAGAGGCAGTTTAGAGAAATGATGACTTTTTATAACTTGATCTTAAAGCTGAGCAAAATCTTCTGCAAAATGTAGATTTACAGACCTGAATAATTCATTTAATCTGTGAAACATGATTGAAACCATGTTTAGAAAGAGCCGCCTTGGGCCTCCAAGGCCAAAGGGAAAGTATTACATTTGAATCAGTTTGATTTTGTACTTCCTTGAAACATAAAGTGTCAGCGTGAGTGCAGAGATAATAGCAAACCCTCACAGGGGGTTTGTCAGGATAAAGCCAGTAAGATTGTTAGGTGCTTTGATAGTGCAATAATAGGGGTCAAATAAGCGCCTAAGGTAGGTAGGTAAATCCAGAGCAGAATGCCCTTTTAATATTTTTTTTAAACTATGTAGAGTTTATGGACCGATGGTGAAATTTCAGGTGGTTGCTTGAGTAGTTGTATTCCAATCACACGAGCTGAAATTGTTTGGACACCATTGTCATGCTGTTTGTTCAAAGGTGTCAGGACCCCCAAGCACAATGCCTCTAACAACCATTCTACAGCTTTCCTATCAACGATTAATTAAAAAATGAAACAAAATAATCTCCTTCTTCCAAAATCCAAACAAAATTTAGTGTCGGGGGCTTTTCCAAGAAAAAAAAATACATATATATATATATAAAATATATATAAAAGTAATTGTGAACTATGTTCTTTCCCTCTAGCTCCTTTTCCCCTGCTGCAGTTTTAATTCCAGACCAGGTCATGTACAAATAGCGTAGCTTCTCTACACTGCTCCAGTCCATAAGATTCAATCATTCTCTAATTAACAAGTTGGTGGTTGGTAACAGAAAAATATTGAAGTTTATAGAAGTGCTGAGCCTATTCCTCTTACAACACATCACATTCAATTTGCTTATTCCGGAAGGTAGAAGAAATTGAATGTGCAGTGTAATTTGGTCAGGCTTTGGAAAGTGAATATTTAAGCTGCACTCAACTGCTGCTTTTTTCAAGACAAGTTAAAATACCAAAAAACAGCACAAGAATACATTGTTTGTGTTCAGCAAGCAAGTCAAAAAAATAAAGGGGGAAAAAAGGTACTTATCAGTAAAAAGTGAAGTGTGCTGAATGTGCAAGGCAACATATATTTTCCAGGCTTGCTGATCAGTGTAAATCTAACATTAATCTAAGAAAAACTGGTGTGCTACAGAGGCTTTCCCTGGTGAGAGGTGAGGATTTTTTTTTCCTTTTTACTAAAGAAGGCAACCAGAGCAAATGTGATTCCAAATGATCTCTTCTTGAATGGGTTTGTTTTCTTTTTGAGTAGGTTTGTTCTCCTTATATGTGTCAGGTGCCTTAAAGAAGAGGAAGTGGTATTCAAATAATATTTAAATTCCTCATTACCCACAGAGTGCATTCTATCATGTTGTTAAACAAGTGCTGAACCCTTCTGCACCCTGAACATTCAAGAATAGTCAGTAAGGTCTGGGAGACACTCAAAAATGAGAAAAAGAAAGCTTCAGATTATCAGTAGCGCGCAATGTATGGAGGCACTGAAAACCAGTTTTATAGCTATTCCATCAGTGTATGAAACTCTCAGAAAGAATGTAAATTTGGCTATTTTTAAAAAAAAGCAGTATTTATAACCATCAAATATCAGCATACTACAAAGCTACAAAATGCATTTGAAATATGGAATTTAGGTTCACATGATGGAATTCAACAGCTCACAGTGTTTGTTATTTCTCTCCACTGGGCTCAGTACTATATTCTCGGAGGGGGAAAATTAAGGTTGTTCAATGATACCCCAAAGACGGGAGGTACAGTCATTTATTTTGTATTGCTGTGTGTTTTCACTTTAAGTGGTGGAAAAGGCACCCAGTGCATAGGATGTGCACCTAGGGAATATTTTAGCAATCTGAATAAATGATACAAAATAAATACTGTCATTGCTTCTCCACCTGTGAGGCAGCATGCCAGTGCCTGCTATTCAACAGTGAATATTTTCTATCAATTTGATGTAGAGTCAAATCCCTTTGCTAGTCAAATGTTTCTGCAGATGTTTTTGTTTAGATGAAAAGAGATTTTGTTGTTGTTGAAATAATTTCAAGAAAAGAACTTCCAGCTCAGAAAGCCAGTCCACTCTAATACACACTGCAGCAATCTTCTACAAACAGCACATCCATGCACAGAATCCTTCGTGTTAACAAAGACCCTTCACAAATGCAGCTGGGTTCTTTAGCAGCTCTTTCCAACACCTCCATTTTGAACTGCAACGTCTGCTGAAGAAAGCTGTGAATTTTTCTAAGACTGTTTATTGCTCCCCGTGTGCAAAGTCCATAGTGTAACAGCTTTGTTCCCAAGATCAGCATGATTTTTAACCAGTATTATTGTTCTAAAAACATAAGTGTTCTTCCTGACGTGTGGCTACACAGAATGGTTCCAGTTAGATTCTGGTAGCAGTAAATAGCACTATTTTAGTCATACTGACATATATAGATATCTCTTTTTGTTGTTGTTTCCTAGAAGGTGACTTCCAGGCAACCACAGACATTAAAATATAGCAACACAAACAGATATTATGGATTTAATTCAGTGGTTTGAAATATATCAGCCAATGTTAATTCCCACATCCCTTTCCAGTCCATTAAATACTCTATTTTTTAATTGAAGTTATAATATTTATTTGCTCATTCTCACCTGTTTTGGTATGCTACATTTCTTCAGTAATTTCTCTAGTGATTTGTGCTTGGATTAGTTTATTCCTTCCATTATCTCTGATTTAATTGTCCCCTATCATATAGAAAAGGATGTGTGCCAATTTCAAGTTGATGTTACATAATTTAGATTCAACTTTGTTTTGAAAGTTTCACAAGCAATGAGATTCTCATTGTTTTATAGAAAATGATAATAACTGTACTATCTTATCAAAGAAGCTGCCATCAATAAACATGAGACCATGGTATTCAAAGATCAAACTTTCATTTCAGCAGGTTAGAATTTACTTCTTCTGTCAAAAAGGAATTTATTCTTTTTCAGTTAAGTATATATTACCAGCATATTAGAGCAATCTTTCAATATGTTGTAAAATATATCACTTAATGGCTGAAATATTTGTTAGTTGAAAAGTGCATCCAACCTTAACATGATTGGGCTTTGGTTGTAAATCTCTGCTTAATAACAGTCACTGAAGGGAGGAGGCCTGGGTTTATATGTTTTCATTTCACTGATTCTAATTTTTGCATGAATTATGTGAGACAACTTAAGCTCATAAGCTTTAAGTTGA
The DNA here is from genome assembly GCF_034638445.1 of Ciconia boyciana. Lineage (NCBI taxonomy): Eukaryota > Metazoa > Chordata > Aves > Ciconiiformes > Ciconiidae > Ciconia > Ciconia boyciana. Next base: position 38,703,879 of record NC_132942.1, on the reverse strand, counting down.
TGCTTTAAATTCATTGTTTGTTGCAACAGTAATTCAACTAGGCAGGGCATCTGTGTACTGATCGAAAGTCTGGGAAATGCTACAAATCGTCGTTTTTTATTAAGCCAGTGGTGTACAGAAGCCACTTTATGCTCCACCACTAAAAAGCAGTGTGTGAATTACCCAGGACAAGGCTCACCTTGTGATGAAGAGAAAAAGTTAAGGCTGTTGTGTTGTCTCAAGCCAGCCATGCCATGTAAGGAATGTCAACGAGCTGAGAATGAATCTGCAATCTGACCACACCTGGCTGCAGTTTTAGCCCCTTGGTCCTGCTAGGAACTGGAAAATGCTAGAGAGCACTCTCAGTGTTTTTTAAAAGCAGCCATACAACCATATAGCATTTTCATAACCAGAGTAGGGCGGAGTAAGCACTTCTGCATGAGCATTCAGAGGTTTTGTAAAACATGATGCTCCTAGAAAGGTCATCTTTGTTTTATGACAGTCCTAAAAATCAAACCAAAGCTCTCTTTCTGTAGTAAAGTAAAGCTAAACTATTTTCAGTACTTAGAAAACAAACAGGAATATCCTCTCCCCCTCAATGCAGTTACCAACAGTCTCTAAGAATATGGCCTGCGGGCCGACTGGATCAAATACAGCTGCGCTTTGCAATATTAGTAATTCACAAGAACTTGAAGTGCTAATAAATTCTGCCATTTGAAATTTATTGCAGAATTTAAATCTGCTGGATGTTGTTCAAATCAAGGGCATTTATACAGATTTCAGTAAAGCCTGGGATGAGACTGTAATATTCACATTAGGGGATGATGTTACAATGAATAGACTTACAAAGAGAAGGTGATTAATTTAAAAAGCAACCAGAAAAAGACACATCATGTATATATACACATCTACAGCAGAAAGTTAGTTTCCTGTGTTTTGACACCTTTTCTAACACAGCACTGAATAAATCCCCATATTTCAATAATATGTGTAAATCCAGTAACATTGTAATTCTGAATTGACAGATCAGTAGGAGGCTAAAATAAAATAATAATTTTAAAAGGGAGACATTATGGAATTGCACCAAATCCAGATTGTAGGCATCACATTAAGGTAAAGTCTCTGGGCTGGATTCATCAAAGAGATAGCAAGCAGAGTTTCTGGTGGTTTTGAATTTCAATGAAAGAACCGTATCCTTATTTGTCATGCGGAGAGGCAGATAAATGCTGAATATTTCCAGCAATAAATAACATAGGCCAGATAACCTCATTAAAAAGCATGAGGAGCTTGGAGGAGTAAACCTCAGTGAGGATCTGTTTGCAGACTCCCTTCTAATCCCTCCATCAGAAGTCAAGACTGGACCCTTGAGCCGGGCCATGAAATGAAAAATTCCTGCAGATGATCCATGTCTTTCTGTTGCTGCTCTTGCCAAAACAGGCTCCCACTTGTTCCATCAGGATGACTCCAGTGTATCTCATCTTGATTGCTGATAGAGAACTGCCAAGGTGAAAAGTCATCTGGAAAAGGCAGTGTAGCCTGGAGTCATAATATCTGTTTTCAGATATTTCCATCAGTTTCATGGGCTCCAAAATGCATCATTTTCCTGATGCAATTCTACTTATGGAATACAAAGAACCCCAGTAAGGTATCCTGATAATGAATGAAGATAAATATCGGGATTTTTCTGGACAAGTAAGTTCCAAAGTTTTCTCTTACAGAGAATGACCTGCCAGCTGCCATTTCATCTTGAGAAAGTGAGATTGCAGCTCAGGTATTTTACTGTAGTTACCATAGCTGTAGGTCAGCACAAGGAAAGCAGTATCTCAGACAAAAAAATCACATAGGGCCTTAAAGATCAAATCTCAACCCACTGAAATTCTGCTTTCAAATCTTCTGATGACCAGGATTCCTCAAGTTTTTATAGCAAATACTTATTTATTTAGTGCTTAAAATTTTATGTCAGACAAATCAAGCCAAGAAAACAAAGAAAAAAACAGCCATACTGTGGATAACTATGTATTCAGAAATTTATGTAGAGATATGGTGCATTCTCTTTCACTAAGTCTTAAGATCCAAACTGGATGTTTCTGAAAACATTTTTAGTTCAACCAGAAGTGTTGAGACAGAAGGTCAGACTGATCTCCTAGTGGTTTCTTCAATCTTAAAAATTATGAATCTGAGAAAATATTTGTAGAATTGGTATAAAACATTATTGTCCTTTGGTAACACATGCAATCCCTTTGAAGTTACTTGTGTATAAGTATGTATGTAATGACTAAGCTAGACGGCAAGGGAGAATTGGTTTTGATAAATTAGGGAGACCACAGGAAAAGGCAGGAGTGTCAAATTAACATTGAATGAATATGTCAGTGGAGGTTATGGACCAGAAGTCCAGGGAAGACCAGAATTTAGCTGCTTAGACTGCTATCACAATATTCCCCAAAGCACTGAGTATTTGAAACCACAATGTTGCTGCTTATTAGTGAATAGCATAACAAGAACAGGAAGACCTTTGAAAGAAAGAGAGAAAAGAAAGGATTTTTGACGGGTCCTGTAGTGTATATATATTTTCAGTTTAAAACTTAATCTGCATTAATGTATGCTGCTTTGTAATAATACAACAATATTTGGTTAATGCAATACTTTGTTCTTAGCACAGAAACAATTGTAGCTGTTTGTTCTCGTTTTGCAAGCCTGTGCTTTCATGAGATAGATATTGTGTGGCACTGTAGAGTGATTTATGTGTGTAAGCAAAGTCAGGAGAAAGTCATAGATTTTAGTATTCTCTAGTACTTTCTTTAACTTGAGCAGTACTTTCTGTCCTGTTTCTTTGATGTACTGGATGCTCGATATCGCTAGCAATATAAATCCTTGCTTCAATCTTATTTACATAGACAGAAGTTATGTAGTGACAAGGTCCCTTCAAGGCTTGAATGGTTTCTTAATAACATGTACTAAATAGCATCTGGTATCAATCTTGTCCTACAGACATGCCTGTAGTGATTTAAAGCTTTCATTCTTTGAATTCAAAATCTAATTTTTAATGCACTTTCTGTCAGCTGTCTTCACAGCTTTTAAATGAGATTCTGTCATCTTGACATATTCACAGATACATTGAAATTTAACTAGAAAAAATGAAACAAAAACTTCTCATGTCTAAATAAAATGCCTATTCATGCTCATATATATTTTTGATTGTTATTGGCTTTCAGTTATTTACTAATATAGAGATCAATAACATTTTATTTACTGAGTGGTAACAGAAAAAGTAACTGCTTGTGTGATTTGGACATGACTGCTTAATTGTTTTCCAAGATGTTATTATTAGTTAAATAACGAAACAGCCATACACCTTCATTTTTAGATTAACTTATTTGTAAATCCCTCAGTCAACAATTTTACCTGCAAAGCCACACAGCAAATTGCTCCGTGAATGCTACTCTTCCTTTGTTTTTTCACTCATCTGCAAAATCCACGTTTAAAAGCAGAAACAGGGTAACAATAGAATACCTAGCATTGTAGAATGCCTATGGGAAACTGTGTTTCAAACTAATACCTTTCTCCTCACTGACACTTCTATCTGAGCATTGTAAAATCTACTTAATATTCAATGAAGACCACTAGCTAGCATCAGTTTGGGAAACTCCTGAGATGGAGCATATTGGTATTAACTCTTTGGACCTGTGCAACACAGATGGGTATTGAAAAGAATGCCTTTAGGCATAAATAAACCACTATGAAGACATCTTTGGCAATGGTGGTGATGAATATTTTTCATTTTCCCATCACTAAGCCATGCACATATTTCTTAGACTAAACTGCAACTTTGACTACACTTAAGGCCAGTTCCAAGGAAAACGAAACACGTTTACTTAGGGCCCAGCCTTTAGGGAAGGTAAGGAAAAAAGAATTCCCAGGTAAACTAAATTAAATAGCAGTTGTGCAACCCACTGTATAAGTGGAAGGAAAGACATGCCTACTTCTTACTGTCTTTATCCACCCCCAGGTACAACCTGACAGGACATAAATTGGAAGGAGAGCCAGTGAAGTGATTCTCTTTCCTCTTAGTTGCCTGTTGTGTCTTTTGTCCAGCAAAGATTGATAGCTCCAGAAATGACAACATTTGACAACTGAGCTCTCTGTGATGCCACTGGGAGAAAGTCTGGGAGGTTCACGCTGGTGCTTCATTTAGTAGCATAAGCAGGGTTGGCCAAAGGAGTCGCAACCTTGCCCGTCCAGCTGTCACAAGTGATGAAGGGGCTCCGACAAAGGACTTCAGCATAGTGGCAGTGGTAGTGCCAAGTAGACTTTTCCCTCGAGTTAACCAAGAAGTGGACATATTAAAATCCCATTGCTGAATATGACTGATGTGAATAGAGAGCTGCCTAGAGTCTTGGAATTGGTGATGATATTTAACAGTCATTCGTCACCTTAATGCGTCATCCCTCATTGAAGGGTATCAAAATGCTTTACAAACTTTTATTAGGCCTCAAAATATGCTAAGAGACACTATTTTCCTGTTTTACAGGTGACTTTAAGTAGCTGCTCCACAGTCACAAGTGGATCAGTGACAGACTCAGACGTTGAATGCATGAGTCCCAAATCTCATCCATCTCTGATTACTGAAATATACGTTTTCACAATGTTGAAAAAAATGGTAGAATAAATAAGTTTTTGTTCCTACAAGTTAGTGCTGGTCTTAACTTTACCTCACTTCACATTACTTATTATATCTGTTTGCTTGTTTTGTAGAACATTAAAACCTAGGCACAAAGGAGTGAAACAGTTGGATACAAGGCTTGAACTGCTAAATGCATATGATCAAAACTGACAGAGAATTTAAGAGCAAGATACAAATAAGGCCATTGAGAAATAACAATAAAGAACTATATCTTTATTTTTAAATGAATTGTTACAGGAAAAGCCAGAGGGGCCATGAGCCTGTTGTAATTGATATGAGGGATAGCATATGTCAAGGGATCTTGTATGCTTCATTCCCAGGATTACCTTCTGCATGTCCTTAGTCATCCATATTGGCTGCCCTTTTTAACTCCATATGCAGTCTTTTTTGGATGTCATACTTAATCCTTTATATATTTTTTCTGAGATGACATATATATACCTCTTAGGGATAAATGAAATTATCTGTGAACACTTCCATTTAGTTTCTGCCTTCCTCATCTCCATCTCACTCTCTGTATCCTGTTCAATTTCTCTCAACACTTCACACATTATTCTAAAGTTTGTTCTGCTTAAATTAGCATCTTTAAATCTTTAATTCTTTAGTTCTATGTTGTGTGCCTTCTTGTGCTTGTTATGATATATCTAGAAAGTGTTGGGAAATAATTGCCACTTTGACACTCATATGGACTGCTCTCATGCCCAGATCTCCTCTCTAAGACTCAGGACTCTACCTGAAGGCGTCCAAGAGATTCTGGTAGCTCTGAAGACTCCATCCTTGCCTGTAATCCAGAAAAGCATGCAAACAACTGCCTGAGCCTGGCTGAGTTCCCCATTACTAAATTCATTCCCTGGAGTCACCAGTTTTTACTTTTGCTATAATTTTTCTGACACATAGTAATTTTCTAGCAATTTTTTTCCCCAAGCATAATTATTCTATCTGAGCTGGACTTCCTCTGAAGTCTCCTTTCTAAATGCCCTCAAAAGATCACTGTAAACTAGTCTGTGTGTTTATGGTAAACAAATAAGAAAACACTGGTATAAATTTCAGTAAAGGGTAAAACTTTAGTTAGACTTCCAATAACAGAGGTTAAGCACTGGAATTGTCTGAGGTGGTAAAACCTGAATTACTGCAGACTTTTAGAACAAGTTAGGCAAGTTAGGCATGGCTTCAGTCTAGCTTTACCTTGGTAGGGGGCTAAGACATCCCTTCTTATATTCTATTACTCTGAAAAGGAGTATGACAAATTATTCTTCACTTATTGAAGTCTCATGCAGATTTCTCTGTAGAACTCCATTGTGCAGATCTTCTAGGTATCTTTGCCTGATATTGTTCCATATATATATATAAATTTAACTGCACAAGGTTTTTCCTCTCCTACACTGTCCTGTCTTCTTTCTTTTGTCCGACAATAAAGCTTCTACAGTAACAATGTCTTTTATTCTGTTGTAAATTTAAAGTCTTTCTTTTCTAGCTTTGATTTCACACACAAACACCACCTTCTTTTAACCAGGACTGGTTCATGGAGAAGGCAGGTATGAAGAGTCTATGTCTTCTTATTAAAACCTTGAAGTGTAAGTAGAAAATGTGCTTTGTTTTTGAGAAAGCCATTAAAAAGTTATAATTTAGAGATTAGCTGCTCAGTAAGGAAGGACATGTTGAATATTTTTCATCTCTCATCAACTCAGTATCAGTTGTTATCTCTTCAATATCAATTGTTATCTCTTTTCCTGCACTTTCCATTTTATGTGTAATTATTATTCATCATAGTTATGAAGTGTGAATTATGAATTATTCATGAATTAATGAGTAGCTTAAAATTTGAAATTTAACATCCAAAATGCATTCTGCGTTGCTCATTTGCAACTAGTCCTCTGGATTCTGTACTATTGTTTGTCTCCTGATTGTCACACTAAAGTCTTGCTGCTCTTGGCTTTGTCATTTGTGTGGTTCAACACAAATAGTCCCAAGAAAGGATCCTGAAGGCTTCTTCAGGAATGCTGCATGGCTTAGTTGAAGAGGGTCAGATTCGTTCTGGATACACGTTTAAAATAAATTATGAAAAAGACTTCATGAACCTTGACTCAACAGAAAATGGGAATCATTTTCCACTTGATATTCTTTTTCATGCTTATTTCAATTCAGGATATGCTCGTGGAAGAGAAATAACAATCAGCTTTTTACTGTATTTTATCTGGTGGAAAAAAATGGAGACAGATTCAGATTTGATGCAATATTCAGATTTTATTCAAGTACTGGTGAAATATTTAAGTCCTGCAGTCTGTATTTAAGATTCCCTCACTGTGCATATTAGAGCCATTTCCCTGGTTTATTTTGCTTAGACAGAATTTAGTGATGAAGATTAATTTATCCAAGTACTTAAATGTGTTTCAGGTAATGTTCACGACAAGCCAAGCATCATTAAGATCTCCAGAGTCTTATCATTAACTACTCTTCTCATGGTGCTGAGTTTACCATTATGAACTGGCAAAATTCAGTTAGGCTTAATAAAACAAATACATTTGTCCAATTTTGGATCAATAGCTCTTGTTTTGTTCTTTAGCTCAATGGGCATTAATACTTAATCATCTTTAGTCAGGAAATGGTGCTATGACTCTCATTTGTCATTAAGCAAAAGAACATTCATTATTGGATGTAACGTCCGTTAGATTTTCCTTCAACAGTATATTCCTATGGGAAGGCAGGTAGCAAGAAACATTATTTCAGCAGTTTTACCATTGTGCATCCTTAGTTTTAATTGCCACAATACACCATTTACAGAACTTAAATTTATCATGCTTACAGCTGAGGAACTGTGTTTCTAAATTCTAGACATTTACATTTATAAACTTCTCTTTCCAACTGTCTCTTGTGCAATAAGTAAATTTATTAACTTTGGTTAATTTTCACTTACTTTTCTGTAAGACAGCACAAACTTTTTACAGAGAATTTTAGTAGTGGCAATTATCACCATTTTTGATTACTATGAACTTGTATTAGCCTTTTTTCAGTATAAAAATGAAATGAAAGCCCTAAGGGATGCACATCTAATATTCAAGATTTTATCACTTTAAAGACTTACTGCAAATTGTGTAAAAGCAAACTCTGCACCTTCTCAAGGCACAGAGTTTTAATCATTTTTATATTTCTTTTATGAAGAGATTTTCTTTGCATCTAAAATAACCTAAAAGTGTCTCCAGGATCAAAATGACTTACTTTTTGCTTCCCTTTCATAACTATTTTTAATATTGTGTTCTTTTTTTTAATACTGTATTAACTGCAGTTTTACAGGAACCAAGACTCTTAAGCTCCTTAAGCAGTAACTGTGTGCTTGGCACAGGTAGACCTAGTCGCACATCTTGTTCTACCCCCCATTTTAAGGTCTGCACAGGGGACTGTTTTGACACAGGTGCCACAAAAGTCATTTCCTTTCTCTAGGAAAGAAGGCCCCACAGAATACTGCCTGGCACTACCTCCTTTTTTTTTATTTGTTTGGAAATTTGCCAAAACCAGAGAGGAATTGAAGCTACACCTCCGTCACTCCTGATCAAGCCACTCAGCTTGTAGATTGTTTGATGCCTGGTTCTTTCTTCATCTTTGAATAGCATTTAAAACTTTAGTCCTAATTTTGCATCTTATGAGAATCTACCAAGAAAACTGCTAGACTTATAACACAGGCCAACTCACTGGCATACTCCACAACACATTTTATTGTTACTTATACAGTATTTGTTATGAGAAAAAATGTCTATATTAGTATATTGCAAGAAGTAATTCTAAGTATAAATGGCCTTTTTAAAGATGTAGCATCATCTTCCTTTCATTGCCTGCCATGCTAATAGGAGAACAGCAGATGCTCAGGCAAGATTCAATTCACCCTAATTCGTTCAAGCTTAATTAGCAGCTGGGATGCATCTGGCAAATAAACATGAAAATAGTGACAGCCTGAGTTAAAGGGAAAAAGTAAAAGGCTTTTGTTCATTAACCACATGTTCTTGGTTGTGAGTATTAGGTGCTCAAGGCAAAAACATTTTTAGACTCTTTTTTTTGCTAAAGGATAGAAACCCTCATGCCCATACCTGTATTCCCTGTATTCTTGTGCAGGTGAGTCATGCAAAAATGGGAGCAGTCCTGCTAAGAGATGTTCCTGTTCAGGTAAACGTTTGTACCATCACAGCTTAAATATGTGGCCCAAGTCTGTATAAACAGAAGAGAGTAGTTTCTTCAAGAATTAGGTAGGCAAAATGGACCCCTTGAGATGTAATTAGGAATTATTTACAACCCTGAATAATGATCATGCAGTATCTTGCACAAAGCAAAATAAGCAAAGCCAATTCTGAAGAGATCCCTGCTGCCATTAAATATGTGACTAACTAGCAAAATGAGGGGCATAACTATAAGAAATGTGCAATGCCTTTGCAGTAGTTTTAGTTCCAATGCTCTTGCCTATATAAATTCTGTATTGGTGTATTAGCTGTTGCTGAGTAAGTGATGAAAGTAGCAGGGTTTTTTGAAAGTGGAACCATTTAAAACATAGGATTCCTTGTGTTCACTGTCAAATAAGATTTTTGGACAATAACGAACAGTAGAGAAGTGGCAAGATTATACAGCGATAAAAGTAAATGTGAATCAAAGCTAAGTATTTGTTCCTAATTTAGCCCAGAACAAGGCTTTGGCAGGTGACAGAGGGAGAGAGAGAGAAAACTGCATGCTAGCTGTGGCTTTAGTTTCCCAAACTTATCTGTATTATATAAGGAGTTTAAAAAGGAATCTTTGTTTCTTCTTATTTATGTAAAACCAGCCACAGCATCTTCAGTCTATCAAACATCTTCAATCAAAATCTTAGACTTCCACTTCCATATTCTGTATTAAAGAATCCTGTGAGAGATGGTGTTTTATGGCTCACCAGGACGCAGTATATCTTATAACTAGGTCAATGCAATGCTAGTGTTTTCTTGAAAGGAAATAATAGGAATTTTGCAAAAACAGATTAAAAAGTTTGAATAAGAGTGATGACAGTATGGTAGGTATGGGTTGAAAGACCATTGAAAGGTGACAAAACCTAATTTAAGAAAACTGCGTAACTGTGGGTAAAATGGCAATAAAGTAGCTGCTGGCTGCTCTCAGTTTTTTCAGGTTTTGTTATCTTTTTCTTAGAAAACTCAAGATTGGTTTAGGCACAGAAGGTTGATAAGAGAGCTCATCACAGAGCTAACAGCTGAGGGCCTTGCGCCATCTCTGGTACGTACTACCGTATACACTGTTACACAAACATGTACAGCAGTTTTGAAGATAAACTAATGTAAACATGGCTTTCTTCTGGCCTTTACATGTCCAGGGTAGCTGGCCTGTCCAAAAGCAGTGCTGTTTTCTAGTGTATCAGCTAATCAAATGCATTCAGGGTTTCCGCTAGATTTTCCTTTTTTTTTTTTCACAACAGACTGTAATAACCATCTGTGTTTTAGAGGATGTTTAACTTCACTTGGAGTGTAAAGACAGAATGTCTAAATGAATGTATGAGGCTGAAAAGGCATCAAAGGCAGATTTGAAAGAGGTAAGATTTGATACAGGACATTTTATTAGTGTTTATTGGCTCATAGTAATTTGATAGCTGTGCTTTGCTAACTTCAGCTGCATTCCATCAATGGCAAATGAGTCAGGGCAAAGCAGATGTGTGATTAGTGTTCACCCTGGGCATGATGGCCCTAAAGGAAGAGTTGAGTCTATGGATACCATCCCTGCCAAACACAGGGCCAACAGTATCACATGCATAACATTGTATTGCCCCTGGGGTGGCAAAGACTGGGGAAGGACAGCTTGAGGTCGTAACGTGAGGTCTCAAACTGAGATTAATCTGAAATACTCCTCAACCCATTTCCCTGATATTTATATTTATACTTCTGCAAGTAGTATACACAGCTTAAAAATACACCTTTTAAATTGACTTTTTCATGAAGGTACCAGCCAGCAAAGTGATTCCATTAGCTTGGGTCAGACTGCTAATGTATGTAACTGTACATGAAGACCCAAAGGCTGTGATGGGGATTGATGCTATGTGCTTTATCCTCTTCTGATAGAAGCTAGAAGCAAAGTTCTCAGCCACTTCAGAGGTGCAGAATCAGGCCAACAGTCAATTTTGAGATATAGCTGTTTTGTGAGCATAGCAGATGCTGATTGATTAATTATTTACAATGGCACATTCTGGATTATGAATACAGATAAAAACTCAGCAAAAGCTATTGAAAATGAGGTCTAGCTTTTTTATAAAGTACCTGGGGATATTGCATTTCAAAAGTATTCTAGAAGTAAACCTCAGTATTAAAGCCATTTCCATAAGTTTTTAATGTTAAGCCTCTTTAGCTCAACAATGAAAACACTTAACTTCACAGTTTGACAGAGAAGTGTATTAGCAAATGTCATGGAAGGACTATGTCATGCCAGTAATTCATTCTTCTTAGAAAAATTATCCAGCAAAGTCCTAATGATTTATGAGAGGAATTGAACCAAAATTAGCTATCAAATAACTCATTGGGCACATTCACTTTTACCCCTATTTTCTTTGAAATATCTATGAGCACCCCATAGACATGCCAGTGTATTTTTCATCATATTTTGTGCTTTGCTATCTATAAATAGCTTGTTGTGAGTATCTGAAACTGGATCTATAAAGGATTGATTAATTATATACTTCTAATGTGATTTTAGTCTCAAGGATCTGTATTGGAAGTAACTTACATAAAGTCTTTGAATTTATAACAGCGAACAAAGACATCACTGGGTTACACTGGCAAGCAAGTTTTTATGGGGCGTTAGATGGCCCATGTGATTCACTAGGTGCTCACATGGAGAAGGAACTTGAGGGGTAACAGAGCTAAAGCAACTCGATCAAAGTCATTTAAAGATGGGAGAGTTGGGGGGAAAAAAACCCCAAACTTTCCCAGCCTTGAAGAACTTTTAAGAAATGACTGGGCCAATATATCAGGTGGCTGCTACTAAATGAATTAGTCTTGCTCTAACTTTGGGATTTGTCTAATATTTTAGTGAGCCATTGCAGCCTACTACCCTGGCAGAAAACTGCACCGGCCCCTCTCAACAAAGAAATTTTTCTGGCAAAGCTGATTAGTGCTGCCTTATGAGGTACTGCTGTTATTTGCTGGGTATAATATCATATTATGCAAATGTGCCACTAAAATAAATAGTCCTGGTAGTTTAGAACAGAATTTGATGTTGGTACAATCAGAAAGTTTAGGTCTGATGACATTAAGCACAGGGTTCAAATTCTGCTTCTAGACCAGTGATTTAACAAATCATCTAGTATTGTATATACTGTGATCAGATGTGCAGCCTAGGTTTTGCTTTGGGGGAATGTGACTATTTTAACTTAATATCACATTTTATTAGTACCAGTATTAAGTAAAGCTCGTGCACTTGGGGTGTTCATTGAAAGTGAGTCCAAAAAACTGATAAACATAATTGAAACAAAAATGACCTCTGAAAGTCAGCCTCAGCACACTTTTTTAAAGTCTTTTCTCACTTCCTGTCACAAACATTTCAGCAAGTGAATTCCTTGCCTGATTATTAAAATACCTAAAAGATGAGTCTGTATGCTTTTTTTTTTCCCCCAAGCCTTGTCCACCCAAACGTCTCTTGACAGCAGTGAAGCAGACACCTCTCCAGTGCATGGACTCACCTTCAATGGAACTATGCGGGTTTACATCGGCTAAAAATCTAATAGTCTGGGCTGCACAAAAAGGAAAGGATTAGGCCTTACCTGGATGACAGGACTATGCAGCCTCCTGGTATAGTGAAGAGAGCTGACATTATCAGAAAAAGGCAATGCTCAAGAGAAGTAAAAAACAGAAAAGGCCACCTCCATCAATTTCTGGTCTGAGAAAAGCATGAGGCTAAAAAGCAAAGCAGCGAATGTCTTTAACAGCTATGGATTAGAGTGAAAGTGGATCTAAAAATCTTACTTTTTCAAGGAGATGTTCAATACCTATCCAGTGAAGAGATCGCAGACTCTTAAAGGGATTAAACCAATGATTACACTAAAATGGCACTTCCACTTAGAAATAGACTTCTAAATCATGGAGGTCGAAGGAAGGGCAATAAGGAGCAAGCATGAAGGAGGCTAGTGCTAAAGGGCCACAACACTAGGGGAGCTGGCGAGGAGGCCTGGGTTTTTTACACCAGTAAGAGAGTTTGGAATGAGGTTGACAGCTGGTAAGACAGAGATACTGTTAGGGGGATGTTGGGAGGGAAAAAGAAATGGAAGAACTATTTGTTCTTTGGTCATAAAGATAAATTTAAAGTATTTTGAGCCTTTCTGAAAATTGTACCAGGTAAATTTAAGTCCTTGCTTCCTAAGCTTAGTCATCAGAGCATACAATGTGATGTATAGGCAGTGTTTGTGGTAAACAGAATAATTAGAATAATGTATAGCCTACAGTATGTATAAATATGTGCCTGAAAAATGAAGACACCACTAGTTTTTAAGCACGGCATTAGAAGTATGTTGACTTTTATGTAATTAAATTGCTTTCTTACTCTCTGTGTTTTATTTAGTTTCTGCAGAATGAAATGTTACTTTTTGGATAAGCATTTCTGCATTATGTCATTAAGGTTATTGAATGGTAAAGAAGAAGGAACGAAGGAAGATTTGTTCCTAAGGAGTTTTATTTCTTTTTTTTCATACAGCATGGCTTAACCCCAGCCGGGAACTAAGCCCCACACAGCTGCTCGTTCACTCCCCCCCACTGGTGGGATGGAGGAGAGAAATGGAAGAGTAAAAGTGAGAAAACTCGTGGGCTGAGATAAAGACAGTTTAATAGGGAAAGCAAAAGCCATGCACACATGCAAAGCAAAGCAAGGAATTCCTTCACTCCTTCCCATGGGCAGGCAGGTGTTCAGCCATCTCCAGGAAAGCAGGGCTCCATCACACCTAACAGTTACTTGGGAAGACAAATGCCATCACTCCAAATGTCCTCCCTTCCTTCTTCTTCCCACAGCATTATATGCGGAGCATAACATCATATGGTTTGGAACATCCCTTTGGTCAGTTGGGGTCAGCTGTCCCAGCTGTGTCCCCTCCCAGCTCCTTGTGCACCCCCAGCCTCCTCGCTGGTGGGGTGGGATGAGGAGCAGAACAGGCCTTGACTCTGTGTAAGCACTGCTCAGCAACAACGAAAACATCCCTGTGTCATCAACACTGTTTCCAGCACAAATCCAAAACATAGCCCCATACTAGCTACTATGAAGAAAATTAACTCTACCCCAGCCAAAACCAGCACACATAGTAAGGGACTTTAAATGCTAGAGCGGAGTTGGCCTGTAAATCTAATTGCCAAAGCCACTATTAAAGTAAGAAAGGAATTTAGATGGGATTTGTTCAAATGCCATGTACAGTAGAAGGCAAAGAGAGTCTAATCTGTCGTGGTGATTCTGGTAGGAAATAAAAACACATAGGTCCACAGGATTACTCTATTTTAAGAGGGAGGCAGAAAAGAGGGAAATTACATCAAAATCCATTCATTTTGAAAATTAATTGCCTTGAAATGACAACCTCCTTGAAAAGGAATGACACTCAGAGTCTGATCCAGGTCCCACCAATGTCAGTGGGAATCTCTAGTGACTCCACAGACTTTGTGGGAAGGAAGTTGTGGAAATGGCCTAAAAGATACTTTTTTTTTATTTTTAAACTTGGAGCAGGGCTCAGTGTCCTGCTACACTGCATGGTTTTCCAGCACATGGGCACAGAACCTGGACCTACTGTCATATATTTGAATTCAAGTCCTTTTTGGCTCTAGAGCACATTCCTTGGATCATATTTTTCAGCTGCCTCAAATGTACAAAATAACAGTAGGGCTAAACTCAACTACAAGCTTGGTCCTACTTTGTAAGGGCTCTTTTTGGCTATTACTGACAGATCACCAAAAGAGGTAGTTCATTTTTTCCTCCTAGGCATGTTATTTCTTTGGGCCCTCTGTGCAGTGAGTGGGCACACTGAATCCTCACATCCTTACGTGCTGAAAGTCGGATGTGCTCAAGCACACAGCTTAATCATGAACATTATATAAAATTGAATACCCTGTTGTTAGAAAACTAAGCTCCCTATATTGTTAGTCATGAAATTGCCCTGTATCTCACATGAACGATATTGTTGCAGCATTTATTACGTTATAGTTGTCTGAGATTTTTCATGTGGAAAGCTTTCCAATTGAAAGATACAGTGCTGCCAAAAAGCATTTTTAATGAAAAATGCCAGGTGCAATAGAAAAAAAATCAATCATTTAAAAACATTGAAAGATTTTTTTCTTTTGTTTCAGTTTTTAAGAAAAATGATAATGAAAAATGAAAATGAAGTCTTGCACAGTTATCCACATCCTTGGCACTGTGGAGAACACACTGCCTCCTAGGCAGACTTGCCCTTTTCCTGTGAAAGGGAAGATATTTTTCTCGGGGATGACACTGACACTGATGGTTTTCCCCCAGCCACTGTCAGAACTGTGACTTACATCCATTTGTGGTGTAAGCAGAAACATCTACTTGCCAAAAATAAACAAATAAATAGCATTTGGATAGGAAATGTGCCCACTCAGGTCCTCTGTAAATGTGTTCAGAGGCAGGGTGTTACTTAAAGAGCTTTCACAGATGTGTTGCCCAGGGAATTAATATTCATGAATGATTATGTTTGGCATTTGGAAAATATTTTTCCTCTTGAAACCCCCTCCCAAACACCAGCTTGTTTATACACAGTATCCCAGGTAGGTAAGGTAAGATTTTCAACTCCATTATATGAATGGGGAAACTGAGGAACAGAAAGGTCTTAATGGCTTTTTCAGGTCCTCCCTGTGAGCATGTATGGTGAATCTGTAAGGTTTTTTTACTCCCAGCTCTAAACCAAATTAGGAGACAATGCTGCTTCTTTATGCCCAAAATGCTCAATAAGCAGCAATGAATTGAGAATGCACAGACTTGCATTTTAAAGCTACTAGCTTAAATAGAGAAGCTTAAAAAGCAATTCTAAACTTAACTGAGGGTGATAACTAATATAAGGATCTGATAGCATAGAAATTATCTCTGTTAGCTGGTCCCTCAGTTAAACATTTCTGTATTAGTTATGTCAATGTTTGGTTCAAAGGAATTACAAGGACTGAATTGTGTTTTACAGCCTCAGCATTCTTGAATACGGAGGAAGGTTTGACACTGAGATCTTTAGATTTCCTGTAGTTTTCCACTGGCGTAAGAGAGCAGATACTGTGCCCAAAAGGCTTTTTAAACTGGCTGCAGACTGCTACCGACTACATGCTTGGTTTAATCTGTATGCCAGTATCTGCAAAGTGTCCTGATTTCAAATGGCATGAAAGAGAACTGTGAAGGTGCTGAGAGAGGTGACTAATTAAAGATTATGAAAGAGAGATTAAAATCCTGTGGGCCTTTCTAAAGGGTTAAATGGCCAAATGACATATCCTCTCCTGTGAGAGGGCATGGAGTCGAGATATATGCCCTGCAGCTTTTGTACTAAGCCTAAAGGAGAGCAATTTTAAGGTGCTCCTAGTTACTTGTCAATGGGGGTTCTATATATCCCTTGATTAGTACCACAATTTAAAAGGGATCATGAATTTGCCCTCTTCCCCTGGCCTTGGTGCCCCAACACAAACTGTCCTTGAGATTATCATAGCAATTCACCCCATGCAATTTTTTTTTCTTTTTTTTTCTTTTCTTTGTAAGTCTGATGCCAAATACATTATCTTAAACACTTTCAATTTTAAGTAATGAAAGGAGGAGGAATAGCAACTCTGTGGGAATATTTCAAGGGGATTTTCATCCAATATAAAGACAATAGCAGAAGATGCTGATGTGTAAATTGTGGCCAAGAGGTAAAAGAGAGGGAAAGAAAAGAAAGATAAATTGCAAAAAAGGTTTTAATATAGCAGAAGACAAAGAATCTCTTTCTAATCTCACACTGCTTTTACTCTGGTGTAATGAAATGAGGGTTCATGTGCAAAAGTTAAACAATATAGGAATAATGTTTGCTACTATGCAAAACAAACACTGGTCTTCTGAGAAGAAAGAGCAAAACTAAAAGAGGGCAAGTAATAGCATTTCATCTTTCCAAGCTGTCAAGAATTGCCCTTTGATCAGTTTTATCAAAAGCTGCACTGATTGTCTTCAACTAGGGCTGGTTTTGAAAATATTAACCCTCCAGGGTTCTATTTTGTTTTCTACTAAATCTAAAGGCAGTGTAATAAAAGGGTCATTGGAACTTGATGTAGATAACATTTTGCAGCCTGATCCTGTGAGATGCTGGATTTTCTCAAGGTAATGCAGTTCAAGGGTTCTTAGCAGTTTTCTTAAAGCTTAGGAAACACGTTTTCAAAATGTTGATCAAATCCATCCCTTTCAAGGTATTTAAATGAAATGGCCAGATTGACTTCTATTCTACCTTTACCAGTTTTCACTTAAGAAAAAAAACACCCTCTGGTTGATTAAGAGGAAAGGTATGTTTCCATCTTCAATACACTCTGTAGTACTGTTTACCCATCTCAGAAAGGCTAAAATAGAACTAGAGGTACAGAGATGGGTGACAAAGCACAGAATGCCTTGTGTCTGAGGAGAGATGAAAAAGATTAATATTTTCAGCACAGAAAAAACACACTGACACAAGAATACATTAAAGACTATGATAAAATTGTGAGTGGTATCAGGAGGGACCAGGAAACTGGTATTCACCTTCTCATGATAAAAGAATAAGGCAATATCAAATGGAATTATCCAATGGTAGGAATAATAAAAAAAAAAAACAAAGCACTTTGTCACAAAAGCAGGTTAGTTAAACTCTGGAACTCATTGCTGCAAGACAGTGTAGAGATCAGAATTGTAAGTGGGTTAAAAGAATATCTAGACAAACTCCTTGATGAAAGATCTCCTAGGACTATTAATACAAGTTGTAATTTCCTGACAGCTAGGGAAATGTATTGGAGGAATCACCGTATGCTTTTCCTATATACTCATCAAAGCTGGAATCCTGAGTCAGATGTACTTTTGACCCAGTACAGCCACTGTTATGTTCCTAGGAACCAAATGAACATAAAGTGCTGCTTGCAACCTATCTGAAACGCCTTTGCTAAAAGGAACAGAGACAAGGATGTTGTTAAAACCACTCCTGGCCACTAACAGGTGGGACTATCAGCACACCTGCCTGCATATGAAAACATGTGTCACCATTGTGCCATCAGATTCTTATGTCTTTTCATCCTTCCCATTATAGTGTTTACAGTAGCAATTTGATTCAGACATCTTGAGTATTTATGCTGAGCACTGCCAATATTCTTGTACTGGTTTTCTTGAATGTCATATTCTAGGGAAAAAAAAAATCATTGAAGAAGTAGGAGGCAATAGCTTTAAAGACTAACAAGTGATTCATATGTATCTTAGGTTTTAATTATAAGGAGGTTCCCTGTATATATCTTCTGGGCATATCAGTTTTTGCGGTTAGCATGCAGATGGACTGGTTCTTTGGTTTCGAGATAGTTATGTAGTCATTACAATTCGAGCAGAGGATAAAGATTGGCTTTGCTGTTGGACTAGCAGGTTCTGCAGCTGAATCAGTGTATGGTCTTTGGCAAGTTACTTCATGAGTGAGCTGAAAGTTTTGCTCTTGAATGGGAGAGGAGTTTAAGTCCCTATTTGTACTTACACAAATTAATTTTAAAACACTTCTTCCACTTTGCCGCGTCAGCTCATGTGTGTAGAAGTATCTAAAGCATTGGATAAAAGTGCTGTCAGATGCAGAGTTGCCAAGGATTGCATGCACTAACCCTTCCTTGCATTCTTGGCATGGGACAAGTATCAAATCACTCAAGTTAACAACAAGGGTGCTGTCCCTGCTCCTTATGCAGCAACTGCCTGGGAAATCCATCTTCTCTGGTAATAGGACTTGCCTTATAGTCAAAACCGTGTCAGAACAAGATCTTCCTGAGGCAAGAAAATTATACTATAAATTCAAGGCCTCTTATCCATAAAGTGGAAATTTTCAGATATACTGTGAAATCAAAGGGGTCTCTGGCATGTGTTTCATAGCTGAAGTAGTTGAGTGAAGGTTATTCACCCTATGTGGAGAGTCTGGACAAGAACAGCTCCGAAGCAAATGAACTGGGATTTGACTGCCTCTGTCCAGACTTGAAAACAGATGTTCAACAGGATGTCAGGAGAGAAGGGTGTCGTGGTTTAGCCCCAGCTGGCAACTAAGCACCACGCAGCCGCTCGCTCACTCCCCCCTGGTGGGATGGGGGAGAGAATCGGAAGAGCAAAAGTAAGAAAACTCGAGGGTTGAGATAAAGACAGTTTAATAGGGAAAGCAAAAGCCACGCACGCAAGCAAAGAAAAGCAAGGAATTCCTTCACCCCTTCCCATGGGCAGGCAGGTGTTCAGCCATCTCCAGGAAAGCAGAGCTCCATCATGCATAGTGGTTACTTGGGAAGACAAACGCCATCACTCCGAATGTCCCCCCCTTCCTTCTTCTTCCCCAGCTTTATATGCTGAGCATGACGTCTTGTGGTATGGAATAACCCTTTGGCCAGTTTGGATCAACTATCCTGGCTGTGTCCCCTCCCAGCTTCTTGTGCACCTGGCAGAGCATGGGAAGCTGAAAAGTCCTTGACTAGTGCAGCAACAACTAAAACATCTCTGTATTATCAAGACTCCTTCCAGCACAAATCCAAAACATAGACCCATACCAGCCACTATAAAGAAAATTAACTCTATCTCAGCTGAAACCAGGACAGTATCCACCCCTTATTCCACACCATTTACATCATGCTCAGGTCTCACACTATCCAATACATTCTCATTACCCACCATCACCCTTCCCATCCTTTGATATAATACGCACATATCATTCCCTTAGTCTATGGACCACCCCTACAAAATATTTGTAAAATGTCCATAAATGTCCACAAAATGTCCACTGAGTTCATTTAGTCCATGACTTTGGGCTTCATCTCTTGTGGTTGTTACTCAGGACAGGAGAGTGGTGTGTTTCTTGGAGTTATTGGGCACCAAAGCCAGCTCAGGTGAGGTCACTGCTGCACTTGCACTGCTTCTTGTAAGGCTTCTCCTCCATTGGTTCAGGTGGTTCCGGCTGTAGTAATTCCTATAACATGCAACTCAAATCATGGGTTACAACAATTTAAAGGTATATCCATTACAATCTCCACCCCTGGTCCCTTTGGGCCAGGTTATAGGGTTTAACATTGCAACAAACTCCTCCCCTTGCCCCTAGCCTGGCTAGCAACAAGGGGTTCCTGCTATAGTAATTCCCACAACATGCAACTCAAATCCCAGGATACAACAATGTAAAGGTATTTCCATTACAATCTCCACCCCTGGTCCCTTTGGACCAGACCATCAGGTTTAACATTGCAATGAAGTCCTCCCCTTGCCCCTGCTCCAGCTTGGACTTATCCACAGAATGTGGTACCTTCAGAAGTAAACTTGCTCCTACGTGGCCTCATGCACAGCCACTGATGCTTCAAGGTGTACCTGCTGCAGCATGGACTTCATCCACAGCCACAGATGCTTCGAGGTGCACCTTATCCAGCGTGACCTTATCCTTGGGCCACAATCCCTTCACAGGGATACCTGCTGTGGCACAGGCATAACCATGGCCACAGACGTTTCAAGATGTACCTGCTCTGGCATGGGCTTATCCATGGGCACAGACGCTTCGGGGTGTCCTGCTCCCACATGGATTCATCCACAGGTCACAGTCCCTTCAACTCCAGTTCACACCGGAGTTCCAGCCTGTCCAGTGCAGCAGCACAGAAACAGCAGCGATGCCCTGGCCATCTGCCAGCCCAGGTGCCAGGCCATTGCTGTTATCAAAGTGTTCCCAGGCACAGCACAGCAAGGCGATCAGCAGTACAGCAGCACGGCAACCAGTGAAAGCAAAAAGCAGCCACTAACGAGCCCTAGACTCTAACATACAGTAAGGCAAGCAAGCCTATGGCAAGCACAGAAGCCTGCTGACTAATAGCTAAACAGCAATAACAGCTATAAATTCTATCATCTGGCACATTCCAATCAAATCTGTCATTATCTCAAACCCTTCAAGCCCCACGTTGGGCG
Source organism: Ciconia boyciana (assembly GCF_034638445.1). Lineage (NCBI taxonomy): Eukaryota > Metazoa > Chordata > Aves > Ciconiiformes > Ciconiidae > Ciconia > Ciconia boyciana. Next base: position 38,683,091 of record NC_132942.1, on the reverse strand, counting down.
CCAAAAAGGACTGTCGTGGTTTAGCCCCAGCTGGCAACTAAGCACCACGCAGCCGCTCGCTCACTCCCCCCTGGTGGGATGGGGGAGAGAGTTGGAAGAGCAAAAGTAAGAAAACTCGAGGGTTGAGATAAAGACAGTTTAATAGGGAAAGCAAAAGCTGCGCACGCAAGCAAAGCAAAGCAAGGAATTCCTTCACTCCTTCCCATGGGCAGGCAGGTGTTCAGCCATCTCCAGGAAAGCAGGGCTCCATCACGCGTAATGGTTACTTGGGAAGACAAACGCCATCACTCCAAACGTCCCCCCTTCCTTCTTCTTCTCCAGCTTTCTATACTGAGCATGACGTCATATGGTATGGAATAGCCCTTTGGGCAGTTGGGGTCAGCTGTCCTGGCTGTGCCCCCTCCCAGCTTGTTCTGCACCTGGCAGAGCATGGGAAGCTGAAAAGTCCTGGACTAGTGCAGCAACAACTAAAACATCTCTGTATTATCAACACTGTTTCCAGCACAAATCCAAAGCATAGCCCCACACCAGCCACTATAAAGAAAATTAACTCTATCTCAGCTGAAACCAGGACAAAGGGATTGCTAACTTTATAGTTAGGAAGTGTTTTGGAGAAATTCAGTATGGAGACCATGCCAGCCTGCAGTCAGAAAACTCACATCCTCATTTCCATGATTTACACACACTAGGTTCAAAGGAAGTCTCTGGGTCACAATGGGAAAAGGCTGTCTTACGATCAGAGCTCCAGCAACCTTCAAGAGAGAGAAACCAGTCACTACATTGAGAAGCTTTTTAAAGGCATATGGGGACTCTTACTGAAGAGAATTTTTTCCACTTGTTATTGTGTCTCATCTACAAAGTCACATGCTCACTGCTTGAATCAGAAAAACACTACTGTGTACAGACTGGTTTGGAAGTATGCTTCAGTAAATGCTTGGGAGCTCATACTGTTGGTTTTGGTTGACTTAAGTTACAATGAAATCATTCTAACACAGTTTTCAGTTAACCTAGACAGTACAATGTGGAAACTGTACAATAATGCCTTTCCTGTTAGTGTGTCCTTGGATAAAACTTGCATATGGTTAGGAATAGGTTTTTTAACACAAAAACTCACACTTTTTCCCTTCTACTTTGCTAACAGGGAGCACCTGGCTAATGCTTTTCAGCAGAAGATGCCAGTTCTATATGAAGCCCTGGGCTGCCAGCTCCCCACCTAGCCTGCACTGCTCAATGAGGGCACATCTGGTGTTACTGTTTGAAACAATACATGCAGAAGTTTTGTATTAGGAAGCTCATAAGTGTTTCATGACACCTGTTCTGAGGATTGCTACAGCCTTATGTCTGAAATGCCTTGGTTTCTTCACAGATCCTGAAACCACTCTCAGCACAAGGTAAGTAAGATAGATGTATATGAAGTGCTTATGTGAGAAATGTGAAAATAATATATACTCTGCTGTGTTTCCCGTGCCTGATGTTACACTTTCTGAAGGGACCAGTCAGCTTACCAAGTCAGCTTTCAGATCTGAACTTTCGTTGGGGTTGCTCTGAGATTCCCTTCAGGTTCTAATTTAACCCAGTCTCCTCCCAAGGCCTCCTTATTCCCTGAATTTCGGTGGGATTTTCCCACATTTGTAAATGCTGATGTCCACTCTGCATGGCCAGGTATGAATCCTTACTACCCAAGTGGTAATGAAAGCTGGGTAACAGCAATCCCAGTGCTTTCACATACTTGCCATCTGGCCAAAATGCATTTTTCTGCCAATCTGTGTATTGCTTACATTGCAGAGTGATGCTTTTTAACATTGGGATTAATACATGCAGATTACCGGTTCTATTTGAGAGGAAAAACAATGGTAAACAAATACTTCTGAGGATATAACAGGTTTGGTAGCAAATGTCCCCAGCTCTCTCTTTGAGGGGCACCACAGAAAATACCTATTTATTTTAATAATTGAAATTGTGCCTCTAATAAGCATCTTCTTTTGTAATTTGTAGAGGTTTCTGTTAGGTTGTGGACATGCATTTCTATAAACAGAGATATTTGTTCAAATTAAGGCTAATTAAGAAAGAAATGATGCAAGAGTTATTTGGAGGGCTGTAGGGTAACACTCTATGCCGATTCATTTTAAAGTATTTCCACTTGGTGGAATGAGATTCGCAATCACTCTGGGAAAAAATCCTTAGAGAATTACATGAGAATGATTAGGCTGATAGAATCATAGAATCGTTTAAGCTGGAAAAGACCTTTAAGATCATCAAGTCCAACCGTTAACCTAGCAGTACCAAGTCCACCACTAAACCATGTCCCTAAGCGGGACCACATCTACCGTATCTTTTACCACATCTACACATCTTTTAAATACCTCCAGGGATGGTGACTCAACCACTTCCCTGGGCAGCCTGTTCCAATGCTTGACAACCCTTTCCGTGAAGAAATTTTTCCTAATATCTAATCTAAACCTCCCCTGGCACAACTTGAGGCCATTTCCTCCTGTCCTATGGCTTGTTACTTGGGAGAAGAGACCAACCCCCACCTCGCTACAACCTCCTTTCAGGTAGTTGTAGAGAGCCATAAGGTCTCCCCTCAGCCTCTGCTTCTCCAGGCTAAAGAACCCCAGTTCCCTCAGCCGCTCCTCATCAGACTTGTGCTCCAGACCCTTCACCAGCTTCGTTGCCCTTCTCTGGACACGCTCCAGCCCCTCAATGTCTCTCTTGTAGTGAGGGGCCCAAAACTGAACACAGTATTTGAGGTGTGGCCTCACCAGTGCCGAGCACAGGGGGACAATCACTTCCCTAGTCCTGCTGGCCACACTATTTTTGATACAAGCCAGGATGCTATTGGCCTTCTTGGCCACCTGGGCACACTGCTGGCTCATATTCAGCCGGCTGTCGACCACCACCCCCAGGTCCTTTTCCAGCAGGCAGCTTTCCAGCCTCTCTTCCCCAAGCCTGTAGCGTTGCATGGGGTTGTTGTGACCCAAGTGCAGGACTCGGCACTTGGCCTTGTTGAACCTCATACAATTGGCCTCAACCCATTGATCCAGCCTGTCCAGGTCCCTCTGCAGAGCCTTCCTACCCTTAAGGAGATCAACACTCCCGCACAACTTGGTGTCATCTGCAAACTTACTGAGGGTGCACTCGATCCCCTTGTCCAGATCATTGATAAAGATATTAAACAGGACTGGCCCCAATACTGAGCCCTGGGGAACAGCACTTGTGACCGGCCGCCAAATGGATTTAACTCCATTCACCACAACTCTTTGGGCCTGGCCATCCAGCCAGTTTTTTACCCAGCAAAGAGTACACCCGTCCAAGCCATGAGCAGCCAGTTTCTCCAGGAGAATGCTGTGGGAAATGGTGTCAAAGGCTTTGCTAAAGTCTAAGTAGACAACATCCACAGCCTTTCCCTCACCCACTAAGCGGGTCACCTTGTCATAGAAGGAGGTCAGGTTAGTCAAGCAGGACCCGCCTTTCATAAGCCCATGCTGACTGGGCCTGATCACCTGGTTGTCCTGTACGTGCCGCGTGATGGCACTCAAGTTGATCTGCTCCGTAACCTTCCCCAGCAGGTGATGCTAATGACTTATTACAAATAGTAAATGTCTCATTAAAGTCCCGTATGGAAATGGGCCAAATGGACAGAACTAGAATTTTTACAAAACCGAAGTATTGACAAAAATATTAATATTTATCATCTCCTAACCTGCATTATTTACTGCTCCTTTACTTATTTTTAAAAGCTTAAAGATTTTTCTTCACCTAAAACCTAACAGGTATTAGGAAATTTGGTCCTCATCTGGAGACTGGACAATTAGTACTAGCCACAGGACATAATACACAGTATTATAAATAACACTTAGGTTCACAAATATCTTTGTTCTAATGTATTTTTTTGTGCATGATTTTTTGTACCTCAGCTCATTTAATGTTTTTTTAACTGCACCTCTCTATTTTTCTCAGGCCAGGGTTCATGCTCTACTTTGAAAACTGTGTCTTATTTCTTGGCTTCCCTTGGTGTGCCTCCCTAGATGAGCCTAGATACCTTCTTGTTGTGCATCAGGAGTCAGAAACAGTTGGGAATAATTACTTAAAAGTCCTGAGATTCTTTTATAACTTTTCTGTTTGTATACTTACATCTGGTGATCTCACTTCCATCCAACCCACTGTATCAAGACTCCTGATAAAAGTGTGACTCTTGAGATTATTATCCTTATCCATCAATTAGAATGTCACAATTATGAGAAGCACCACAATGCAGACATAGCTGAAATACTTGTAATGCTGCTAAAAGATTTATGCTGATTAAGTATTTGCCTTCCTTTCTGCTTTCCACACATAAAATGTTGTCGCTTTGAAAGCAACCATAAAGAAACACTTGTCTATTATTGTTGTGTCCCAAAACTCAGTATAGTAATTTGGTGAATATTTGATAATCTTTTTCACTTCTACATAGTCTTTAGCTGAATTGTTAATTTCTAATTAGAATTCAGGGATAACTATTTCTACACTCACTGTTAATACTTTTGGAACAAACTTTACAAGAATTTTCAGATTTCCTTTTCAGCTGATCTCCCAGTTATGATTTCTTGATTAGCTATCCCCAGTGCAGTGTGCTTAGCGGTTTTCTGAGAAACAATTCAGCTGACACAGACTGATTCTACAACTTGCTGAGAGTTTCTCCCAAGCATGATAACTGCCACCAATTTCATTAGGATTTGACATTATTCAGTGTTTTCCAGAGATTCTCAAGAGTCATCCTTTATTTGTGTTGATACCATATTAAAATTAGTATTGTAAGAATAGTAATTCAAGCTCTTGTATAAATATGTGAGAAGTCAGTAATAAATAGTCCTAATTAGTAGACAGAAATAAAGTACTTTAAACTACATGAGCACAAGAAACAGATGGGCTTGAGTGCAAATAATTCTCTTTTTTATAACAAGCTCTTTTTTCATTTTTTAATATCTATCATTCCAATTCAACTTTTTATTTGCCAAACATGTTTTCAGTGAATTGCAAGCTACTTGGGAATTCTGCTCAAATTCTCCTAAGGAAGATGTGGCTCTTGTTAATTAAATTAATCCATTTTAATTAATATCTCTGTACCCAGGAAGTGAAAACCTGAGTTTGCTTCCTTCCTTTGTTCCTTCAGGGAATATGAATTCTGTATATATAAGGAGGATTTAGCCCTTTTTGAACCAAACAAAATTGTTTTTTAACAGATCTACTCATAACACTGTATTCATAACAGGCATTCGGTACAGCATTTCTACAACTCATTCATAAATCAAATCTATGGTCTGATTCACTTAGTCCAAAGTGTGCTAGACTACCATGCATTTGCTATATAGTGCTATGTACTTGTAAAGTAGGTCATATACTTCAGAAGAGCATCAGACTGATTTAGTGCATATATTGAAATACACAGTATGGCTGCAGAAACCCTGATTTTTATCTAGAAACTGTGCAATTGTGCACCCAGGCTGTAACAGTCTATTCATGTGCACACACTAAATCTGATGCATCTCAAAAATTCTGCTTGCACACACAACCTGGCTATGTTATGCAAAGGCAACGAGTTTTTGCGTGGGCAACAAGCTTCTTCTGAGAAGCTTCAGTCTGATTGTGCATATCTTAATTTACTGTGCATATCTTAACTAATACTCACTGAGTCTGCCTAGGAACATATATGTACATCAGACTTAAATTAAGCTATGACTTCTCCAGCAGAAAGTCCAGTCTCCCTGTACTCTGCATTTTGTCCAGTGGTACATAATCACCCAATCCAACCATTGAGTCAAAGGACTGGGTAAAAAAAAATGTAATTCTGGCATCAGTTTGTCATCCTTCAAGGCAATGAGTCCCTCCTCTCACTCTAGCTATGAGAGCTGGACAGCATGGGGCTCTTTTATATTCTGAATTGTCACAAATAGCACTTAGTATTCACTAAAAAGCTATTGATCTCTCTCCCTCAAGTCCTAAACCTCCTTGTAAATCAGTACATCTCATTCAGTGAAGCGCTGGAAAATAATAAGGAAGCCTGGATCTAACAGTTTCTCTGAAAAGATACTAGACCCCTTACCAGTGACCAGTGCTGTTGACCTAATGTCCCATCAGTGCTACAGTCCGCAGACAAGGTTCCTGGTTTGATTAAAAGTGTTACCATGTGAAAGATTCAATTTCACCTCATACTTACATCCAAAATGAGATGATATCGTTCAGTGCTTGACTCCATTTGAACTCCCATCTGGCTGGTAAACTTCAAAGAACATTGACAACTTTCACAGATTTGATCCAAGAGTGGATGTCTTAGGGCCGTTGTTATGTAGGCACACTGGAGGAGAGAGACATATTTACAGAGGTAAGTTTTGGCTTGCGAGTGCCAAAGTTAGCATCTGAGATTGCTTGATAGGGGTAGCTGAGCTTCCAGGATAGCTTCTTCTGGAGTCTCCACTGGCTGTATGTGATGGTGTGCTTCCCCTGGCTCCCAACCTGACCTTTATCTCCCGTAACCCTGCTCAAGCGATAACCACTGGTGGCAGTCATAATGGATGTGTCATGATGGCTGCATCTGGCTCAAAGTGGATTTGGGGGACAGATAACAACACAATAGCCAAGGGCTATGGTGCAAAGCGCCCACCTAACCACAGTGAAGAAACTAAAATCTGTGATCGGTGTGCAAATATGACTACGAGTCAACCATCTTATCCCCATAAATAGTGAGCAGCCCAAGAGCCCCTTGAGCTCTCCTGCACAGCAGCGGGCTGCACGCCAGGACCTCACCTTGAGTAGGAATGTCTCTCAAGGTTACTCCTAGAGGTTGAGATTCCTTGCCACAACAAATCCTTGGTAAGTGACTAACCAAGTCATGCATGCTAAACTTTGAAATCTCAGCTAAGTGATATAAAGGATTGATTGTGCATATATAATCCTTTAGACATAAACTGTTGACCAAGTCTGGGACTAGGATTGGATCTAGCTGCACCTAGACTCCTCTCTGAGAAGGAGTTTAGAAAGCAAGGGGGTCCTTTCTGAATCTCATGATGACTCAATGGGAGGGTCTCCCTGACAGTTTTGTCGTGTCCTCTATGCAGTAAATAATCAAGTGTACCTTGCCATCGAACCTTGTTAAACCACTGTCGCGTTGACCATTGAACGTTGTTAACTCACTGTTTTATATCAATAAAGTATATTTTTGCTCCTCTCTTATGAGTGAAGTGCATCACTCCGTCCGCAACACTGCAAAAGAAGCTTGACATTCTACCTTTGCAACTATGTGAGATGCATGAAGTTAGATAGTGTGGAACCTCCTTTCTCCTCATCTAATTTTCCTCCAGGAAGATTTTTCCTTTCAGACAGATTCAGATATGCTTTCAGAGGCTCTGAGAGGCTGACTCTTCAGATTTGGGATACCTCAGTTGGCTAATTAAACAGTCTATTTTCAGGCTATATCCTTGTGACATCATCTTAGGACTCTCCAGACTGCTTCATTTGCTCTGGGAAGCTGATCTAAACACTCCTTAGCCAAGCTGGAAGTACCATGTGCTAGTTCTTACTATCTGCCCTACCTGTAGCTCATGAGTCTAATCCCACCCCAGATTAGTGCACTGGCAAAGGGTTTGTTTGATAAATGTGTTTTGGTGTTGCCTGAAATCTGTCAGTGTGGCCAGCATTATACAAGGAGAGAACATGAAGTCATCATTTATGCCTGAAGAGATTTTCCATAAGAAAAAAAGCACATTTAAGTCGACCTGACCCACTCTCTCTCTTCCCTCATCTCCTGTCTTCATGGTGTGTTCAGATTCTGAACCTGTTTCAGCTGGGTGGCTTATATTAATACATCGCTTACTGATCAACTAGGCTGGCAGGAAAAAATCAAAGAGAATGTCAGAAAACAGTAGCATAATTCTGTTCCCAGCTGGAGAACTCTTCTTCTATCTTGTCAGAGTTACAGAGACATGATATGGGTCACAGAAAACTCGCTATACTGACAGTTGTTACTTTTGGGATTAGATCGATATTTGTCTGTATCCAGGAATTAGTAGAACAACTGCCTGCAGGAATATATTTTAGAGGTGATTTCCTATCAGCGCAGGATGCTTCTGAATTTAATTCTGCTATTCAAGACACCATTTACTTTTCTAATACTTAAAACCATATGCACTGCTCACAAGAAATCCTGCAGGTAAAGAGAAAACAGAAGAATACGCATTAGAGGATTAGACATAATATGGATTGTGAAGTCTTATGTAAAACAGAAAATCATATTTTTTGAGATGTTTTGCAAAGAAATTTTGCACTTGGCAGGGTATTTAAGTTACCTGTCATTTACACCTTGAAGATCAGCAGAGAAAACCTAATAATGCTTACACTCTTAGGAATGATTGTCTTTGTAAAGCAGCTATCTTTGCAGCATTATACAAGGCAAAAAATGTCAGGTTTGTCATCTCCAATAGCTTCTTTATAAAGTGCAAGTGGCTTAATTTCAAAGGACCAAACTGAATAGCATATTTTCTTTCTGTTTCTAAATCCTTTTCTGCTACACTCTTAAAAAAACCAATGGCCAGATATTTTATGCTGTTCCTCAGTGAATGTTAGTTTAAAAAAAAAAATCTTAAAAACGCTGTAAGAAAAAAGACTGGAGTAAATGGATATCACCATTATGTCTCAGTGTATAGTGATGACGAGTATAGGTAGACTTCCAGTAGGAACCATTGTGCATAGGATGCAGAACTGGAGGCAAAGCTAGGCTCAGTTCTTTGTTTTTCCTGGATCAGTCTTTTCTAGTCTCTAATATGACCCTCTATTTTTAAAGATATTTTGCGGTCTGTCCTTGAAAATTGTTATTTTAGCTCCCTAGTTAAGCAGGGAGAGGATTACTACTTATCTATATTATATTTATTCCAATTTCTGCTTTAAACATTGTTTTATGTAAATTTACCATGGCATTTAATTTCCTCCATTTATACACTTGACTTACTACATTTTTACAAATACTTATTACAGTTATTTTGAATATCAGTCTTGCATATTCCCTAGCTACACAGTCTTATTTATTATTTCTTTTTCATCCTCATTAATTATAGAAGCTAAAGTAAACCTGTGGAGGCAAGGACAGGTAGATTTGAGCATGGAACGAAGTGCTATGGTCTAAATTGTCATAGAGCAGAACCTGGAAGTATTGGAGGAATAATCGATCCAGGAAGAAAAACATGCTGAACTGTTACCTTTCTCCTTTGAATGCTCTCTGTGACTGTATGCTAGCCTTAAAGCAAGCTGCTTTGGTTGTTGGAAAGTCTAGGTAGAATAACATGTTGTGGGCTAATTTAGCTTACTGCTGAGCCCTGCTGCCTAGCAGAGCTGAATAGATATATCTTCTGTCAGTCTACAACTCTGAAAACAAAATTGTCAAGTCACTCCCACAGCAAATGGTTATTTTCCCTACATGGTTAATGCAGTTGTATAGAACAACTAGGAATCCAGGAACATAAAAACACAGAGGCTGAAATCTTCCGAAGTATTTAGGCAACAAAATCGCATAGATGGTGGATTCCCTAATAAGACGATCTTGGCTGTGTTACATTCCTATGTGTTGTGATACAAAAATACTGTTTCTCACTGTGTCTAGCAGAGGTCATAGCACAGTATGGCTAGATCTTTGTAGTAAAGGAATACCTGTAGTTTCTCAACAGAATCCTTCTAGCAAAAAGATGGATCTGATCACTCCATCCAAGAGACTGAGGCTTGGCTCACAGAGGGATGATAATCCTAAACCAGTGAAGCTAAGTGGAAAGATGTGTAGAATTAGTTGAGCACTGAAAAGATGCTGAGAAACCCATGACAATAAATAATCTGTTCCACTTCAGTGATGGAAACTGATTTCAGGCATATCTAGAGAGATAAATATGATTAACAGAATTTCAGTTTCAAGTCTATTAGGAATCAAACTTTCAGACTGACAGCCAGTGTTTGATTGTCTTCAGCTATTTTATACCATCTGATTAATGTCATTTTTTTAAAGCAATTTAAATTTTCTTTGCTGAACGGAAACTTAGAGGACACAGATTCTTCATCACAGAAGCAAATACCTTGGCTGAAGATAAGATGATCTATTAGAGAAGAGCCATATCAAAAGGTAGCAGAACAGCTGTACTGAGTTTTTTCTAGCCTAATAGGGAATTGAATCTATTTCAGCCCAGGGACAAAATACTGCATCACTTGTGTTTGAAGAAATGACTGCAGAACATTTGCTACAATTGATCATTTACTGCTCCTTTTTGTGGCTTTAACACTCTAACGTCCTACTTCTTGAACACTGGGTTGTGTGAACAAAATGCACCCGAGTGAATGGTTGTCTCCAGATCTAGGTGTTGCCAGGACCTTTTGCACAGTGCCCCTTCAGAGTGCACTTAGCATTATGAATATAGAGAGCAGGAAAGGAAAAAATGCTTCTTGGTACTAGTTCGACAGTGTAATCAGAGTTTAAATGTAAAATTTATTTTCCAGAAGAAAACAAATGTCAAATTCTAGTGGCCAGGAATTCAAGCACCACAGGTCAAAATTATAATCTGTTTCTCTAATGCTCCACTTAGAGACTGTGGAAAAGGAATAGTACATTTTCCTGCCACTACTCAGCCACTTTATCTTTGAATAGGAAGAATTTTTTTTCTTACAAGTGATCAAGTATTTAGATTACCTGCGTGTGTTTCCCCTGTTGATAGCAGGTGATCACAGAGGGCAAAGGTGAACAAACGGATTTAAAACAATACTGCACAAGTAATGTTGCATGCACTAATGTTACACGCTTCATTGCATCTTTGGTTATTCATTCTTTACACCAGTCCTCTGGGACAAAATCAATGACACATTTTATGTTATGCTTCAAAGTCATAATAATTGTTTGTTTTGAAGCCACATTTTTTTTCCCTTTTGTCAACCAAGCAATTTGCTGAAGTACCCAATTTTGCAATAACAGTCAGGACTAGAGCCAGAAGCTTTTTAAAAATAATTTGAGGAGGGGAAAACTCAACAGCAACAAAACCCTATGCTGAAGTGCTGTGTTGTTTATAACATGGAATCTCCCCAAAGGGGAATCATAATGCAGAAAAAAAAAAAATCCCCATAGCACTTACTTAAAACAAACATGAGCATTAAACAATATTTATAATATCCGTGTGACAACAAGTTGTCTTTGCATAATTAAAGCACCTCAGAAGATGTGTACAGCAAGACATCCCACTGTCAATTAGCTGCTTGAGTGGTCAAGTTTCCATGCGTATTACTTCTTCAGAGAAGAGCAGCACTGTACTTGACCTTTTCTGCCTTCCCAAAGGATGTTGCTGTATTATTTTTTGCACTGGATTACCTATGTCTGAACCTGCGCTTTTTGTAAATGCCTGAGTCATAGCTAAAAAGTGACTAATGAGTATGATGTTTGTATCTGTATTAACATCCAAAAGCCCTGACAGAGATTGCTAAGGCAGTGGTTGCAGACATTGTACAAACACTGGGTAATGAGCTCCTCTAGTGCTTTTCATCAGATGTCAAAACGCTTCACTGTCAGTACTGGCCCATCTCGCCTACACAGGAACTGAGGCACACAGCAGCGATGTGATTCCCCGTAGTGAGCCAGGAGGCTGGTATCAGCCAGGGAAGAAATGAGGCTTGAAAATCAGGCAAGGCTTTGTCCATGCTGGCCCCCAAATCCTACAGCATGAAGCTCAGAATAGACACCTCAGGTCTCTATCTGTGCAGTCCATGAATCTAAACTCAGGGCCTCCTCACTAATTAGGAGATTATTCAGGAATGGCTATAACTGAAGCATATTTGGGAAAAAAAAAAAGTATATTGTTAACATCCCTCTGTCGTAGTAAGACCCTCTGGGGATGCTACTTGGCTGCTTGTAAGTGTATTTAACATAAAGCAGAGATGATTGAAAAATGTAGCTTGTAGCTCCCTGGGGCAGTTTGCCATTCACAAGATATAGGACAGTGAGTAATACTAGAAGGAGACGTTGCAGGCAGCCCTATCCATGATGGCCCTGCGGGCAAGAAAAGGCTTGTCTGTACTCAGAATATGATTTGATGATTAGATCCTTTAGCACTTGTGAAAGCCACTTGTTTACAACTCTTATTAAATTATTTTGTATACTCTGGTATAAAATATGTTTCTTAAGATTTGAGAAGGTGCATAAACTTGCAATGCATTTTAAGCACTGCATAAATGCAGAGACAGGGGAGCTGTAAGGCCAAATTCATTAGTGGCATTCTATCGAGTTCAGTGGGCTTATCCCATGGATGAATTTTGCATGTATTCTGTAAAATAGGTAAGTATTTGACTAAAATTAGCCAAATCCTCCAGAGCCTAATGGAGCACTTATGGGCTCTGGCAACTTAACCCAATGTTTAATTTGCACTAATCTAGCCAAGGCGGCAGAAGCATGAAATATACTCTACAGGGAGACCGCTGCTCTTTGAAGTTAGTGGCTTAATTCCCATTGTCTCTGATGGGAGCAGGGCTGGGGTTTATGTGGCATTTACTCCTGTTATTGTAGACAGAAGTCTTTTTACATATGAATGAATTTGGCCTGTATTTGGGGAAATTCCAATCTTCCGAATTTACTAAAATCTTGTTAGCTTCCAGGAAAGCCTGCACAGCTGTACTTGTGAGTTCTGCATATTCTCCATGCAGATATCATGGACTGTGAGAACCTGCAGATTTCACTTCTCAGCACGTGTGCGTGCAGATCGCTAACTAGCTAGCTAGCTAACAGCAGTGGAAAGAGAAAGGAAGAAAGGAAAATAGCTCTTTGTACAGCAGCGTGAAGTCAACTGACACATAATCCAATCTTTTCTCTTTTTTTTAGGGGGATTCTGTAAGTACTAACAATTCAAAATGGATTATTTGATTATTTGTCTTGACCTGCTTCTTTCGGATTCTCACAGCTTGGAGGTCAGCTTACCCTCTGCGCTGTGATGGTCTCGGGCGAGTATGCAGAGTGCCGCTGCTGGCTGCGGCTGTCCCAGCTGGGCGAGGGGCTGCAGCCAGCAGTGGGCAGCTGGGAAGCAGTGATGGAGCACTCCGGTGTGCAATTCCTCAGCCAGATAAGTGACTGTTTCAGTTTATCCTTTTGACAAGAGCAGAGGTTTTCTATTTTAGACAGTCACAAAAGGTGAGCATGTAGTGTTCAGGGGGAAGGCAGCTCAAGCAGTGATCTGGGCACAGAAAAATAGGGAAAAGGAAGAAAAAGTGTCTTTGAAATGATCCCACTTAACCGTCGAGTAACTATTACCATGGCACAAACCCAAATTGATATGCTGCCTCCACAACACTTTGATTCACTCCTGTAGCCAGGTGCTGAGAGTGACTGTAATAATACAGGGTGTTACAACAGAGAAGCACATAGGAGAGCAGACAGGCAAGAGAGTAGTCAGAAAACAAGCTGTCTGCTCTACAGGCAAGGCAGACACTTCAAAGACTGAGGAAATCTTTTCAAGGAAGTTATTGTCAGAAGCTACACAAGAGTTCCCAGTGATGTTAATGCCCACTGTTACTACTCTCTCCCACCAAAAGGCATTTTTGTCCTGGTGAGGTGACTTTCCCCATGATGGGGTGAGAAGCGATCCCTGATCCTTTTGTTTTATTCCACGTACTTGCAGATTTCCTGCTTTTCTAGCCCATGGTCACCGCTTCTTTGACTTGAAAGTTCAAAGTGGCAGAGCCACCAGCCTCATTTTACAAGTGCAGAGACACATGAAGAGTTTATTTTAGTCCTAGGAAGCACCACAGATTCCCACACTTTTATTTTTCCCCTTAATCTATCTGAAACCTCAAACATCCAGCAGGACTGTATATGAAGAAGAAGGACTGCTGTTTCATTCCTGCATCTCAGTTTCAACACTTTCTGCCAGTGGATGCTGACAGCAACCTACTATGAAGGGAATCACTACTGGCTTCAGATGCAATTTCCCAAGCCTGTTACCTCTAGGCTACATTACGACACACTGGTATCATCTGTTACTCCAGCAGTTTCTCGTATTTACCATAACAGCTCTCATGTCACATCTCCCTTTCTTATACTTAAGGTGCAGCTTGAGGCAGGTGAAGTAAAATCAGCACAGAGAAATCCTAACGCTCCTTTCTTTACTCGCTCTCATTGCTAACCTGGCATGAGAAGGGTTGCTGTGAAAATGGAGGAGGCAAAATCTCATTCAGGAAAATACTGGAAGCAGGTGATGGGGAAGAATGCTAATATATCAGCCCCACTCTCTGACTGGTGCAACCCCCCTTGCACTGAGAAAATTGGTTTGTATTTGATTCTGCTGATGTAGCAAACCAAAACAGCAATTTGTGATAGAAGATGGAAAAAAAGAAGTGACCTGGTTTATTAATCCCAGAAGAGACAGGACTACATTAACCAAACCTGGACCCTCCAAGAATGAATCAATTTATTTCTTACACCCTTATCTTGATTTTTGACTCTGACAGTCTGGATTTGCACATACTGTAAACGTTCATGGTATTCAGATTCCCTTATAGGATTTCCACATGAAAACAGACAGGATTCCAGTATGTTCCATTAAATCTTCACAGATGATCCATGTTTGAGACAAAATTTATGGCATGTAGTCAGTCTAGCTGACTGATCATTTTGTTACGGTTGCCTATTCTGAGGCAGGTATTGTATCTGAAAGCATTTTAAGAGATGGAGTCATTTATCAGAGTACTTTTCAGATGATTATAACTACAGGAGAAGCCCTTTAATTGGGAGATTGCATAAAATGATATTGTATCCTAAATGAAAAGGAACAAAAAGAACAGAAATAAAGGGAATAACCTGCAAAATAAAAATGTCATGAATGAAAAAGGATCATCACTAGATTATAGTTGTATTTCATCTTAACCTTACCAACATTTAATCTTTATATCACATTTTCTACACTAAAATATTAAGGTTTGGGATTTCTCTGGCACCTCCTCATGCACATTTTAATTAGATCTGTGTAGAATTCTATATAAAATCAGGTCAGCTTGGGGTGTCTGGTGTCAGCCTCGAAGGACTGGGGTTGCCACAGCCTCGGATTAACCCCGTGGAAGACATTAGGGTTATCCAGTCTTTACCCCTTCCTCCTCCATTCTTATCCAAACAAGCAAGTTGCTTTTGAAAACTTCAAATAAACTTCAGGGGGAAAAAACCCACAACTTGAACCATCCTGAGTCTGACCTAATTTTAATGCAGGTGTCATGCTACCATGTGCTTCTCTGTTTGGCAGCAGTCAAATGCCTCCTCACCATGGCCTATCTCTGCACACAGGCGTGGCCTCCAATTAAAAATGCTGTCCCTAAATAGATTCCAGAGAATGCATTTAAAAATAAACACCCTAATTCTACTTGTAAAGGACAATCTGGCGTCTAGCAAAACCAGTGTCTACTGACTGCAGAAAATACACAGTCACCTTCATTGTCCTAATTAATGCCCATACAGACCCACAAAATCTCACTTTTATCAGTACCATGATTCCTACTGTGTGACTGTGGCAGGATGCTTACCTGTACAATTATTCTGCATTAAATGACCAGTGCTGCTGGGAAGTGGGACTAACATTGTTTTGGTATAAAATGACCCTAGTAATTCCTTGGATGTTGTTATAAAGCAGTGAGTCCTGAAAAGGTTGGCTGTGCTTGGGTGACTGACTTCGGATATCAGTGGCGAAAGGCTGGGAATCTGAGAAAAGCTGAAGACCTCAGTGTAAATACAAATTACAATCGCTGATTATTTTTCGCAGTGCAATATTTATTGTGACAAAGAGGCTCAGCCATGCAGATTATTTCTAGGCACTTGTAGACTTTCCTCGCCTAAAATCATTTAGTGCTGCAGAGAGAATAGACAGTTCTGTAGAGTGTTTATTGGTTTAAAATTTAACATCAGGGAAGTATCATTTTTCCTTCAGGAGGAGAGAGGTATTATGTCTTATTTTGAGTAGGAGAGTGACTCCACCTGAGGAAAGGTAAAGTGTAGGATCTGGCAGCCACAGGGACGACTCGGACACTATGAAGGAGAAAAAGATGCAGTAAGGCCTGCAGCTGAGATAAGCTGATTCATTGCCACGAAGCCACATCAGCTGCCAGGTTATACTGATTAGGTGGTTGGACCATGCATGTAACAGGGAGATTAATTACTCCATTGATTTTAAAATGCACTCCAAAATAAAATAAGAGATATTCGTCCTGTATTTTGTGTTGTCCCTAAAGAACTTGTACAAATATAATCCACTGGTTTAGCCTTGGCGACACAATGACTTTCTGGTCACTTTAGGAAGCTGATTTCTAGTACTGTAAGGACAGAGTGGGATGGTAAAACTTACTTGTGATTAATTTCTTTAATATTTATGTTGCTTTCACATGTGCAAATTCGATAGCCTGTATACATCTATTGCACCAACTGTACCAAATATTCTGACTGCCTTTTTTTTCCAAAAAACAGGTATTCCTGAAATACCCATGCACCCCTTTGTCCATCACAAACGATAAGAGCAGGAAAGGTCTATTCTTAACAGAAATGGTATTTTACACTTGCCCAACTTACATCCATTCAGATGGTAAATATCTCACAAAAGCTTGTGGTACATAAGACCGAATAGAGCCACAAATCTCTGCCATTAAGTCTGTCCTGGTAGTGTGGCCCTAAGATTGTTCAGAAATTTTCCAGCAGGCCAATCAATTGGCAACTAATACAAGTTTGATAAATGCCTTTTAGCTCTAATTTGCTTTTATTATCATAATCACCCTTGACAGGCACTGTGTGGCACAGCAGAAAGAATGAATTTCCAGATCCCTGGGTTCTGTGTCATCTCCATGGCACAGCTCCAGGTTTCAGTCATACAAATGCACCTGCAAATCACATTTTAAACTAGTACATGAAAGTTTTAGCTGGCTTTGCATTAAGTCAAAGTTTCAAAATACTACCATATGGCTTGCGTTATCGGTCCCAACTCAAACATTGTATCAAATGGCCACAGTGAATTGTTCATAACCAGTCAAGGAAGTTTATGAAAAATAATCCTCATGTAATTTTTTATTAAATTAATTCAAATAATCAATTTGGAAATCACAATACATGTAATACTTAATCAAGAAACAGATTATATCATTCACAAAAATTAACATCTAATGAGTATGAACAGCATGACTGTTCTCCGTCAATGTGAACAGTCACATTTGAAACACACGCTGTAGAAATTTTAGGTCTGAAATATCCTTAGCTGCTGTAGCTCTTCTTAAAATGATGCCACAACAAATACACTAGAATGTGTAATGTTGTTCTAGAAGTTTACCTTAATTGGATTATCTGAGAATGTCAGTGATTGTCACCAATACTGTCCCTGCTTTTGTGTTACTGAGAGCATAAGAAACAGAAAGTTATAGAGACACAGGCAAAGACTGAAATCACTCCTTTGTCAGTCTTGGCTACATTATTGTGTTTCGACCTGGAAAATAAGTTACACATCAATTAGGCCTTTTCAAGATTTGGAAAACACTCTCCACCCGTGTTGTTTTCCTTCACGCTTAGTAAAGGTGACAGTGGTTGTCTTTGAGACTTTGAAAAAACCCCCTTGTTCTGTATTTTGCTAGTGAAATTACAGGGTTTTGCAAACAATGAATGTTCAAAAACTAGAAAGGCAAAGAATGTTTTGACTTATAGAAACTTTTGACGGAATTATATACATTATCTCGGTGTATGTGTAGAAGTGGCACTTGGCTATTTGATGTCTTTCTGAAAAGGTAAGTAAGATACTGGACTCTTGCTTCTTCTAAGTCTAGATTTATTCAGTTCCTATTTACCCTACTGGAGCCATTAAAAGAGTATGTTATAGGAGTATTTTTTCATTCCTCAAGTTCTACAGGAAAATAATGATGTCATAAACATCATGCAAAACACATTGACATTTAATGTGAAACTTTTCCTAAAACTTTTAATTAAATCCTTTTTTTTTAATCTGAAATTTTATACCAAACTGTTTCAGTTTGTTGCTTAAATGAGTAAGAGAATTTAAAGATATATCCCTAGTAGTCTGAGGTGTTTTGTTCAGGAGCCTGTTGGAGAGCTTTAGTTCAAATTTTCTGAATTTTCTGTTGCATAGAAATCTCAGAAGGCAGCTAGTGGAGCTGAAGTAAAAGATAAATTCAGAACTCTTGAGACTGAACAAGACAGGATACTTGGGCTGGTCAGTATGTAGAGCAAAAATGGAGGAACATGTGAGATTTCGTAAATTATTGTATTAAATGGACTTGTTCTGGAAAGTTAAATACTTCTTTGTGAGTATACTTAAATGATGTTATTCAGCCCTTTGCCTGCCACCTGTTTCCTTAGCTCTCTTTAAAAAAAAAAATTCTTAATAAAGCTTTTCCATTATTAATTATAGTCATGACTCTGCAAACCAAAATGTTCTGATTAGTGAACTTCTTCACAAAACTTCTGGGAAATCTCAATGTCCTCCACCAGATATTCTTCCTAATGCCCAGTACTTTGCAGATTTAGTATTAAGTGATCAAATAGCAGCCCAAAGCCATTCAAGGTAATTGAATCCCATGATTTGGGACCAGGTGTACAAAGATGTTCAAACTAATTATTTGATAATTGAAAACAATAACCAGTGTAGCTAAATCTCTTGCTGATTTTCTAATGTTTATTAATTTAGGCACCTGTGTCTTCTGCACCACTTTCTTTCAAAATGCTTACAAGGATATGCATAGCATATAAATTTACAATGAATGTGATTACCTTGATACACACTCTAGGCACTTAAGTGATTAGAAGAGCATTATTATTTTAATTTTTATATAGATTTCATTCTTATGAGCATGTTCATAAGCATGCATAGTTGTTTAAGTAAGTTCTCTCTTATGAGCATGCATAGTTGTTTAAATTGCTAGATAGACATCAAGGTGCAGAATTTTCAGTAAAAACTCACTCTACCATTTTCCACTACCTCTTTAAATGGCCTGATTTAGGAATAATCACAGAAAATGTTTCCATAAAAAGTAGGCAAATACAACATTCATAAATAGTTAAGATAAATAAATGAAACCCAATATCAACACCAGCACCCTTATCAGCAGAAAAATCATTGCCCTTTCACTAGTGTGATTTTATTTTATTCTATTGTTTATGCAAACTGCATTGAAGAACGATCTGAAAGAAAGTAGGTTATAATTATGAAAAATCAGCAACATCACGTATTCTAAATCAGTTTGTGTCTTCTTTTCCAAGGGCTTTGTATGGTACAGCAGATGTTAAACCTTGAACATTACTTTCACCTACCCTTGCTTCACTTAGCTAGGTATATTATTTTAATTACCTTCTATACCTTCAAGGCAATTCCCATTATATTATTTTATTTTGCTAATGCACCTGCTTAAAGAAAGAAAACTGTAAGTGGGGCACTCGGGAAAGGGTAAAATGGCAGCAAGATTAGGCTTCTTGGTGTCTTTTCTTTTTCTTTTTCCTTTTTTCCACTCCCTTCACTGTGACTAAAAAATAACTACTGGAAGGAATAATTTTACAAGAGGGAGTTATCTGTTATTTTTATTTGGTCCCAATACTGCTAATTAACAGCAGATATGAAAGGTCCTGTAAAGGTGTTAAAAATCTAACAAAATCTGTTTTTACCTTCTATTCTTATTCTACAAACAGAATTCTTATACTACTATGAAATGGGCTGCTTTAGCCTTAAAGTCATAGAAAAGAA
Source organism: Ciconia boyciana (assembly GCF_034638445.1). Lineage (NCBI taxonomy): Eukaryota > Metazoa > Chordata > Aves > Ciconiiformes > Ciconiidae > Ciconia > Ciconia boyciana. The sequence continues at coordinate 38,663,343 of NC_132942.1, read as the reverse complement.
GTATGAATATAGCAGAATAACAACACGATTTATCAGCATGAACAAAATAAATGGACAGTATTAACTGTATCATTCCAGCAGTCTACACAGCGGTCCTAATGCCTTAACAGAATGTGTGAAAGTAAATGAAATGGCAGCATGATTACACTGATTACAGTGGTTGCAAATACGTTAGGCTACATTCATGCTTCAGTGGGGCTGTAATTATACTTCAAAGAAATGCTGTGCGCAGGCTGCTCCATTCTCGTGGCATCCCTGCTGTTTGTTTCCTCTTATTTTGTTCTTAGCATCATAGGCCCCAGTCCTGCAGACACTTACTCATAGGTGTAAATCCCTTTGTTTCAGTGTTGGGGAAAAAAAAAATCACCTTTTGTGCATATCAGTAGTAGCGGCTATAAACTCTTCCAGCTCTTGTATGCTGCTACGGAAGTGCCATCAAATAATAGGGTTTGGTATGATTTAATACCATTCCTAATCTCTTACAGAATAAACCTATTGAGCTTTCATTAAATTGGTTGGTAAAGAGTGTAGGGAGTATGGCTGCTCAATATCAAACAGTTCTCTTCTCCACCTTGCTCCTAGGTATTAGTACTGAACAGACGAAATCCAAACCTTTGTGATTTGTCTTTGATTAGTGCTGCCTCATGCTGCAAGCAGTACTTCGGGAAGAAAGATGAATTTGTTGCTGTTGTTTCTCACTTCCCATTGGCAACGCATGGCAGCACCTAGCCTGAAGCTGACCATTATATTTCATTTAAGAAAAGGTATAGAAAAGGAAAATACATTTTGATGTGTCTGCATTTTGTCTATACTTCAAAGGCACTGACATTTTACAGCAGCTTTTTTTCTTTTTTTCCCCTCAGATAATGATGTGACACCATCAAGGCAGAATACAGAAGCAGAATGTGGTAGTGTCTGGGGGTGACTGTCAAGTCCTCTAATTTCTCTTCAGTGCCCCTTGCTTTCAGATACCTGCTGGCAATGGTAAGGTAGTGTTCCCCTCACTGGACTTTTTTGTGTGGTTTCTTACTGTGCCAACCTGTGATTTGCAGAACTCCCTCTGGATCCCACAGCTGAGCACAGGTCTGAACGCTCCAGGTGTGGACCTCAAGCAAGTCTAGCTCAGCTGCAGGCTCAAAATGTACTGTAGAGCAAACAACAAAGGCTGAATCAAAACCAAAGGACCCACTCATTAAAAAAAGTATTTATTTGTTCCTTACCAAGCAAAATCAAATCTTAAGGCCTGCTCTCCTTGAGGCTGAAGTGCTACTAAAAAAAAGAAGTACTATTGTTGTCATAGAGAAAAGGAGGTTGGGAATGCTGAAACCACAAAAGGGATGAAGAATCAAATCAACGAAAACCCAGGATATTGTTGTGACTTTGTATCTTTGCAGAGACTCAGGAACCAGAAACGTCAGTTGAGAAACAAGCAATCTGTTTCAAGGGGGAGATGGGGCAACCACAACACTGGAGACACTTTGGCCTCTGTGATCCATACACAGTTCCAGTAACTTCAGTGGGGCTTTACCACCTACTCATAGAGACTTTGGCCCATTCGTATGCATGGATGCGCGCACACGTTTTCCACAGAACTGCAGCTCAGACAACAATAAGGATTTTCAGTATCCCCAGGCAGCGGTCAAACCAGGTGAGCCAAAACCAATTCTCCACCTTCCTGAGAGTGGAGCTAAGCATGTCTTAACTGAAAGTTGCTCTCTGCTTGTCAGACACGGTGATATATGAAGGTAATTGCTTCCGTGTGCATTTAATTACTGTATTGTAATTAGTGGGTTGCAAGAGCAGATGCAGAGGGTCTTTCCATAGAGCAGACTCTGATAGGCCATGAAAACATCTCAAAAAGAAAAGGGCAGAGCAATGTCACATTGTAATGCAGCTCTTTGTGCCTGGAAAAGAGGGTTAATTAGCTGATTGCTCCACTCTTCATCTTCATTTCTTAAGGTGGAGGAAACACGGTAGGAAGGAGACTAATTTATCTTCATGAATTTTTAGAATTAGCAACTAGGACCAAATCTTTGTTCAGCCCAGCATTGTGGCTCGGGCTTGATGCTGGGGCAAGGACCAACGAAAAAGGGAACAAAAACTCCATGAAGATCTTCATCCTCTCTGGGGGAAAGGAGAGAGAGAGATACAATCTTTGAGTAGAGTTCACCATGGCAACTAGAGCAGTCCTTCCTATCATTTCTCGTCAGGAGAGAGCAGTGATGATTCTGGGTTAATGCTGCATGCGGGGACTTGTAACTCACCTGTACTTCCTCAGCACCTATTAACCAAGTTCATTTTTCAAAGTATCCCTTAGTGCTTTGTGGCAGCAAATGGCAGGGAGGTTACCCAGATCAGCTCGGTTTCAGCTGTGGGTAACTCTTGGAAGGTTTTGAGGGTCAGTCAAGTTCAGAGCTGTTTGACAGGGAAATTGTGACACTGCCTAATGACAGGCAAGGTGAGGATTTTCCACTAGATGAGATGTGGTTTCAAGTCCTTTAAGAAAGCTGTGGTCTTGGTAGCTGTGGGAAAGGGAATACAGCAGCGCTCATGTTGCAAAGCACATCAAACTTAAACAACAGTTTGGGAATTGTTTCTTTTGCTTTAAATAAACACAGAGATCTAAACTAACCTTTTTTCCTATTAGGAAACTTCACAACTTGTGTTCTTTAACTTGTTATTATCCAACTTAAGTATTAGGTCCTAGTATTCATATTTATTGAAGTTATGTACTAAAGGGATTAAAGAGCATAGTCTTTTTAATTGTGCTTGCGGAAGTCAGTACAAATTGCACATTTAATTATTGTGTACTTAAAATCTGATAATCATAGAAAATCAAATACACAGCTTGGTTGATTCAGAAAGTATTTTTAATAGGGCACTATTAAATTATAGAGTTAAACATTATTAGATATATTTATTCATGAGAGATAATTTGATATGTAACAAAATAAGCCAATACATGGTGTAACCTCTTGCAGTCTAATTTTCATGGATGAGCTCTTGCATATTTAATATCCTTTGAGGATATATTTTAACCTAGACTAATTACTGCTTTCCTCTTATTTCTCTTCACTTTGACATCGGCGTTTGGCTAAAATAATGTAATATTGTTATTACTGAGCAAATTAAGTAAATCTAGCTTATTTAATTTAGAGCCATTGTTTATACTGTAAACGGCCTGATGTAGGTTATGACAACAAGCATTGTACACAAACAAAAAACAGCTATGGGCGAAAGAAGACTAATACATTAAAATCATCTCCATAAAGTAGTCTTATTCACATTGCATGGTGAACACCATCAGGAATATTTTCTAATCTATGAAGCTGTTTTATAATATCTGTTTCTCATATCATCCTGGTAAACTTATAAAGAGGAGTAAAGTAAGAAATTAATGGTGATATAAGGTATTCTTACATTATTAAGACAATTTCATTTAAAAGACTATCAGGATAGCTGGGGACCTTGTCAGAAACTTTCAATAGAGAGAATACCTGAGCACAGAGATTTTGTACTTTAAAGTAGGTTAATTAATTAATTGAGAACCTGTGTCATGGCTTTGATATATACATCAATTTTATGTCTGAGAAAATTTTTAATGAGATGTTTTAATTTTGTTCTCCGTGAGATCTTAATAAAATGCACTGATAGGTCAGGTTATATGTTTGTACATTTTGGTATAATGCCAGCCGTGTCAGCTGGCTTAAGCAGATCAGCTTTGCTTTGCTTGGTTCATCAGCCAAACATCTTGCTACATTTGGCTTTCTTTGGTTCATCAATTTTTTAACGTACTAAAGTTTTAATGGGTCTTTCCTGTATGAAAATAATTTACAAAATAATAAATATGAAAAATAGTTACAGAGAAAACTTACATCCATGTAACTTTAATTTGCATTTGATTTTACAGTTATGATAAACGCTATAGACTGAAAGTTTTCTAGGTGAGGGGTGCAATAAAATAGTTCATCTTTGTCCTGAACCAAGCTTGATTACTAAAAGCTGAAATTCTCAGTGCTTTTTGTGAGGCTAAGATCCTTTTTTATATGTTGCATCAACTGAAATAAGTAGTAATTTTGTCTACGTGCAGATCTTTTATATTTTTCAACCATTTTAATTTTTTCAAAGTTTTTCAACCATAAATCAACTAAACTTCAAAACAGGAAAGCCATTCTTCACTGAAAAGTGAAAACTTCATTCGAAAAAAGGCATGTTTTCAATACTTAAAGAAATTTAGGGCTGGGGTCTTGAAACTTCAGGAATCATCTGAACTGACTCTTTCTCAGAGATGGTTTCAGATTTGAAGATCATTTTGAGATTCAAGTCATCTTTCGGAGAATTTCTGACCCAGCTGGTGAGAGTGTTGAGGTTAGTAAGTCACAGTCTGGGAAATATTCATTGTTTTAAGCAGAAACTTAGAATGATACACAAAACGAAGGGACTAATGGTAACTGGGCAATCACATATGCAAGGATTTGACTTTGTGCCTACATATATCTCTTGACTAACTCCATTTACACTGATAGGTACTACATTAGTCAAGTGTGATTAAAAATCAGCCCTTTGAGCTCTATAGAACTTCAGTGATGATCTCATCATGAACCATGATTTAGGGAAAGTTAACAAAATGACTGGTATTACAGCTAGTGGTTTAAATAATTGTGCTTGATGGTAAAAAATCATATGAAAGCAGATAGCTTCCTGCTGAAATGAAGTCAGATGAATTTTGGCAGCTCTTAAGGACATACACTTTATCTTTGGAGGTTTCAGAGCAAAGCTCATGAAGAGTTGAGCCATATACTAATATGAAGGATATAAAATATAGTTTAATCATGTCATAAAACTTCTATTAAAGTTTTTCAAGTTCTTTTTTGTTTTTTTTTTTTTTTTTTAATTTTCAGATGTTCTCAGAATTCCTATTGCATTGCTATTACAAGTATTACATGTGTTAGTTCTGATAGAAAGGTTAGTATAATCAGCTGGAATCTTGGTCAGCCTTTTATGAATGCTTGCAACAGTCAAGGTCCCGTAACAAGACACAGACAATGACCATTGCACTTGATCTTTACCAGAATAAGGCGTGGAAACATTTTCTGCAAAAGCATTGGAGTTCTATCCGGAAATGTGTTTTATGGGTTCATTCAGACTGAAATGCAGTAAGATCCATGGATTAAGAGAGGAAACGTATTTGCCAAGACTGCCATCAGACTTCCTCTGAAAATTTTGACGTTGCTCCTCCAGGAGTTTCTGCTAGAGAATATTCCTTAAAGAACTAGAATACAATTTAATTCAGTTCTTGGATCAGCTCATTCTGAATTTTGCTGTTGTGTTGGGCTATGGCAAATAAGAACCTTGTAGGTGTCTCAATCAAACAGAGATTTTTTTGATGACAAATGCTGACAAAGTCATTCTTACACTACAGATTGTGTGTATTTTGAAATGTTGTTCTCTACTGTGACGGAAGTGTTCAGATTTTTAGAGCCAGGAATACACAGAAAACCTTCATTATTCCCCATGCGGTATGGAAATTTCTTCTAATAAATAAATAAACCTGATGACTTCATCATCATGCTGCTCCCATGGACCTTGCAGGAAAATCACCCACAATCTTGATTTTTCACCCTTGAATTTGTTGGATTGCAGGTGCGCTCAGGTTGCTCTGATTTGGCCATAAGGGTAAAAAATAGAAGATAGGAAATTAATCAGCTGCCCAGAGCTCAGGATTGACTGTGCTGGTGGCTGAGGCCAGTGTACTGATAGAAATGTCACTGCCACAGGTGGGAGTAACCAAACCAGCTTTATGCTATTTTCACAGATCCAGTCATTAACATCAGCACTTGTGTAAATCTGCTTCTTGTGTTAAATCCCCATTATCTAGAATGTATTTAATAAAATATCCCATAATCTTCTGGCTGAGAAAGAGATTTATCTGACCTTTTCTGACACCATCCATCTGTAGAGGTCGCCTGACAGAAGAGAGGTCTGTGCTTTCAGTGCCTCTCATCCAGAAACACATGCTGAGTTTCATGTAAACTCAGCTGGCTCAGAGCTATGAACTGATACCAATACCAAATATTTTTTCCCCTCTATCAGCTACCAAGAAAGTAAAATTGCTTCTAATCAAAAGGACAGCCCTCCCTTTGCAATTGTTTGCTCAACTATTTTTCTGACTGGTCTGCTCGACGGGCAAATGTGCAAGGAGATGGAAAACTTAATCTTTCAACATGAAAGAATACCAATGCACTGTGAAGAACTGTTTCTAACTCACTTCTCTGATGTGGATTCACGTTGCTGCTAATTTTCTAAAATTTGCTACCATGTTAGCTTCTAATTTGTTTGATGATGCAGGCCATGGTATCTGGCAACGCCCAGCAAGGTGCCAGAGGCATTATAGGATTTACTAAACCAAAGACTTTTCTGCAAGTAAAATAAATCACATATCAACAATACATCGACATTTTAGAAACTTTGTATTGCTCTGTTTTCATTACCTGTATGCCTTGTTCAAAGTGCACACCCTATTTCTTCCCAAAGCAACTAAGCTAGTAATATACACATTTTTCAGTATGCATCTTTTAGGACCAGGTAATCAGCCATTAAAGACAGAGAACCAAAGCATATTATACTTCATTTTGCTGACACCTTGCATGAAGCAACGTCAAAATATGGGGATATTTGGTAACCTTTTCTTGTGGGTATTTGGCACCTGGTTTTATGAATTAGTTTTATGAATTATGACTTAGCAAGTCATTTTTCCTCATATCTACTAAAAATAACAACATGAACTCTAAGAGGTTGTCAACGTATTACTTCCCAAGGGAGAATTTTGCTCTTCTCTCTCATTTATCTAGGCATGTGTAGAGGCTTTTGACCCATTTAGCATAGATAAATGACCCATGATGTGAAATTTCCCAACAGTTTAATAATGCATTTAACTCAAAGTGACACTTGCTTGCAGCTGCCTTAAAGCAGTTTCCAGGCTATATATGTCTCTTTGAAATGATGTATGACAAGTAGGAAAGCTTCCTTGATAGAACCCCAAATCCCATGGGCACGTAACAAGAAAATCCTTTTTAGATTGCCAGCAGCAAATTTATACTTCGCAAGTCTTTATTTAATTTTATCTGTTTTTCAATATCGTTTACAGTTATGACCATTAGTCTAAAGCTCACAGTAACGTCTATACAAATTATTTTTTCCTCACAGTAATGCATTGTAAAGGCTTTTATTGATTCCTTTTTTTCCCACAAAATACCAGAAGTAAACCCCTTGTCTTATCACTGAAAATTTTTTTGTAATCCTTGTACTAACTTAGCTGTATCAAAATTCTATTACTTCTGAAACCCAGGTAGTGAAACAGAGAACTACATTCTGTGTATGTTTAAAATCAGGAAACTTTCTCAGGAAAACTCCCTTACGTATTTGAAGACACAAGTCTGAATGATAGCTCTTAAGTTTTGCTTGCGTAGTTTTAAAGCAGTTGTTGTTGAGTGTGTGGAAAGATTTTTATTAAATCTGCTTCTGGTGTAGTGAGCAATTTCCCATGATACATGTCATGTTATCAGCAAGAAAGATTTAAGAAAGCAAGAAATAAACATTAGATGTGAGGAGACAAATACTTCTAAATAGACAATCAACTTTATTGTTTAATAACATTTATTTCTAATATTAAAATAGAAGTCAAATAACCAAAATCAGATCCTGTAGTGTCCTGAATCATTTAGCACAGATAAATGGTGTAGGGTTCCCAAAGTCTACAAACAGAAAACCCAGTTTCTGTCAAATAATAATAAAAAACCCAAAACAAAACCAGAAAAATAAAACAGAAAAAGAATCCTGTCCACAAGGAAAGGTTAATGTGGGCAGAGGAAGAAGAGGAAAAAAACCCCTGCGACAGCCACAAGCCAGATGATTAGAACAGAAACAGAGAGTTCACAGGATGTTTGTTACCTAGGACTCTGATCATTTTTCAGCTCTCTTGCTTCCTTTTCCCTCCAACTTTCATCTGTCTTATGTTTCTCGGCCACAGTGACATTGCCCTTGCTTAGTCTCCCTTGCAGGATCCCCAGACTCATCAATGTCCAAACTGCTTCGTGATACTTTTTGTTGTGTGTTTGTACAGCATGCAGAAGACTCTGGCCCTGACCCACAATTTGTAATGCAGGTATGAAATAACAGGATTTGGAAGTTTACTCCAGCTGCCCTAACTAAGCCTGGAAAACGATAGTGGAACAATATCCCAGAGAAGAGCTAGCTTCTGTGTGCAACACAAAGGCTATTCTGCTGCTTGCTGCTTTCCTATTCATAGCAGTTTCAGCCCGTCTCCTCTGCTCTATTTCAGTGTAAAGTCAAAGAAGCTAGCTTAAATCACAGAGAGTGTTTTTGATCTAGATCTAAACATGGCTCATATTTGAGCTCTGCTGGCTACCATGCTGAGAGACACGTGAAGCAGTCTACCTGAAGTTTATTCAGAGAGAATAGTACACTCAGAAGTGTGTGAGCATGGCTATGTTAGGCCTCTCACAATAGTGGCAAAATAATTGGATACAAATTGCCTGAGCTGACTTTACTTATCTAACCAAAGTTAGACGTCTGTGCCCTTCAGTCTGGGGAAAGGGAATGGCATTCCAGAGAGGAATTCACTCACCCCAGCGTTGGCCATCTGTGTTCGAATGCGATGAACCAGATTTTGGAGGGTCCTCTCTTTTGTTACTGACTACAAAAGAATCCTTCTATTAGACCTGTAACTGTTAGCCAAAGTGACTAACACGACCTAGCAAAGCAGGGAATTCCTCCCTAAAGGAAATGGACTCTAAAGGGCAAAGAAACCCCATCCTACTGATGATGTAGCTTCTTTTATTCAGGGAACAAGACAGCGTTTAGAAGTCTTATTGCCAAAAAAATCCCTTCATTTGTTGACATGAAATACATGTTGACTGGAAGGGCTAGCTTGCAGAGACTAATTCTTTCTAGCCTAGACGAGGTCCACGTCACCATTAACAGCACTAGTTGCCAGCTCCCTGTGCTTGACTGGCCAGTGGAAGTTGACTGCATCGGGGCTCACCTTTGATACAGAGCGATTCTTCCTAGTTGGGGATGAGAACAGCTTTTACAGTATGAGCTTGGATAAGCCTGCTAAAAGGGTGAAGCTGCTGACTACCCTGTAAAAAGATAAGCACAAGAAGATAAGCACACAGCAGAAGTGAGGCAGGGAGCCTATATCAAAGTTAATGAAGAAGGCACAGGGTCTAAGGAAAGGAGGAAATTCTTCTAGGAGTTTGGGTTTGTATGAACTTGGAGAGATCAGTTTGCTGCTGAACCGTTTGAACTGAGCGACAGAGTTCATTTTGAGAAAGACATACAAACCAAAGCTTGCACAGCTAGCGCCTCAGATCAGAGTGACCTGATGAGCTGTACTCTGTGAGAGTGTAGCTCTGAGGCTGCAATACACTTAGAGCTTCAGTGGCAGGAAGCAATCTCATTTTGTAACATGTCTGCTTCTGAGAATGCTTGTTGAGAAATTAATTAGAAATAGCTTATTTACTAGGAAAGGAGACAGATGCCAATTCATCTTCTTTTTTGAAATATAAAGAAAATAAGTGATATTTACACTTCAGCTTCCTCTTCATAACCCAGATACTGGATTTATAAATATGAATGCATTTGAAAGACATTATTACAACATTTCTCACAAATAATATCTGGTTTTAAATGTTTGTGCCTACACACTTCCCCAAAATAAATAAAATCAACCCTCCCGAAGAATATTTTTTGCAAGCTGCTTCTCTAAAGTGCAAGTTTATTTGATTTAAGCTTCTTTGTCAGTCATTGTTAATGAATAATTATTCAGTATTTCAAACTGAAACAGATAGTTTCACTTAGTGTGATTAATGCTGATGTACAACCTCATTTGCATAATTACAAAATATAATAAAATAAATTCCAAATACGAATCTTTGTTATTTGTGTTACCAAAGGCCTGAAAAAAGACATTATGTTTCAAAAATATTGTAAGACACAGTTATAGTACTCTGTAACTAAAATTGAAAGGTAAAATGATTTTTCAGCACCATGCATTACAAGGCTTTGGCAAAATAAGTTATACCTCTGAGACAGATAGAATTAATCTGCTGAAAGTATGTATCTGCTGAAACAGATATTCTTTCCCTACTTTCAAATATTTGGAGCTGGTTTATGTGAAAATTAACTAAGATTCTTCATGGAAACAGCATTTGGCCTTTTAGAATGTACAGAGTATTTTTTACTTCTTAAAAGCTTTAACAAGCCTTGTTTCTTTTGCAAGTTTTTGAGTGCTTTTTACTGCTCTAAGGAGAAGGCTCACTTTCCGTTCTGCATGCCACTTATTTCAATAGTCTAATGAAGGCACAGTAGACTCAAGAATGCAGTCCTTGGTACAGTTTACATTTAATAGCCAGTTTCCTTTTTCTGAATTTATGGTTTTCATTTCAGCTAAACTGATGTGACATCAGAGCGATTACTACTGGAAGTTGCATCCTGCATCTTGCATTGTAGGAGCTGCATTGAAAACAGGTGGCATTACTCAGACTTCCAAATAAATCAGGTAACTGTTAGGTTTCATCAAGACTGTCTTAGGAGAAAAAGGCTGAGGAAATACTGTCTGGAGAATCAGAGCATCAAGGAAATTCCATGTTCCTGAGGCTGCCTGTTTGGTTTTTACTCAGGCAGTTCCTGAAGTCAATACAGTCATTTAGCCAGTAATTAGCCAATAATTTTTCTGAGGAAGTAAGAGAAAGAACCTCAAATGGGAGGGGCAACATAAGTGAGCAAATGAATTAATGGCCATGGCAATAGAGAGCAAAAGCAAGCACAGTTCTGAGAAGGCTTGAAAATGTGTAGATAGATAATAAATGTAAGCAGAATGCAGCTGATTTGTTCCTACCTTGAAAAATGACTAAGTGTCCTTTTATGCTTGCTCTGGTGTAAGTCAAATAATAGGGGATCTGTTGTATCTCTTTCTGTAGATGAAGTGAGGTTTTTCCTCTCCAGGCTGTCAATTTGCACTTTCCAGTAGCATTTAAAGATACAACATTATTTTGATTTGCCAACATCTATAGCTCCATAGAGCCACTCTTCTGCAATAAGGAATGTTTGATTTTTTCCAAGCTATTATGTCTGAATTAATTAGCTGAAATGTTTCGGTAGTTAACATATTGAAGAATTCACAGAGGCAAATTGTGTCAGTCCCCGCATGTACATATGTGACCTTGCATAGGGAGAGAGGGACTCTGCCTTTGTATTACACTATTTGGCAGGGCTTATACACAGTCCTAATCATTGCACCTAGAGAGTAAGGGATTATTCAAGGCTAGTTTAAACTGAAGCACATTACAAACAAAGTAGGATCATACACAGGCTGGTGGATATGGTTCCATATGCTATTTAGAAGAGAAGATATACAAGGATATATAAGATACAGCCAACTGAATTGCAATGGGAGGGGAGAGAATGAAAGTAAGTTGAAATGTGTCTAAATCTGCCTTGCAGTTTGAATACTTTCTGTTACGAAAAGTGAAATAGCGTAGTGGATGCCCACAAGTGCTCAGGACAGTGGATTTATATTCTGGCAGAGTAAGTGCTTCCTGATACCTGTCTTTCATGAAAATAAATTATTAAGCAGGGACTCGATACGAATCCTGAATCTCCAGCAATTTTCCCTCCTTTGAAGTAGATATAACCAGCGCCCAATATTCTAATGAGCCTTATTTGTAACATCTGATTAGCACTTTTATGGCTGGCTGATTGTGACAGGGTAGGTGCAAGCACTGTGAAGAGACTTGTATCAAGGCTTTCATTAAAAAGGCGAAACTTGCACAGACTTTTTGGTGATGAGACACATAAATGCATAAGGAGATAGGGTCCTACAAATGCCGTATGGGCTCAGAGCAGGTAAACAAGGGCCAATTAACCCTGTCTTGCTACAGGCATCAAGTCTAGTGAGAGTTTAGCTCAGCTGCCTGCTGGAAAGGAGGACAAAGAAAAAAATCTCCATGGTAGCTGGGGACTGGAAACAGCTGGATGGTTACGTGAGCCTCCCATCAGATGGCTGAGCTCTGGGGAGATAGGCTAAATAACCATTAAATAGAAAATAGGCCTTGGGACTAGTCCTTTAAAAAATATTTGTTGGATGACTGTATTTTTAATTACTTTGTTTGTTCGCTTTATTCTTATTTTTGAACTCTGATTGCTCAGAAGAAGTGGAACTAAAGAGTGTCTGAGGAGGAAGGCTAGGATACCCTTGTGCTGGACAGTGTGATCTGTGGTAGCTGTTCACTGGAGACTCTGAGGGAGGGGACTTCAGGGGCCTCTGGTGGGATGAAAACACAAAAGCAGATTGTGGCACATAGCTCCTTTCATGTCAATCTTCCCATAAACATAGGGAGTAGAATAATATTCACGGTACTATTGGTTTTCAAATTACAATGCCTTTTTAAAAAAAAGTACTGTTTAAAAAAAAACCAAACCAACCTTCCCAAAACAGGAATCAGAGAAAACAATGTTCTTTGAATGGCTTAAAAGCTGACTAAGCTGAGCTTTGAAATTTCGGTTTTCAGCTCTTAAATGTATCTATAACTGTTCAGTATGGGGGATGTACAAGATCTTGAACTGATTTAAAAAGTAACAGCAACAAAAAGCACCAAAGTAAAAGAACACTATCTTTCCCTATATGGAGATATTCCATGCAAGTCTGTTGACATAAAGCTTGCAAACTATTCACCAGTGATTATGAGATTAAAAACCATTACTAAAAACAGGCTGAAAAATAGTAGCTACCTATATACCTCATCTTTGGTGGAAAAACTAGTGTGATTGTGATGAATGTGTATGGATTTCTAAAACAAAATAGCTTGAATATAATGATAATGCTAGGATGAGGTTAAGTAATGAGCCACATGCCCTTTTTTTCTCTACTGGATGCTGCTAATAACTTGAATACGGTGCTGTCAAAAGGAGGGATGGGAAGAGATTATAATATGAAAAATGTGAATGAAAACAGGGAAAACAATTTTAAACACATTTTGAATCCATATTGGTTTATTGTCAGATATGACCAGTCCTTCACATCACCTACAGAAGCCAGTATGTGCTGTGAGAGCTACAGCACAGCCCTTTCTGTGTTCTGGTAATGGAGTCCTAAGGACTTAGCTAGCGGACTCAGCAGCTCTGTAATTGAGCTATAGGTCACACTGCATTTCTCATTGGATTGATCCACCAGCTTCTGACCTGCAGTTACTAGCAGCGGTCACATCCTGAATCCTAGTTCAATGCCAACTCTCTATGGAGAGAAAGTGTGGCGATTACTTGCATCGAGGCCATGAGGCAGGAGGTAAGTGTTATTTCACCTTTGGTTGGGTACTTGTTGTGTTGTGGGATTCCATTAACTTTCCACTGATTGTCTTCCATGAAAAGTTATCACTTCTGCTGAAGCTGAGAGCCTGTTTGCGTAAAATCCTCTTTTGTATTGTATACTTGATAAGTATTATATTTTCTTGAAAAAAACCCAGAAGATATAAAAAAGTAACTTATTTTCTCTTGTGCTTATAAAGCTTAATCATATGAATGCCAGTGACCTGATATTTAAACTAAATTATTTTAAAGAAAAGTGTACAGCATAAGCAATTGGAAGTAGAGAAACTCAGTTCATTATAGTTGAGATTATATTCTAAATCTTCCAAGTTCAAAGTGATCTGCAGACCTCACTGCACTATTTACTATCATCCCAAAACTGTGAATGCAAGCACAGGTAGCTATTCCAGTGAAATCTAGAATATAATTGCCAGAATACCATCTTTTAGAGGCAGAATGTCAAACACCATTAAAGCAGGCCAGTCCCAACTTTTTTTTTTTTTTTTTTAAGTGTGTTTATTTAGCACAGGTATTTTGAGCCTGAGCAGGCCCAAAAGGTATGGAGAGTTCGTAATTGGGCATTTGCCTATAAAAACGATTAACTAAACTAAATGTGCATTGAGCCTTTGAGATTAAATTGCAAGTATGGAGATCAAATCTCCACAGGCAAGTTAGAATCTACCAATTATTTAAAGGGTTTAATTAAGTGCAGATCTTTCTGTAGGCTGATTTAAAAGGACATAACCTAACATTTGTAGCCAATAAAATGTAAGGAATAAAAGACTACTTTTACCATTTATTTCTACCATAAAATGTATGCTGTAAACTCTGAGGAACATCTGAAGATATTTCACAAGTAGCACCATCTGTCTCCTTGGCAGACTATGCAGGCAGTGTGGGTGGCTTAGTTACTTGCTTATGAATCTATAGCATCACTTGCTTAGTCTGCTGGATGGGGCTGCCCCTTCCTTGTTTGGCATGATTTCAACATCTCTGTTTTCGTTCCATAAAACAATTCTCTTTTTTTAAGGTGGCTGCTCTGTGCACCTGTATAAACTAGCTGGCAATTTGCTTAGAGAATGTTTACCTATAAAGGTAAGTCTCTTGGGCCTCATAAAGAGAATACTTCTTGCATGTGTATATTTTTCTATGTAAATCTCTGCAAGTTTTGAAAGTTTATTCACTTATGCCACTTTCTAAATACATCAGGATTATAGCCGGCACCAGTACAGAAAAGTGTTTCTTCTCCTTTTGTCCTGTGGAGAAACTTCTGCCTGAAAATGTCTGCATGTTTGATATTAAACTCTAATCCAGAACAGTTTTTTCATTATTAACTTAAGTTACCAAATATTTAATCGGTCCAAAAATTCAAGACAGGCTCAACACCGCTGACTGCAGTAATGTATGTATATAGCAGAAAGATTGGACCCGAGACATCGTTCAGTGAGCTGGTAACAGCCTTTGAGGAAAAGAATTAAAGCAAATAAATACTGTATGTCTTAGCAAGAAATGAATGCTGTAAGACACGTATTCTTATTAAATAAGTTCACTTATTAGTCAAACTACACAATTCCCAGTGCGTCTTCTCTCTCCTGCATGTTGTTTCTGTATGGCATTGTAGTCACTTGGTAACAAAGTTTTAAGCTATGTATCTTGGCTTTAAAAAACAGCCCAAACCAGAGAAGACAGCATTATCTGTACATTGATCTGCATATTGGGAAGAATATAAAAGATATGATGGCACCATTTTACAGACAAAGAACAAATAAGTATTTTCAGGCTGGCTGCCTTTTTTTACTGAATACCAGAAAGCAGTGAACAAGGTAGAACAGAATTACCATGTTTCATAAAAAGAGCTCAATTTCAGCTGGCTTCCATGTTATGCGGTGG
Source organism: Ciconia boyciana (assembly GCF_034638445.1). Classification (NCBI taxonomy): domain Eukaryota; kingdom Metazoa; phylum Chordata; class Aves; order Ciconiiformes; family Ciconiidae; genus Ciconia; species Ciconia boyciana. The sequence continues at coordinate 38,648,067 of NC_132942.1, read as the reverse complement.
CACATGCTATACTCTGAAGAGTACAGAAAACCTATCAGTTCCTCCACTGCAAGGAAGACAGATAGTGAGTTAAAGAAAATACATACATTTACTATTTCTTGAAAGGACGACCAATAGCAATTAGTAACAAGTAAACTGACAGCAGCATGTAGCCTTCAATGTTATAAACATGTGCCAGTAAGAGCTAGTAATTAACCCAAACTCTCATATTATCTAACAATAGAAAACTTCTGCATTTATTAGGAAATTTCTATTTTATGTCTTGCTCATAATGTGAGGTCACTTTCCTGACTTTTTTTGAAGGAGAGGCAGTTTTTTGATAGCTAGATAACATTTTTCATGTGACCTAGTGAACTTGTGCACCATGTTCATGTGCAAAAGTCTCAGATGCTATTGTGGTAAGGTCAGTTAATGTCACTTAATTTTTATGTCCTAATGTTTAGGTCATTTGTTTTCGTCTACACACATTATTAGTCTCTCACCTTGTGTCTTCTAATATGAAAGAAAAGACTTCTGTTGCCTGCAGTGAGTTTTAAACTGTGTTGAGAGAGTACCTTTGTGTGCACTTTTGCATATTGGAGTTCAAGTTCTGTCATGGCTGATGAGCTACCAAAGTTGAAAGTTTGTGTGTATTACTTCTAGTTTCAGGAGAAAACACCCCTGAACCTTCAGCACTTACCTGCAGAACAAAAGAGGGAAAACAGCTATTTGTTTCTATATGTGTCAATATATTCAGCTAGATAGAAATAGTGCTAAAAGTTACATGCTACTGTAGCAGAAACTTGCTTTATGGCACATGCTGTCTTTCTCTATGTTAAACTAACAAAGCAGACCAAAAAGGTTTTATTCCTTGCCCGCTTATTGTTGCTGAGAGTTTTTGTTTGTTTGTTTTTGTAAATAGAAAAGAAGTTGAGTTTTGCAACAACAGCTGGTTGCCTTTACAAATAAATTACTTCTAAGGTAAGAACAGAATTTGTTCTTTTCTCAGGAGTGCTTTTCAGTCCTAGTAAATACTCATCAAGAATCTTCTCAATGACAAGAATGTCGTAATGATATCTCTCTGTCAAGTACAACCAGATTCAAGTTCCCAGCTGCACCCTAAGGGAAGGCAGATTGAATAAAATCCTCCTCAGATGTCTGGATTACACACATTGATACAAAGATGATCATCTTGGTAGATAAATTACAATATTCTCCTAGTCATCCTAGGCAACAGTGCTATCATGTTATTGTCACTTCACCGAGATACGTAACTCTATCGAGATATAAATGACAATTCAAATGGCAATGACATGCCCTCTACTATCAGCAGCTCTAGATATTATTGCTTTATTCAGTCAAGCAGAGTTTCTCCTCCACTGGCTAATGCCTGCCCAATCGTGGATTCAGCAGTAGTGTAACATTCAGACTCTGCTTTCCAGATACTTTCCCCTGTGAAGGAATTGGCAGAGAATGGGCATAGGATTGGCTCCACACCACTGCTTACTAATGATCAGAATAGCTGGCCAGGCATGAAGAGGAATGTCAGCTGCAATCATTTATTTCCTTCCCTGGAGCGGGAGAGGAGCAGTGCAGGCCGGGGAGGAGTGTGGCTTGGAGACGCAATGTCTCCCTAGGCTTCTTGAGGAACGGGGCAGCTTCCTGAGCACCCCTTGCCTGGGGCTGTGCCTAAAGGCACAGTCTAGCATTATCTGAATTGCAGACACTTTGAGTTGCTACTTTATATGCAACATCGACATTCCTTTCATTGCACATACAGTGTTCATCAGGCATTTGAATCTGGATAATGAGAAGAATGCATAATCCAATTGCAGCTCTTAGTTTTATTTCCTCTCATGGCTGACACATTGCTCCAGTTATTCCCAAAGATTATCTGATTAGCACCACAGCTCTGCTTTTCAGGGGAGGAACCTAGCAGGAAGGGCCAGTTGAAAGAATACCACTTTAACAGAAATGCAGCCTTTAAATGCAGCCTTTAAATCCTGCCTTTAACAGAAATTACTAAATATTTGTCATTTCAGAATGGGAGGAAACTGGTATGCCACTTACCCCACTAACCATTGCATTTGAAATTAAAATTATAATTAAAAAAAGGAGGGTGTGTGTGCTAAACCAAGTTCCTGCTACTTTAAGGATTGGTTTTAATTTACTGGAAACTTACCCTGATACCAGTGTGTGCTGGGTCTTTTAAGTTTGTCCTGACAAAGTTAAGACACCAGCTTTCATTTCAAATTAACTTCATGCTTTCAGGGTAATTAAAAAAGGTGAATTATTCCATCTTGATGTTGCACAATCTTACTACCCCTCACTGAGGATATTTATATAGTAAGGGGCCTTTTGGTATAAAGTATCAAAAACTGGCCAAGTGCTATGTTCCCACCAAGGCAGGTATTTATTGGCAACTGTAAATGGCTTGTAAAACATATGGAATGAATCAGGAGTCATTTAGGGGAAGCTCACATCCCTCCTACTTAAGACTTTGTGAAAACAGAAGTGGTACTTTCTCAATTCCTCCAATCAGAGCACATATTAAGATACACCTTTGATGAAAATATACATCATTAACCACCCAGGTCATGTCAAGCTCAGTCAAACAAAATAGTTCCTGCAACTGTAAAAGAGTGAGTTTGAATTAAAAAATACATCAAAACAATATTTATTAGAACACACTCTAGTAGATATTCATCTTATTCTTTCTGCTGCTCTTTTGCCAATTGGTTAAGAAGAATACAAAACCTGACCCAATCTGGATTTTTTTTCCCCCAGACTACTTCTTTTTTTCCTTGACTGTCTATTTTTTTCTTGAATAGTCACTGTCTCTTTTTTAGTGCCTCTAACTTCTCTTGCTAGTGAAAAATATATTCTGTGAACTGTACTTCTTGAGAGTCCCAATGCTTTCTGAAAACAGTGGAAGGCATTAGAAGAGGGAATTTGTCTTGAATACTTTAAACCCTCAGCCCTCCCCAAGGAGTCCTTGAATTAGTGCTGGTTTGGGAAAAGACTGAGGGCTGATGAGAACAAGCTGGATCTGACTGGTTTGGTTTCAATTATCTTTTTTTTAATTAGCTTTTACTTTATATTTGCTTTCTTGTGTGTGGAACCAAGGCCATTATAACTCATGGTTATTACAAATACCCATTATCAATATGGTGTTTTGCGTGTGCACTCTATTTTCTTTAACAGATCTGTTTAAATTTATCATACTTGTTCAGTGGTCTTGCTTATCCCTGAGCCTCTGCTGTCATATGTTTCCTCAGCAAACCCTTATCCACAATGAGATGACTTCTGGGCACTGAACAAAGTCATTTATCTTTCAACTTTTGGGAAAAGTGAGAGTTCTTAAACTTGTCAACAAGCATAGCCAGAAAGATGAACGGGAAGAGAGCTTTTAAGTGTTTGAAAATTGGAGAACACTAAGAAATAGCAGTCCACAGCTCTTCCACCTCAAGGTGGTGAAGCACTTTATTTAAAATGAAGTATGGAAACCCTGGACTAAAGACTGAAGTGGCTGTGGATCACCTCACTCCTTCAGTAGTTCCTTAAATCTTCCTATGAGGACTTCACTGTCCAGCATAGATTAAAAAGATGCTGGTAGGTCACAGAGTATAGGAAAAGCTGCCTAATCTATTACAATAGGAAAATTAATGACCTTTGACAACATATGTTTATGGCTGAAATGAAGCATTCACTGCTTATAAGTGTTTGACACTTCAGTTTTACACTGCTAATAACACTTATTTGAATGCATGTATAGACAGTGAGACTTTTCTTAAATTTTCAAAAATTCATCAGATTCAGCAGAAACTTCAAACCCACTTAAAATGTGGTGAGTTTAGGATGTTTTTGACAGAACCAAATGACATCTTTAGAAGCCATGAATTAAAAATCCTGTGGAAGATGAATGAGCTCATATAGCACAGAAGTCAGCTCTCCTCTCAAGACCAAGTGGAGTAGATTGATATTGTTTTACAAAAGCTTAACAACTAGGTATCTCGTTAGAACAGATCAATTAGCTAAGCTCGGGTTTTTTTCTCCTGATCTTACTGCAATCAGAGCTTAAACCCGGAACTTGCAAGACCCAGATCTTTGTTTAGTACAAGGATCTAAGAGTGACTAGGATGGATTATGGCTGCCCTGGTTCTCTTCACCTGTTCAGCTGAGGCTTAGCCTTAACTAGAAACGTAATGGGAATTTCTGTACTTCTAAAGAAATGCCCTAAAAGCTGTGATACACAGTCAAAGATTCCTCTTTTGTGTCCTTAAGCTGCTGAATTTTGAAGTATTTTCTGTTCAGATACATATTTTGGACAGGATGTCACTACCCCAAATAGCCTGAGTTGGTAGCTAGGGCACTCTTCTAAGAGCAAGAGCTTTGAATGACCTCTCTCAGTTACGCAGTATGTTTATCTTGCTGCTTTTGCAATTAAGGAAGTGTGTGGGAAGGCTCCTCCTGCTATTAGCTCTCTGGGGAGGGAGGAGGACTAGAGGGAAGGAAAGACATACAGGTACCTTTATTCAGGAGCAATTTCTGGGCTTTGGATCCTAGATAGATTAAGGCAACTCCTTAAAGCCTTTAATAAACTCCCTGTGCTCAGGGTTATCCTGTAGGTTTCTCCAGGTATTTGAAGTTTGTTCTGGCTGTCTTGGATAGTACCCTAAGTCTTCTGTCATCCTGTGTCCCATGTGAGGATATGCCTGTGAACTGAGGCATTTAAATCTGTACTCCAGTCCAGGGATCGGTAACTAAAATGCGGATACTGCAAGGCCTGACTTGAAGGACCTTCAGTCCTCATTCAGGTTTCAGTATATGGGGCACTAATTCAAGAGATCTGATGTTGTAAAATCAATCGGTGATTTCTAGTGTGGTATTTTTCAGTGTAATATTCTTTTTTTTTGAAGCTCTGTGCTTAAGAGTTAGGAAGAACGGTTGGAAGGAGAATTGTGAAGGTGACTGTTAAGCTCAGAAGGTACCTTTTCCTATGATGAAACCCTCCTCCAGTAGCTTTTATTAATCAGATGTTTGAAACACATATTAAAAAATAAAGGTGGAATAGAATATTAACCAAAAAAATCAAACAGTGGAATTGTATACAGCTAGGATGGAAAACAAGATAAATGAGATGGAAATAGTTCAACAAAGGGGTAAAAGTATCGGTATTCTTAAAATCTCCTAAAAACATTGATACTGGAAATGCTAACATTGCTGATTTGATTTCTGCTCTAACATAAGACTATTAATATATGGGTCTACCACAAAGTAAGTGAGTAATACTAGACTTAGGATTAAGTAATACATCAGGTATGATTGATTACAAATATGAAAGGAAAACTGAGAACCAGTAAATATATTTTTATTAGGTCAAATGTGAAGACAGGAATTAAAATTAAAGGTAGAAATCTAAGAACATCAATCCTGAGAGAGTCAGACCCTACCATATATGAGTCTAGTCAAACTGGGATGAAATAGTGCAGGCAGCTAACTCAAAAGGAAATGAAAGGTGCTTAGGGTGAAACATCCCAAGCAGACAGGCCAAGACAAGGCCTGATCCAACACTGCATGTTCGGAATGGGGAAGTTCAGATGGTAAACAGAACCTGCTGTCCCTTGGGTCCATCTTTGAGACAAACACATTATTGCTCTTCATAAGCATCCAAAGACTGTGATGCTTATTGAACCCAATTAAACCTTTCTCTGGTTCAGCAACTGCTAGATAGTGGAATTTACATTCCCTTGTCAAAACACCAAGGTACTGGCAAAATACAGCAGCAGAACTTTCGCTGAGCAGCTTCAGGGAAGGAATGAAAGTGAGTGACACAGATGATTAATGAGCCTATTAAAGCTGAAAGTCTGACACTGTAAAGATAAGCTGGCAGTGAAAATGACTCCTACCGTGTATGTATCAAGGGCATCAGAAAGAATACCCTCCATATAATAGCTACCCACCATCATTAGTGGCAGGACATACATATCTAGCATGTGTTGCTTCATTGCCATTTAGTCTGCTCAAGTATTTTGAGGTGAGGGGCCTTGAGCAATCATGTGAACTCTCAGCCAAGCTGCATGAGGCTTTGAAAGGACACCCATGCATCATTCAGGAGGGACCAGATCAAACAAAGCATGGCAGGTGACAAAGAAAAAGAAACAAATAAACCAATATGATTTTGTAACTATGCAGTGGCAGAGCAGGAGGCATAAGACTGATGAAGAAAAGGTCTGATGTAAGGGAGAAAAAGATTAAATCCATGCTGACCTTGGGAATCATACTGCAGTTGCATTAGAAACTGTGTGTTTGTGTGGTGACCATGGTGGACTGAGACTTGGACTTCATTTCTCTGCCTCTGACTTCCAGTAAAACTCATTACCTCACTTAGATACTCAAAACATCTTCCTGTACAGGATTTTCCTAGCAGAAATATGCCCTTGTGCTATACACGTGTATGCATATTGAGTCCAATGTTCCTGGAAAGTGTCAGATGTACTACTGTTGCACCGCACAGATGGCCTGTGCATGCGCACTCAGTCTGATGCATTCAGAATCCATCAGATTTAGCAGAAACATGCAGACCATCTGTGCAGCATGTATACAAAAATACAATGCTTGCTTTCAGAAGTTTCAGACTTGCTACATAAGCGCTGTAGAGTTGTGCTGTACAGAGTCACTGGAAATGCGTCTGGGATTTCTGGACTGTTAGCAGCTAGGCCAGGTGCTCTGAAATCTTAGAAAATTGTGCACAATCTTCAAACTTCACCCTAACAAAATTTCTGGATACAAAAAACATACTCTAGAAAAAACAAGGTTTATCTTAGCTACAGTCTGTGGCAATTATTTTGTGCCAGCTTTCCTTAAAATGTTAACTTCATTTATCCATCGCTAAAGTATACATATTAATATCATGCCTTCTACCTCTGTTGTGCTTACTAAGACAATTATTTACAAAAGTGGATCTGGAAGTTTCATACTGGAGATGTGTAGAAGCAGTTCAATACAGGTGCTAAATATTATATTTTGGTCTTGTACAGGCAGGTGGAACAAAAGGATTCTTAGCCTGCAAATTTGGCACTGGATATTGCCATATGAAAGCACACACTTCTAGTGCAGTATTGCTAGAGTGTGTATTTGCCAGAGTTGCTGCTTGAATGCTTGATTTGTTCCTGCTACAGTGTTAACTTTTATTGTCACAGTTTACAAATATATCCATCCTCTTCCAGCCTGTCACTGTCATTATTTCCTTTCACCCTTGGAAGAGAAAAACATCCTATTTTTTGAGTAGATCCCTATGGTAATCTTGAGTTGGCAGTGCTGTTGTGTGCTTCTGCTCCTGGGGACTAAAACACATAAAGCACTAAGTCCTCAAAAAATATTTGATAAGTCTAGCAGATGCAGCCCAAATGGAGAGGAATTACTGTATCATAAACAGGTCCATTAGACTGATTCTAACCAGCATACAATTTCAAGAGGTATAACCTGAAGGTTGAATTTGGCTTCTTTCCTGCAGTAATGCCACAGCACTGTCAATGGGGTGACGATAAATCACCAATAACATCCACAGTCCTTTGGGATACCTAGTACAATGAAAAGTTAGTATAATTAGGTGTGGATAAGAGCAGAGATGTTTTTCAGTTTCAATATTGCTTTTTTTTACCCTTTCTTGTCAGAGATGCACGGTAAAAGACATGTCCCCCAAACAAACAACTCCGAAAAGCTACATTCTGTTTGATACTTTTTTTTTTTTCTCCTATGCCAATCAATCTTGTGGGCTAAAACCCACAAGAAATATCCATATGACTGTTTTTTAACTTTAAATTTCAGCCACATAATCACAAAAGTTAATTCTTGAAAAATTAAAGACACCGGGTGGGTGACACTCCTATTTGATTTAGGCCCCCTAAAAAGCTCATATATCACACAAATATTATTTTAAGGACAAAATTAATCTTGCAATCTGAAATGACTGTTGAAATGTATATTGATAGACATCAGCTGACTTATTTATTTATTTTTCTTGATGGAACCATGCTAGTATTTTATAGCTTAATTGACTATATAAGAAGCAAAGAGCAACGACAGTTATCTCTAACTGGTGAGACTAAAGGCTGAGCAGAAACATTCTGACTTCACACATAAATCTCCTGGCATTTCATCCCCGTGGTTTCCTTGGGAAGGAAATGTGGAGCTCCAGACCAAAATAAAATCAGAGCAATTCAAGCAGATTGAATTGATTGATTGCCTGCAATAGATGATCAGAAGACAAGAAAACTCAGCATGCACTTGTCATGCAGTTGAGATAGTGCTTACGAGATTGCTCTGTCCTGGAAGCTGAAAGCAAAATTGATCTGATGATGTGGAATTTGGAGCCAGCAAAGGGTAAACTGACAACACAGTAACAAGTATTTTTATTAGATGATATAGTAAAATCTCCATCACTTCATGTAGGTTTTCCATCATTTTCTGTTCTCTTTATAAAGCTATGTCATTACACAATGGAGTGAGTACAGAATTGCCCAAACCACCACCAACCAAGTTAGTAAGTCAACATAGTGAGGAGCCATACAAACATTACTTTGGATCTAGAAACAGTATAGGTAACGAGAACAAGTTCCAGCCTCTCTGCTAGTTCTGAAAGTGCATGGCTTCCCATCTACCCTGGATTTATTACTATAAGCTAAAAATAGAAATATATGTAGTCCAGAGCTTTAGACATTTTGTTTTTTCTTTTGAAGCAGTTTTCAGCCAAAAGTGTTCCTGTTTTCAGAAGCTCATAGATTAAAAACTGCCGCTACCAAAAGCCAAATCAGTTTTCAAGGGTTTTGTTGCACTGGACTTTTCTGGAGAAAACAAAACAAAACAAAACAAAAAAACCCCCACACAATTTTTAACCAAGTCTCAGTACTGCAGTATTCTTGAATAATATTATGATTGTATTTGCAGCATGAAAGACTTACTAGACCAGATCCTCAACTAGTAGAATCTTACACAGCTATACTGTATTAATGGAATTAGATCAGTTTATGCTGTTCAACAATTAAACCCAGCTAATATATTGATAACTCAGGTTTTGCTATAAATGAGGGAGTGCCACCCAGACCACTTCATAAAATTTTGGTTTCAACTATGGGCTTGATTCTGTCTTACTAGCTCACTTCAGCTAAAGAAAAGTTGGAAAGAACCAAAGGCCTCTACATAACAAGTTTGGAAGAAGTGTCCCAAATCGATACCTTGCTTACCTTCCACCACAACATATGCATTAAGGAAAGCAATGTGTCTTCACCATGTCCCACTCAGGAGTTTTCTCCAGGGAGTGACACTCGCTTGGTGCTACTCAGCAATACTGAAAGCACAGCACCAGTAAATTGGACATCCTTGCTTAGCAAGAATAAAATTAATAGATACATTATAACAGATTTTTTGTTTATTTCATGCCTTTAAATCAGGACACTGAAAATCTATGTTGCTGTGATAATAGTTTTCTGAAAGCAATAAAAAAGTATTTTAATTGTTTTAATTTAATATGTGAGACTACAAAATGTTCAACCTCACACTGCCTCCATGAAAAAAGGCACTGAATTTATATTAATTGGATCTAGTCTAGGATTATTGACTATATAAAGACATATAAAACAAGTCATCCAGTACACAAATGTTCTAAAACACATGATTAATAAAAATATTTTGACTTTTATAATCCTTTGGTTTCTGTGCAAATGCATAGTCTCAATAATACATATATAAAAGAAATCTTATTGCAGAAAGTAGTAGCTATTTCACAGCAGTACTACAATATAACAATTCAGACTTAATGAAACATTTAAAATATGCTATTACTGATATTGTTCATTTAAATATGCTATTACTGATATTGTTTCATTATACGTTTTCTTGTACACTGTTTTCATGCTTAAGTGACCTCTAAATTGGACTATTGCAAATCACTACTAATGGGTTTGCAATGAAATACTCGATATGGGTTTCCATTGGGATAAAATGTGGCTGAGAAGGTACCCTTATCTCTATTACACTTTACAAAGCCTTTTGGAAATCAGTAGTATATGCAGGGTTTCTTAAATTAGGAACCCAGCTCCATTTCTGAGTAGCAAACTAAGAATGGTGACAAGGGAGGGAGAGGGGAATGGGTATATTCATTTTATGAAGAGATTCAGCTCGGCTTTCTGCTGATGGATAAAAGATGAAACAGGTTAGAGAGGAGAGAGCTGTTTCCACGGCAAATATTGTAGCTATTCTTAAAAGTTTAATGATGACTGTAGTATATATTACTAGCAGATTATATTTATAGTACTGAATGTATCCCACGATTTGCTATAAACATCATACTGTAATACTGGTGAGAAAAATTCCATTGTTTTCCACAAAGAAAAATATCACTTGCTAGTTACTGCAATTTAAACATTCAGTCACTGACAACTTGGAGGTACAATATAATGTTTTATTGTAATTTATTACCCTCCCTCTTTGGAATTGTAGTGAAACTCTGACTTGAATGTACTCTGGCGAGGCACAGAAATGTCTTAGCATGAGCTCTGAATTTCTGATAAACAGTATAAAACAAATAGCATATACAGCCATTAAAACTGTACAGCAGGATATCTCTTCAACTTTTCATTCCCAGAGAACAATTGGCCTTTCTGCATTTTTGTAAAGAAAAGGAGGCCTTAGAAGGAAGCTCTGGTTGCTTCTATGCAGCTCCCTTGCCATGGAGCTGGAGATGGAAGGCAAAAGCTAGCCTTGCCTTTCTTAACATCCAATGGAAATTATTTTTCAAATACAGTGAAAAAAAGAAAAAAGAAAAGTAAAGGCATGTTTAACAATCATGCAGAGGCAGTAGCCTCCTCTCTTTCCTCCTCTCTACTTCCCCCCCCCCACACTATCAGAGCAGCAAACCAGCGTACTCTGCATCAGCTGAATCAGTGCCACTGACAGACGTATTTAGGTCAGGAGGAACTTTGGTGAAGTAATGCAAGCAATAGTCACATCACTTCTGATGATCACAATAGCAAATTTTAATTATCAGGATAGTCTAGTGCCCTGATAAACCTGAATTCACTAGCCCACAGGAACATGTGCTGCCCAGAATAAGTAAGTAGTAATTCCTTGATCTGCGTGGAAATATACCATGAATTATCGTTGCTGTCACTGTAAGTTTATAAAGCATCTTACAAAGACATAGCAAGACATATTCCCTTACTCAAAGATCTTATAATCTGATATGAGATAAAAACAAGACAAGACAAGAAGCAACAGTTCAGGAGAGATCACCGATTATAAATAAAGGGTAGAAATAATTGTCTGAAGAAATGTTTCAGCAAGGAATTCAAAGGAAGAGAGAGGGTGCCTGCATATGAGATCAGAGGGAGATAGTTCCAGGCACACACAGCTGAAAATCAAGAGAACGTGATTACAGGATTGGAAAGAGCAGAGGGACAAGAGGCAGGAGGGAACATGATAGTGCTGAGCTACTAGAGGCAAAATTACACACAGCTCTGCAGTCACTCATAAGTGTAGCTCTACTGGATGTTAGCAAAATACCCACAATAGCAATTCCTAAGAGCAGGAATGAGGACAGTTTAATTTAGAAGAGTTTCCACAGTGAGGTAAGTGATAGATGATTCAAACATAGAGGAGAGGGCATAAGTGATCTTTTTTTAAAATATTTTGCAGAAACAGATGTATGAAATAGATGTAATTTCATGAATAGCTCTGGTCAGCCCACACATGCAGTTTCCTAGAAATAAAAACTCTGACATAAACATTTTGCCAGTTTCACTTGCTGAACTGGAAAAAACATACACTAAAAAGGAAAAAAACCTTTCTGTGTTCTGTCAGATCCATCCATCTATGAAACAAATGAGAAGAAACCCTTCCAGTGATTAGAAGCTGAAAGTCCACCACCAAGCCGATGATTACTATCACCATGTTGTAAGGGACCTTTATTCTCTCCCCCAAGACAGCTAAATAAATCTGAAGGTGAACAGAAACCAATGTCTGCTGGTGCCAGACTAGCTTCAGAAATTTGAGCAAATAATTAACTGGTCTTTTACCATAGAAGCTACATAGGATAACATACAGTTAGTATCCTACTGGAGATCTTCTATAAATGGAGCTGCTATTCACCTTGATTGACCAATACATAGAGAAAGGTCAGGACAGGTTTCTCATAGGCCCAGAATGTCACAGGCTTTTTTCATGCAGGCATTTTCTGTCAGATATTTCTAATGGTTTTGTGATAATTTTTAAAAATTAATTTAATATCTGCTATGCTGTGTATGAATGTAACCATGTAAGTAAAGAGTAGCATTTGTGGTAGGGTTGTATAAATATATGCAGAAAAATCTTACTACAAAGTCATATGTGAGCAGAGGTGGTTACTGAATATGTCTGGCTTATATATCACTGAACAGATTCTGACTACAGTAGACACAGACCTACTGCTCTTCTCAAAATGGCTGGAGAAATCCTCTTTTCTGCCAACATGTAGTCATTCTTCAGTGAGTATTTCAATCTACCTCACTCCCCGCCAAAAATTAAAAGGCAAACATGAACTCTGCCTGTGACTAGTAAATTTATTCTGTCCAGAGCTACTATTTACCTGAGGCAAGATTCACATTTCTATTTTTTTCACATTAAGCATAAACATTAAATATTTTTCTTACATACTATCTGTCCATACATAATTCACAGCTTTTGAAATCCCATTCTCCACCTGAAGGAGAATGCAAAGTCCTCTCTCCCTGTGGATGTTTCACAAGGTTGACTATTTGCATTCTTTAATATACTTACTGAATTGTTGTAGGGTGATGTACAATTTCTGAATTCTCATCAATGCAGAAAGCAAAGTTTATCTCGAAGTGTCATAATAACATGTTCCTTTATTTTTGATCAGCAGAGTTCCCTTACTTTTGGATCATTGCAAAAACTGAACATGGCATACACATAGAAAGGATTCTGGGAACTATTAGCAGCAAAGCTTTTTTGGATTAACAGATTTCAAAAAATTACCTCCTTATCTTTTGATCAGAAATGAAGAGTTGTTGAAAGGTAACAACTGTTACACTTGCTCCTATTTGGCAAAGGAGTTGTTTTGTGGCAAAGCAGCATGTTATAAAACAACTAGTCAAAACTGTTACATTGATTCAGGGACTGACAGGATTTCTGTTCATTTCTCATCAATGACCTTGTCTGAAGGAAAAACATGGTATATTCCTGATAATGTTTACCCAAGAGGTAAGAAACATTTTCAGCAATCAAATGTAAATTGTATAAAATCTCAGCCTACACAGGCATTAAATTCCATACTCTCTGGCATTAACAAAAAGCAGACCCTGAAAAGAGCACATCTTTATTAGTGCTTACAATGCATGATGAATAATTTTGACAATTTCTTACCGCATTGACTTTATGACTGTAAAAATCTGAAATGAGAGTGGGCGTGTATGTGTATGAATGAGAAGTGTGGCACAGGAAGGCTTTTACTGAAAGCACACGTTGGCACAAAGGGTTTGCAAAGGCAGCTGGAAATCACCAGCTAAAAATTACTCCTGTGAGTCACAGGGGAGTAAGAACAGGCTGACAAACCTGCAGTTGTGGCACAGAAGCCCTGATGTGACTTCCAGTTACGTGGAAAGTTTTAGCTAGACTGAGATTAGTGCTCAGCTCTCTCAAGTTTCAAGCCAATTCTTTAATTTCTAGGACATCCTTTCTCCCCTCTCAGTTGCCTTCATGAGGAAACAAACAAGACCCACATTAAGTGTGAAAAATCACGCTTGTGCAGAGAGAACAATCAGACGTATTTACGCAGAAGTATCCGTCTCAGTCTTTATATGCAATTTAACACAAGTGTACACTTTGAGAGGTTTTTTAGGTGGCAGCAAAACCAAATATGCAAGAGGAACCCAAGTTTAGAGGAAGAGATTTATTTGCTCAGTCCAGACTCTCCTCTCTCCCCCATATCTAGACTGAAATGGTTACAATTAACTCTCAAAAATTAAGGAGAAGTGACAAAGAATGACTACTGAGACCGAGGAATGGAACAGCCTCTTCAAATATTCTTCCTTCAGGGCAAGTTTGTATAAATAACCCAATTTTTATCCTGACTCTTCAGAGTGAGTACAGAAAACACAAATAGTGTGATATAAATAACATTCAAAGGATGCGCAGCTATCTCCTGCTTCACTGTTAAAATTGCCCACACTAATTATTGGCTGGTGCTTAGCTAGCCTGTCATACCAAAACTCAAAACCAAATGGAATTTTTCTCACGTGGAATTTTGTGGCAAACAGAAAATTCAGTGGCAGGCTGGTGAAGGGGTATGAATTGCACAGATGTGCTCTAGCGTGACTGGGCTTGGTTTGTGTTCTGAGCTAGGTGTGACTGTGACCCAGGGCAAACTTCTGGCTAGAGCTACAAAGGGGATGGAGCACTTCCAACTGAGTTGTCTCTTGAGCTTTTTGCATCCATTTGCATCCAGAACTCAGACTGATAGTCAGGAGAATATGAATCCATTCTAGTTAAAGTAACAGCCTCTCCAAATGAAACATCTACACTTTCCTAATTTCTAGTAAGAAAGAAATAGAAGGTTTGTTTCCATCAGAGCATCTCTGAAATATCAAATACTGTTTTACAAAGTCAGGCAAGTGGCTATTCATACTTCTATCCAAAAAAATGCTGATCCTGGCAAAAAATGAAAAATAATTATATTAATTGCTTACAGCATGGGTTTGTTCTGTCCCATTATTCAGAAAACATACAGTAACTTTTCAAGTTATACCCACAGTTATGGAAGATGGACAGTGGAAGACTATAATAGAGAGGAACCTGGCTGATTTATCAAGTGCTGCAAAATCTTTAATCATATCTCCCTATAAAACAGCAGATAAGTCTCTGGTTTAAAACTTTAAGCTTCTTCAAGTGTTTTCCAACTCTTTATTCATTCTTTCTGTTTATTTATTTCATGGTCCAGATATGCCATGAAACAATGCTGACATCTTTTAACATTACTCACCTGTTCTGAAAACTACTGTAGCCCATAAGTCTGCCTACAATCCAATTATATAGCCTCCATTTAGTGCTCCTAATCAATGAATTCATCTTTGACAATCCCCCAGTTAGTTGGGAAAGTACAGTAGCTAAGAATAGTTAAGCAACTCGTCCAAGATCATATAAAATCAAACCTACATTGCCTAGGCTGGAATTGTTACTAGGATAAACCAGAGCAATGTGATTTAAAAAACAGGAGTAAATAGTTATTTAATAAACTCTTTCTGCCAGATAGCATCTGGAATTACTGGTCTATTTCATATTTATGATTTCACAACAATTATAGAAGCTTAAAAGTATATCAACATTAAAATTTCCCAAAATAAAATCTTTGTGTCAAAATACCTGGCTGGTCACCAGGAGCCAAACTACTCCTTTGCATCTTCTTTCATATCCATCTTACCAAATAGAGAGAAAAAAATGGAAAAAGAGGGGATTAGCAAGAGTAGATACCAAATGAGCACTATAGACTTTTGACTTGGTCATCTGTGTCTCAGTAATAGCACTCTTATTAATGCTTCCTAAGCAGGTAGAGATCATTGCCTAGAGGTCTACTGCTCCTTGTATTTCTTATTAATTACATTCTTAACTGAATATAAAGTAAACAAATACTTTAGTGATGCTACGTAGTCCCTCTGACCTACACATCCTACTTTTGACCTACTTTTGATTGACACAATCTCCATGAAAACTAGTCTAAAACTTCGGCTTAAAAAAATTACACAACTTATCTTGGAGTCCAACAGGACAAAAAACCTAGAAATGCCTGCTTTAATGTAGGTTGCCTTCTATAATGGATTTTTTTATTTCCAAAGAGATTTTCCAAGTTTACTGTTATTGTTGTTCTTTGGGTTTGGGTTTCTTTTCCCTTTCCTGAATTATCTATATTTATTTTGCATGGATTATTTCCCAAGGAATTTTTTGTCATTTCTTCTACATAAAGTGAACTTCAAGGTCTTCTGATGAATAATCAAATCACAGTAAAAATGTTCCTGTACAATACATCCATAATAAATAAGCATTGATATTGTAAGCTTAAGAGAGAATTCATTAAGAATCAAATAACAAAAGAGAAACTCAGAAAATAAAATATGAAAAATTAATGGGCTTATTGTACAGGAAAACAGAGCAAAGAGAATAAAACAAGAGAGCTTACTGTAGGCAAGTATGTTTAATGTTTATTTAAGTAAAAACAAAATGTAAAGAAAGTTACATTAGTGGGTAGATGAAAACGATATCCAGTGAAGCTAAGAAATAGGAAAATAATAATGCCTATTGAATTTTCACAAAATTTCAGATTTGTCTCATTTCCCTTTGTCATTTGTTTTCTCATTTAGGAAAAAAAAATAGAGTTAGCAGTGATCAGAGGATCCATGTTAGAGTCCCCTGTAAGAAAAGAAAAAAAATTGTTTGATGACTTTAAAGAATTCAAATATATTTTACATGAAAAATTAAGAGACTCTGTAGGAGTAAAGATCAGAAAAATAGTATTCTTTCTGTTACTATTTTCAGGATTTTCACAATGTCACAAATATGCTTTTACTGCCAAAATATATCATTTGCTTAGCATTACATCAAGATATTTCAGGTCTGCTAAATAACTGCCTCCTGAAACTCTACCCACTCAGCTTTTTGGGCACAAAAATAAACCCTGCTGTTTCATTTTGATGTGTACAAATGTATAAATCAAAGTAGTGCTGTTTTCCTGCAAGTTTTCTTGGACAAGAAAAGACAATATATTTGAAAAGGGGGTCCTAACTTTCACACCTATACACTTCATCGAACTATATAGGACACTACAGGGTTGGTCGCATATGCCATTGATTGGGCAAGGTACAGATACTAAGCTAATGTGTATCATAACAGATCTTTTTTTAAAATGCTGATATTTATTACAACCTAAGTTTCTGGATCTGTGTGAGGAAAACTACTAGCAGGTGATTTATTTGTACAATTAACATATCTGCACATGCAATCATGCTAAATAAAGCTAATAAAAGGAGGTTCGATATGCCTGTCTCTCTTCCAAAATATATCCAAATGGTGGGAGTACAGGCTGTGGTTCAATAAAGGAAAGGGCCTCATTTACCCTCTGCAGGCTAAGCAGTGCCTCTCAGCCCTAGCACTTCTTTTGGTTTTAGTCTTAGGATATAAAGAGAGGAGAAAGGTGATATTCAGCCTATAACAGACCTAAAGATAAGGTCCACAAATTACATAGGTGTTTCACAGACACCTGGGAGTTAAAAGACAATCTGCAAACAACATACCTAAGCCTTTGATTTTATAGCAGTCTTCATTGACAAAAATGCTTATCCCATAGGAGGAGACCTGGTAGTCATCCCCTTCTCCTCCTGGTGTAAGCGGGGAGGAAGTTGGTCTCTACGGCAAATCTGGTTACAGATCTCCACTAAGATTCACAGCTTGTTTAAATGCCCTGGCTATCTCTACCAGACACTTTGCTGGGGAACCCAACAAAACCTTTAGGTTATGAGTCTATATAAAAAATAAGTACTCTGAGTTTAGAGTGTCTAATGTAAAAAACGCTGCTTTAGGAAAAGATTGCAATTAATACTGCTAACTTTGGGTTGCTACAGTCTGAGGATGATGTTAATTGGTGCTATGAAAAGGGTAAAAACCAAGCAAATTTCAGCATTTCTATTACATCCAAGTTCTTTTAGGAGTCCACATCAGCTGCAGTATCAGTCAGGTATTGTATTGTCTAAGAGCAGCAGAGTCTTTCCCTAGCATGCACACAGAGCACTAGCTAATTTAAATATAAATCAAATAAATAACCCTGCTAAACACACCCAAAGCACTAACATTTCTTTGATAATCAAGGCTTGAAAAAAATGTTTTTTTGACTTTTTTGTAAAAACTAACTTTTTTTTTTTTTAATCTCCTGGATGAGGATATTTATTGCTCATTTGTTTATAGACTAAATTGTTCACATCACTGTAAATAACTTCTGAAATGTTGTTCTCTCAACTGTGCTAAGCTTTAATATAGCATAGTAATGAGTGGGATGTGCAACTTCTGCTTATCTACTCTATTTTGGACAATGCCAGTGGCTCATGTTTATTATGAAAGTTGGCAGTGAAACTGAATCTCTGGTTTCCCCCTGGTAGATAAACTGTGTCTGAGCTAACATTCATGAGGATCTTGGAAGACTCATTTAAATACAATGCCTAAGGCTACACATTTCTTCATGGATTCCAGAACAGCACATAAAGCTTTTGCTGTTCTGATGTTCTTTTGGAACTGATGCTTATATATTACAAAGTCTGGCCGGGATTTTATGGAAAGTACCAAGAGTCTATGTCTGAACTGAGCGTTCAGGTATTTTTGCATGTTGTTATCCCCACTGCAAGGAAGACACTTTTCTTTTTGGAAGACTTAAAGCAAAAGATAAGTTCCATCTTGCCATTATATTTGTATTTGTATTGTAAGATTCTTGGGCAACTGAGCAAGTAGTTTTCCTCCTTTGTCTGGGACCATGGATGTCAGCCATTCACAAATGCATAATGTCTCCTTCATGCCATACTAACCTATGAAGTTTCTTCACTTAATCTGAACATTTATTTTAGATGTCAATTCTCTACGATTGTCCAAATAAGATCTTTTTCAGTCTAACAGCATAATCTGAACCTTTCCTGAAGTTAAAAGAAGTATCACGTTTGTCAGCTCTTTAGGCAGTAGCCTTTATTTCATATTATCTCTTATGCTCTATTTCAGATGTGCGGAGCACATTTGAATGTGTTTGGATACCTTAGAATAGAAAAAAGTTGAAAAAGAAATGAATAAGGCAGGTATTTGCCTATTTATGTCATCAGTAGTTCATGGCATCAGTAGTTAATACTGCATGTGTTGCTATGCTTCTCTAACTGTCAACTAAGCATCGCATAAATCAAAACAAAATAACCCATGGAAAAGTGGCATTTTTCATCACTACAGGAAATTTTGAAAGGGTTAAAGCTTCCTGGAATATTCATGAGGTAGAGGTGCTTTTCAGTAAACATACCATGTCAGATTTTCTAAGAATAACTGTTGGTTCTGTCTCATTGGTGCCTATACCATTTTCTACATCTCTGGACAAACTGAGGGGTTTTTATACAAAAATTTTGTAGGTCTTGTATATGCTGAACTACAGCAGATGAACACATCTGCTCTTTTGAAAACCAGGATCATATTATTTTAGGAAAGAAAAATAAATTTACAATTATATTGCAAGGACTTAAAAAACCAAAACACCACCACAAACCCAAAACCAAACAAAAAATGCAGAAAGTCCCAACTCTGAAACATACTCCCATGAATATGAGAAGTGACAACCCGGATGCCATATGGGGTCTGAGGGCTTGGTGCTGCAGTGGCTGTCCTCCAAGCTCCTGGTCCACTGAGTGGAAGACAGAATCTTATCTTATGGAAGAGGGCTCCTACCTCCTTCATCAGGTACTCTGTGCAGCCTAAGGGAGGGTTAACTCCTGCACACTGGGACTGAAGTAGCCAACAGGCTGAAGGGGGATCCTCTTTTAGTCAATCAACAGGTACCAAAGAGCAAGTTAAACCACTAAATATTAATCTACTTTGGGTCTTAGTCCTCTCCAAGAACTTTAGATCTCTAGCAAGCACCCCTTGCTGAAAGCAGGGACCTAGTCCCTTTGAGCAGTATTCGCATTTTTCTTTTAAAACACAGCTGAAAAAGGAAATACTGAGTCTTTCTTTTCCGTACAATAGCCAAGTGGTAAGAATGCTTGCCCTGTAAAAGGCAAGCACAGATTCAATTCCCTCTTGTCTGAACTTCAAACCTAATCTTTCATCTTCCAGATGAGTGCCCAAAACACAAGGCTGGCAAGACACAAGGCTACTCAGGAGGTGGGGAATGTTGTTCTTTTAGAGCAGTACCTTTGTGCAGGAAAAAAAGCTCAAAATCCATTAGGTCAGAAAGGATGGATAACTCGGCAGTTCAGTGTTTAAGGTGCTCATTACATTTGGTCCCTGCTCCAAGGCCTGTTTCTCCTTTCTGTTTTTTTAATGCAACCTCTGTAGAATGTAAAATTCAGTTATATTTTCTGTAGAGGAGGAAGGTAAGTACAGACCTACTTCCAAATGATTACTTTAACTCCTAGGTGAAAGAACTCCCCAGCCCTCCACCCAGAGCTCATACCTATCTAAATAGGCTAATAATTAAACTAATGTATACTAAGAAAAGAAGCTAGTGGCTTGAACAACAGCAGCCAGGTTTTCAAGGGAAGTGGAAATAGGCATTGGTTAGAAGCAGTTTCCTGTTTGGGAGTCGTAGGCAAGATAAAAAGAAAATGTTCTCCTGGGGAAGGAAGATATATGGAATAGCATCTAGACTATGGATCTCAACTGAGCTGAGCTATCAGCCTTGTCAAGAGTGATGTAATTTGGGGGCTTATTCAGGGGTGACTGTAAAGCTTCAAGGTCAAACAGTAACATCCCCCTGAAGTTTCGGTTTCTGTAGTTTAAGTGACAGCCCAGTGGAGATTTCTGGACAGCAATTTTAGACCCAGCTACTGTTTTGTGTTTTATACTTAATGCTCTTCCTAGGAAAATCACAACTGATATGCAAGCACCTTAACTGTAAGCCTGGTCAAACCCCTAAGTTTAAGTGCTAGCGAGATCTGAACTGAATTTCTAATACTGCCCTCATACAGAGCTTGACTAAATATTAGTCCTTGCAGGATGACCTTTTTTTTTTTTTCCCAAAAGCTATGAGAAAATCTCATGGACAATTTATGGCCAGTTGCCTGATTGCCTGTTGGTTTTAGGTGCTGCAGCTCTTCTGAAATCTGTGGAATTATGCCAGCTTGTATCCACAGCCAGTGTCACTCAGAATTCAGTTGCATCTTTTTAAAGTGCAAAATGTCATTAGTTGTACCAGAAGCTGACATGAAGTAGCATTTCCACCTAATTGTCCTATCCTTTTACTGACAGCTTGCTGTTGCCCTTCTGAAACCTTGTCAGTTGGAATTTTACTGAAAAAGTGCATTTGGTACCATTTTGAACCAGCATTTTCCTTGAAAAGTATTGTTTGAAGAGTGAAGGAGGAAGGGGAGCTAGACCAGCTATTCTGTCCTACAAATAACAAAAGTGAAAGCCTTTGCCATAAAATCATCTTGATTCTTTGTCTCTCTCCATTGTATTTTCTTCCCCCAAAATATGCTTCCTTCCTAGAATCCCTTAAGTTTTTGAGTATGGCAAAGTCTCATACCATCCATTCAGCTGCTATCAGTTTCTCTCATATGGAAAGCTGGCAGCATAAAATATTTCACTCTATTTTTGTTCAATGAAAATGTTATTTAAATAACCTTTATTCACAAACCCTGGTTAAGTGTATTACTGCTAGTATATCCAGTATTGTATACCAAGATGACTTAAAATAAATCAAGGAATACTTCCAGGTAGCTTCAAATAATTAGAGAAATAAACTTGCGCTGGCAGCATCAGCCAAGATTATAATCATGATATTAATATTTGGTAATTTTGGTATCAGAAAACTGATGGAGGCTATAAAATTACTTCATACACAATGAATGGGTATTCTTTGATGCCTTACCAGCCTGAAAGTGAAAAAACAAAAATCATAAATGCAAGCCCATAAAATTATCTGATATGAATAATTAAGGATGAGCTTTTCACATCTTTGGATATAGAATTTCTTTGAGACCTACTAAAATCCTACCCTCTCAAGGTCTTGTCTCTCCAAACCCGTGAGGACTAAGATCTTATACCAGGTCATTTTTACAGGTATCAATTTCATGTTCAAGTACAACCCAGAACTATTTTTCTGGCCCAAATTGCATAGCTATCTGGCTACTATAGTACAGATGCCTATCCCATTGCAATTTCTGCCAATAAGAGCAAAAGCTTTCCATAGGAGCAGTCTGAGGAATCAACTGATTTCTTTTCCACGGGTCAGGTAATAAAACACTTCAAATTTGCTGCTCACCTGAGCCCTGTATCTGACTGAAGGGTCTTTCTTTTTTAATTCCTTTCCAAGCTTCTGAGTTGAGCTGAACAGATGGCTTAAACCAAAGTGGGGAAAAGGCAAGAATTTATTCTTACATGCTCCAGTTTCCAAAACACTTCTCAGCTGTGCCTTACTCACTTCCCATTCAAACAGAGTGTAATGGAGATAAGCCAATTGACATTGCTGAGTTCTGACAACAGGACACTCACCCCAGGATTGTGAAGACCTCAGACAGGAGGCTTGTATCCTAAAGCTATAACTTTTACATTATCAACATGAGGAGTCTAGCTTACATTGAGACATAGGTTTAGTATTCAACATAAAGTAGCTAGCCACAACTGGTTGTAAATAGTTTTTCCTTAAAAAGGGACAGATGTCTTACCTTACTGAGAAACAGCAGTGCTATTTGAAAATCTCACATCTAACATTTGCAGGGCACCACCTTTGAAAGTAAATAACTGCTATATTTAAAACCAGTAAAACTTTAAATCGTTCAAAAAGATTCCAAAAGATAGACTCCATGTCATAGCTGATGATTTTAAATATGCTCAAATCCAGACCCATTTGAAGTAGAAGAAAATATGTCTATCTGTTTTGCATGGTAAAGGCCAAAGGTATAAGGTCTGAACTTCTGAGAAGCAAATCTCGAAAGCTTGAATGTTGGGTATGATTAAATGAGGTTGTAGCAGCCTACAAAGGAAATGATTATTGTTAAATGTCCATATAGAAAGTCCAGTGCACAAAGTATAGAGAAAAACTTTACAGAATTCTTTTTCAAAGTTTTCAAAAAAGGGGGGAGGAGGACCAAACTTTACTAGAAATATAAAAACTCAGAAGATGGCCAAAAGAAAATTAGAAGGTAATTATCACTATGTTGGAAAAGGAACAAACTAATTACAGGATCAATAACAAGGATATGTGATGAACCAACAGAGAGTGTAAAAGTGATGGATAAAGAAAGCAGGGCGACATTTTTGTAGATCAAGAACATTTGTTATGGCGTAGGATACTGACAGAAGCTAACAAACTGGGAAGTGATGCTGAAAATGCTAAAAGTAATAAACACAGAGAAGAAAAAAATGTGAAAATGTTACTGTTTAATGTAAAACAGCATGTATCAATACCTCTGTTAAATTAGGGGAGAGGAAAGGAGAACAAATAAAAGTCTTGATAGAGAATGGAACTCCTAGATTTAGTCCTGAAGGCACAGGGCCCTGAAAATGACACAGAAAACAAAGGCTCAGTCATTAGAGATATGGAAAGATCGCAAAGCAGGAGATTGAGAATTTACTGCATTGCAGTACAGGATACACAACTGTGAAAAGAATAAAGGGATAGCTGGAGAAAAGTGACTTGATTCAGTGTCACAGCACTTAAGAGAACATGAATTTAAACTGAAGAAAGGCTGTACCCTAAAGGAATTAACAGAGAATTCTTTAAAAGAAAAAGAAAGAGAGAGTGAGGAAAAAGAAGGTAACGCTCCCCAATAAATAAAACAACATTAGCTAATTTATGCTGGCCTTCTCCCATCCTGATGTCCTATATCCTTATGAGTGATGCAACAGTGCACCTTTAAATGAATGCATTATTCGCCCTATTCGCATACAACTGCTTTTACAATTTTCGCAGTAACATCTTTCGCCTACTAATATGATTTACCTTGTGACTTATTAATAGTACATCAGACTGCTGAGAGGATTTCTACCTTTACCTCCTTACATCAGCCTTGCAAATATTCCTTTTCTCAGCCATTGAGTCTGAGCCTCTGTTGCCAGCATGGGTGCCTAAAATTCTGTGTGAATTTTAGTGAATTATCTTCCTAGATGGATGTTGACTGGAGAAAGTAATACACAGCTGAGGTGAAACCCTTGAGATTCTGCATACTTTTGTGTGCAAACTGGGAGTTGTGGGTTCATATTATTATGGCAGAGTGTTTTCCTTCATATTAGAATATTATTCAGTTATTTTAAAGCCGTGAAGAGTTTACATCAGTATTTTTCTCTGCATATCTTTATTCTTAATTATATTTATGGTTTTAAAGCCTTGATAGCTTTATAATTGCATATTCTCCTCTGTCAGATAAAGACTGAATCTCAGCTCCTCTAGGATTCTGTTGTTATTGTTGTTTTTATAGCTTTGCTCCAGTTAGGAGAATGATTTAATATTAAACATTAAAGTATTCCCTTTTTGTCTCTCAGAGATAGGCATTTTAATCCTCAGTAAGAGGCATCATATGTCTGTATGGTAAAGCAGTGTCTTGCTCCTGCATTAGCAGACAGGCTGGTGACAAGTTAGAATTTGGGACCAAAGGTGGCATTAGTCAAAGATGTATGTATAGAAAATGCTGCTTCCTCCCCCAGTGTTCGTTTGCAACAGAAAGCAAATCCTGCAGACAACAAAGAAATTTATAGAAAAAATGTACAGTTAGCACAGCATAAATATGAACTCCAGTTTTTAAAAGCCTGGATTGAGAGGGCATAATTTGAGTCAGTTTACCCTAACCAGTAGTTCACAGGCAACATATCACCTGCCAGCCCCTCGATACTTCTTGTCAATACAGAAAATTGTAAAGTTATGCCAAATGATGCTGGTAGTGATAGCAAAGGATGATACTGTCCGTAGAGCATCACTTCTTTATACTTGCACCCAAGGAATAGCAAAGCTTGGAAACTATTGGGTTGGGGACCTGATTCTCCCCAACTGGATGATGTCTCTTAAGGGAATTAGACTGCTGCCTTCTGAGAGGATGGTGGCTATAAATGAGTGGAAAAAAAGAACATGTTTCTGAAGATGTCCTGATGCTTAAAGTTCTTAACCCTTTTACTAATGCCTCTCTTGAAAGTTTGAAGATCTGAGCGCTAGGGCACAATTTCTTATGATGCAATACATATATTTAACATTATGTGTATATACACACCTTTCCTCCAAAAAATCCCAAGGCATCTAAGAGAAAAATTAAGAATATCCTCCTTATCACAATAATGTTGACACCTCACTTTTAGGAAGTGCCCTTCTTAAGTCCTTCATAAGAACTGTCACATCTGGAAAACCGTCAGACTCTACAATACAGAAGCACTGAGCCTGATTGTGTCCTAATTTATGCAGGTTTGGCACTGACTATATCTAGTGAATGATTAAGTTCGTTTGTTTGATACTTGTATCAAAGGAGAAGTACTTACATAAAGTACTTCCATATCTTTTCCACTGGTAAATGTCTACATAATATTATCATATGGTTTGTTTACAAGTTTGTAATTCTATGATCATTTTGAACAAGAAAGATTCTTCTGTAATGTATGTAGCTGTATACTTAGGTAATTCAATTTTTATTTCTTTAAGGAGCTTCATCTGATTTGGCTATATTTTCTCCCAGAATCATCCTAAAGAACCAGGTTTAACAGTGATGCAATTCAAACTTTTGTAAAAGTCACCTTTAAGATAAGCCATACATATTTATTTATTTCTTTTTCTCATTGATCAGCCTTTCCAAGGCCTCAGTCCTGAATGCCCTTTCAGCTTGTCAATATCTTTTTTTTTTTTAAACTGAGACACCATAATGGGGCTTTTCAAACATTGAATAATTCCTGTGATTCTGTAAAAGAAGTATTACCTTCTTGCTCTGCACTCTCATATTAAGATACATGCAGTTGAAAGCAGTAAAAATAAATCTTTCGAAAATTCTGTAAGATACCATACCTAAAACTTTACTATACTTTAATCTAATTTGCATCTTTAATGGATCTTTTCTATTTCACCTAAGTACAATCTTAATATCTACCTGATAGCTATATTTAATACCTTCCCAATATCTATAGGAGTAAAAATAAACTCTCAGGACAATAAAGATTTTTGTTTTGTGATAGAATTTTGCTAAAGAATGGCAAGAATATCTTTTCCCCTTCTCCAAACAGTATCCATTCTTCTGTCGACACAGTTTGTGCTTCCCTCTCTCCCTCTGCTTTAATTCTGATTCCATCAAAAATCAGAATCCTGTGACTGATGTTCAAAATGAGCTGAGGTGATATTGAGGTTTTGAACTTTATCTGAGCATGTCACTCACTTGAAGGCATTCCAGACCTCAAATGGCTCAGTGCCATTCTTCAGAAATGAGACAGGAACAAGTATTGATTTTTTTTTCTTTTAAACTGAGTACCTAATGAGCAAATGAAGATATGGTTGGTCCTGGATTTATTAGGTGATCTAAAAGAGGCTTTTCAGAGTTCAGATATATGGAGAACAGCTTATTGCAATTCTACTTTGTTTTTCTTTTTTTTCTGAGGGAGATTGTTTCTATAATGTTACTGAGATTTGAAGTATAGATTAGATCAATTATACCATATTGCATTTCCATAGCAAACTGAAAGCTCTTGTTTGGTAAAAATATATTATTTGGATCTGACAAGAGACTGTTACAGTACTACAGCATATTCTTGTTGGTACTTGAGAAAGTAAACAAAATTAAAAGCCACTGGGAAAAGAGAATACATTGCTCCCTGAAGGTACAAGTGTTTCTTCAAGCTGAAAATTACAGATTTATAAGAAAAGCCAAGTACTTTCTCAAAAAAGAGTGAGATGTCTCAAATCTGCTGAAGTTAAGTGAGATAAATATATTGAACAGACAACTGAATCCAGTGAACAGGTATGAGGTAAATGGATCCTATCTTAACAAAAAATTATTAGTGTACAGATGAATGGAAAAAAATCTTCGGATCAACTAGAACTGGGAATCATCTAAAAACTTTAACAAATAAAATGGTAAGTCCTGCAGCCACATGTATATAGTTATTTAGGCATAAAAAGGTGCAGACTCGCTAGAAGTAGGGAGGTTTTAAAAGCTTTCAGCAGTTTATGATGCTACCACAGATGAAGGGACAGGGCCTGACCAGGTCTAGGTTCCACCTGCCACAGAAAGGAGAGGAGGTTACAGGAATCATGCAAGGGACAGAGAAGCGGAGACAAAAGCTCAGACCACCAGGCTTGCTGTTCCTGCTGTGACCAGCAGAGACGGATGACAGAAAAGTGCTTTCACTGAGGGATCACGTCTCTTCTCCCTCCTCTTACTAGTTACCAACTGGTGCAGCCCCAAGAAGGCTGTAACAAGCCCAGCTTTCAGGAGTGAAAGTGTAGGTAAAGTAGGCAGAAAGACAATGGCTGCTTTGCTGTCTGGGAAGTCTGTCATCACAGTCAACTGTCTATTCTGTCTGTCCACCCACAGAACTGGTCCGGACCAGTTTCAATTCAGGAAAACCTGAATTAGGTGTTTTAAGTCCATAGATTTTCAAAAGGAAAATTTATCTGCAGATTTAACACAGAATTGTGTTAATTTAAGATAGAATTGTGTTAGTAACTCATATATTTTTCTGACTTCAGTAAGAACTGAACCTACCTACATTTTCTGATGCTTAATTACTCTTCTAAATCTACCCTGGAATGTTATATAGGATTAAATCCTTAAACAGTAACTCATAAATAAATAACTTCACCATGCTTTGAGAACATAAATGGTCTTGGGACATCCTTCTTTGAATTCAACATTGTGTTTTCCTGCCTTTTCTGATCTACAAAGATTACCAATTTATTTTAAACATGTAGACAAATGTTCACCAGCTGTTTGTTTCCAGAGTTAATGTAATAGAACTCAGATTGCCTCTTTCAAACTTGTGGTACTAACGACAATTGATATTACTGATTTAGCTCATTAAATATGCTCATTTTTTAAAAGAAAGACATGCTTTACGTATGATATTTTAATGCATTACTGCTGGAATGAAGGCAATATAGCTCTTGATCTGAGGCAGAGAGAGATATGGAGAATACATTTGATCTCAGCATGTTCCGTTCACTTGTGCTTCTCTCAGTTCCTGTGTCCTGTGTTCCTTCTCAGACATGACTTCATTACGGTACCAAAGAATCCCACCCCTCTTAGTAGGTGAAATTTACTCTGGAATGAAGAACTGCTATAAGAATCACAGCACTATGTAAGTGAGCAGAGCTCGGGGCTACATTTTTATTAAAGAAAACCCCACAACTGCTGTCTATGTTACTGGAAGGCTTCCCTGTGGGCTGAATGAGGACCTAGTTACAAGGGATGCAGTGCAGCATTGAGGGAAAAGGTCTTGCTTAGTGACTCTGCTGCCAGTGGTCCTTACTAATTAATATAGAAGTAGTATACCCTATCTGCCATTCCCATAATCCCAGTTCCTCCAGACACCTCTCCTCATGAAGCCAGACTAATTTTTGCAGGCTAAACTTTGTTGACAAATTGTTTGGAAAACCAAAGTAGTTCTACTATCAAAGCATGCAGTGAGAGCTTGCAATTCACTACAGCATTTGGGCATGTGAAGACATAAAACAAGAAGTAGGAAAAACCAAGCCATGTATGTGAGTGGGTTTTTTTTGTAATTTCAGAGGAAGGACTTTTTCATACTTAGAATTTTGAAAGTGACTGAAATGCTGTAAAAGTACAGTGGCACCAAGCTATTTACCTTAATTGAAAGAACCAAAGAATCATTTCCATTCATCTTCAGCATGTAAAGTTATGTCAGGCTCTGACGCTATGATGTAACAAATGATATATTGTACTGCAGCAGCATGGAAAGAAAATATTGTTATTTGTATAGCATACACTGTACCAACATTGAAAGACCCATCTTTAAGAAAAATAAAATGGATATTAGCGTGAATAATCCACAATCATATTGCAGTTTCAATGATCTGTTTATGTCTGCCTCCCTGCAGCATTAATGATTAAATGTAGTAAATCAATGTATAACAATTAGCTTGGGATTACAGAATCCATCTGAATGCCAAGCAATAAGTCTTTATGTTAAGATGGAAATTCTACTGCCATCCATTTATTATAAAAGTCTCTCTGAGAATCTGATCTAATGTAATATGTTGTCCAGAGTATGTATAATAATCTAAATAGCATTGCTAAAATTAGATATGGTAGTGTTGATAAGTTAAGTGCATTTCCAGCAACATATTTTTAATGAAGATTGTTTATTACTAACATTGGCTTATATTCAGCTCTAAGTACTTGAAAAAAATTCCTGGTGTAAAAAAGATGTGTAATCACTCATTCATCAGTAATTCTTTATTATCTCATTTTCTCTTGGGAAAGAAAATATGTTGTATGCATCAATCACTTGATCAAATAATAACGTGAAAATCTTAATCATGGTAAATGCATTCTGAGAATATCAATTTAGGACCAGACCTATCAATTTTTACTGACGTGAGCTGGTCTTTCAAAGCCAGTGTGACAATTTACATAGATGAAGACTGTCCCTCTCAGCAAGGGCTTTGATGGCCTGATCCTTCAAATGAGCACAGGGTAATTTTTTGATGCACCTGTCTAGTTAGCCTAATCTTGTAAGACTAGACTTAATTAAAGTCAAATCATAATGAAAATTCAGCTTTTGTGCTGGATTTTTATTGGTATTTTTTTTCCAATTTCCTCTTGGGCCTTTCTAGCAGCA
The DNA here is from genome assembly GCF_034638445.1 of Ciconia boyciana. NCBI lineage: Eukaryota > Metazoa > Chordata > Aves > Ciconiiformes > Ciconiidae > Ciconia > Ciconia boyciana. Next base: position 38,618,544 of record NC_132942.1, on the reverse strand, counting down.
TAAACCAGATAGCTTGTCTGACTCTGAATACAGCAACATCCACCCTGCCAGTAAAAAAGAAAACACAAGCAAACTTAGCTGAAGCAGGGAAACAAATAGATCAAGAGCATTAACTAACTGTCCTCCTACTAAGCCCCAGTTTCACACTGTGTTTGCCCCATAGTCTGTCAGATCATGGCTTAGCAAAGCAACGCTTGGAGTTAATGCTCATGTAAAGCATATGTATCTCTAGCAGAATCTTTTCCTTGCTGGGCTGATTTAAGGGTAGATGGCAGTACTAGTAAGTTGTGGAGAATGTTTGCTGCAAAGCCCCTGCAATGCTATCTGGAAAGGCAGACAAAGAATGTAGTCTCAGACACAGCAGGATATGACTGGATCCTTTCAAACCATAGTATACAGATATGCAGACCTTTCCAATCTTTATAGCTTTTACCTTTCCAGAGGGAGCATTATACTTGTGAAACCTTTACAGTATTTTTAGGCCCTCCTTTCCCAGTAAAGTTTCCACAGTAGGGTAGAAAAAGGCTATCAGTGCTCCAAATGTGTGTTTCTGGGCACACAAATCTGTTATTTCTCCTGGACCAACTATGCCTACTGAATCCTGCACGGATAATCCAAATGTAAAAATATACAAATATTGGCAGCCAATAGGGGGCTTTTCATCTCAAGCAAGAAAACAGAAGTAATTCTGATAGCTTTTCCAAGAGATGCCTGGTGGGGCTCATTTGCCAAAGTTTGAATCTGTAATAAACAGCCTACTGCTGTTTCTATTTTGAAGTCTTCATATTTAATATTCGTTGATGGATTGCCACGTACAGAATGTGTATAAACAAAGTGATGAGAAGAGGCTTACATATGAATGCCATGAAGGCAGACTGTTTATAAGTACTTGTCTTGTTTAGAAATATTCCTTTAGTTCTATGGTTTGTGAAATAACACGGCCATTGAAATGCAATTTATCATTGGGTGCTATATGTGGACAACACACCAGTGGGGAAGAGGAAAACTCTTAAAACACCACCTGCTTTGTAGAAAGGAATAGATGTTTTGGAATATCCCAGTGTTTTCAGTAAAATTCAAGGCAGAACCTTTCATTCTAATTTTCCTCTCCTTGGAATTTTCATGTGGAGCTCTGCAAGCAGAAGTCCTTCCATTTTTTTCTTCAGGTAGGAAGGGCTTCAACACAATACTATAACATTTAGTTAAATATCACAGCTTTAGATTTTGGTTACAGCAGACTTATATACGAACCTTATTTAAGGTATTGTAGATTTTCTTATAGGTACAGATACAGACATGGTACATATGCAATTTATAGCTATATGGTAAACGGCAACAGCATGAGAAAACAAAGATTTCATGGTATGAATCTAGGATTAGCTATGGGTAAATTGACACAAATATTCATGTTTTTTTTTGGGAGGACAGAACATTGGCAGTAGATTGGATTCAGATAATAATGTCGATGGTAGTAAGGGGAAGAATTTGAAAGTATATGAAGAAAAATGTTTAACACTTTAAAAATTACTTTTAATGTTGAAAAATTTCTGCTTTGAAAAAAACTTTTGAAGGTTGTGAATGGATTGAACAACTTTTAAATGAGTTTGACCCAAACCAAACCCATACATTTTGGTTTCTGAATTAAAAAAAAAAAAGTTTATCCATTTTGTTTTATGTTTGACCTCTAAGTAGAAAGTCTACCCTTTTCATATTTACACCTGTGATATGTTTCGATATTTCTAAAAGAGCACCAGAACAACCATACACACAATCGGGTAGTCAGTAGACACAGTGTGACATACTATATGTATTCTAGGTTGATTTTCAAAACAGAGCTATCCTGGAAATATTGTAAAGCAGCAGCTCTTAAGCAGAGCACTTCCTAAGTTTTAGGAACATTATGGTACCTGCAACTTTCTCATAATTTTTATTACACCTGCTAAACTATAATAAAAGCTAAAATATGTTAAATGACTTTTTAATAATTTTTCTTGTGCGAGCAGAATACACAACAGAGAATGACAGTTTGAACACATGCCAGTATAAGCATATGGGGTGTTAGTGGTGGGAACTTACAATGCTTTAGGCAGCTTCGTTTCTCCAAGAATGATACACAGAAAATCAGTTTTCTCCTTGAGGATGAACTTTGAAAAGTAATAGATAGGCAGACTTTTTCCAACACAATACTTCTCTAACACTGTAGCTTTCCAAATTAATATTTGAGTCAGAATAATGGAACTCAATAAAATTAGCTCGTACAACCTATACTTTCTTACCTCTGGGTAAAAATGATTGTTTCATATTTGTGTCTTCTTTCTAGTCCCTAGTGCTAATACAACAATTTTTCTTCTGCAATCCTGTAATATACCAAACACTCTTCTAGTACCTTATTTAACAGAATAGGATCTTGTAGCTCTCTCTGCTTTCTAATGATTTTGCTTTTTGTTAACACTTTAGTCCCTAAACCTCTTTTTTTCAGCTTCTCAATTATACCAGCAATTTAATGAAGGCTTGCCTCTTAAAGCATAGTATGTGCCTATGTTCTAGTATAACCTGGTGTGTGTGTGAGGAGGTAGATGGGAGGGATATTGATTAATGGGAATTTGTGAATCAGATATCTCAAGCAAAGCAGTTCAAGAGAAGATGCTCATCTCCTCTGCAGTTCAAGGCTGATGATCCCCATGCCTGTTCCCAGTGAGTTCAATAGCAAAATTGTCACCATCTTCAAATACTGCAAAGATAGTGTACTCTTGCAAAAGCAATTATAACCTTGCTGAGAAATGTCCATCTTTCTGTTCACTCTACTGTTGTACGTGAGAAAGGTAATGAACCAATAAACTCTGGCCTACCTGAAGTCACTGGCAAAATTCACTGGTGTTGGTTGGTCTCGGATTTTTTTTTTATCAGGTCTCCTTAGTGTACAAAGCTTAGTACATTAACTTCTGTAGAAAATCACACCATCTGCCTTAGCCATATTAGTTACAGAATGCAGTATAGCTGATTAATAGTATGTTTCTTTCTTTTTCTAAATAGTTTTTATCTAGTTACTTTCAAATACCACATATATATTGGCAATCTATGCACTGCTCTTTGTGTTTCAGTGTCCATAAATAAGTTTTGACATGGTCTTGATCTTTTAAAAGTTGACTGCAACTGGTATCAGCCAGTTCTTGGAAGGAAATCAGCCATAATTTACCTTTACTAATCACTTTACATACTGTTTCAACTACAGCGGGTTAATGTGGTGAATGTACATGTTATTAATTATAAAACTGGAGAACATCCTCCAGCTGAAATTAATTAATTATGTTCTTTTGGGTGGGAGAAGTCTAGTGTGGCAGTTGAGATGTAGGGTCATGATTTCCTGCATCAGTTTTATAGTTGATTATATTAGACGTGACAAGCTTTGCACTGAAGCTAGAGTTTTGTTCATACTGCTCTTCTCCTATTTTTGGTAAGTTGCACCAAAAATAGGAGTCTTTTCAACCATTTTTCTCATTATTTGTTGGTGTGTCTGGACTTTCCTTTTGTAATTATAGTGTACTTCTGAATCCTTTTCTTTTCACAGCATTTCTGCAACAAAACCCCCTATTAATGTTTTTTACTTTACTTGGAAATATTAACAGTTCAAACATTAAGTCAAATGTGTACTCCCAGGCCAATTACTGTTTTTTTCATAGTTTCCAACGCATGCTGATCCTCGTTGCCAAATATTTGTACCTATATTGAGTTCTTTCACATCCCAGGATCCTGTGTGATTGTAAATAGCCAACAATGTAATGTATTACTCAAAGTGACGAAGCTCCGTTAAGGCAGTAAGCAATGCTTAGCAGAATGGTCTAAAGCTTTAGGGCTACAGGGTTGCAAACAGAAAGTTAAGAAAATTAAGAGTAGGAAAAGCTGCTTTTCCCAAATATCCCTCTAAAGTAAACCAATCAAAACATGAAGAGATAAAAGCATGGATTTTTTTCGCGATGAAACAAATTGAGAAAAAGTATCAGTTTGCTCACTTACTTTAAACAAACAGCATCTTAGGGCTTTTCTCCATAGGTTTGGCTTTTCTCTAATCCTGCTGATTTAGAAGCCAACACAGCTAAAATACAGTAGGAAAAGACCTATAATTAGGATTTAACAATGTAATGGTACGAAACCAAAAATAGTGCATTCTACTCAATTTAAAGGAATGAGCTATACTTGTATAACACCTTTACACTGCAGCTATATGAGAGGTTGTTTCAGTGTAATTATCCTAGTATAAAATCGCACTCTAATAAAAAAGTTAGGGCAAAAAGCAGTGTGCAGACAAGACTGGTATTTCAATGAGCCAGGCTATTTTTCTGTCAGCCAGTATACCCAAACATCAAACAAAACCTAAGCAATTATATACACTAATCCTTCCCAATGTGAAGTTGCAGCTCAATGTGAATTCAAAAGCACCAAGTTGCAAATCCTTCAAAAACAGCATTTACAACTTATAATGGAAAATCCAACAGAGCTCTAACTGTAATAGTGTGACTACTGCAGCGATTATTCTTTATTGCCATGGCATTTACTGCTGAAATAGTGGTGGGCAGATCCTAACATTCTCAAAATTAATGTGCAGTAACATCCTCATGTGAGGTATTGCCCAAGGTATAGTGTTTTGAAATGTAATATATCAAAATGATGATACTTCTCCATTTAAGTTGTTCTGGTCACTCACTTCATAAAATTACCTCTTCAAAGGTACTTTTCATAATTTCAGAATAAATATATATGAAATGGAAGAATCTGAAAACCATTTGGATTCTGACTAGTATTAATGAGGACTTGGAAAATGCCAACCTATCTCCAGTAGAGCAGCTTTATAGTTGAGAGAACATTATGGTAGAGTGTTCTCTTGCAATGATTAATTTCCCCTTGTGAGCAATACACTTATGGCCCAAATCAGCTACGCCATGTATAGAACTCATATTGTTTTCTGTCAAAATTCTGCCTGAAAAACAAAAATGTCGAGTCTGTCAGCAACGGCCTGATGGAAAGTAAACACCAGAGTATGAACAACAATGAAAAAGGGGCATTGTATCTAACAGAGTTCATAAACTCCATCCTGCTAGATTTCCTCCTTTTTAATACCAGAGAAATCATACAGCTGTTAGTTCAGTTTCTCTTATGTGTTTATGCACAGTTGGGCTGGTAGTGATCCATAGCCTATAATTAAAAAAATTTGTTTCTGTGTTTCAAAGTTCATTCAGATCATGATGCTGAAAATGCTGTAAAAATGCAGTGTTACTGCCAGAAAAGCAGAAACACAGCATTATTTAGTTTTAATATTAAAAGTATTTTATATCTATTTTATATCTATCTTGTACTGTAAAACATATTGGGGGTGATAAGAATCTTGTTATTTTATACCTTTTATTTGCGATAGTTACCCTAGTAGCAGACTGAAAAAATCTGTCAAAACAAAAAAAAAAATCAGAAATTCTAAGAGATGACAGGGTTAGCTGAAAAAGGGTTGCTCATCTGGCTTCAGATTGAAACTCAGAAAGGAGGGACAAAGAACAAACTAGGAAGTGGCAACAGCAAGAGGAAGCCCCCAGCAGAGAAATGAGGAAGGGAAAAAGACTTCCCCTAATATATATGGAAGCAGTGTAAAATAGCAGTCACTATTTTACAACAAAGATGCAAAGTAAAAATAAATTTTAAATTTTTTTTAAGGCCTTTATGTAGGTCTCAGTGAGAATTCTTTCAGTGTTGCTACTTAACGTGTTATTTATGTTGCAATCTCATTCTAACAGAAACTGCACTTCCTTTATCACAACAGCAATATATAAAATATAAATGCAATACATATATAGATATGTAACATAAAGATTAAGGTGAGCTTTAACAGCAGGTCTTCTGGTCAGAACTGGGTACCTGATGCTCACTTATGAATAAGAAACAAAAGGAGCATACATTTTCTGAAGTTAATTGTAGGTTGGGCTGATAATTCTGACCTCTCTGATTTTACATTTCAGTCTTTTAACTTCCTTTATCCAGACTGATATTTCCCCTCAGTCATAAACATAGTTGGGGCTCACACCATCTAACTTCAAGCTCTACCAATCTCAGTGCCAGGGGTAGGAGGGCCTGATCCCTTCTGTTGCTAATAGACCTTCTAAGAGCTAATTGTTAGGTGACTTGAGGTGTCCTTCAGAAGAACCCATCTTCCTCCTCCACTGACTCTGTACAGAGCCCCTCCTGACCTACATGCCTAGAGTTCATTTGTGGTTTTGCCTTTTTATTTTCCTCAGAGGTGATTTTTAGCCTAAAATCTAAAATAAACAAACAAGTATATTACTACCACCACCTTCAGTACTTTCAGTGACCCTTTCCGTACACATTATTATACTCCCATATACTACAGCAATCACTAAACCAGGATCTTGTTCAAATGAAATTCTAATGGCTTTGCTGAGAAAAGCCTTTTACCCTGTGGGTTTGCTATATGTATTTTTTATTTTGAAAATGTCTTTTTTTCAACCAGATGGTTTATTTTAATTAATTCTTGTCACAGAGACATCTTTGTCATAAAGTACTTCTAGAACAGATGAGCACAATTATATAAGTGCTTTTGTTTACAGGATTACTAAAAGAATTACTATTTCACAGGGGAAGTGCTGTTGTAATTTTATCTTTAATTTTTCCGACATCCTTGACATTTAAAGATAGTTTTAATAGTATTATTATTGAATTGCAAAAAAGAAGGGTGTTGAATTTGTATTGATTTTACATGTGTGCTTACACTCAGAAAGATGGCATTTCAAAACCTTTTCTAAATGTAAGTTTTCTCTTTTATAGTAAACAATACAGAATACATTCTATCAATGCCAGTGTTTGACTATAGAAGGAAAAATGTTACCTTGCATCGCAAAGTACTAAAGAATTTAAGACAGTATTTGCCTTCCATTTGTCTCTATGGACTACAAACCGTGATGCCACGTAGTAAGTTCAGAGAATTTGACTATACAAGCTGCGAGTCTTTAACAAGAACAACCTTCGTACTGAAGGTTATTGTTTTCTTTTGCAATGCAAGGCATAAAAACATTGAAAAGATAACTCGAATTTGTAAGTGTTTGTCACAACAAGGTCAAAATCAGTCTAAGTTTTGATAGGCTTTGTAATTCTGAAGTTTCTTACTAAACAGAAACAATAATTCAAGGTGATCACTGGGAAAAAAAACCCCAGAATGATAATGTGCAAAGGAGTCTGGACATACATCTTGTAGGCTTTATTACAAAACAGTTATTTTTACTTCAGATGCCTTCCTGCCCTGACCTACAGGTAGTTGAGACTTCCTTGATCTAAAGATCAAAATCAAGGTCTAAAATTCATTGATGCCTCATTATTTGGGTAGGATTTTTTCTGATAAACAAATTATTCATCAGAACTAGGCTAAACCCATCAAAGGGATCTCTTATCACTGTAATTTATCATGAGATACAGTCCAATTCAGTATTGGTTTTTTACTACTTAATGGCTTGAATATATATTGTGAGCGCACAATTTTGTAAGCAAAATAAGCCAGTATCTTCCAAACTGCTAACGTACACTACTCCATGGTCTCTATACACCAGCATGTATCAGCTTTACAAGAACATTTCCTCAAGCACCCAAATCAATTCACCTTATCCAGGATAATTCAGCAACAACCGCTTACCACTCCACCAAATAACCAGAAGGTATTAGTTTATTTTGACATGTCAAATGTAAAAATGGATATAGCTGATGTGATCTCACCTGGGATATGTAGTGTATTTTATTGTAAATTGCTACCAGACTTAATTGGTGAGAACAGGAAAAAAAAACCCACCTTACATTAGACTGCATGATGTTTCAAAATACAATGGCAGGACAGACCACAGTAAAGAAAAAAAACCACACAGCAACTCCATTCCCCTTCCCGTGAGCTCATCCTGAATGAAGCTGAGGCCTACCTGTCCGCAGCCCCCTGGGGGAAGGTTTTGTTGAGGACAGGGCAGAGCTCGGACCAGGTAACGGGGTCCGAGGCGGCGGGGGCCGTTTCACTGACAGAAAAAGGCGGGAGATGCGCGGGGGAGACGTGGGGGCTGTTCCTGCAGAGAAGCGGGTACGCGCTGCCTGGGGCACGCCGGGGAGGGCCCGGCGCGTGCGGGCCTGTGAGGGACGGCGCGGCGGGCGAGGCGGCGGGCGACGGCTCTGTGGCGCGGAGGAGAGCGCAGCGAAGGCGGGGGTCGGGCCGGCTGTCAGCCCCAGGGAAGGCACAGCGAGGGCAGCCGGTCGTTCGGCGAAACGCCGCTCTCCTCGGGGGCTGCGGCGGTCCCCTAGGCGGGCGCGGCCTGGCGGCACCCGCGGGCGGTGCTGGCGCCGGCCCACATCCGTGTCGAGCGGGGCAGTGCGCATCGTACGGCGGGGCTGCTGCTGGCTCTCGTACCGAGGTGTGAGGAGAGCGGCTCCTGAGGTGCTACTGCTCCGATTTTGTTCTCTAGGAGGTTTTGTTTTGTTGTTTTTCTTTAAAAAAAAAAAGTATAACTAGTAAAAGCTAAGTCGGGTGTTTTTTGAGGAACAAAGAGGTAGATGGCTATGCAGGTTTTATTTGCAAAGTGATTTCATCTTTTAAAAAAGATTGAGACAATGCTATTGGGCAAAATAGCAGTTCTGTTATCAGGAGAATTTATTTCGTTATTTGGCCCAATGTTACTGCTGTGGCATTGTGCATTACTTACTGGCGTTGGTGTCAAAGGGCGGTTGTGGGTCCTGGCATCACACCGAGCCTGCTGGCAAGTGTCACATCACTGTGATGTGTCATGTCAGCACCAAAACCATTCCTAGAGGGTGTGGCCTTGTCTGTCCTGCTTTCAACAGTGTTGTTCCACTGAGCCGAGGGCTGGTGTTTAGGGGAAGAGATGACTTTTGTAGCCCAGTTGGACGGAGGGCTACAAGAAGTTGAACTTTGTTGAAAAACAAACACTGACTCTTTACTGGTGTGAACCGACAGTGAAGTAGGAGATTTAAGCAGTTAGACGATAAAATATTCCTGGCCTTATAGATGGCAGTGATTCCTAAGGGCTTAGGTCTGCTGTATAAATCCTCTGTTAATGTGACAGTCTGTCAAAGACTTTTTTTTCTTGTTTCGGTCCAATTACTACGTATTTATGTGGAATAAGGATAACAATCTGATGTAGTATGCATTGTTGGCAAGCACTAAAAACGCAGCTTGTACACCTACTTTGTTTTAACGTTCCTCTGACTTTAAAGCTCTTAAGAGTCGTGTAGAAGGAAGGAACTAGTGGGACATTTTTTAGACATGAGGAGAGTATTCTGATTGAGATGGGCCTGCTTTTAAAGGGAGATTTTACAAAATTTTCTAAGTCTGGAATCAAAAGCAATTGCTTGAAAGGCTGCTGACGAACAGGCTTCATATACATTGCTCTAATCAGTGAGAGTGCAAGTGGTGATTAAAGCTCAGTGTTTCTGAGAATTATATTGCCATACTTTCTCAGGCAGAAACCTGAGACCAACATGCCTGAACTATGACCAGAGGAGCACGTTCACAGCCAATATCCATAGTTGTATAACACGGCAGACACTGTCTGATCAAAATTTTTAAATAAGTATAGTAAAGAGCAGATCTGCTCTCGTTTCCAAAGCCCTAATGAGTGATTGTAACTGTTACAGTACATAAAATATTAGGCCCTTTCGGTGAAGCTAATATCAAAACTGAATGTTTAATAATGTATTTGCTTTTTTGCATAACTTAAATAAAGGTATTGCTGAATAAAATCTACAGAGATAAAAGTGCCAATAGTTAGTGTTTTCCAGACAATACAGGCTAGGTATTATAGACCTATCCTATTTTTTTGTTCTCCTTACAAATACAGCTGGTATAGCTTGCACAAAATGGAGATCAGGTATCCATAGCCTGATCCAATTCCTTTTGAAGTCCTTTGCTTTCTCTCTGAGTTTAAGTGGCGATAGGACTTCAAAATCACTTATGACCTAGGTAAGTCCTCTTTGGAGCATTGATTGCCCCAAAATCAATTATTATTTTTTACTTTTTTTTAAAGTACCTGAGGACTCTTAACTTTTTTCTTTTTCCGTCATGAAAGTGGGTATGTAAGGAAAGTGAAAATGGGGATGAGGAAGCAGGCTTTAAAAGGAAGCAATTAGAAATGGTTAGTACAGCATACAGAAGGGTTTTCAAAGTGTAATAAGTATTTTGAAGGAATAAGCAACATAATTCTCAAGTGTGGCTGCACTGCAAAAAAGCTAAGAGATTAGTTAATCTTTAATCATTCCCATGTCAATTTAGTACTGCTCCCTCTATGCTGAGGAGACTTCTAAAATAGGACATCTGCCACAAATTCTCCTTGGAGAACTAGTTCATGCACTAATCAATTTCTTCCTTCAGCACACATGTCCCTCTGAAAAATTTAGCCACAATATCAGTCAGATTCAGATAGTCGAAGTAACAGGACTTTCTTTTGTGATTAATAATATAGATGATGATTCACTGAATAAATTGAAGAGTCTTGGAAATCAACGTAAATGAAAAAGAAAAGCCCTATTGTTCTATCAAATAAAGCTAGAGAAATTAGAGTCAAAAGAAGCAGGCACCTCACTAATGAAAAAACATAAAAAGAAATATACAGCTCGACAGTCTCCTCTACGATATGTTTTTAATTCATTTCTTGTTCCTTGGACAAGGTGATAACAGTGTTCCAGTTTAATCCAATAACCTATCTCCAAAATGATCAGTGTTCTTATTTCAAGCCTTGGTTCCTTTCGGCTTTGATTCAGCTCGTATGGTTCCTACCCTTTGATTCTGTGCTCACCTCTTCTTCATGCAACTTGACCTTTTGCAGCTTTTCTCCCCCCTCCCATTTGCCACACTCCCTTTCTCCTCTCTCTTTCATCTTTCCATACATATTAACTCAGCAGGATTTTTGCTCTAACCTTAATTTTCCTGCATCCCAAAGCTTCACAGCTAAAAGGTTGCTGCTAATCCTCTTTCTATTTCTCTTTCTTTATAGTGTATTTTATTCATCTACTTTCATTTCCAGAAATACTTTGTATACATAGACATTTACTCAGACTTGTGTATTCTCCAGAAGAAACCATTTTTTTAAGCCATTTTTAATGCATTTTGAGGATCACCAGAGGTGACAAATGTAGAGCCATATCTATACGAGGAACATTCTTATTTTTAGTACAGCATTAAAATTGTACGATATTGAGAAAAAGTTGCATCCCAGCAATCAGGCAGAGGAAATCACTTCTGTTTACCATAGATGAGAAAGCAAGATCCTACTATCCTTCCAAAACAGTCATAAAATGAAGTGGACGGCATATGGATGAAAGTGTCAGGTTTTCAGTACGCTAAGCTCTATTAGGCTAATTCTACAGATCAGCTTGCCTGAATTTGGAGGTTGGTTAGAGGGCAAAGGTGCTTAAAACTATTCTAATGTGGCACAGTTCTAGGGCCAAGAAACACTACCCCTTCATGACAACTTTAAGGTAAAAGGCTTGCAGAAGTCTCCTTTGAACCCGCAGGCACTGTAGTTTCATTCACAGTTGCAGATGGACTAGACAGAATAGTCCTTGAGGAAGAACTCTAGGAAAAAGCAAAGCTAGTGCAGAAGTTAGAGGTTTTTGCACAGATGGCCACCTCCATAGTAAAGAGAACAATCCATGGGAGAGGATTAGCTTTGACCTTTTTCAGCATGAAGGGTAATGCTTGAAGAAGGCTAGGAAGGATGTTTCTACGGTACCAAATAGTCTGAATGTTTGCTTTTTTTTAATACTATTAATGAAGAAAATGTTGCAGAAAATGTTTTCTCTTCTATGGAAACTCACTCTTCTGGAATTCAAAGAGTATTTATTGGCACTAACACTTCCCTTTTAGTTAGTGGTTTGTTTTCTTTTTAGTTGAATTTATTAACCATTTTGAAAATGACAGACGTTAATGATCTGCGTAAAATTCATATGCTTACTTGCATTAAAACAAACCATCCTGTTAGGATACGGCTGTATAAATTCACTGAGATTGTAAAATCTAATGCAATAAAATAAATGCAATATAAATTGTTTTTTAAAAAGTGTTAGAACATGTTCTAAAAAAAAGAGTTGTATGGAATCCTGAACCTACTGAAGTGAAAAAGCAAATTTCATATCGATGTCAATGTGGTTCCATCCAATTCAAAACAGGAATTTCAGCATCCTCTTCAAGTGGGCTTTCTCACTAAATGTTTTGACATTATGGAAGACAAAAAATTAGTCTTCCATTATTAGGAACTATTTACCAGCTGGTGAAGGATTGGGTTCTTAACTAATGAGGTTCCTTCACTCCCTGACAGGACACTGAAATGGTCAGTGCATGCATGGTGCACTTTGCCTGGGGGCGGGGGTGGAAGAAAGAAAGAAAGAAAGAAAGAAAAAAAGAGTTTTGTGAAGGACATTTTGTCAGTCCCATTTGATTGTAAGTGGGACAGACAGGGCATTGCTCTGTGAAGTCTGATGCAAAACACCTGCAGAGTACTTTGTCACAGAAGTCAATTTGCCTGCCAGTTTTCAAAGAAAAGCAATTTGAATTAAAGGTATCAGGTTTTGTATCTCTTCTGATCTTTCCACTTTACTTTTTCATTTAAGCATGTGCTTGTAAAACAAAAAGGTATCACATGGCAAATTTTAATGTTATCTTAGGAAATAATTCCCCTTTGCATTATTTGCTGTCTATTCTTTTTGCCAAGACTCATATCTAATACCTTTTTCAAAGGCTTTACTTCAGAGGAAATGCTAAATGTCTAATCCCCTGTGCCCCTCAAAAGTAGTGGTCCTAATATTAAAAAAAACAAAATTCCTTCTAATAAGCTCCCATTTGGTAAATGCATACTACCGTCTGTACTTCTAGAATAAAAATAATACCAGCAGAAATAATAAAAATAACCCCAGATGACGCAGGCCCCTTCATAGGAGTACAAGGAATAACCACAAGAAAAAGCATTCATTCTTTAGCTTTGTTTCATTAGGTAAAGATGGTTATAGTCTCCACTTTAGGTTGGGTAAATGCAAAGGCTGTTGAAATGTTGTGTTCAGGCTCTTTCTCACCTTTTTTCTAACAGCTAGTAAAGATGGTCTTATGATGGGAAATCCTCATGAGAGGATGGAGGAAAGTCTTTTGGGGGAGGGGAGAGGAAACCTTTTAGAGTTTTTATTGAAAGTTTCCCTACATCTTCTTTCTGTAAGAAAGGAGAGAAGATTCTAGTACCTAAAATTTCAATATCTTTCAGCCAGAAGAATTTTGATTCTCCAACAGATTTTTGTCAGGAACTCTTCAAGAATATATCTAAAGGCTTTCAGATATCCATATCTAGGTGTTTTTCATGTTCTGAGACTAGTGTATATAAATGCATATATATTTTTTTCAGTAACCAAATGTTAAGCAAATGTTTGCCACATTTTTCCTATGGACTTTTTACAGGGTTTAAAACATTGGAGCACTGAAAGAAATGTGTGTCTGATATGGCATGAAAATAGCTTTATAAAACCAGGCAGATCATCTGCATGAGGAGAAAGGAAAGAATCGTGGATGTGTAATGCATTGTGAACACTGCCCTTTATTGAAATACTTAATATTAGTGTAGCGCTTAGTCAAAGGTAATGTCTAGAAGTATTCTAATATAAATAGAAGTGAATTTAAACTGGAATGTGTGACTAGAAACATTCTGAGATATAGAAGCCTAGAATTTGGATCAGTACAGTGATGGCTGGGTTTATATCTAGAGATGTGAGCCAGGGTAGATGATTATACATGAATGTTAGAGAGTTTAGGAGCTGATGGCCAGGTCTGGTCCTACTTTGTAGATTATCCCTTTTTTCCTGTCAGTATGCCTTGAGCTGCTAAACATAGTAACTTCTTCAGTATATCTGAGATAGAAATACTAACTTTGTAGATACTCCTTCTCAATAAGATTTGATTAAGAGATTTTTTTCTTTGTTTGTTTTTCTCAGGCTCTGGAAAGCAATTCAATGCCCTTGTTTGATAGTGTTGTCATTAATTTTTAGTTTCTCTTTTTCTAATAAGCTATTATACACTCAGTCTTAATGTACAATAGAATAAAAAACCTCTCTTTTCTTGCTATAAGCTTGGAAATGAAAAATAAGACTAATGGTATTCCAGCCAGGGTATGAAATGTTAGTCTATGCTGGGTTAGAGGTCATTACATAATCTGGTATGCAGCAAACCATGTTAGATTAGAATAGTATTTTCCTCCCCTTACCCCAGGATTTCATTTCTTAAAGCTGTTGCTTTACCTGTTAAGTCTAGATCATTTAAATGTTATTGCTTTCACCAGCAGCAGGTGGAAAAATGCTCGTATTATTCTTTTGATACCCTCTGAACCCATTGAAGCAAATTAAGGATGGCACTGATGATCTCTGGTGGTGTTGAAAACCTGCAGAACTTTTTTTTCTTATTTGTCCAGGTGTCTATTTTACATGAATCTATGTGAGATCTGCACAAAGTTACACATTAACCTGAGTATGTTTAGGAATCAAACTAACAGTGCTTGTGGGAGGGCAGTTTTATTCTGTGTGTTGTTTAGTATTTGAAAAGCTGATCCAGTACACAGTAGGCCAGATCCTGATTTCCTGTCTGCTATACAAAAGGCTGCAAGAAGTCAGTTTTCCCCCTTACAAGAATATGTGGGTACTGTCCCTGGGCTATTGATTTAAGGTAGTAAAGACAGTCTGAATGCTGGTGCTCAAAAAGCAGCATAAGATCATGGTGTTTCAGTGGCCTAAAAATTGCTGCTTATTAGAAGAAGTCTTAGAGCATCTAAGAGCACCAAGCATCTGTGAGACTGCTGAAATTGGAACTGTCCCATATGGCCCTGATAGCAGCGGTGGGTGAACAGAGTATATCAATGTCACCTCAAACACATTGATCCAATTACACAGAAGCAAGTGAAGTTCAGATGCAGCATAGGTTCTGTGTCTGTTGTCACTTGCAAACATTTGAAGAGTTATTTTTGCCCTCTTCCTTTTTGAGTCTACTTTTCTGGGGGGAAAAATTGAACATAAACATATGAGCCAGATAACCAGACAGAGCAATGGAAGAAATCTTCTGTATTTGAGTACTCTAGTATGGACTCCTTCCCTTTCAAGGGGTTTGTTTGAATCAACATACATCTGCCTGGAAAAAAAAGGATTATGCTTTTATATCAACACTACTGAATGCACCATAACACCTGAGGATATTTCTATCAAGTTGGACAGAGACAATGTAAGTGCCTGGATCTATTGGGCAGTCTTGCTATGCCACCCAAGCCTCCAGGGCTTTTCACAGCAGTTTTACAAAAAGAATATTTCCATACCTAGCATACTGACAATTATTTTAATTTGTTCAAATTGGCATAGCCCTGTGGACAGCTTATTTAAAAGCTACACACACTATTATGTGTTCATTCCCTAAAGGTATTTTTACTGCAGGCACATTTGGCATTGAATTAATTATCATTCTAAAATGTACTTTTGGAGTCAGCCTAGTTTAGCTGGATGAAAAAGCTTTGTGTGGAAGAAATGGTGATTAGAATTTGGGGTCCATAATGGTTTGCAAATGTCAGCTCAATTAGTCACTTATGGAAAGTGGGCCCATTCTCCTGAAATCAACTGAACTGAATCTTTAAATGCTATTAATTGAAACTGCTTATAGTTGTCCTTAGCGTCAGTGGAAGCTCACAGGCTTCTCAAATACATATTCTTTCTGTTCATTGCAGAAGGTTGGGGTTTTTTTGGTGGGTTTTGTTGTTGTTGTTGTTTGTTTGTTTTCTAAATTAATTATTCTTTGCTTTTTTAATTGATCTTTACTTTTTTTTAAATTTAGCTGGTATCTTTTTCTTACTGAAATCTATCCTTTCCCAAGTTCCTATTAAAGTACGTGGTGTCCCACAACCTTAAACAAGGGCAATAACACCAAAAATCTCTCATGTTGGAGAGCATTCAATGTAAGCAGTGTGATTCAAAGAGAGACATTTCCTAATCTTATGGCCAGGTAGAGTCACGTCATTGCTGTGGCTGAGGTCAGATTCAGAAGGGAGTCACAGCCTGGGCAGCATGCCTCCAGAAAGCAGTATGAATTAGGAGGCACTCTGTATAGTTTATTTAGGACACACTGGCTGAGGGCTGAAGCAGTTCTCAGCAATGTGCATTTTCTTCCTGTATAGAGAAGAAGTGTCTGTCTCTGCTGTTTCAGTATATGGACCTGGAATGGTCAGACACGAATTAGAGAAGGGGACGACAAGGCATCAAGTTGTATTGGCTTTAACTGCCATGGAATTGCACATTCATAGGAAATTGCACATTCATAGGAAATCCATGCTAACTAGTTTTTCTGTTTTAGTTGAGGATTCCTGGTTTATAACTTTGTAATCTCTGAGTCTTAAAAATTTCTTTCATAGAGAGCTTCTAAATGTAATGCTGCATTGGTTCAGTTCTACTGGGTGCAGTTTTGTAGTTGAAAATTTGACTTTGATTCTCCTGATTAGCTTCAGAATTTGTAAAGTGAAACAAGGTTAACATTTAAAACTGAACATAAACACATTGTAAAAAAGCAGCCAAAGAAAACTCTGTCTTTGGAAAATCTTGAGGTGGATTCCCATCATGCTCTAGTCATCTCTGTCCTGTCCCACCATGGAAATGTCAGAGCTGCCAAGCTCCACAGTGTATCTTTTCAGAGTTGCTTAGCACAGGTGTTTCTGTAATTATGATACATTTGGAATAAATATTTTGTTGAATGGTCCTCAGACTGGTACTTCCATCTGTGACAATGGTACTGATATCAGGGTGGTGAGCTGTGATGAAATGCCTTTAGAAATGAGGGGTGCCAAAAGCAAGCCTAGAATTTATTGCTTTCATTTGTGTCTCTTCTTACTTTATTTGTTAGAGAAAATACAGCTGGTTTTAATTTCAAGGACAAGATGAATCAATGTAACCTGTGAAAGGAAAGATAAAAGTGAACAAAAGCGTGAAAAATACAGAAGTTTTCCACATGGCAAGTTCCTAAATACTTGACTGTTAAAACAAATCAGGTGAAATAAAATTCTCATGACAAATTTAGGTTATGCTAAATAGTACAATGAAAACATCAGCCTAATGTTTGGCAGCAGTCAAAAAAGTGAAGCAAATGTTAAGGACTACTTAAAGCTTGCTCTGAGTCTAGGAACAAAACAGAACAAACCATGATTGGATAAATGCATGGGTCATCCACGTCTTGAGTGTGCAGCTATGGTTCCTCTCTTCAGAAAGGATTTATTAAAACTGAAAAGATTTCAGAGAAGGGAGTGTGATTGAAGATATGGAATGGCTTCCATACTGCTGAGCAAGCTGAGACTCTTCAAACTAAAGAAAAAAAATCCATGACTCAAGGGGCATGAAGGACTACAAACTCATGACTGAGATGGAGAATATGAATAAAGACCCACATTTGCTTTATTTTCTAATATGAGAACTAGGGGCTATCAAAGACAGTTAATGGAAGCCAGAGTCAAAACAGACAAAATAAAATAGTTCTTCACACCACAGCTAGTAGATGTATAGAAATACTTACTGAATGTTGGGGATGCAAAATGTTCATGTGGGCTCAAGAGACTAGACAGAAATTGAAAGAGATTTGTTGTGGGTTACTAAATGGGCAAACCACAACAGGCCCAGAAGGCTTCCTGAGTCAAAGAAGGGTCAGAGGCTGGAAGGAAGAGGAATATTAAGGAAGGTGTCATATGATTGTTGTTACTTTTTCCTAGATATCCGCTTGCGGTCCCTGTTGGAGAAAGAATACTGAGGCAGATGGATGCTCAGTCTGAATCAATAGAGTCATTCTTATTTTCACAAACTATTTATTGTTTGAGGTTGTTCAGGGAGACTAATAGTGGTGAAGATCCATAGCAGTAGCCGAATGTTTTCAGTCATGCTTGGAACACTTTAAATCAACACAGTATTTATGGGTTTTTTTCAGTAGTCTAAATGGCAGAAGAGAAATATAAGAGTTTGGAGAAACTAAGTAAATGAAGAATAGATTTTCTGGGTGGGCTGTTAGAATAATGTAAATATTCTTTGCTGTTTGTGACACTGCATTTAAGATCTTTTTAAGCACATCAGTATTTCTGAATTAGTGATCAGATCTGGTTTATATTAGTCATTAAATCAGATAATCTATTATTGGAAATAATGTATTTAATTATATATATAGTTTGAAAATGTGCATTAAATTGTAAATAAATTTCAACCCCCAAGGACTTTACCAAAGAGATGTGAAATACAAATGCCTAAAAATACATTTTTGTAAATGTTAAAAATTGCAAGTCACAAGGAACTGTTGTGAAAAAACCTTTCTAGCTCAGTACAGCAGCATTTATTTCAATCACCTACACCTGCATTAGGATTTTCTAAAGTTTAAAAAAAACCCCAAAAATAAACAAACAAAACCCCTGAAAACTAACTGTATGTCTCATTTCTCCCTTTACATTTATCATAAAAAATAAGAATTCCAGGTAAGTGATTGATCACATATTATGCAACAATGAACATTGCTCCAGAATTATTTGCTGTCTTAAAAATTTAATTACAGGCAATGTACTGGAGACAAAGAATTCTAGGATTTAGCAACTAAATTGGGGAAAAGATATATTCTATAAAAGGTTATCAAAACCACCTTTTTTCTGAATAAAAAAAAGTTCTAGCTTCTGCAAATAATGGTTACAATACATTGTGCTCAGTGATTTATTTTTTTTAAATGAATGAGACGATTGTGTCTTCAAACCCAAACGATGTGTGCTGCCATACAGCTCCACTCTTGTTGCATTAGTGGGGTGGTTGAGACTGTTACTAACCTTGCAACACCAAACACATACTGCTTGGGGAATTTTCAAATGGCCTCTACTTTCATTGCAAAATGCTACCTTGTCAAACCCTTTATTAAATATATATACACACACACACGTATATTTCTATATGCATGTCCCCATCTATCAGTTTTGCCTGAGACGGTATATTCAGTGAAAACCAGAAAGACCTTGGCGCACAGTAAGTAGCCGTAGGCTGAATGTTGGATCAGCAAAAGGAAGATGGAGCCTGGCCTCAGCTTCCTGCTGTATGCAAGACTGGATTTTATATGTTCTCAGACAGTGACATCTAGGCAACTGTATATCACTCACTTAAGCAAGAGTAGGGACAGTCAAGGCAGATTAGTATGTATTTAATGATTTCTTCTCCTCCCTTGTTGGAAATTTTACCCTGCAAACTGTCTTTCTATAAAAATACAGAAATGATCCATGCTACTGTGTTGTGCATGAATCTGTAAAATGTGCAGTGCACCCACCTGCAGCTAGAATGTGATCAGAATTTGGTATAGTAATTCTTCTGTGTCTGAGTTGGGCAGTATACATGTACTTCCATTATAAATTCTTTGGCAAATATTTTCCCCATCCTTCCTTGTCCCCAGTAGTTGTCAGTTGTGCATGTAAATATACAATTTATTCACTTTCCACTCGGTAACTCCAGACATATGTACTTGATTCTCTGAGAAGGTAGGGGGATACAATACAAAGATCTAACTTGCTAAGGCTGTGAGTGAGGTATGATTCCAGGAGTGCTCTTCCAGTCTCTTGAAATCAGAATACTTCTGTGATCAAGAATCGCCTTTATTCTCTGAATGAGAGTCTGCAAGCTGCAACTCTTTAAGATCTGGATTTATTGAAGAACTTGAACCAAGATATAAAATAGGAATCCAGAACCCTTTGGAAGTATTTGTTTCCTTTCTGTGGAGTCAGCAGCATCAGGACTAAACTCTAATCACAGGAAATGGAAATAATTTGAGTATGTGAGTAGTAAATCCTGTGAACGCCAGTGTATCGCATAACTCACCCATTTCTAACATTTTCATGCCATGGTCAGGACTGGAGGTACTTGTACTACAGATTTGCAGCCTATTAATATGCTTTTGAAGATAGATGCCTAGGAACATCCTCTTAGAAAGCTGCTCGAATACAGGTGGTTGTGCTGATGAGCACATGCATCCAGGCAGTGGGATCTTGAGCTCGGTGCTTTCCACTGAAGGAAAATTGTAGTTTGTAGACATTAAGACAGTAGCCAGTCACCACATTACTGGGTAGGGGCTCTCAGCCCTTCTACAGAAGCTGCATGATTGTGGAGAAAAAAAAAAAAATAGTTGCAGGTATCTTGAGATAGAAGAAGAGTCAGAACATTGAGGATACTGTAGTTCAAAAGCCCTCTACCACAGACTTAATTTCTAGCACCTGCTCCTCTATTATACACTAGCAAGGGATATAATGGGTTAGGTGTAAACAGTGTCAAGTGCATAAACATGAACCCCAAGATGTTTATCAGAAGTCTCAAGGTCATTGTCGTCAACTGTATTTGTGGTCCCAGGAACCCTGCATTTACCTTAAAAATCAGCCTTTCTGTTAATGCGCTAAGAGTATCAAGGTTCATAAGATCAACAAGCAGAAATTCTGGCCTACATAGCAAGAAGGGAGGGTCTCATCTGGGGTAATATAGCTTAATATTTCGAAGTCTAAGTATTAGTGTCAGACTTGTGAGTAATTCCATCCATTTGCTTTCTATGTCAAAACACTCAAATAATTTTCTATGCCTGTGCAGGACATCAATTTTTCAGGGAATGTTCCATGCTTCTCAACTGGCTGTATCGTTAGTCATAAACTTCCCTCTTTACAGCTGGAGTTCTGTTTTGACCTACCAGTAGATTTGTGGTTTGTGGAATTTTTTTTTTTTTTTATTTACCCTTTTTGGTTTTGCTTTTGTTATGTTTTCTTACTAGCCTCTGTTGGCTCTTCTCAGTCTCAAGCAAGGAGAGCTAAAGTTACACTGTGTGCGTGTGTGTACTGTTACTAAACTGCCACATTACATTCTATTTCTGCTCCAAGATCAGTATATGAAGTGATTGAGACATTCCCAAGTGAAATCTGGAACAAACTATTTCGTGTTTTTGGCAAAATTTCAACAATGGGTCCTACAACAACATTACATTGATATATAGAAAGTCTAATAATGTATGACTAGGTTAAATATAAAAAAACCCAACACCAAAACAAAATAAGAAACCCCCAAACCTCAGAAACCTTCTTCTCAACCACTCAAATTTTGAAGCTCAGTACATTGACATTTTAGCAAAGAAACCACTGGCAGATCACTTGAGTCTTTTTGTTTGATGGAGACTTTACGGTCAGCTGAGTTTATTTGTCAGTATACAAAATGTATTCATGCACTACAGTCAGATGGTTTTGCTTATGTTTGAATGAGAATGATTTCTTCTCTTTAGCCATTTGGTGGCTTTTCACTATTATGACTAGAAGTGAAAATAAAACTCTGTTTTCTTATCTGATGGCCCAGACCTTTTCATCATACCTTAATTTGTCTCCTGAGTCTAAGCTTCATTCACAGCTACCATGTTCAATTTAGCCGTGGGCTGAACCATCTACTTTTTTTTTTTTTTAATAACTGCTATCAATTCTACCTAAAATGCCCTCATATGTATCATTATGTTGTGACTTGGCTTTTCCCTTTCACTTGTTCTTGAAAGTTATCTTTTAGCTGAGTCTTGGGACCTCTGCCTGTCATTGCCCTCCTGAAAAGATCATCTTTGGTTCACTAGCAGGTGATGCCTTATCATGATAATTCAGTCATTGTCATATCAGGTTTTAAAAAAACCAAACAACAAAAAACCCAATTAAAAAAAAAAAACAAAACCCGAAGAATTTTCTCTTCTCTAATTTTTTCATTGAAATAATACAGATAATTACAGACACTCTAGGTGATGTTAATGCAGACAGCTACTTGGCTTTATTTTCTCCTTTTATTAAAAAATATTACACATTATTATTAAGGCAGAAAAAGAAACCTGAAGTAAAACAATTAAAATGTAATCTAAACGAAGCAATACTTTTGAGAGTTAGGAATTGTACTGAGCAGCTCATTGTCCTGTAACTAGCCAAACTGAATTCAATGACAAAACTTTAATGCAGCGTAGAGTTTTAAGTAGCCTTATTGTAGCACAGCACTTTCAGAACAAACTTTGGAAAATGAAGGTTTAAGGTGAAGTTTCATATAAATGTAATACTTCTGCCTCTCCTTAGCCATATCAGCAGCAGACAGCAGAAATGCAGCTGCAATTGTAAGCTGCACTTGCAGCTTTAAGTGTAGAACGCTTACCTCAAAAGGATTTAATCATCCTAGAGCGGGCTCTTCAGTACAGTGAATTGGCTTTACAACAAATGCTTTCACACAGCCAAGACTGCAGTGTGCAGAGGTGGTGAGCTGAGGCAGTGCTGTCCTGGACTGACGTCCATGAAACACAGTGCAGCATCCACACAGTGTGGGAAAGCAGACTGAGGTGAGAACAGGGCGTGAAGTACACACACAGCAAACAGATTCCCTGTGTGAAGACTGGAGTTTTGCGTTTTGACCTATGCTGTGTCCTAGTTTCTGTTCCATGAGAGTCAAATGATAAATCTTCAGGCTGAAGTGTCTCAAGAAAGACAAAGGAAAAGAAAGGCTAGGCTCTCACAGCTTGCTTCAGGAAAAGACTGAAATTCAGTTTCATCCTTTAGCTAAGGGGACCTGAATACCTATGACAATCTGTGAGAAGAATATTTCAACTACCAGGGCTTACAGTATTGGAACTGAAGTTTCTCTCAGTCCATCTTTTGGAGATGTTCCATTGTGAATGTTTTTATTTAAACTAACATTGCAAATGTGGTCTAGTTTAGATACTCACCTGGGTTGTTGTTGCAGTGAATATGTGAGATGAAAGTTGACCCCTGTTAAGGAAGAGTTTGAAAGGTCTTCCTATGCCCTGCTTCAAACCACTGTAAATTATAACTCTTGTATGATACATGGGGCTACTTGTCCTCTTCGTTACCATTGCCACAAAAGGCAACGCTATGTTGCACCTGTGTGGATCTAATTTCCCCCAAAGCTATGTCTAAGTAGACAGTGGGGAAGCAACAGCTCTCCCAGATGCTGTCACAGGCTCATTCTTAACAGTGCTAACAGAATAGGGGGAGAGGTTTGCAGTGAGCACTAATTGTGCTAAATAGAGTTTCCTCAAACAGGCTTCTGGGATCTGCACAAATAACTTGATGAAAGATATCCCTTGAAAGAGGAAGGCAATGAATCCAGGGCTCCTATATCAATTCTCAAGTGTCTTTTCAAACGAACCAAAATGATGTAGTAAACTCAAAATCCTATTAAGAGTAGAGATGACTGAAAAGATATGTTTTGGTGTGTTTATTAAATGAAAAAAACCCATGAATGTTACAAGTAGACATATGTTGCTATCTTTTAATCCTTGATTAGGTGATTCTCTAAGTCCTTGTACTTACTAACTTAAAACTGAATTACTATGTGTAGAGTCCTGTATGCTGTTATGTCAGCTGTCCTTAGTCTTCCTCTGTCATCTGAATTCTTGTGGGAACAAAAAACCAGAGGGATAAAATGGCAGCAGAGACAAACTTGTTGAGGTATCCAAATGTGAGTGCATGCAGAATCCTTCTCGATTTCCGTTGCACACTGCTCAATGTCATCTTTAAATGCTGAAAGTCTCTGTTTAAGTATAGCACTTCTGAATCACCACAGGTGGATTGTGTCTGTCATCTTGATAAGCACAGTGATGGAAAACATAGTGTATGTATTGGGGGCAGGGAGTTAAGGTACGTGTGATGCACTGAGAAAAACCATAGTTTGTGGCATCTTGACAGAAGAAAATAACAAACCAATTTCATATTTGCCAGCTGAGAATTATAGGCTTGGCCAGGAGTAATATAAGTATCAACTTTTAAATTTGCTGTGTTTTCAGATTTTCTTTTTTTTTTGTCTCCCAAAGAAAGAGACTTCTAGGCAAACACTTGAGGACATGTGAGAGAATTACACTTTTAATATTATAGTGCTCATTATTTTAATTAATGGCTGCAAGAAGTTGCTCTGAGACAATTTTTTAAACTTCCTGAAATGATCGTTAATATTTGATGAGAGGAAGAACACTATCTCCTCAAGTAATGAATTGGTGTGTTATGAAAGTATCCGGCACGCTTCTTGGGCAAAATGTGTTCATTTCTTTGACTCACACTGCTCCCAAATGACTGTAACCTCCATTTAAAGCTGTTTTCTACTTGCACAGTACTAAGCTATTGCCTACTATTTTTTACCACTGCCACACCTTTTTGAAGTGGAAGCTGGCAGGTTTAGAACATCCCCTAATGTTGAAAAGTTGATGTTGTTAGGCATGTAGTTGAAGGGATTTGTGTGTTCTAGAATAAGTTGGGGAATGAGCCTGGGAGATTGAGCCAGACACCTGAGGCACCAGCATATTGTAGCAGGCAGCTGTCTTCTGTGGATCAGCTAGAGGCAGGACAAAGATCTGCTTGGCTGACTTAGCACCTAAGCACAAATGCCTTTGAAAATATTAGTCCTGTAGCTGTGCATGTTGAATCCTTGCAGTATGTGCTAGCTATTACATTCGTAACCAAATAAGTCTAGATAGAATTAAGAAAATATATGGGCTCATTAAGAATCTCAACTGCAAGTCATATGGGATTTTTTGCTTTTGTGTGTTGGACTGGTCTGAGTGTGCTGCACAAAAAAAAAAAAAAAGCTTGCAATGACCAGATTCTGCTGCCTCTTTTCACTGTTCAGGTTGGTTTTCTTTAGTTTTCTGTCTTTTTTTTAACTTTTCATATTGCTCAGATGGTACTGTAGGGAGGTCTTCAGTCTCTCAGTCCTCCAGTATCTGCTTCAGTTTCACCTTTGTCAGGTATTCCATTGTCTGCCTTATTGTCTATTCCCTTCTCTATATTCTTTGTTACCTGTTTAACCAGCTTTCTTAGCGCTCTTTCTCTGGTTTTCTTCCATTTTCTATAATGCATAATTCAGTTTCTGTTTTTAAAAAAAAAAAGACAAAAGAACTCCATGAAATAAACAAGCATTTTGCTGGTGGATTAGGTCGTATAGCTGTCTTGCACAAAACCTATAAAGAGAATAGCTGATTTCAGTGATCATATGTGGTAGGAAATGCAGGCATGGACCCAGGTCATAAAGTCTTCCTTCAACATTGGCAGCTGAATTTTGCCTTTAAGGGATAGTGAAGAAGAAAAAGCATAAAGTATACATACTCTTAATATGTTATTAGTTGACCAAGAGAAATATCTATGCCCCAAATTATCAGTCGAGAAAAGCAGTCAGGTTCTTTTCAGATTCAAGGTGGTATCTGGGTACTTACTGTAGAGAACCTTGCAAAGGTATCCAGTTCAGAAGATGAATCAGTCTGGTTAAGTTGAGCATCCAAATTCTGCGCTACCCAGAATCTGTAACTGTTTTCAAAAGCAATCTGATTACACTTTGTTATTTTCAGTATGTCCTATTCATTCAAGTCTTTCAAAATAAACCTTCATTTTCAATTAATTCAATTAAGGTTCACAAGGCAAAAATAAAGAAAAATATTAATTTATTGTTGTCCTGTTTTAATAACAAGATTTCTTTGTTTGTATAAAACACACAAGTAATGACTATACCAGATAAGACATGAATTTCAGAATACCTGAAAATTATTGTAAGAATGATCTTTAATAATTCTACAAGTTATTTTGAACTAATAACTTATGGTTGGTTTTTTGTTACTGCATTGGTCTCAGTGGACATAATTAATAGTGAAGTTGTTTTTCATTTTTAACAAGAATATTTTCTAGTGCCCCTGAAAGTGAGGGCATTTTTTCTAATTAATAATTCTCTCTGTTTAAAAAAAAAAAGTATTCAAATATAATAATGGCCACATTCTTTGCATGACTGGAAGGCAGCTGCTAAGCATACTGTGAAGTCGTATCTCAAAAACACAATTCTGAATGAAATTCTAAGCTGGTATAAACAGGCATAACTTCATTAAGTTCAGAGGAATTATATTTGCCTGCTGTAGTCTTGAAATGGCCTTTATTATCATTCAAGATATTAAGCTTAGCAGTAAGTCACTGACTTTCTTGCTTTCGAAAAGCTTTTATAGCTTTTGAATGTACTGTAAACAAGAGTGGGGTATATTGTCAATTTAAAATGATCTAATGGCACCATTTCAACAGAGGTGTGTTATTAAGCAACACAAAGAATCTTTGAGGCTATGCAACTAACTCTGGAGTCATCTGTGTCTTTTGTTGTGTGACATGATGCAACTAATATAGAGATTTCATTTTGCTAATTACATGAATAAAGAAAGTGTGGTGGGGGAGACAAAAGAATATATCTCTTTCATTAAAATCTATGACTAACAAACGTTCTTTTAGGACTGTAGTTCTCTCAGCACTTTAGAAGGAACTGTTTGTTCTCATTGGTGATTTGAAAAGCAAGGTAAGACAAAAACAATACCTTATCCATTAAGAAAGACATCTTCCCGCTCCCCCCGCCCCATCCCCGTCTAAGGGTGTAGATTTACGCTGTCTGTGTGCAAATCAATAACTGGTTACCAAGTCATCCTTGCTGGATGTGGCTTTACTTATCTTTTGAATTTTGTTCTTTTTGGGGGGAAGAAACAAAAAAAAAGGCGGTTGGAACACTTCAGGGAGGAGAAATAAAATCTTTGTTTTGCCCTGTTCCAATACATATTTAGAATGAAACTCATGACTGATTTTTTTTTTCCTCAAATTCCTTGGTGTTGAATGTTTTCTGTTCTACATGCCTGAGGTGTTACAGGTGTTGTTACCTGGTCTAATGACTGTCTTCAGTTCAGGCACCACACTGAGTTAGCAGAAATCTCATGGAAGACTTGGACAGGCTCACTCTCTGGTCTCTTGAGGCTGTATATTCACCATGCTACAATCACAGATGGAAAAGTACTAAGTGTTCTGGAAAGCTTCTCTCTGATAGTGTCAGGTGAGTCTAGAAATGGCAGCTTCTGTAGCCCTGAAAGAGGCTGTAATTGAATGGTTTCCAGCCTAAAGTGACAGGCTTAAGAGATATGAAAAGCCTGATGCATTTTGAACAAATCTTCCTGAGAACTATCAGACTGATTGGTTACTTGAACCGAACTGTATTCAGACCCCTGGCAGTTCTCCCAGCATTGGTATTCAACATACTATACAGGCAGTCTTCCCTCTTCTCTTTGTACGACTGCAGCAGGACATGATAAAGTTCACGTAGCTGTCATTGTAAATAGATGTGAATTATATGTAATTGTCCATGTTACCAGTTTATAACATAATAGCCTGATACATAGCCCATTGATGTGAATCTCTCCATTGACTGTAATGGATTTTTGATCAGACCGAACAAAACAAAGAAAGAAGACAGAGAGATGAGAGGAAAGAACGAAACATGAAAAGCAAGTGAGTCTAAAGGTAGCAGAAGAGTCTCTGCTGAGGTCTGAGTGTTGAACTATAGAAAACCCTCACTGAGTATCCTGCATGGGTTCACAACTGAAAAATATTTACTGAGTACATTTAACCAAATGGATTTAAGTATACATAATCCATTTACAAAACATTTACAACTATTGGGTAAATTGAGCTCATTGTTTGTATGGTTGTCTCTGCAATCAAACTGTAATCATGTGTAAACTGTGAGCAACCATGTGCAGTTCATATGCAATTATTTACAAACTGGTTTTGTGAAATCCAATTGTATTACCAGTGATAATGAACTTCAGCGTGTAATAGGTTTTTTTTTTAACATCTTTAAAATGCTTCAGTGCCTTTCTTCCTATTTTAAGCCCTTCTGAATTTAAGAATATATTAACATATGCTATATATTTCAGGATTACCTTTCATTTAGTGATGAAGTTCATGCCACAAAATACAGTGCCTTGCCATAACCTGCTTTTTCCATGCATACTTGATCACTTCAACTCCAGCTCAAACCTGGAGTTTGTATTGTAATTCAGAGTAGCAACTCTGTGGGCTGACAATGCAGCGAGAGAAGCTTTAAGCTGTACTACTTTCTTTTCAAGGCTGCTAAAAGGTGTTTATTGTTTGCCTCCTTACCAATCCATAAGCTTTTGAACCTTGAACAGTAAGTCAGCATAGCTTTGCAGGTGGTGAGAAATGAAAAATAGCATTAATGCTATTTCTTTTAAAATTCCTCTTTCTAGTTTCTCTGGGAAGCAAGTCGGAAAAACTTCGTGAAGTTGTGAAGCCATATGAAAGTTTCATTAATAAACTTTTGAGGGGACCTCATTAGTCTCCACTTCACTGCTTGCACATAACTGCTTAAAACTTTTATTCCAAATCACCACAGTAATGTATCTCCAGCCCATAAACATATAACAATGCTCTGTGATGGGGCTTCTTTACTGTAGTTTCCCCATGCCTCATAAAGAAGAGCAAAATTCACAGCCTTAGCCTTATGTCATAGTTTTCACTGACATTTTGTGTACTGTAGATCAGAACGTGGTAGGCAGGCATTGCAGTCATAATTTTGGAAAGGATGCTTTTACAGGCATAAATCCTGAGGTTCCTTGAGACTCTGTCTTCTATAAGCTGCTGAAGCTAGGTTAATGAGCTAGCTTTTTCCTTCCCTCACAACCACCTCTGCTGTAGCAAACAGTCCAAAGAAGATGTGAGACAATAAGCAGCTTTTTTGCCCCACAAGAATCAACCAGCTGCAGAGTTCTACAAAGAACTGTTTTCCCTGTCCTAGGAATAATCATCTCCACTAAGAGAGAACTAGCAGAAGAGATCCTGGGGACCAGGAGAGGAAGAGGGGGAAAAAAATATGCTAAAGCAGGGTCTGAGAAAATACTGGTAAATATTATGTGAGAAAAGGGAGCCAAACCCATCCTGTTATTAAAATACTAAGAAGATAAAGCTATTCCTAGTCTGAACTTCCTCATTTAAATAGTAGTTGTTTCTTTCCTTTCATGAGTGTATAAGTTCATTCAGATTCTTCCTGAAAAAATTTTGTATGATCTGTCTTCAAAGAAAAATGTCACAAGACAATAGTCTGCTGCTAGGGGAAAAATGTCAAGGTGAAGTCTGGCCATATATCATCTCTAACACTGAGGCACAAGGATTTCAAGGGGGAAGGTATTTATCATGTGATATTGTTCTATTACAATGACTCTATATTTCTGTTGTGCCAAGTGATTGATGCATGCTGTGTGTAATCATTCTCTTAGTGCACTAGTATGTCAATTGTTCACTGTAGCGTTGTTAAACAGCTGCATTCAGATTGACTGCAACAAAAGGCTTGTGTTGGTTTCAGCCAATCTGAAAACAGCACATCATGAAAATGCCAGCACATAGGTTCAGTATTTATTCATTAACAGACAGTACAAAAATGCTAGATTATCCATCACACTGCTGAGCAGCTTTCCTAAAAGCTTGTAATAAAGATTATTTGGCAACATGGATGGGCAGCTTGTGTGGAACATAGAAAACAATGTACATGAAGTAACTGCAATATACATGTAGCTTGGGCTTCATTTGAGGAAGTACGTGGAGTGTTTTAGAGTGCAGTATCTGCCCAGGCCACTGTCAATAGTTGTATTCCAGCCCTGCCTCTCCTGAGCAGAACACAGGACAATTCTGGTCCCAAAGTCACATTCGTAGAGCAGTATGACACATATGAAGCAGCATTTATTGTCACAGTCATGTGCTAATGTGTTTCAGTGGTGGTTTGGGAGGGTTTTTTGAGGGGAACAGGCTTACATCCTGCTGCTAAGAAGTGAAGGTGGAGTTAGCACTGCGCTATCTACATCTCACAGATGCACCTGATAGCTAAAGGGTGTTAGGCTGAACTCCTAGTCAGTCTATGTAAGTTCTCAGTGATGTCAATAATGATGATCGTGTAAGTAGCCCAAGAAGCTACTTACATAAGTAAGCTTTCCTTCATTATGAAGTGGAAAAAAATATAGCAAAAGAGAAGAACTTGTATAAACCTGTTTTTTTTAAAAAAGATAGGCTATTTTTTTATGAACAAACATGATGAAGTCATCCTGATTTGTGTGTGTGAGGACATTTATTCATGTCTTTGAGTGTTTGTGGAAATATTCACTAGTCAAAGATTTATTGGCAAACTAGAGTTTGTACCAAACTTTTGTTGTGTTTTTGCTAGTACCCATAACTTTGGAAACAAAACATATTTGTTTCAAGTACTCATTGATATTAATGATTTAACATTAATGTTAAATAATGCACAAAATTTCATAATACACAGGTGTTTTCATGAATATATGTGAGAGTATGTAAATATGATTAAGATCCTTCCGGTTAGATTGAAATCAACTACGTACATACTGTTGTAGAAATACCTACACTTTGTTGTTCTTATTCACTAAGCTATAACCGTACCTAATACTGTGGAACAGGTTTTTTTACAGCTTTGGGTACATTGCTGTGGAAAATCTTGATTTGTGTTTTTACTTTCCCAAGGTATGGTTGGTTGAGGTTTGGGACTTCAGATAAAAATGCTGTCAGCACACTTTTGGGGGATGGTGGAAGAATCACTGAACAAAAATTGTATATGTAATAGAGAGTACAGCTGAAAATGAATCTGAAGGAAAGTGAAGCAATTTTATTCCCTCCTCCTTGCATCAGCTTCACTGAATTTTTACTTTGAGCCATATTGTAATTGTTAATTGTTACCCCATAGCGCAGACTTCACTGCTCCACTGAGCACATGAGACATTGCTCTGAAGGCATTGCCTGAACGAACAATCTGGCATGCAATGGGAATTCTTTAAGAAAAGGAAGAATGCCTTCCTTTCTGTAAGTTAGCAACTTTTTTTGGCTGGTCCTGCATATTAGTAGAGTGGTTCAGCTACCACATACTTTTTTCCTAGCAAACAGTCACCGAAAAAAGAGGCTACAGAGAGAGGCTTTTCAGGGAACTATGCTGTGGTTCCCAAAACCCACTTAGCAGGGAGTAAAAGCTAGGGTGAAATGTTTCTTTGCCTTTATTGCCTCCACTGTTGTTCAAGTAAGGACCAGCTATGTTTTTGCCGTGGGTAAAAAATCATGCACTGACTACCAGAAAACTGAAATGGGTGTATTTCATTCCATTTAGAAGTGACCTTGCTAGAGAGGGCTTGAAATCTATCAAAATATGCATTTCTATCACCCTTAAGAGATACTGCTCTTAAGTAATTTGATTGTAATGGGGATAATAATAGGAAAATTATTTGAATCTTTGCTTTTGCAGAGGTATGTTTGACTATTATTCTGCCTTTCTACATCAAGAACTCATTCAAAAGTAATATGTAGAAAGGATTGTTCGGGAAACAAGGTCAGTTTGTTTTATTTCAACAACATATTCAAACATCTAAGCTGATATCACTTCTGTAGTACTGCTCCTTCTGTCCCATTACAAGGAAGGAGGTTGTGAATTTAGGTTAGGGTTTTTTGTATATAGTGGCTTTTTTTGAAATGTTGTGCACTTTACTCCTTTATAAAGTTTGGAAAACATTTGAAAACACTTAATCCACCTTCTAATTACACACATTGATTAGATACAGTAATTAAAATACAGTAAAAATGCATTTTGGACTTTCAGGCTAAATGGAAAATGCCACGACTCAAAAACTCAAAATTAAAATCCTGCATATACTCACTTGGACCTCAGATTTGTTCCAAAAATTGTGATATGTTCTCTTTTTACAGGTAAAGAATCACGGTAAAGAATCATTGTCTATGAGACTCTTGCTTAATGTGGGATCAAGCACCTTCTCTCCTGCTCTCACTGTAAAGCATAAACTCTAGATTACATGCAGCTTTGTATTACTGACCTAGCTGCAAGGTGCCACCAAAAGGGTGATTGTCTATTCTCCAGCCTTATCTTTAAACCACATTGTTGTAATCATGTGAATTCCTGGTCTGTGGAATAAGGTAAAAATATGCACAACTGAAAAACTTTTGTTTTAGGGATTGTTGTCAGTTAGATGTGTGAATCATAGTTCTGGAAATTGGGACTGTCCTTTTGGCAGCAGGCCACATTTTTAGAAGATTAAGAAATAATGAAATATGTCACTTTATTCTGCCAGAACGTTTCAGAGCAGCTTTGGGTGCAAACTCATATCCTTCTTGTTTTTTTCTCCTTTGTTAGTGGAAGGTTTAAAGTGTCATAAAGTAAATGAGACTCTGGTCTTTGGGTCAAGCTGAAGATTTCAGTTAGATACATTACATAGCTTTGTATTTTTCATCTTGCTTTTTCATTGTCTCATGCAGAGATGTTGAGCTTCTAACTTTCTGAAGGAAGGGTACTATTGTTCGCTTCCTTATATCTTTGCACAACAGATTTTCAGTCCCACTGGGCTGGCACCAATTGCAAGAATATGTTACTTACATTTATTTTTTGTTTTACCACATGTTCTCTCAGGAATTTTCAAGCTTGCAAGACTATGAAACTATAAAAATGAAAAAGATTTGGAGTTTTAGGCTGCATCAAACATACTTTTCATGGCTTATGCTCTCTGAAAGTCATGCACAATCAGGTTTCAGACAGTGCTCAAATATATCTAGAGTCAGTATTATACCGTTGACTCCATTATCAGCTGTTACAGTCCCAGGGCTGGGAGAAGGAGGCCACATCTTTTTGCTCATGCAGACGTCTAAAAATGTTGGCTATTGTGGGATTTCATTTAGATCACACCACGGAAGAACAGGCAGCCTAGAAAAATAGATTTGTTTTGTCCATTGGCAAATTACAGTTTTGTCAATTTATCTGGGAACTTTTGACCCACTGTTACTGTTGCTCTTGCAAAAAGAGGATGAGTGCTCTCGCTTTGGCATTTTCTAGACCATTACACCAGAAGTCAAGAGAAATGTGGGGAGGAGTAAATCTTGCTTTCCCATTGGAATAGAGTTGATGATTCAGACTGGAGTTTTCAAACTCCAGAGTTCTTTGTAAGGGGCAGGACAGCATTCATATTGTTGCAGTGATAGGAGTGAGAATCTACTTACTTTTAGAGGGATGTTCGCCAGAGCAAGGTCTAACCCTCAGCATCTGAATTGGCTACTTGGAAAGCATATTTAGATGCTCAAAGTCGAGCACTGGTTTTCTCCTGAGTCCCCATTTCCACTAGACCGTGTGATATGCCTGGAAGGTAAATAAAACACATTTTGTATATATTAAACAACACATTGGGGATGAACTGTTCTAGATGTGTGTTCTAGAGGTGTGAAAGATGTATGTAACATGGCGGTGCACGCTACTGAGATGAATCACTTGGGTGAAGCTCACCTCTGCCCTGAGGACAAACACGCAACCTGTGTCCACTGCTTCGGCTCTCTGTATTTATACAGAGAAGCATAGAGAGAGGCCCTCTCTGTATCGGCTGCAGTATTTGAAGGAGAGCAGTTTAGAAACAAGACCTTGGATCACAGAGTCGTTGAATGGTTGAGGTAAGAAGGGACCTCTGGAGGTCATCTTGTCCAACCCCCCTGCTCAAGCAGGGTCACCTAGAGCAGGCTGCCCAGGACCAGATGGCTTTTGAGTATGTCCAGGGATGGAGACTCCACAACCTCCCTGGGCAAGCTGGGCCAGTGCTCAGTCACCTTCACAGGGAAAAAGCGGTTCCTGATGTTCAGGTAGAACCTCTTGTGTTTCAGTTTGTGCCCATTGCCTCTCGTCCTGTCAGTGAGCACCACTGGGAAGAGCCTGGCTCCATCTTCTTTATGCCCTCCCTTTAAATATTTATATGCATTGAAGAGATCCCTCCCCTGAGCCTTCTCTTCTATAGGCTGAACAGTCCCAGCTCTCTCAGCCTTTCCTCATGAGAGATGCTCAAGTCTCTTAATCACCTTAGTGGTTCTCTGCTGGACTCTCTCCAGTAGCTCTGTAGCTCTCTTCTACTGGGGAGCCCAGTACTGGATTCCCATGTTTAATTCCCATCTTTAAACCTCTTGTTTTCATATATGTTATGAACGCATTTTTTTTCTTGGGCACACACACATACATTGTTTTCAGGAAAAAAAATCTAAACATCCCCATGGAAAATGGTCAGTGAGCCCACAGTTTCCAAGAAAAACATACAGTTTTTGTTATGGTGGTTTGGAAACAAAAGCCCAAACTAATTCTAGCTTGAGCACTGGATCTTCATGAATGAGAACCAGTTCATATAATGGCAAACATCCAAATTTTAAAAAAACCTGTAGCCCTGCTAGAATAGAATTCTGGACAATTTAATAAGCATTTCATGTTATAACAGATCAGTCTGAATCAATTAAAAAAGCTTTAACATTTTTCTAGGCATATAGATTGATCAGAACTATTCATCTCTGGCTTTTTGGTCTGAGTACAGTAATGCCTCTTCCATCTGATAGGAACTCTTTGAACAGTTGTTCTAACTTTGGGGAAAAAATCCTCTTCAGGCTCTCCAATGGTATCTTCAACAGCCAATAATTACTTTTTTGGAGTTAAAATCTTTGTAATGGAATTGACCTTTCCCTGTAGCAATAGGTTCAGTCACTTCCATCTGTCAAAATCTCTTTGCAGGATTTTAATTAATGGTGAAAATGTTTGTTCCCCATGTCAATGAGTTATTGAGAATCCCAAATACCTGGGCACTTCATAACATTCTGGCAGTACAAAAAAAAGAAAACCCTCCAAGATGAGGACAGATTTCCTGGGGCAAAATCTGGAAAGCAGTAGAACCTCTATCTTCTCCTAGTTGATCTTGAAGCCAGAAAATAATGAAAAATCATCAGTCTTCCTCAGCAGGCTAGGAACTGATGAATCCAGCTTTCCAAAGAGAAGTTTTGCAGCAACATGGCCACATTCTTTCAGAGAGCTGTGTGAATTACATATATATGAAAATGGCTTATTCTTTTTCTGCCACCCACATCCTAAAACTGCTAGTGTTAGCAGGAGTAGTAACTGGACTGCTGCCGCAGAATTGTAGTCATATCTGTCTTCAATAGTCAGCTGCACAGATTGTCCCTATATCTTGTTGCCTTTTAAGAAACGTATGTTTTCTCTGGAGGGAAGGCACAATTCAAGAGTATCTTCCTCTTGAGCTGCCGACTGACTGAGCATTAGCTCGGATATATCTTGGCCACAGAGAGTGAGCATTAAAATCATTGCTTACGCACCACACCTACAAGGCTAGATGGGCACCACAAAGCAGGAAGAATTTGCAGTGTACTGAGGACTGCATGTTTTCACTGTCTCCTCGAAAACTCCAAGGAAGAAAATCTCTTCCTGAGTTCTTTGAATATGGCATGCCACTTTCATGGACAGTGGAATGTAAATTCCACAGAGCTGCCTTCAATATTTTGCTTTTGCTTATTGACATTAAATGGTAAAGGCAATCTCTCCCTTGCTTACATTTCTGTTCCTGCAGAGCAGATCATATGACTT
The DNA here is from genome assembly GCF_034638445.1 of Ciconia boyciana. NCBI lineage: Eukaryota > Metazoa > Chordata > Aves > Ciconiiformes > Ciconiidae > Ciconia > Ciconia boyciana. Next base: position 38,583,183 of record NC_132942.1, on the reverse strand, counting down.
ACGGCTATTTTAATATCAGATGCTGCTACCCAGCTTTCTGGTATTTCATTATCCTTGTATTTAAGCTAAGACTACTTAGACTTTCACAGCTGCTTACAAACATTAGTCAAATAAGAGTTCTTACAGAAGCCATCTACACAAGTAGAAATATATTTCCAAGTTCTAGTACTGCAATGAGTCTGAACCCCCACAGTGGCTCAGCAATACTCAGAGGCAGCTATCGCCATATGTACTGAACATTCTCACCATGTGAAAGCACAGCGGTTATAATGCACTCTGCTTTCAGGTGTGGCTGGTGGTTTCACTTCTTTCTCATTATCCCTGCTAATACCCTCTGTTCTCCACTTCAGGCACGTTACACCAGGCTCAGCCATTGCTGCTAAAGGTGGCTGTGCATTGCATTTGTATCTCAGTTCACAAAAGTCAAGCTGATAGTGTAACAAGGCAGTGAGGAGGGTTCAGTTCAGACCCAATTTTAGTTATTGAGCAAATAGCAGCAATGCTGCCAGCCTTCATTACATTGCAGAGACAGATGGTCTGGACTGAGAGACCAGCAATTAATGTACAATGTGTTCTTTGTTGGCACTTACCACAAAGGGATTTTTTGTGTGTATAAACTGTCTTATTCTTAAAGCTTATTTTGTTTTGCGACTCTAGTGTCTATATGGAGCTGGAGGGAAGTAATTCCATGTAGGCATTAAGTGGAGGAGTCGTTCTCTTTCTCTCAGCTTTCATTCAACATTGTAATGACTGAACATAATTTTTAAATTTCAAAATACTCTTTGTTATTGTAGTCAAATCTCCCTAATGTATCTTATGCATTAAAATTAGTTGTTTGCCCTCTAGTATTCATGTTAAACTGGGAATTTTATAATTCCCATCAGGAAAAAATATTTCTCCTTCCTGCATGATAAGTAGAAATTTAAGACATCGAAGTGAATGTATGCATTTGGTCCAAATGCTTGCTCAGGTGAGAATCACTAAAGTTTTGTACTCCACTGACCAGCTGAGAACTTGGCTTATTATTTTTTTACATTATTTTTATTCTCCAGTTCTATTACCGTAACCCTGATTCATTCATTAAATAGAATCCAACATGAAATGAGCCAGATGCATGACTCAAAGCCATGCCTGCTTCCTTGACTATGCCTCAACTATTTTATATCCTGAATGCAAGTTCTTTTGGTTAGAGCTGTATAATTCCAGATATCATTCCCAAGCCTGCAAATCAAAAGACACCAACTTTTCAGGATTCCTGTTAAAGCCAGAATGCCTGTGGACATGAGTCAATACATGTCTGTCTGTTCCTTTTTGCCAGATTCGGCCTATAATTTGAAGCAGACGGGATGATCTGCAAAACCCATTTCATATTAATAGTCCTGCCTTATTTACTTGATAGTATCAATTCTTTCAATGAAATTGGAAGGTTTTTTAGCTCTGCCTTTGAGGTATTTGGGAACTTATATGATCAGGATGGTGAGCCTCAGATACTGAGGAGATAAATATGTGATCATGTAATTGGAGTCTGCATCATGAGCAAGAGATGCGATAATGTTCTAGAATTAATTTTCTGAGATCTCTTCCTTTCTTTCCAACCTTTTTTTTTTCTTTTAGAATTTAATTTTATATATGCAGCAGAGAAGGACAGGCAGATAAAAGATTGGACCATAATTATAAGCTATTATAGGTAAAAGTCCAGTTTTCCCTTCAATAAGGCAAATTTCCGTGGGCAAATTCTTCAACAACAGAGATAGGTGCCTCTTCTTTTATACCACACTTATTAGCACTGGCTTTTCTATGAAAAACACTGTTAATACAAGTAGGAATGACTTTTGTAAACATTTGTTGTGCAGTCCTCAGATTATGTTATATGGTATTGCACTGGGAATATTCTTCCTAGTATCAAGCATTTTTCAGCCACAGTTCCTCACTATCAGTCTGTGGCTATCTTTCTAAACTGCACTGACTTTTGTATAATAAACAGAAATATATTTAAGTACTCATTGTTGGCAGATGCTGCTGATATGGTGGCTTTTTCTGACGTTGTTTGTATCTTGTAAGATTTTTGTGTAGGGGTTTGCTTTGGTTAGGGTTTTTTTTGTTTGGGTTTTGTTTGTTTGTTTGTTTGTTTGTTTTTAATTAACAGCTCAAGAAATTCTCAGCTTTTTTTCCTTTTGTATTCTGTGGAAAAAGAAATGTACCTGAGTGCCAGACATATGTTACCGTAGTGGTGTTCTTCAGCTTATGTCACACTGTTCATTGTTTCATGGAAGAGATGCATTTTCTGTCTAGGAACTTTCTTGTATTTTTTGTCCCCCCACTCTAGCCCTTTCTCCAGAATTGCTTCATACAGAACTCAAACTCTTAAGCTTCTAAGAAGGCATTTATATTTCTTTGAGTAATACAATTTTCCACGTACTTCCTCACTTGCTGTCCTGTTTTGTTATAGCCTGAAATAAGAAATAAGAGCAATAGCATGAGAATTACCTGGGTTGAGATGCTTCATTTCAACCAGCAGCATATTCCCTTCATCCTTCCCCCATAGACACAATGAGCAATAACTACAGAGCAATAGCGAGTTCTTGGGATACTGTATTCTGTTGCTCAGAATACAGTTCTCTCTGAACACTAATGAATTAATCAGTCCGGCAACAATCTCACATATCAGACAAAATACATTTTCCACATTTTATACATGAAGAAAAAGGAGACAAAAGAGGCATCGACTCATAAATCAATCTAGCTAAGCTATCCTCACAGATACCTCATTGAAAGTAAATATTTGTCTTTGCTTCTCTTCTACATTATGGAAATATTTGTGGTTCTGTGCAGCCCCTGGCTTAAAACATAACTTCAGGACTGTGGTAATTTATGGTTGTCTGCAGTGAAGCCCTCTAGGGCTGAGATTATCTACAAGGTCTCAAAGACATCTATTGTGTTTCCTGCATATGGAGTAGAAAATATCTGGTCTGGCACTAAACTACTTGGGGAGACATCCACATTTATAACAGTAGCTGTATTTTAAAGTATTTCCCTTCATTCCAGAATCCAAAGCCCATGAAAATATTAATAAATTAATTACACTGTACAATCCTCTTAAAACATTTGCTAAATGAAGTTTTCTTTTCTATGCAGAATGAGCCCTTAACTACCTTTATTGGGGCTAAATCCCTTGCACTTGAATGTTCAACAGAGTACAAGGCAGTAAGAAATGGAACAGTAAGTGCCTTTTCCTCTCTAATGACACTTCAGACATTAGTCTGTCTTTAACCTTTTGATCTTCAGTCCACACTACTCAGTGATTTTGATACTGAATCACAGATTGATTTCAGTGTTTGAAACCTATGGATTTACTTTGTATAAAGGAGTTAGAAATTGTCATTGCAGTCGTTAATTCACAAAAAGCAAAGCAAGATGCCTAATGTAAAGAGTTTCAGCTTAATTCCCTTGGTAGAATAGGGCTATTCCCTACATCATGGATCTCTCTTAGATCAGCAGGAGCACACTAAGCCTGATTTGAGTGGATATGATGGGAGAGGCCAAACTGGGAATGTTAGTAATCACCTAGTGGGCTGTATATGATGTCAAACCAGCTGGTTAATATGGAATGAAGGCAATAGGGACTTGCAGGTTAAATTGCCCTTTTCCCCAGGTTTAGTGGGCTTCCTGTCTGCTTTCAAAGGACAATGAAATTAGCTTAAAATGTGTGGATTCTGCTCAGTGGTACATGCTTGTCCTTTTCCTGTCCTTTGTAGGTTATTTGCAGTTACTATTTGTTATTACTCATATTAACTACTGATCATCTCTAGTTACTGTCGTAGTTTAACCCCAGTCGGCAACTAAGCACCACACGGCCGCTTGCTCACCCTCCCCCACTCCCCTGGTGGGATGGGGGAGAGAATCAGGAAAAAAAACGTAAAACCTATGAGTTGAGATAAAGACAGTTTAATAGGACAGCAGAGGAAGAGAAAATAATAATAATAATGATTAAAGAATGTACAAAATAAATGATGCACAATGCAATTGCTCGCTGACCGACACCCAGCCTGTCCCTGAGCAGCAATCACTGCCCCCTGGCCAACTCCCCCAGTTTCTATACTGAGCATGACGGCATATGGTATGGAATAGCCCTTTGGCCAGTTTGGGTCAGCTGTCCTGGCTGTGCCCCCTCCCAGCTTCTTGTGCACCTGGCAGAGCATGGGAAGCTGAAAAGTCCTTGACCAGTGTAAACGCCACTTAGCAGCAGCCAAAACATCAGCGTCTTATCAATATTATTCTCATACTAAAATCCAAAACACAGCACTATACCAGCTACTAGGAAGAAAATTAACTTTATCCCAGCTGAAACCAGGACAGTTACCTGTTCTGTTCTCCCAGAACTATCTGACAAAAACCAAACCCAAACTGGCTTAATGATTTCATATTAGGATTCAAACTCTCTTTTTATGCCTCGGGCAGTCAGCAAAGAACAAGATCTCTCTGGATTATCTGGATGACTGAGAATCACTTTCTCATTACAGACTAATTTACTGTGCTGGAATCTCAATATACTCTGTTTTACTACCATTGCTTTATGTAGTAGTTGGCAGGAGCATTAACTCAGCTGTTGCCACTTGGAGTGTTTGCCTCATTGATAAAGGCAGTAATTCAGCACCAGGAGCAGAGCTCAACTCTGTGCTCTGAGATACTGCAGCCCAAGCATGAGGAGCAGCCTGTGAGGAATCTTCTGTGTGTTTGTACGTAATACAGAAGATGTCTGCTGAAAATCCTACGTGGAAGAGAGGAAGGCCAAACAGCTGCATACAAAACCTACAATTTCTTGTGGCACTCATGAACCATCCCTGAAAAAAAACTTATTTTAAAATTCCCAATATTTAGCATTAAATTTTTGTTTAGTTCAGGGGTAACCAGTGTTTTTTTATAATGTTAGGAATTTCAACTGACTTTTAACATGCAGTCTATTGTCAAAATAGCATTCCACCTTTTTAGAAGAAAAAAGGTTGTTGTGTAGCATGTTTAGTTTTATTCAGGTAAAAAATTCAAGGCCATTTTTTTCTACTCTGCACTTTCGCTATCCAGAGTCTTAATGTGAGACCCAAACTTGGGTGTCTGTAAGTTTGGAAAGAAAATAATGAATGCAAACAATATTGAGTCTTCCTTCAAACAATGAAGGACAACTTCAACATTGATTTAGAGCCCACTTCATAAATAAATAAAACTGGCGTTTTAAAACATTTTAGACCATCATAGTAACATCAGACAAGGGTTTGCGATTGGTGTAGGAAATGTCTTTTTCTTCAGCTTGGAAGTTATTGCCAACAGAGATGTAGTGACCTTTAGGTTGCTATATCTCTGCTTATTTGAAAAAACCCTATATTCATAAGAAATGTGGTGTAAAGGAAAGCTAATTCTTCCAAACCACAGCTTAGCTCCATTTTATTTTGCATCAAAAATGTGGTGAGGCTGCCTTAGCCTCCATGAAAGCGAGTAAGTGCAAACATGCTTTCAAGCTCCTTGCTTGACTGTAGCTTTGTTTTCCCAGTGTGGGCAATGAGGAAGGCTTCCCCCCATCTCCTAGGTGTGGTGTTAACATACCTAGTAAGAAATGAAATTCCCATATTTCAGTAACAAAGTAGTTGCTTTAGTCTCAGCTGGTTTAGGTGTATGGGGAGTACAGCCAAAGATTATCATATCCTTCCCTCACTTGTTCGGATAAAGTATAGAAATTCTGTAATATGATCTATTTTAGTTTAAGGTAATTCCAACCTGAATCTGTCTGAGAAAGGCAAGCTTTCAATGTTTTTTTTTCTGTCTCTTTTGCAGTTTAGCTTTGCTAGGTTCCCTTTCCCAAAGGCAAAGCTGTGGCAGGTGCAAAAGAAGGAAGGAGGAAGATGAAGGGACCCTGCATGGGATGGGACAGGGTAGCCACAAGGATGAGAGCAACCTTGAGGGTCCTCATGTGAGGGAGAGGATTTGCTTGGCCAGCTATGATACCTCCTTCTCTAAAAAAAGTAGGTGCTGAGGAAGAAACTTGGAATGTGACTCCTGATCATCTAATGTCTAGCAGCATGACACAGTGACTGTACTGTATTTTCAGATACCTTTTTGAATTCTCACTATGTGCAATACTTGTTCAGCTGTTTTGGAAAGCTGCTAGGCATTATGGCAGCAGCAAAAGCCATCTCATACAATTGTCTGTAGTAATTTCTACTGATTTGGCCGCCAATTACTTCAAATGACGACTTGGATGTTGGGGGTTTTGTTGTTCTATTTTTATGTATTCTAAGACCAAAAAAGGTAACATAATGGCTATGAGCAAAAATAATTTTTTTGGAGAGAGAAATAGTTCACATTTTTAGTAACAGTATACTGATGAATTCTGTAGGGTTACTAACGTTAGTGAATGTCCTCAAACCTGAAAGATTTTTACAAGCTTGGCCACTTAAAAGCCGTTGAAATTTTTAACAATGTCTTAAAATGCATGGTCATCAACAAGATGCAGTGCATATCAGACACGATTTAGTGCTTTTGAAATGTCAAATAACACTGATATCTTACAACAATACGCGTGTTTTAATTTCTGTGGCATTTTAAAGAAGTTAACTTTGCAATTTTATTGCAGGATGTAATGTGCAATTGTTAAAACATCATCAAACTGATTGCTTTATTTGATTTAAAATGTCATATTCAGTACGGTGATTTTCACTCATTAACATTAAACTCAGGGAACCATATGTTAAAACAATCTTGTCTATTGAATGAGTACACTCAGTTAAATAATATGAGCAGAAAAATTGTGAGACTTTCTACTAAGCATTTTTATCTCCATTTTTAAAATCCTCTAAAATTCATTAGGACAAACCTAATCCTGCAAATGGTAAATCATTCTATTTATAGATTGCATGGCGTTTTGATATTAAAATGCATAAAATCTGCCAATAGTTTAGAAATGCGGCATCAGCAAAGAGGATTATTGGTCTACCTAAATAATAATACAACCATTAAGAGGATAACATTTTCCAATTGCAATTACATGCCTTAATTTTAAAGAAGCTATCATTTACAATAATTTGGCAGATTCAGTCCATATTTCTTTCACAAATTTATTTCTTCATTATGCCTCAAAACAAATTTATGGTGCATTTATGTTTGTGAAGATAATTTGCTTAGTTTATTGTGAATGGAAATCAGTAATTACATACAATCTCATTTTCTACAGACATAAAGTTAATTCATGGTAGTAATTTTACACAGAATATTAGCCTGTGTTAGTTATGATGAAAATGTTACTGTGGCAAATGCTCTATTACAGTATAATTTTCTTGGACTTGGTGAAAAGGAAATACTGACTTAGTAAATAACACTTAAGTCATTGATTTTGTGATAATTTGGGGTGATTCTAAAGATTTATTAATCATTATGGGAAAAATCCTTATCTGGCCCTAAAATCTGAACCTCTTTTGTGAGTGGAGAATGGAAGCTTATTAAAGGAAAAATAAACACTTAAAGAAGTCTAGCAGCATATATGCCCAACCAAATGCTGGAAGTAAGTCTTTGATGCTGGTGATGAAAGCAATAGATCCAGTTCTCCAAGGAATTTGAATGGAAACCCTTGCTTTAGAGATCTAAAAATGGACAAAGCTAAATAAGATGTCTGGAGGCAGCGATTCTATGTTAACATTCAAGATAATTTTTTGTTATAACCAGTCTTTTCAATCACATGATGTCTGAGGCTAAACCTTTTGTGGCAGGTATTAAAGGAACATATATTAAAAAAAAAAAAAAAAGGGCAAAAAAGCAAAAAAAGAAAAAGAGATGTCTTATTTTGCTCATATGCTGCTGATGGATATTTACCCAGAAGTGTGTGCAGTGGTTCAACATACACCTAAATGTTTTGCTCTGGACGTTCGGGTTTACAGTGCATTCCTGTAGTTCTTTGATGGAGATTCCACTTAAGAAGTGTGAGAGAAAAACAAATTACTCATTTTCTCCCTCACCCATCCCACCCCAGTAAAAATTGTTGAAACACAAGAATTTCTCAGGGAAGAGGGAAACAACAAAGGAATACTTGGCATTTTATTGATAGCATTGCAGAGCTATATGCACTGATGATGTGGCCTTTGAATGTCGTGGTATCCAATGGCAAAACTTTGTTGTCCTGTGGAGTGATACAGCTAAGCTGTCGTCTGCCCACTTTGTCCTGCCGTACACTAAAGCAAATACTTCATTAAGCTGATATGGGAATTATAATTTTCTTGGTTTTGTGAAAGAGTTAAATGAGGATAATTTGCCATTTTGGAACTAACTTCCTTGGGGATTAGGCAATACTAAATAATCGTAGTCTTCCAAATATGATGCTACAAGAAAGCTTATATACTCGAGCTGAACAGAAGGAACACAAATCTGTCATTAGCCTTTATATCACAAAATGTATAAAAAAGTTATAGACTGTAAAATATCTGCCATCTCATTAAAAGTAAATGAGGTTTGGCAAACTCTGGATGTTTAGAATAAGAGTATTACCAAAGTGTTTATGCCCTTAAGAATGAATTAGTTGTAGAATTATTAAAGGAATCTTTGATCTCAAGGACTATTGTAAGTATTGCTTTATGTAATCCATAAAGTGCTATCACATAGGATTTATGGAAATATTTAAACATTTAGTCTGAACTTGCATTTAAAATGAAAGCATGTGGAGCTCTAGTGGCTTTTGAAAAGTTGGTTTTCAGGTACAGATACAGTTGATGTAAAGTATTTCTGACCTAAAGTAATGCTATCAAAAATGACAAATTCCAAGGTCAGTAGTTTCCAGAGTGAGGAGTTATTTTTTTTTATCTGCACTAGTTTTTAAATATTCAGCTTAAGACTTGCACCTGATTTTGGTATGCCACGCTCCCCTCGCAAAAGTTAGGTGGGAGCCTAATGAAAGAAGCAGTCAGAATAGCATCATTGGAGATGCATGGCTGAAGGGGCTGAATTTCATAAATTTAAAATGAGAAGGTGGTTAGCTACCCTACTCTGCATTGTCTCAGTTAATCATTAAGACTTGTTTTTCCTTAACCTTTCCTTTACAAAGAATGGGGAGGGCAGAGGGGTATTTAGATGAAGTATGTGTTTATAACTGTTGAACAGCAGTTGAATTCAAGAGCGAATTCCAGACATATACAACTGAGAGTTCACTACTGACATAACTTACTACCAGACTGCAGCTGTACAGATTGTGTGGGAATTCCATACGTATATATCAAACATGCGTAAAAAACATTCATATTCTGGAAGAAGATATGCACAAAATAATTCTTGTAGCTTCATATTTGGGCAGGTGTTAAAAGGAAAAAAGCTTCTATTAAGGCTTGGCAAAATCCATGAAACATCAAAAAATATTGCTCCCTTTAAAGGAAATTTAAATAATTGTATGCTTTGTTTTTTGGATCGATATGCAATGAATTCACTTTTGGAAGACCTAAGTTCTATTTTTAGCTTAAAACCTGATCTTTTTCACTTTGAATTGAGATAGTGTGTTTTCTTTTTTTTTTTTCCTTTCCTGGTCTTGCATTTTTTGTGTATTGTGTATAAGATGGTTTTATGGCACAGACAGTCCTGTAATAGGTTCATGCTATCTGACTAACTCATTGATTTTGTTTGGAACTTCTAAGTGCTCCTGAAATACAAATTATTAAGAACAATCGTTGTATTCTGTGCATTCTCTTCCAGTAAGTTCTTAAAACCTTTAGATCATGTACGAATATGCATATCACCTAGCACAAAGAGGTTAAATTCTGCTTTAGCAGCAGAAATAAATAGCACCAGTAACCAGCTGCTTTATAACCTTGCATTTGGGCACACCGTAAAACTGAATAAGAAAGTATACCTTTGGATCAGTTGTTGACTTATTTTATACCATAATGAATTAGGAGCAGCAGCAAGTTTTCAGTGTGTTGCATTGTCTGTCGTCTTCCGAGTCTTCCCTTTGTGCTTAGAATTTGAGACGTTATATGGGAGGCTTGAATGCTTAAGGGGAATATCTTTAACGGAATTGTGTCTTGGACCAATTGCTGTGGAAGTGTTAAACATGACGATCAAAATAGTGAATATCTAGCTTGGTGGAATCAGATAGAAGTCTTAAAAAAAAAAAAAAACAAAAGGAAAAACCAAAAACCCCCAAAATCCAACAACCCTATGTTAGAAAATTTGTCTTATAAGAGTTTGTGTGTGTACATATAAAAAAATATACTGAGATATTTTTTAGTTTCAGATTCCTGATGAGTTCTGTATTTTGCCAGTAGGAATGAATTCCACAGTGTACAATATTCTGCTGCGTTTCTAGGGGAAATATTGAGGTGGCAGATGTCAGTCTGTTTCTTAAGTCTTCACAGTCAGAGGCCTTTTTTCATCCAGTCTCCTATATTGCTGCATAGTCAGAGCTCTTAAGATGTAAGGTTGCCTTTTGAAAGGAATTTTGTGTATATAAGTATATATACATTTAGTAAAAAGACAGTTAAAACATTATGTAAATCAGAGTATCTCAAGGGGAAGATGAAAGCAACTGGAGACTGCAACATGTCATTCCAGAATAACTTTTTGTTCGAAGAAATACTTTTATTAGTAGTTCAAAATTAACTCAGAAGTGAATGTTACTTTGAAGAAAGGCTACATGGACTCTGAAACGATACAGTAGAGCATCAAAACAGTTACAGTAATGGGTTGTGATTATATGGACTTTAACAGAGCTAGCTCCTGCTAATAAATTAGATCTTTCAAATACTGTGATAATTTTTTAACAATTACAGAATAGACTTCTTATAACTGAAAAGTAGTTTGAGAGAAACAAAATGAGACTTATTCCACCTCTGCAGTGATCAAAAGATTTAACATTCTGAAGTATTCATTTCACCTTCTGAAAAAAGTGAGGAAAAACTCTGTAGAATGATTGAAATTAAATTTTCAGGCTATTAACAACTTTAAAAATGGAATAATGATATAAAACTCATTTCCTCTTGCTTCTCATTTTCAAATAAAATACTGTAATTTCTATTAAGGTAGGAGGTTTTTTTAGGAAATGATTTGGAACGAGCAAACTACCGTTTGGCTGGGAATCTAAATGAATGCAACTTCTAATATCCCTGTTTCTACTGTTGCTGTAAAAACAGCTGTTACCTTCTGATCCCACCCTAACTTCTCCAAACTAGAAGGAACTGGAAGTACTCCACTAAGCCACTACTGGGTTGATTCCAAAGTTATTGAACTTGCTGGAGTTTTCTCATCTATTTCATTTCCGTGTTGTCTGTTGAGGTTAGTCTCATTTGTTAGCAAGCTGTGCTGTATTGCTGTAGTACCCAGTAACCTTAGTCATGGATCAATGTGCTGAACAATGAGCAATCAGGAACAAACAAATGGATGGGCTGTGCCTAGAAAGTTTCAAATCCAAGTGCTTAAAATGCATAATTTAGCTGGTGTTAAATGTGTCCTACAGAAAATACTACATGGCAAAGCTGGACAGATTAATAACAGAGAAATTCCTGTTGCACATTACTAAGTACACAGAAGCCACATCCATCTCCAGAAGTCCCGTGAACCGCACAAATGGTTGCAGCCTGAGAGAAAGTCTGGGGAAAGCACCACGTATGCTTGCCCTCTTCTTATCCTCTTTTGAGAGGCTCCAGCCTAACTGGATCTTTCGTTTGACCTGATACAGTTGTTGTGTTCTTATGTTGCTCTCCTTGAAAGATATTCTGTAATGAAGTCATTCACAAAGGCAATGTTTTTTTGATGTAGTGAACAGAGAACTGCAGAAAAAGACAAAATCATTCCTGTTAGTTCAAAGAGCAGTTATGTGCCAAAAGAACAGTTTCAGCTCCAGGTACACAGGAGTCTTGCTGCCTCACAGCCACTTTAACTTTCATTAGTTTATTGATTGCTTCCAACTGTTGCAGAAACAGTTTTGGACTGGAGGCTCAGGCACTGTGAAATGATTGTTTGATTACTAACAATTTAGGAATTCTGGTGGCTAGCAAAATGAGCAACGCTAACATTGAGACTTTTTGCTGTATTATTCAGGGAGGAAGGGGATCTAAGATGAATATGTACAGACTTTGGCCACGAACACATTTAGCGGGGAGCCAGTGTACCAAAACAGTGCAACTCTGTTGTTACTAGAGCCACTTATCTGCTCTTCTATATAAATATTTAAAGCAAAGTAGAAAACTGACACCAGGAGAGAACCTGACTCCCACATACTTCATTAAGACATAGAATATTTTTATGGGAGGTTGTGAACTAACAGTTTCCCTGTTCAGAAGGTGGATGTACACTTGGATCTTCTGCAGCTAACAGTTTAACTACTGTACCACTGCTTTTATTAGGCATTATTAGCTGTCTTCAGTGAGGGGTTATGTATACACTCAGCTTACCAACTGATCGAAACCCATGGATGACAAGGCTGAGTACATGTAGTGTTGGAAGGTCCTAGCAGCTGTGCAATGCCAGAATTTAGCTTGTTATGCCTTTGCCCATCAATAAAAACATTTTACTGTTCACCAGCAGAAGCTTAATTTGTTTCTATGGCACAATGCACTGCTGTGTAGATTCCCATGCTAGCTGTAAAGGAGCTGAGGCACCAGAGCCAGTATATCTACACTAGTAAAGTGCTTTGCCCAAGCAAAAGAACAAGCTCAGGTGTCTCTTCAAAGCAAGGCATTACACTGTGTCAACAAACTCTAGGGGACTTTATTACTGTCAGGATTAGAAAGGGAATTTGCAAATGATAGAGGGATATAAATGTTGAAGTTTGGAACTTAGGCACCCAAATCCTGTCTTCTTGATCTGGTCTATTACTGAGAATGTGAGCCTATCTGAGTGGCAGCTTCAGAAATACTGTTACAAACCTGTAATTGGTTTTCCTTCTCTTATGGTGACTGCAGACTTGCCCTGAACATGGACAGGTTTCCTGCAGGTCACAGGCAGATTTTAAAATTAGTAAAACGGAAAATATTTTTTCTTTTTCTGTTGCTTGCTTAGATTTTTTTTTTGCTATTTAAGGCTATTCTATAGGCCAAAATTTTGCTGAAGGTGGTAAACTCTCCAACTCGCGAATTTCAGGCTAGACATTAGTCAAGGGTAAACTCTTACAGCCCATATTACAAGTGGGTAAAAGATACTGTCCGGCTCTGTGCCAGGATTCACTTTAGGAGTTTGTGAAATACCTGGAACAATAATCCTAGTCTGATCTGAGAGAGTTTCTAAATACTGTTATAATAAAAATACTCATCAACTGATTAGGGCTACTAATTTCCAAAATTAGTAAGCTATAATCCATACTTTACTATTTTCCTGCCCCCTGCTGTTATAGTTTACTTAGGTTAGTTAAGTGTTGTTCACGAATCTCTTCCAATCCACATGCTTCCCTTTCCCTTATGTGTACATATGCAGGAACTAGTATCGTAGGTTAGGGATATTCCCTTCCCATATCATGCAAATGATGTGTAATATCTTTGTGCCAGCCTGAGAATTGCAGGCAGCCTTGTCATAAATACTTTAAACTTCACTGCACCAGTTAGGTGTTTCAGTGAGACTAAAGTGAGTCTCTAATGGCTGATACAACCCTTATTATGTGATTCTGATTTCTCCACAGAATATAAACATGTTTCCTAATTAGGACTAAAACTGTGAATAGGCCATTATCCTTCAGGTTTCTACCAGTCTATTCTGCTGGAGAATAATAAAGGGCCACTGGAAAACAGGTATCAACAAATGAATGTAGAACAGTATATTAAATAGCCCACAGCAAAGTGCTAAGTAAATATGAGCAGATAAATCCTAGGTTGTGCTGAAAACTGTAGCATTTGGTGTTGATGGCAATGCACCAACAAGACAATTTTGTGAGCTGCTAGGCTGGCGAGTGGTGGAAGGACCAAGCTTGAGTCAGCCTGTCATCCAGTCAGTATTCTTGCAGATCAATGCTGTCATCCCAGGCAAATCCTCTCTAATCCTCCCTATTTGGGTTGTAAATTCTTGAAAGTGGGGATTGTCTCCCAGGATGTACTTAGACGTTGTACAAGCTTCATCTCTACTGGATAAATCCTATCTGCAGTGCATGTGATAATTTAATGGTGGTCTTGGCTACATGTGACCTCTGCCCTAGAGAAACTATCTGTCCATCATACCCCCAGGGCAGAATTAACATGTACACTCATGTTTTAGAATGTCTTTTTGTTTCAAGTCCATATGGCATTTACATAGCAGAAATATGTTCTTGTTAGAGCAGACCATTATGCTATTACTTGTGTGTGGGAGTGTCCTTGTTTGTTGTTCTCAGCTGAGATGGAGGATAAGTCTTTCAGAGCAACAATCTGTGCACCAGGCTGGGGCTTTTGATTTAGTGTGATGCATCAGAGGAGTCCAGAAGACCTGAAGAGACACATTCTGGCAGCATCAGTATGTGAATACCTATGTTTTTCTTTTTAGGTTTCTAAATACTTAAATATTGGGGGAAAAAATAAAGAAAGTCAAAGCAACAGCATTTAGCTCATTACAACTTGCCCATTGCTTTGTCTGGGTATAAAGAAACAGTAGAAGGATACTAGGTATTTCAACTTACGTAGTGCAAAATGTGAATACTCATCTGATTTTTATTTGTGCTGCTGGAAACTTTTTGAAGACTATCCCTTGCTGCTTCACAAGTACAGAGACAGATCTTCTTTGTCTAGGAGCCTCAGTCTTGGCACAGAGTTTATGAACCTTCTGCCTGAGGATTGGGAGCCTTCAGTCTCCAGCATGCTGCACTAATGTTGCTATTTACTGTAATACCCAGGGAGCCAAAAGACTCCTGTCTCATAATAGTAAAATGTACTGTCTCTGTAACACAGGGTATTGATACAAAATGCACAATAAATATCTTCATCCTCTTTGCTCCATCTTGAAGAAGTCTCTGGCAAAGAATAAGGCAAGATTTTCAATATTTTCCCCTCTCATTTTGGAATCACATCATCGAAGCCAAGATCTCTCTGCAGTATCAGAGATTCGTTTGTGTTTAGTGGGAATGGAGTAAGTACAAATGTTCAGAGGAATTTGCACTCATGTTTCATCACTGTAGCACCTGCACCTCTCAGGTCTTTTAATAGAGTTTGGCCCACTTATGTACCGGCAACAAAAATCTTTATAAAGCTCTGAAAAGATTTTTTAATTTATTGATTTTAGTCATCTTCATTATTTCTTTTAGCCGAACTATGTTTTTATAAGGGAATATCCTGCTTGACTGTCTTTCAGAAGATGTAACTATTCTCTTGGAAAAAGCAGAATAACAACACAGTGTTGAGATTTTGGCATGTAAATTTGATGTTACCTACTTAAAGGCAAATCAAGATAAATAAAGATAAATGATTCAGGCAAAAGCTACCCTTTCTGTCTCTGGCATTAGTAGAAAAACACAGGCTCAGCTCATACTCTGAGACCAGACGAACTTGTATTGTCATTGTTGTTAATATTGGTGGCACTTTGTTAGTCCCAGGTCTGCAGTAAAAGCTAAGCAAGATTGCATCTAAGCTGGCATTACTAAGTGGAGGGAAAACCGAGCTAGACTGGAAAAAGAAGAAAGAATCAAGGAAAAGGACATAAAGGAGAGGCTGACAGGAGTTAATATCTCACATTTCAAATTTGAGGCATAACCAAATCTGGCAACATCAGGTGAGCTCAAAATACATTGAGGATTGGAAACAAGACTACAGTGTCAGGGCTTCATGCTATAATGCTTGCCAAAGTTCACGTTTTATATCTCTTTCTGTTGTATATTGTGCTTTTCAGATAAATTATGCCTCCCAAAAGCTGGAAATTTTCCCACAGTTGGCCAATCAGAATTTATTTTGGTGCTTTTATTATGAGCCTCTCTCCCAATTTAGAAAATCTTTCAGGCCCTTTGCATTGCAGCTTCTGATTTTACAGAGTGTCTTTCATTTATCCTACTTTTCCAAACATACAACTGAATTTGGCTCAGTCTGTGTTTAATTTGCATTAACTCTCATAACAGTTTGTGCGATAGTGCAAATTAGATAATAGGACTATTTTGAAGTGTAGGCATCTACTCAACAACTTCGAATGCTGGGCCGCATCCTACCCACCTGAGTTCAGTGAGTTTGTGTACAATTTATGGTACTTCCTGGTGATTTTCAAAACAGAGCATGATGCAACTTGGAGGTATCAAACTGCTTTATATATGAAACTCCCTACATGAACAGGATACTTCCCTGAATGGAGAGGTATTGACCGTACAGAGAATAGTAACTCACCCGACATTCCTCGTGAAATTACTGAGAGGAAACTGTTTATGAACTTTGTAGAAGTTCTGATTTGTTTGGTCTGAGGCTTATTTGCAAAGTGAAATCTTGAATGCCTGTGTACACAAAACCATTACAGCTCAGAAAGCAATGGATTATTGTGTGTGGAAAGCAGCTTCCTATTAAAAAAATTGAGTTTCTTTAACTTCTTTCACATGGGAATAATGTAAATTCCCAAACCATTTTCCTTTCTTCCAAGAAATTTCTAATAAAAGTTTAAATTTGGAACTGATGTTACAAGAGGAAATGAGAAATTGGGAGGGAGGTTGGCTTCGTGAATTCAAAATGCATGAATTCAAAATTCAAGATTTTCATTTTGTTTAGATTCCTTCACCAGCATAAGAAGTAGACGTACACAGAATATTTTTCCCCCAACTGCAAGCAGAAATCTAGCTTATATGACAGTACTTTATTTACTGACGACCTTTACAAGTATGTGAATGAAAAGCCATGGTCTGTTTTCCTCCAGGGGAGAAATTTCGGTTCCATCTTATCCCCTAATTGAAGTGAATTTTGCTGGTCTCAGCTCACTTCCTAGTAACTCTATTCCATATTAGATACTACTATAAAAAAAAAGGGGGGGGACAAATTGACAGCATCTGATAGTGAGAGTCCTTGGAATTGAATTAGCTCCTCAGTCAGGATTGAGGTCATTGCTGGGACAATGTAGCAAAATCATTTTATTCAGTGGCCTTTCACAGTAGCTGTATCTGAAAGCCAAAAAGTCTCTGTGCTTTTTATTCAGCGATGTCAGAGAATGTCAGAGCAGAGATGCACAATACATTGGAGTGAAGAAAAGTTATCCATAATGAGTATTAACTATTCTGAGGTTTGTTTTCAGAATGGTAGAAGTTTGACCTAATCTGGAGGAAGATGGTGTTTGTGTTTTGCAATTTTGTAATGGGAAATGAGTCACCAATGACATCAGAATTCCTCTGATTTATTCTTCGCTTACATAAATTGTCCTGGGGCTTTAGTTCTGTCACTCTGGCTTCTGTTTTCCATTGGTTTTAGAATCAGAATTAAATAAGAAGATAATCTTAGGGTAATGTGTCTTACAAGACAAGGCAGATACCTTCTCTGCTTTAAGAATTAGAAGTTGAAATAGACAAGCACACTTAAATGTGTTAACCAGCCAGCTCTGATTCTCATAGAAGGTCCACATTCACCTTTCATCTTGTTGGGGTTCTTTGTTGTCTTTTTGGGGGGCTTTAAACCTAGTCACATTTGTTAACAGCAGAATGGACTATTATTTTGTACAGGACTTTACAAGTTGTTTTACCTAAATAGCTCCCAGTGTTTTGTAGCTGAAGAGGATTTTTTATCTTTCAGCAGTCTTGATTTAAGCCTTCCTGCCCTCATTTATTCATCCACAGTCCAAAGAATATGATTCAGGATTTTAAAATACTAGATGTTACATTTCTTCCTATTTTTCTTCCTTCTTGATCTAACTTGCAAAACAAAAAAGCAAACACAAAAACCTCCAAACCTGCAAATATGGGACTAACCTACTGTGCTTGGGTATTGTAGACATGTTATATACAGTTATTAAACTGTTCTTTCCCTAGCTAATAATTTACTACTCATATGTATAACTATTTTATCATCTATTTGATATACTTGGAATAACATTTTTATGTAATATTATCCATATGGCAGAAATATTGACATGTTTTTGCATACTCTCTGAGTGAAACAGAGCCAGTTAAAAGTGTACCAAAGAACTAAATTGGCAAGTAACCTGTTGAAATTTTAAAATTAGGTTTTTCTTTGAGCCTGATAAGAAACAGACAAATTACTAGTGTGAAGTTCATAACATAAAATTGAATGTTTTTCTGATCTGTGGTATGCTGTCAAAATGGAAGTGTCAAAATGAGAGATCTTGTAAAATATTTGCCTCACAAAGAAAATACTCTTCTGGGAGATACTTAATTTAGAAAAATCTTGCTGGTGGTGAAACACAAACCAGGCAATACTGATCTAGCATTTCCGTCACTCAGATGCTATAGTGAAACTGCTCTTGTGTCATTACCTGCTCAGTTAATTTCAGACACGTATTTTTGATACAAACCTAAAAATTCTTATTGCTCTGAAAACATGCAAAATCCCAGTCTCCACTGATACTCAGATTCCCTTCTGTCCATTTATACATTATATCAAGGCAATAATGCAGCCTTGGATTTAGTTCCAAGCCTTGTTCTTTTAATCTCCTTTCCAAGTGTATTGAGAAAAAAGCAATAGCCAGTGTTTAATTATCTTGTGCACCAGTAGTTCTGCCCTTGGCGAGTAGAGGATTATTGGCCTCACGTCAGCAATCCAGTGGATTCTCTGTGTGCTTTCTGACCCACTTGCTGAGAATCTGCAGTGACAATACAAGCAGAGGACCAGGAAAGTACTCTGCAGAAGAAAGGTGACAGCATCGCTAGCACTAGCATGAAAAGGGGGAGTGCTACTTTCTCTGTTTGTTTGTTTGTTATGCTTTGGAGGCCTGCACAATTACAAGAACTAGGGAGAAACATCGTAGCATCCACTCAGTTTAACTGAAACTCTCTGACCTGGAGGGCTTTTCTGCTGTGTCTGACCTTTGTTAAACTGGTTTCAGCTAATCTCTTTGGGATATTGCCAAGTGAAGTGTTCATGCTGCACTTTGTATTTTTAATATTTAAAAGTAAGTACTTGCACTGAGAAGCACTAGCCCCCTAGCTGTTACCACGCTAGTAGTGATACTAGTTTGGTTCAAGACAAAATGTGCGCTGTTAATTTGTTCAAGGTTAGCCTTCTTACAGTTTAGTTACTGGTGGAAGCCGGCTTTAACTCTCAACTCGAGTATGTTACAAAAAGTCAAAAGAAAGCTAGCTATTTGTGGGAGTGGGAAAAATTCCAGATAATTTAAATCATCTTAATGAAAGAGGAAGGGGAGCTGAGATTCTCATTTTGGCTTTAAAGTTAAAGCTATAAGGCAGAGGTTGAAATGCTAAGAACAAGTTTCAGATGAGAAGAATAGTTATGAACTTGATGAATTAATTAGGGTCAAAAATTAAAATATGACTGTGATGCTGTACCTCTGAGTCATTTGAATATACTTGGAATGGCAGTGAATTATAATGCTCAGGCTTACCCAAGCTAAAAATGCCATCATTTTTGGCTGACATAGGGAATATAGCTTAAAATGTGTATGTCATTTAAATGCCAGAAATGTCTGATAATTCACAGGAAAATTAAGGCACTTATAATGACAGAGCTGTTTTATCAGTGTGATGATGAGAATTGAACCCAAGCCCAGGCATCAAAGCAATTCAGCAGGCTCACAGCTTCATTTGTACTTGTTGTTCCAGTTTTCCTCATCATAGTCGCTCGGGGACTCCGGTATGGGACACATCATTGTCACTTTTACAGTAAATCCAGACATTCTTTAGCAGCTTCTCTGTAGGTAAGAGTTGCACTGTGTTGTTTTGGTTTTTTCCTCCCTTGTCAGATACATGTGACAGGTTAGCACTGATTTTTGACTACATGCTCTATTTTCACTGCATGCCGAGGCAATTTGCTATCAGTGCACTTTGTTATTTCCTCTGCTTTGTCTTTCTGACCTGCAAGGTACTTCTCGGCAGTAACTGTTCTTTGAATACAAACATTCTGAAAGCTCTCCAGGCTGCATGCTGTCGCTGTGAGTTTGTAGAAGACTTTTAATCTGTAAGAACTAGATTTCTGTTTAAGTACCCATTTTTGGCTGCAGGCCAAGTTATTGTTTAACAGTCAAGTTCCACTGAGTAAGTAATATCTCAGTGTAGCCTCCAAATGATTAGGGCTGGATGAGCTCAAGAGACACTGGCCGTTTCTGCGCCTGATGATTCGTCTTGCAGCTTTGTGGACTCTGTGCACACACCTAGAGAACAGCCCAGTGTTTACCTCATCTGCTGGCCTCCCAACCTTTAAAAATGGACAGGAAAGCCTCACTTGAAAACACATGGTATTTTCAGTTGCTAAAGGTTTTTTGTTGCTTTTTGTTTTTTTCAGAAGTAATTTACTTAGGAGCATTAATGTACTGTTAAGGTACAAGAGAGAAAGCAACCATAATGATTACTCTGTTTCCTGCAGGAACTCAGGGAAACAACCAAATGAAGATAAAGCTTTGCTAATGTTACTGATAATACACTTGAAAATGTTTTCCTTCAGTTTAATCTTCTTTTCTTCTATGGAGTATAAAGCCGAGTTAATAGGTTTGTTCACTTAAGATATATGTATGGGCTTTTTACACCTTCTGGTTGTTTCTTCCATCATTTTGTCCATGATATACCAATCTGTTCGCAGGGCTCTGCTTGCATTTTTTTCTTGGTGGTGGTTTCTTCAAACTGCTCTTTCAAAATATCCAAGTGGTCAGGATTGGCTCCTGATAGACTCTCTAGGAGACTCA
This sequence comes from Ciconia boyciana, assembly GCF_034638445.1. Taxonomy (NCBI): domain Eukaryota; kingdom Metazoa; phylum Chordata; class Aves; order Ciconiiformes; family Ciconiidae; genus Ciconia; species Ciconia boyciana. Next base: position 38,562,444 of record NC_132942.1, on the reverse strand, counting down.
GTGATGTGGTGGGAATAGATTTATATGGGGAGCTTCTAAGCAGCCTGTTGGCTTTATATATGAAGACTCATATAAAAATATATAAAAATTCATATAAAAATGAAAAATAGTTAACCAAGATTCTGTATGTCTAGATATTGAAGTCAGCTGATTTTAATCCCATGTAATACACACACCCTTGTATCCAATTTAAGTGGCATGTAGCATATTTAAATGCGATTAATAAGTAGCTAGTACCTTAGAATGGTGGGATTCCTAATAAGACCTGGCTCATCTGTGGAACTCTAGAACCTTTACACTGTAGTTCTATATTAAATTCTCATTTATTGTGTATTGTAATTTATTAAGTAACAAAGTTCTTATACTCAATCAGTAGCAGAGCTGGAATCGAAACCTACACATCCTTATTTCATAACCCCTATTCTAACCAGTAGCTCTCATTGCTTCATTCTAGGTTTAGTAGTCAATAATTCTTTGCTCTAAAATATGTATGTATTTCAATAAATGCATGTATATTACAAAAGGAATGTATAGGCATCTACAGACACACACAGTGAAATACAGACTAAGCAATGCAAATCTCCAGTCTAATAAAGTAAAGCCATTTAACTCTGTTCTGATTTGCTAAGCAATGCCTAAGCTGAACAATATTATCAGATTTAGCATCTGCTCTTTTGTTCAGCCACAGGCTGAAATACAGGAGGTAAACAAAAATGGAGCTAAAAACCCACAGCAACAAAGGCTTGAAAAGCTTGATGAGGACTTTATTTTGCCTCTAAACCTACATCTACTCCACCTGTCAAGCCTTTATTGCTTCAGTGTCTATTAAGGCAATAGCCACATGCTTTTGTTGGGGAGTCAATATGTATCTACCTCTTAACGAGAGGATGAATCATTTGCTCAGTTAATATTTTCAGAAGCTTTTGCTTAACTGTATTTCTGTTCATCAGATACACAGACTTTAAGGGTGGAAAGGATCAAACTGATCACATAGTCCTGGACTGCATTAGACCTGCTTCTTTGACTTTGTCCACGTGGCACAATTCAGTGTCCAGTAAGGAAAGCCAAGTTAGCTCAGAGTGAATTAGCTTTCGGGACCTGGGCTATGTAGCAGCGTAAGTGCCCAGAGATCACCCTGCCTGTCCAGCACAGGGAGAACGATGTAGAACAAATGCATCAGTACTGCTTGTTGCACTCAAGCTAGCTTGAGCAGAGTATGGCATTGCATTGCACTGTGTTCTGTAGAGCAGATATAGCCTTACTTCTTTTGGCATATTTATTAAATTGTTTCCCTCTTGATTTTAGCTTTTGTTGTACAGTAATGGTGATTATCAATATTGTGCATACTTGCTGGCAGTTACCTGTCCAGTGATAGCTGGCAGTTACCTGTCCTGTGGAAAGACAAGACATAGCATTTTCAGCTTTATTTGGAGTAAAAGATCCTATTAACGCACTACCTAATGAAGAAAGCTCTCTGTCAGGAAAAAAGGGGATGGGAGTGAGACTGTGTGTATTTTAAATCATGTCCATAATATAAATGTTTACTTTCTTTGTATATAAAAAGTATATTCTGTCCAGGACTTAAATATTATGTAGATAGCTGTACGTTCAGGTACAAACAACTGTTTTTTTTCAATAAATGATGTTATTTAAATAAAATCTCAGTAATAATGAAAGAGTTTCCTGGCTAAAACATTTTTTTGGGATCCATTAACTGAACCAATTCAATAATTTGCTGGAGGGCTCATGTTTGTAATGTAATGCTTATGGCCAGATAGATTTATTATTGACTTAGTTTTTATTAAAAACAACAGAGCAGGTATCAGTAGCTTGCTTGCTGTTAGCCAGTTATTTAGGAAGGCATCCAACCCTTCTATCAAGAAGGGCATGAATTCTGAACATGAAAATTGATTGATTCTTAAATGAAATACTTTTAATATTTCATGGGAGGGATTTTTTGTGGCAAAGTAGTGCATACCACAATAACTGTCTCCTGGGCAGAAAGCAAACTCGTTTGCTAAAACTTGTTTTTTTTCTTAAATTCAGGCTATTTCTACTATGGCTCTGATTTGTAGCAAACATTTATTTCACCTGCAGCCAACATCACCATGGCAGAAAGTGGTACTGCACTAGAGAAACATTGTTCGTATCAGGTTTTGCTGCTGGTTTCCAAGAAACTGCAGCTGTTGAAGGTCTCTTGTAAAGGTCTGAAAGTAACCCACGTGTTAATTTAGAATAATAAAACTGGAAATTGGAAAAAGCAACAAGCAAGTGATCTCATTACAATGACCTGAAAGCTAGGTAGGAAATGCTAAATTGGATGGTGTGTATTACAGGAATTAAGCTGCTGTTGCAAGTGAAATTCTTTTAGTCCACACTAACTACTAGCTCCTCTTTAACTTTTGGCTTGTTTCTAGTATTGACTGTAAAGTTGTATTACAAGTATATATTGCCAGTCTTCCTCACAATTCTGTAGTTCCAGTGATGGGAAGGGTGATGCGTAGGAATTTCATAGGCTTTAACAGGAATGTAAGCATATAAAAAAAGACCTTGAATAGGAAAAAATCTTTTTGCACAGAGCAGATAATACAGGGACAGCAAATACGATTGCAGTAGACTTTTTAACATTCTATTATAGACCCATGAGAGTCTCATGGCTGTTTTCATTCTGATTTAAGAAGCTAAAATTTCCTCAAACAGCCCCCGCCCCCCCCAATTTATAAAACTTCTCCAGAGAGTGGGAGTATATCCTGATAGAAACTAATTGCTATGGATTAAAGGAACAAGCTTGCAGCCTCCACATATTATATCAGCACTCAGAACAGACACCAAAGTTTTTTATGAGATGAAAATTACATTTGAAGTACTCTCAATATTCATAATCTCTTAGGCTCTCTCAAAACCTGGGTGCGGTGTTATTTTAATGGTGATTGGTTGTGTGGAGGAGGTAAAATTGGTTTGTCACAGATCCAGAAGTGATAAAGCTGATTTTGAAATGGAGATTAAGGCCTTGTGGGGGGGAAATGACAGTTTTCTTTAATAGAAGAAATATTTAACGCAGTAATGCTCATTCATTTTCATTTTTATGTGCTTGTTCTGTTCCAGCCAGGTACATCAGAGGTCAAATGCTCTGAGACATAGTTTCTGAAGGATTTTTTTTCATGTTTAAGTTATCTCAGAACAGAAAGTCGCTGTCCTGGTTTCGGCTGGGATGGAGTTAATTTTCTTCCTAGTGGCTGGTGTAGTGCTGTGTTTTGGATTTTAGTATGAGAATAATATTGATAACACGCTGATGTTTTGGCTCTTGCTAAGCGGTGTTTACACGGGTCAAGGACTTTTCAGCTTCCCATGCTCTGCCAGGTGCCCAAGAAACTGGGAGGGGACACAGCCAGGATAGTTGATCCAAACTGACCAAAGGGCTATTCCATACTATGTGACGTCATGCCCAGTATATAAACTGGGGGGAGTTGGCCGGGGGGTAGTGGTCACTGCTCAGGGACTGGCTGGGTGTCAGTCGGCGGGTGGGGAGCGGTTGTATCACTTTTTTTCCCTCCCTTGGGTTTTGTTCCTCTCTCTCTTGTTGTTTTCCTTCTCATTACAATTCATTATTATTATTACTATTATTTTGTTCCAATTATTAAACTGTTCTTATCTCAACCCACGAGTTTTCTTACTTTTGCTCTTCCGATTCTCTCCCCTACCCCACTGGGGGGGAGTGAGCGAGCAGCTGCGTGATGCTTAGTCGCCAGCTGGGGCTAAACCACGACAGTCGCTCTGTAAGTATGAACAAAATTCACGGATTCATGGATCTTTGTAGTTAGCTTCAAACCTCCAATAACCTAGTATCTTGAACTGCTTGCAAAGTGTGAATGATTAGCCTCAAATCTAGGGGAGGAACAGGAACAGATGTGAACTTCACAAATGGTTTCTATACATAATGGCCTAAACCACAGAGTTGGACCTGTGCATGTAAATATATTATTCCTTTTTGGTTTGTTTTTACCTCACTTCCAAAGAAAACTTACCTGTGCAAAGGACATTTGGACATTTCTGACCATTTGCAATCTGTATGAAAATTCTCAATGCCGTTAAAAGGAGGTATGTTGGCTGTAATTAAGAGAAATTCCTCCACTAATTTCATACTATTTTTAAGATTAAGCGTTAAAATTCACTAGGTTTAGGGAAAAAATAGGCAAATACTTTCCCAGTGGAGTGAGACAACAAAAAAGTCATCTGATCAGTTACTAGAACTTTTTTTTTTTTTTCCTCCGTTCCATCAGGCAAAGTGATATGAGGCGATTTAAAAAAATCTGGAATAAACAAAGACAATCCCACAGTATGAAAAGGAAACTTTCTTTAAAGGCATACACATGCAAAGACAGAGGAAAACGACAGAGGAAACTTCAGCTTTATCAGCCATATCAATATTTTACTGCAGATACAAATTCACACAGATGCCAAGATATTTTATGTTGCCAAATGGTGCTTTTATTTTGCAGCACATGTTGTGCATTCTTTTTTAGAAGTGAACACATCTGCTACGACTTCTTCCAATATCCATTTTTCCTTCCCTGCAATTTGGGCTATGAAGATTACAAAGCCATAAATCAGAACCATAGCAAACGCAAGGGATCTGATTTACAAATGCAGTTAATCTTCGCCTTTGCAAATGCTACAAGCAGTGCAAGGAAGCTAGGGAACCCTTGGCTTTGTAGGGTGGCATTTCCTAACCTTTGCAGGACGGGCTTCCGCGGAGAGAAATGGGAAAAATCTCAGCCTATTTCCCAAATGTTTTTGGTGGTTAGATAAGGACAAAGTCTAAGAGCAACTTCTGAACTCTACGTTCTGCTTATGAGAGAGATGAGCAGGTGATCTGATGGGTGTGGGTTTTGTTGGTATCCAGCTGGTCTCCATCTTTGTTTCTCATGGAGACTAGTTCCTAGCTTGTCACTAGTAGAATGTGAACAGAATAGCTTTATATAGAACCCTCTGTATGGCAAAATACCCAAGCATTGCTTGATTCAAAGTACCTTTGGTTATTTCTTTCCTGTACCTTCAGCCAAAGTTTATTTCATACTGATGAATCTTTGCTACAGTAGCACTTTTGAGGGACACAGAGAGAAGATTCCTCTTGGAGGGGAGTGAGCATGCTGGTGAAAAGGAACAAGAAATAGGCTGTGGCTTTTAGGGGTTTGCAGATAACTAATGAAATAATTGACAACATTTATTTTTTCACTAAGTTAATGTGTAAGACAAATTGGCATACTTGGTAAGCTCAGAATGTTTTTGGAACATCTAAATTTAATTATAAGACAACTAATAAAGAATTAAATGCTACAGTGACATGCAAAAGATTATTTAATTTGTGTAATATAATTTATATAATGATATCTTCATCTTAATGGTATGTCCACCTCTTTTGTGAGATTAAGTTGAGATTCTCATCCTTATGTATTTCCCAGTCCATAAAATAAAGATATCCCAAATCACTCTCTGGTATATGATAGAGACTGGCTTGAATTGTAACATTCAGATTTGGGTTTCTAAAGACCCATTCTGCTTCCTTCTAGCGCCTTAGTAGCCTGTCTGCACATTCTCCTGGCTTCCAGGAGAGGGCGAGTTGTGGCTTTCAGGACTTTGAGTGAATAGGAAGGGCAAATATTTTTTTAGCTTTTTGTTGTCATTGTCAGGCCCCCCCCCCAATATTCTTTCAAAAAAATGTTTTCTTCTCCAGTGGTGTAGAAAGCTATTTAAGCTGCATTGCTTCCTTCCGGTCATGTCTACTGTCTGGTGAAGGTTCAAAAAAGGGGCATGGTATTGGCCTAGCTAGTCCAAATGTGGAGGTAAAGCAGCTAATAAAAGTAAAATATTAACATTAAGTCTTTAAATTTTCAGGAAAGAATAACATCTATCTAAAGGGCTAGAGCAGCTACTCCGTCCTAAATACTAATGACCAGTAGCCACTGGCTATTTTTATTTTAGCTGATTGTTTACATTTGGCTCTTTACTGGTGAAATGCATTAGGAACCAGAGGTTTTTTCCCCATAATGCCTCAAGTTAGAATTAAAGTTGCAGCAGTATGAGCAGGAGTTAATTCATTCTGCCATTAAGCCTTCAGTTACACTGAGACTTTATCATTCAGCGCTAATAAATGGTATTTATAGTTGGCATATACCTCCTGTAGCAACAATAACAAATGTGTTGCCTGAGATAACCTACTTTATATAGCTGTTAAAAGGCACTTTTCATTCAAGTTTCACAATTTAAAAAATTCATTATAAACCCCTTGAATCCTCCAAGGACTGAAACAATGCGTGAAGCTGGATGTTTAAAGTGCAGACCAGATTTTGAAAAGGGCTCAGAAGAGCCCACAATAGAGATCTGATACTTAAGTATGCTAAGCACACAGCAGCTCCTAATGCGATACTTAGATCTAGATTCTCAAAAGAGTTCAGAAGAACCTTGTGTGCTGAGAGCTTTTGAAACACTGGCCATGTCACAACAAGCGCTGCTGGGGACTTTACACTCCTCAAAATCTGCTAAGTCTGGCTTTGATTTCTCTGGGTCTTAAGCACTTTCGAATGCCTGGACCTAAACAAAGATCTATGCTTTATGTGGGATTATTTCCTTTTATCTAAGAATATCATTATTCCATCCTTTCCTATAATTAAATAAAAAAAATACATGGCATGATGTAAGATGCCTATAAGCTTATGAGAACTGGGTAATATTCTTGACTGCTGTGTATCCTCACTTGTCTCGGAAGCCAGCCAGAATAGGGTTGTCAATTTTGCCACGTAAGCACAGCTGAGAATCCTATTTGAGTGAAATAAAAGATAACTCCTGCCTTCCTTCTGGAAGTTTCAGTCTCTGTAGCACTCAGTGCAGCTGAGGGTAAAAATAAGCGTGTGCTGTGGCTTGGCAATGAGGTGGTGGAAATTTCTGTTCCAGAGGTGTCTGACACACTGTAAGTAGTTCTCACACCCTTCCATGTTGCCAGGTCTCGAGTCAGCTGTTCGTGTGGGCATTAGCCAACTCAGAAGACCTTTTGGGCCAATCAGAGAAGTGAGCAAATGGGATGGAAACTTCTGAAAACACACAAAAAATGCAGAAAACCCACCAAAAAGTTAAATCCCTGACTATTCCCTCTGGAACCAAAAGTTGATTAGTTAACTACTGTTTTTACAGCTCTAGGGCAGAAGAGCAGCAAGTGTAGGTAGCTGGGCCTTGCACGTTGTGTGTCTTTGTTAGAATCGTACTGTATGTGTCAGATAAAAAGCAAAGACAGAATTGTGGTAAAGAGCAAGAGCTCGAGTCCTCATCTTTGCTCTCCCTGATAGTGAGGATTTCATTTGGGTGATTCAGCTTACCGCTTCCTACATTTGCTGTGAATGAGTATTGAAGTGTCATGTTGTAGGAGCTGCCTATTGATGGAAACTTAAATTAGCATGAAGGAGCAGCCATAGACTTTGCAAGATAATCTGGCTTTATTTGTGCCTTCCCTTCCTGGCTTCTGTGTGTATATATCTTATTACTAGGGAAAATTAGCTTTCTTTGTGCTGCCTTTTAGAATTGTGAGCAAATTACACCAGTCTGTTGAATGAACAGTAGCACAGAGATTAAACATGGGGGGTGTCAAACTGCTAAAAGTTAGTGTGCTAAACAACCAGAAAAAGCTTTGAAAGGGATGGCAGGGAAGAAGATACTGAATTAGTCTTAGTATTGTATGTGACAGGGCAAGGACTTTAATTTGGGGGAGATGCATTCTGTCAGACCAGGGAAAGGAAAGTTTTGTACACTTTGGAAGTGGTGCTGGGGAGTCACTTACTGGTGTGCAGAAGGAAACACCTCTTAATGGTGTTTATTCAATGGTGTCCAAATTCAAAGAAGCAGAACAAGTATCCTGGAAGGAGTGATGAAATGCGTATGTGGGAGTATGGATAACTAAGCTCTAAAAATCCTATTTGATTAAATGCAACATATAGTGGTGCCGAGGATTTAGTCCATGTTTTCAGCTGCAGGATTGTGGTTTGCTTGTTATCTTTTTGTTTTTCAAATCCCTTAAATATCTAGGGCCAGGTTAGCCTGTGGTGTAAACTGGGAAATTTCATTTAAGTTGAGAGCTACCTTGAGCTGGGGTGAGATAAGGGTCTGATCTCAGAGTCATTTTCAGCTGGAACAATTAGATGGCTAACTTTTTTTTTTTATTTTTGCCCTGGCATCCACTGGCACTTTTGGAAAATGAAATGTATTGTTCCTACATGCTTCTGGACCCTTTGGGGTTTGGGAGTGAAGTGCTAATAGCATGCAGTTCCCTTTATACAACAGTCCTTTTTTTACAGGGGCTGAGGCTGATGCTTTATGACTGCTGTGCTTGTAATTAGCAAAGCACCACAGACGTTTTATACCAGTGTCCCGTAAACAGATGAGTTGTCATAAGTGGTATGCATTTGCAGCTGGCTCAACACAGTGACCGGTATTTGGCTTCAAACTCCAGATTTCAAGCCTTGATGTATGAGACAAAGCATTAGGGAAGTTTGATTGACTTGGTAGTCATTACTGAGATCAAAGGATTGGTTGGTTGGTTTGTTTGTTTGTTTGATTTTCGCACTGGACTTCTTTATTCTACCACCTGGGCTGGGTTATTTATTGAAAGAACTGCATGCAGAGATGTTAAATTCCAGGGAAAACTCAGTGATCCAACATCATTCTCTATTAGGTAACAGTTGAATGCACTGCCATTATAGGAACTTAAGCACAAGTTTATCTATTTTTCCTGGGGAAAAGATTTAGCTTTCTGGGTCATCCTTGTATGCAGGCAAATTGTGTTTCTCTCCTATTGCAGTGGAACACTAGAGCTTTCTGAAGTGTGGGTGGGAAGTCCTACCAGTTTTAATAACATTGTTCCAATCCGGATTCAGAGTGAATAGGCAGTACCTTAATACTATAATAGTTGTCAGTAGTTAGGGTGCCGATAAGTCCTTCAGGTTCCTGATGAATATGTATGTAATTTTAACGCAAAAAAAAAAGATCCCATATTTTCAGAGGTTTACATCTCAGCCATTCCATGGAGATGGAATAGATTTTTTGTTTTCAAAAATATTTTGAATTTATAAAGCAAAAGACAATCTGTTAATTTATATTTGCTGAATATATGTCTGAAGTCGGTGCCTTTCCAAAATACGTGACTGCTTATGGAGCTTCTAATAATATGTTGTTGTAATGGTAATAATAACTCATATTTAACTAGGCAGTATCTGTCAGACGGCTTCTTTTCTGAAACTGTGAGGATACTTGAGCTTTGCAGCATACTGCAAAACGATCTGGGATCCAGTGTGATTAGCAGGTCTCAGAGTCTGAGAACTCCAACACTTGCATTTAGCTATGCTAATAACAATTGTTCCCTAGTATTATGTTTCCATACCATAAAACCCCAGTAATTCTTACTCTACATATAGATATTTCCAACGTTACCTGAAATCAGTAATAGATTAGTAGTGTGGAGTGTTTGTGTTAGCATTGGAGCTGGGAAACCATTCACAATTTTTTCAAAGAAACATGGTCCCTTGGAAAAGCAAACCCCCTATTTACTGATGTCTTACATTGTTTCAATTGGTCTGTAAATTCTTCTTTTTAAAAAAAATATATTTCTGAACTCAGTTTAGCTGAATTTATATTGCAAGTGTGCAACCTAATCTGAATTAGCTAAATTTCAAACAACTGAAATTTATTTCAGGTAAAATAAAATACTGTGTCCAAAAGCTATTTCTGCATTTTTTATTAAGAAAAGTTATGGGATTTTATGTGAATTGGCTTCTGGTCAAACACTTTGCATTTTCTCAGCTATCCAAAATAAACTATAATGAGATAGCTGAGAGATGATGTCTTCAATGTATCACCATATCTTCAAATAGAAACTAATTGAAGATGCCCATTCAGAACATTTGCATGGATTCAGGAACCTTCAGATGAGGTTTCAATACGGAGTATGTTACATATCCTAGCATTTAGCTGTTGTTAAGTGGCTTGCAAACTGTTGTTTGAAATGTATACTTTCACAATAAAATGTCCAAAATCTTTTAGCTGATGAATAAGCAATAGTGAACTCCAGTATTTGTTTTCTCTGTGCTGTTGTCCACAATGTACCAGTAATGCACTTTTTTTGGCTGAAAGAATGCATCTTCATTCCGAGAGAGGTAGAAGGCAACTGAGACCGCAGTTTTGGGTTTCTAAATTGCTTAAGTGAAGCGTCCCTTTGAAGAAGGGTCTGTCAGAATGCCTGGAAGCTGTATTTAATCTACCTTTGTATTGTGTGCTTACATCTTTGCCTGTTTGGTTTATGCTTCTTGTCCTTGCTACATGGAGTTTGTTTGTCCTTATTACTTCAGGCACATGCATTTAGTTTTCAGATAATCATTCTGTTGAAAAACATGAACCTGTGCCATTATAAGAGGATAAAAAGAATAACTTCTATGGCAGTTTGTTAGCAGGATGTGATCTACCTTTTAATCCCACTAGAGGTTTCTTTCCTTCAAAGTATTTGCTATCGCTTTTCCCCAGTTTTATGGTGTGTTCCCAAGACCTTTAATATCACCATGATTAATTTTTATCCAGAATCCAAATCTATTACTTTTGCGATTATGAGGATTTGTGTATCTTAATTAGACCAAAAATAAAGCAGTTTTATTTTATTTTTTTGGATCACAAAATACAGGCTATCATCAGAGGTAAAGAGACAAAACCCGAGAAAAGCTATTAAGGACAAAATTATGCCTAACACTACGTGATCGTAGGTAGACAGATGTTAGCAGCAAGGTAGCAGATGTCCTACTAGACAGCAATAAACACACTGGAGGCAAGTACATGTTTCATAACATGGGATTAGAAAATAAGTTGAAGATGCAAAAGATATTCCTCCTCTTTGGTTTAGTGAAAAAATGACCTTTATCCCTTGTGTGAGGACCACATATGGTGCAGATTTTCTAATGCTATTCAGAAAATTAATGAGATTGAAGCATTTTATTCAGATGTGAATTTTGTTATTTTTATTATTTTATTTTATGCTTTATGATTATGATTAAGTTTTAATGGTGCCCCCATTGCAGATCAAATTCTACCTTGCTATAGGGCCAACAAACAAACTGAATAGAGCTACAAGACCAGCAATGCCAATAAGGTTTTCATGGTAGATGATCATTACACTAAGCCTCCTTTCATTACCCTAGGGATATTTCACCTTCATGGGTGCTGTTCCTTCCCCTGGGAGAAGGGAGTGAGGAGAGTTACCAATTTCAGTAGGTTTTGGATTTGGCCTGGTGAAATTAAGAAAACTGAAATATTAAGGAGAGGGAAAAACAGGAGAAATATTTTGAAAGAATGTGAAGTGGTTATTTGATATCTACAATATAATCAGTATCCAAGAAAAGGAAGCCTTTTTTTAGTAACATACTGCTAACCAACAATTTTTAACAAAGAAGTAAAAATATTCTTTTAAGTTTGAAGTGATTAATTATTGGGGTTTTTTAGGCCTACATCGTAGATCTGAATAAAAAACTGATCAGCTTGCTTCCTGAGGAATATCGTAACAGAATTCTGGTACTGCAGATCAGCACAGCTGAAATCCAGTTCTGTTACAGCCCGGAGTAGGCAAACAGACTGTCCAAAATCTGCCTGAGTAACATATATGTCTCACAGGCACTGTTACATCAAACAAACATCAGTTGTCACTTGTTAGGACCATTAACTAGACAAGTCCAAAATAAAACACAGACCAGAAAAGATACATCTTACATTCTATAAATTGTGTGGTCTGAGAATCTATTAAAGCTGACAGAGAAGAGGCTCTGAATTGGTGAGCAGGCTGATTACACCTCGTTCTTTATTCCCTATTGACTTTGGGTATGCCATACCTTTCCATTTCCTAGAGAAATAAATTAAAAGTCAGAAGTAATTTGCCTGATGGAGGGTGCAGGTGGAATTTTGTTCAGACGAGCATTTGCACATTGTGAAATCCAATTTAACCCCTTGATGGGGTATAGCTTATTTTCTTTTGTTGACAGCTTTGTGGCAGCTAAAATAGGAACCTGATTAAATAGAGACAGTGAGAGATTGAGGTCTTGTTCTAACAGCAGGAGGATCAAGGCCTCTAATCTTATCTTCCCGAACACTGAGATGATCTGAGGATGCTGGCAGTGAGATAAGCTTGGCTATTTTGAGCTATAAAAAGACCCCAAGAAAAGAGAAGAGGTGTGAGGTGGGGGGAGAGATTTTTCACATACAAAAATAATACTGCGTTGTTTAAATACATTTGAGTCAAGTGCTTGGAATGTATAGGGTATTATAAAAGCAGTTATTTCATTTTACTGTATGTGCGTACATCACAGTACAAATAATAAGAGCTTGCTCCCTCTTTGCAAAGAAAATACACATCTGCAAATTTCTAAATACGATTCATAATTTATAATCTACTAGGAGCACGGTAATAACAGTAGAGGCCAAGTGGGAGGAGACCACTTCTGGCAGAAGTGGAATTGCTTCTTCTTGCAGTCGAATTTTAAAAATATTTTGAATGGAGCAATAACATGAAATCACTGAGGAAAGCCTTTTATCAGGTTTAATGTAGAGCTGTCTGTACAGGACTGTTTGTTTATTTTTTGCTCATTTGTTTGGAAGTAACCAAAGAAGTGGTACAAGCTCTGTTCCCCTTCTTGTTCTACATATGGTGTGGGGTTTTTACATTTTCTTGTAATACTTTTTCCCATATCAAATTTCAGGATGTTAGATAAAAATGGGAAAGAATGAAGAAGGGAAAGGAATGAGACAGCACTGAGCTTATAATCAGTTCTCCTTTGTTTACTGGAAGAATGAAATGGAAAGGAAAGGCTAGACACAAACATACAAAATACATAAGTAAGATATTACACCAAAGCTACTTTTTTTAAAAGTAAGTAAAAAGCTTCCACTTTTGCAATTGTCTTTAATTGGCAAAAGTTTAAAATGACAGTTAAGTTGACTCAATTCAGCCATGGTCCTGTTTGCTTGTCTGTGGAGCTATGCAGATTCATGCTAGTGGAAGATCTGCCAAGTACATAATGTCTAGAGTTTGATCATATACTTTCCGGAGCACATTTTTGAAACTCCATTGCCCTGAATGGTTAAGGATTAGTCTCTAGCGTTAGCTGGCTAAATGGGTTCCTGTTGTCACAAAAGACAGTACAGCCAACACATTATGTTCTACCTCGTAGGACCATTCTTCTCTGATCAAAATACCACTGATTGAGTTCCACTCTCAACCAGAATGGATTTTGAACTTCAATTCTTTGTTTCTTTTTTTTTTGTATGTGTGTGTGTGTAATATACTTTTTTACCATAATACATAGTCAAAGCTCTCCGTCACAATGTGCATATTTATTCCTAGCATGTATGGCATAGGAGCTTGGTGTATTCAAAAGTATTTGTCATAAATACTTTTTTAAGAGGTTTAAACATGCTGGTTATTGCCAAGCTGTGTTCTCAGATCCTTGTGATGATTATTAGCATTGATTTACATTTTTAATATGCCTTGATTCTGGTCATCCAAACTCAGGGCATACATCATTGCACAGTTAAACTGGACCAGTTGCAATGGTGCACTGATATCCAAAACTTAAAATTTTGTTACAGGGATTGTTGCAAAAAGAGAACAGAAGATCCTACGCAAGAATCACTATGTGCATATGAGGTCAGAATTTTTCCTGGGTTCCTATCTTTCTTCTTAAGTGTCTTGAAAAAACGTTGTCAAAAAATACTTGCAAACTATCCATTTTCCTACAAGGCTTTTTGAAAAAGGGAGAAAAATTGTTTAGCATTAACAACAGCATCATATTTCATAAGAGACTTAAGCTTTTATTGCTTCTTCTGATAAATTCGGAGTAGTGCAATAATAAATTACTAGTAGTGGCTTGACTAGATAGGTACTAGTAGCTAAGTGCTTACCATATATTAAAATTTAGCTTGTCACTTAACTCTGTATTACTGCACTCATATTTGAAGTTTGATACTTAAAGTTAGATTACTTTTAATTGGACAATATTGAGATTGAGAGACATATATTGATTTGTTTAAAAAAAAAAAAGTAAAAACATTTTTTAGAAAAAAGGGAAGATTTGGAAGCAGACAATGGTATCACTCCAGGAACGGCATACACTGTGGAGGACGTCATTAAAAAATACTATAAAGATCTATTAGCTACAGCAGAATCACTCTTTGGACATTGACATTTTCCCCATTCCACTCCCAATGCCTCGCTTCACAAGAATTTCAATCAAAAGAGCAGCATATTTAAAAAACTGAGGCAGATGTAATATAACCGGGCTAAAATGCATATACCTTGCTTTGTTTATGGATAATCATGGGTGATTCAGAGGCTCGGTTTATGCTACACACTAGAACTCAGATCCAGTGGGTATGCTGAAGCCCAGGCTGAGCTGAAGGGTAGAATGGAAGGCAGGAGTGACTCTACCTGTGCTTCCCAGAGTCAATGTATCAAGATACCACACTATAGAAAAGTTTGCACATGCCTGCTGGTTAGCAATTTAGCTATAAGAGCAGATGCAGAAAAAGAAGAGTATCGGGAACTTCCATTTTCACTAAATCAATTTTCTTGAGGCTAGAGGTTATTCTGGTTCTCACCCTGATGATACATTGTGCTTAAGGGAATTGAAGGGCTTTGGCTGACTTTTTATAGGGATAAATAGACAGAAAACACCTTTTTCCTCCCTTTTAAGTATTTTTCACATACACTGACATTAATTTGACCCTTAGTTTGGAAACTAAGAGTAGGAAAGGTAGAAGGTAATACATGATTTGGTGAGTGCCATTTAGTTTTAATTACTAGTGGAATTGCTACATGGTAATCATATGACAGTTAAATATTATTAGGAATTTGCTCATTATTATTGGAGTTTTGCCACAATCTTTAATGGAAAAAGAACTAAATCCATTATTTTTGTAAGAAAATGTATGCATCAGGCCCTTGTTATTAATTCTGTGCTAGGTCTGAAAAGAGATTGCACCATTTTGAGCAATAATTATGGGATATGTGGATTAGTAAATCATCTTCGATGACTGAAGTTGCAGTATTGTATCCTTGAAAAAGAACCCATTTTAATATGCACTGAGAGTGTACTTGAAGCAAAGTCTGAGCTTTATTTTGTTTCTATTTAAACAAAAGTCAGAAGCAAAAGGCTTGATCATTTTTGTTTGGGACGGTTTTAATCTACTCTTTAAAGGATGTTACTGGTAATTTTTCTTAAATTATGGACATCAATGCTATATTTCTTTTGGGGGTTTTCTTTATTTTAGATTGTATAAATGACAGTCATTCTTAACAGGCTTCAGATAGGATGCTCAAGTACCAAGCAAAGTAGCTAGATTAGCTATAATGCCCTGTGGACAATGATCCTTGTGCCTGAACTGCAGCAAGTGACTAGCATTTTCTTTACACAACCACCACTGACTACAGTAAGGTTGGTTTTTGGTTTTTGTTATGAAATTGTCCTTGATACACAAGCTGCTTTTTTACAGAGCACAGGAGTTCCACTATTATCACAATCAGTAGTGTATTATTACCTAGGAGGGTCAACACTTTTCTGACAGACTTTGCTCTTCATTCACATGGAAATGGCATTATGGAAATGGCAGCTGTAATCGAAGATGATAACATCTATGCAATATCCATTCAAATCATAATTACTTATACAATGCAAACCTGCTTACAGGTGCTGTGAGAAACTGCACTGCTCTGTTCCATGCTTTATTCTGAACTGTCTGCCTTGCTCTGTGAAGTTAATAATTTCCTCTAAAAGGGAAGAGAGTGTTTAAAGCAGGTGTGATTATGCCAGCTGATTAGCATTCATTTCTCATTGTCATATCCCGAGAGAGAGGAATTTTTTACACTCCCTTTTTTCCTAACTTTTGATTGCTTGAGGTAGCAATGCTAGCAACACCCTTTCAGCATCATCTCTCTGTCTCTCATTTTTGAATGAATCTTTGTCCATAATACATATCTAAACATATCCCATCAGATTTTTTGTGTTGTTATATTTATTTAGCTGTGTATATGCCTACAGCCAAATATTTGCATGCATGTATATACACATGTACAAGTATGGAGATGAGCTAGAAGTGTGATTGCCCTTAGAAGTATTGTAAGGAGACTCTGAAGTGGCACCTAACCCATTTGAAATACCTAGTCATTGTTGACAGTTCTGAGTAAAGGCTGATGCAGAACATTCAAAGAAGTTAATCAAAAGAAAAAGGAGAAAAAACTAGTTAGAGGTGTGATCTCTAACTGTGTGATAGATGCATGAGATCTATGGAAGAGGATCCTTACTGGCTTTACTGCATCTCATTGCACTTTTATGTCGTCTTCTGTGAGTGTGAAGGACACACTGACAGTTGCTAGCATTTCTATGTTCATTCATCAATTCTTCCATAAATAATTCTCCCTTAATTATGAAACCGCAGATCACTGTATTCCTAACGATACTTTGCAAAGAGTAGCATTTTTATTCTGATTAAATTTTAATCTATGCAGTACATACAGAAGGACCTTTTCCCCCTACAAGTAAACAAATATGTTACTTTAGAGACATCCTAAACCCTCAGTGCATGAGTCAGATTTGGAAGCAGATTTATAGCATAATAACAGATTGCCATTGTTTGTTTGCATTATAGCATCTTTTACCCATAGTGTCCTACAAAATAAAGTGTTCACTTGATAACAATAAAACTTCCAACAAATTAATTGCTAGAAGCCTTTGAAAAATAAAGAACATACAAATGATGGCAGATGACTCTTTATCCCTCTCTTTAATTTGTTTGGGGCATTGATTATAGTGTTCGTAATCAGTGGAAGCACTGTTGAGAGCTGAATGGGCTGTGGGCAGGCACTGTGGAAGAGTGATTTAACTGAATTCTATTGTGCAGGAGCCCAGATAGCCTGGTGTGGAGCTTTTATGAGAATAATTGAAAGCTTGCAACAGATCACTTCATAATGTGGTTTTGAAATTAATTCACCTCAATGTTGAGTTGACCCTGACCCCACTCCCTCTTTTCCGGATGTAGTTCATGCTACATTTAAACTGGGATCTCTCCAAGTAAAATTGCTGTGCTGCAGTAAACGTCACTATAAACTATGCAATTTTCCATATCGAACCATTGGTGGAGTGTATATAATAGCTTGACAATTGAATAGGAATTCTCAAGTTTATGACTAGCTAACAAGATCGAAGAAAATGAACAGGGCTCTAGAGCTTGAATGTATTTGCACACCACAGACATTTTTGAAATTGTTTTGATTTGCTCTCAGTGTTCATTGTTCATGAATATAGGATGCCCTTTACATACTCCTCATCAAAACGATGAAACCACCAGAGTCAAGGATGACAAATGCACTTGGAGACATATGAGTGAAGCTTTAGGAGTGTGATGATGAAGGCCAGCCTGTGTATGATATGAACCTTCCTTTTGCTGATTCACACCACCACTCAGCACATGAGCTGGCCTTTTGCTTCTCCTATTGACTTCATGATAGGGCATGAACTTTTCACCGACTAGCTTACAAGCTTATTTGCAAACAATTATCTTGTGAAGTCATAGAAAAAAATTATCTCTTTTTCGAACAGCCTGGACCCTGTAGCTCTTTGTAAATGTGATAATTACAATCGGAGGGAGCACACTGAAATATTAGACCTGTACTAGGATTTAATTACCTGCAGTTTCAAATCAAAGGACAGTTAAAAATGTTCCATGTGCGTTTTAGCTATACAGGAAAAAATAATTCTAGGTTCGCTCATTTAGTTTTAGTGATGAGGGTTAAAGCTGTAATATATGCAAGGTTTGTGTGTAGCTTGCTGTGTGTCACAGCATGCTAAGTGTAACCGTTGGGGTGGCTTCAGGCAGCTCCCCTGGCCTTCTAACTGAGCCATTCCACCGGCTGGCTTACCTTTATGTATGTGCACCAGTGTCTGCTCTATCCTGTTCCTATCATATGTCCCTGAAATGCCTATCTCAATACACAAGCTCCCCAGGTAAAAAACAGTCACAGACTTGATGTAGAATATAAGTGAACAGCCTACAGTTCAAACGGGAGCTATTTCTGGAGACAAGACTCTTGAAGCTACAGAGTTAACATGGAACTTTCCAAATGGATTTAAACTGTCTAGTAAGGCAATTACAACAGGGGAATTACTACTAAGTTGATTCTTCCTGGAGCCTTAGAATTACAGATTCTGGCTTTTACTTTACTTTTTTTTTTTTTTTTTTTTTTTTTAGCTTACCGATTTGGAAATGCATAAAATCTGTAGTGAAAAAGTTTGGACATGTTGAAAAAGATGAGTGAATAAGATGGGCATGTTTCCAAAACAACCCAGGTCACTTGGCAAAGTAGGTGAAAACAGTTTGTTTTTGACTTCAGACCAGAAGCATTTCAATATGCTTTCAGTATGAGAGACTTCCGACTTAGAAAAAGTGGCTCTGAAAGTCTTGAAAATCTTGTTACAAAATCAGTGCAACATGTGCTCCCTCTATGATGCTGTGTGCAACAGGGAGGTACAATGACCAGGGGATTCTTGATCAGGATAAACGATGCTGTAATGACGGTAAGTCTATCAGACAACACCGCAATACAAAACATGATATAACCTAACTTCTTAGCACCTAATTTTCTAGTAGAATCCTTTGTTTTAAGCTTGATGCTTATTTCTCCCAGCGTGCAGGTGGGTTGCTCTTTCAGAAAGAGATTCACAGCATCCAAGCACTGAGAGGAGAGCTGTCTAATCTAGTCGCTAGGAAATCATGAGGATGAAGTAGGATTTATGTCTTTTTCCTTGCTGGTAAGATTTAAGTTTAATCTTGGTGTATATATTTTGTAGAAGGTGGAAATGTGGTTTTGAAATCACTTAGGCAGACAAAGGGAACCTACATCTGCTGCTTGTCAGGTGTGTGTTCAGACAAATGAAGGGGAAACAGGAGCACTGCTCTCCCCTCCTTTCTCTGCTCCACCTGTTATTTTAAAAGAACGGCAGCCGTCACTGTATTTATTCTCTGTGGGATTTATCCTAGTTTTTTGGTAAGGAATGATTTACGAACCCTTCCAAAGCAAGACCCACCAGCAATCTAGGTGAAGGAGTGCGTCACTTTTGTGTCCAGATCGGGCTTATGAGTTAGCTAGGAATGAAATTGTTTAATTCTAGAAATACACAAAGGTGCACTCTGGGCATCAGTGAAAGTAAATAGTTAAGGTTTCTGTGGAGTAAGGGATTTCTGTATTACCAGTAAGATGTTTCCAGTATTTAGGTGCCTAAATTTTATTTCATTCTCACTTTAGCAGCTAAATCCTTTCAAATTTTGACAGTCTGTTATTTCTGTCATTGACTGTACATTACGGGAATCCCTTGTTCTTCTCTGAGGTCTTAATTATTTTTGTTTAATTAAATCAAGATATTAAGGGACTTGGTCAGAGCCTATAAGTATCTAGAAGGGGTAGTTGGCTCCTTAGTCTAGGAGACAAAGATACAAGATACAATGGTTGTACTTATTGAAGCTCAATAAGTTTGAGAAACAAGGTGATTTTTTTTTTCAGTGAAGGTAACAGTTGGAGCAATTTGCCAATGGTTTATTGCATTCTCTGTCAGTTGGGTTTTTTTGGGTTTTTTTTGTTAAGATTGAACTTGTTTTAAGGATTTTGAAAATCCAGATTTAAACAGGGATTAGTTGAAGGAATCCTATGGTCTGTCAATCAGATGTTACCACATCATGTCTGGGATTTGTCATTCCTGAATTTGTAAGTGCCATTCATTTTAATGGCTGAAGAACTGAGTTTTAAGGTCTCAGCCTTTTGAAGTATGTAGGTATATGAATTGAGAGGGACCTCAAAGCCTGGGATTAAGTTGTTTGGCTGTATGTTTTTGTAACAATTAATACTGTTGAGATGAAACTTGGTGTGTGTTAAGAGAGTGTCAGTATCAAGTTGGTGTAAATTAACTTGTAGCTGTTTATTAAAATGTTCTCCCTGAAGCATTATATTGGTTGCTGTTGGAGGCGGAAGTCTGGACCAGATGGACTTTGGTCTGACTATGACAGTACAGCATTCAGTTCAGCTTTGCAGCATTCTGTCCAACACATCTGTCAGGGAACAGTGTCAAAAGAGGGCTTGCATTATATGATTTATTTTTTGTTTTTATATCTACCCATTTTGCTTTGATAGTAACCCTTTTCCTTGTTAGGAAAAAGATCTTACTTGTGTAAGAAATTGTCAGGTTAAAATAGTATTTATAAAACAGCAATACAATAGTCTGTTCCACGCTCTTGGGAATGACTGGAATAATGGAAATCTTAATTTTGGTTTAGGGCATAACTGGGCAAATACTGTTCCTGTAAGCTATGACAGAGGTGTAGCTGCATAGCTACTAGTACATTTTGGAAGTAACTTCAACTGTCAAATGTGAACTGACCTGCCTTCCTTTCTGGAGAAGGGATATTGAACATTCTGCATTGGTGCTGTCTTCTAATATGGAAACCTGTTTTTTCTTAGTTTCATTTCTAGTAAACCCATTTTCTGAGACTCAAAAATTAACATTCAAACCAAACAATTTCCTGTGAATGCAGATCTCTCTTTGAATGTTATCTCCCCCACTAGCCAGAAATGTTAGCAATAATAATTCTGGATCTCTTCTACAATCGCTAACCTGTAATTAGGCTTAACAGTATGTGAAAAGTATAGGGTGACTTTTGTCTTTTAGGTATAAATCAAGCAGTTCTGTCTCTACAACATTTTAGAATTTAAAAAACAGTTTACAAGTTAGCTCCTACCTAGCTGAATTGCATTACTGGGCATCCTCCTTTACCCCACCCCATCATGTCTTCTAGGAGAGCAGCCACCACAGGAAAAACGGCACCACAAGCTTCATATTAACACTGCCACCACAGATTCCCAAATGACCATTCAGCTGAATGGAGGTTGATAACTAAGCTGGCAACAATCTCAGCGGTTGGAATAAAAACAGCATCAGCTTTTCAGATCATACCCTTGTCTAATGTAATTAAATTCTGAGTCATAGACCTGGAGTGAGGCATGCTTCCAACTGATGCTGCATTTCCTGAAGGTCAGCTGGAGAGCAGTATATTTCATCAAGTGCAATCTATAGAGTTGCAAGTTTCCTGATTAGGTTTGCATTTGAAGAGCTTCCCAAGGCCTAACTTAGTTGGGAAATTGCCCATTTAAGCAATAAAACATGATAACATATGACACTGCTACTTAATGTTATCACATATGGGAGATTGCATGTGAAATAGAAAGACAAACTGATTCAGGTTCTCCTTTTGCCAAGTTTCGTTAAGTAGTAGCACCAGTTCTCTGGGTTGTCCTGTTGCTCTTCTAAGATAATGGGTTTGATGGATAGCATTCAAAATATGTTTGATTCATCTCCCCATACTTATAGTTATGGATTTACTATTAGGTCTCATCAGCTTTTTTTTTAGACTTCCTGAACATAGTATTCCTGCTTTTGTTATGTTTTACCACTTTTGTCTGATGCAGATGATGTAATTCCCATCTCCCCCACTGGGTGAGATAACCGAACTGTTCATCAGAAGATGAAGAAAGCAAGAGTCTGCTAGTCATTCAAAGGAAACGCTGTCTCACATCCTCATTTGCTATCCCATAATTATACATTGTATGACATGCTAGTTTGGAAAAAGGCTGACAGGAAAGGAAATGAAAATTACATAAATTTGTAGTTAACTTATCTGATCTTCCTGACTAACCAGTTCAAATTGCTTCCCTTTACTGAATATTTCAGGCATTTCCCTTCTACAAGGTACTTTTACGATGAAATGCAGGAATGTCAACCTTGTCATCCTTATTTATGCTTGAGTACCAGAGAAAAGACCATATTTAAACTTAACCTGATATCTCAATAATAATAATAGAAATAGATAGTCTGCTGTCTCTAATAGGAGGGCAGGGAAGAGTAATGCTGTCTGCAGATGGAGAACTGAGATGTTCTGAATTCTGAAATGTGCCCCCCTTCTTCTTTTTGTGGTCCTGTGAAAAAAGCCCCCACCTTGACGGAAGCTCCTTCTTCTAAGTAACACTTATAATTGACTACTGGCAACATCTTTCATTTTCTCCCCCCCGTGAAACTCGCTGACTCAGTCTTTAATTTCTTTTCCTGAAATGCAGTCAACTTTTCTTTCTCCCTTTTAAAGAGAAAACTCCCTAAAATTCTTCATCCAACTGGATGGAGAATTTTGCCATAGCATTATGGAGACAGAAGCCCCAAAACATAGTGGAATATCAGTTGGAAAATTCTTGTATCGGTCATGATCCATCATATCTTCAAACAATATCTTACTCTTTTGCATAAATATCAGGTCCTTCAAAATAGGCTTATCCCTGCAAGCTATTTCCCATCTTTGACTTATGCTCAAAATAGTGAGAGTACAATCTGCATCAAAATATGTCTTTATTCCTTCCATGTCCCTAGGAAAAAAGATTTGGGGTCTTCTGGAGGTATTTAACCATGTGCAGAAAGGATTTAAGACTGACAGTTCTCCATGCCAAGAGAAACAGTTGTTTAACAATAGGGGTTACTCTTCTTTTATATATATATATATATGTATGGGCTGTATATATATATATGCGGGGTGGGAGCAGGGAGAAGCTTCTCAGTTGCAACAACAGTTTCGTTCTGGATAGTGAGTAGTTAAAAAAAATATGTAGCTAGATATATAATGAAGAAAGATATCAGTTTATTGTTTGGACATAAATATTCCATGCAGTTAGCCATTTTTTTCCTCTAATGAAGGATGGAAACACTTCTGCTAATATTATTACAGACACAGCTCAGAACTGCCATTTTGGACCCCTTAATACAGGTTCCCTAAAACCTAATAGTTAAGAATTAGAACTTAGTGCAATTTTTTTTGCCCTGAAACAGAAAGATAAATTGATATTTTCTGAGGTAGAAATATTCTGAAAGATACAGTAATAAATGTTATTTTGACACTTTTATTTAAAATCAAACATTTGGGGATCATTGAAGTAGAAATCATCTCTTTTTACTGAAATAGCATGGATTATACTGATGTCCCAAAGTGAAAAAATGGGGTTCATCTAAACAGCTGATTTCAATAAGTCTTTAATCTTTTCTGGAGTTTCCTGGGAGTGGAAAAGTTCTTGGACCTAAAAACCCTTTACACAGTGTATTCACAGAAAAAGAAAAATATTTCTTAGAATTCTGGAGTGCTGCTGAAGTGTTGAGAGGACAATCACATCAGAGAAGGGTAGGCAGAGATTGAAGGAAGACATTGAAAAGAGTTGGGTACAGAGAGACATACCTTGTACTTAGAAAATACTTACCAAAAAATGGGCAAAATTATTTGAGTCTTCAGTGCTAGAATCAACAGTGGCATATCCTGTAAATTAGTAGATATTTTGGAAGCCTGACCTTGCATCTACTTAAAATTAAGCTGACAGATTTTTTATTTTTAAGAGAGTAACTGCTCTGAAACACCTTCAAGAGTGTCAGGTGGCTACTCTTCAGTACCCATGAGCACATGGGTTTGGTCTGCCTGGGAAGTTCAACTGGAGGTAAACCTCAGATTAAGATAAATGTTAATAAATATTTTCTTTTTTTATAATTTAAGTACATTATCACTTCGAAGCAGGAGAATTGTTTGGAAGCAGTTCTCTAACTTGGGAGAACAGCGTGCATTGGTCAGAAAAAGAAAACTAAATTCTCTAAATTCCTGTCTGTGTGCTCCTCCCACACCTCCTCTCCATCCCTTTGAAAACAAGGACAACAGCTAGGAAATCATGTTGGGAATTCACAGTAGTATTAGAGGAGGCATTTCAAAGGACATACTCGTAGATATTTATCTAATATACCCCATCCAAAATCCACATAGGGCTAAAACGAAGCAGATTATTTTCCAGTGGAGGAGTAATTTTCCTCTGCCCCAACTACAGAAATGTTTATGGTCTTACTATATTTTAAAAAACAACCTGATATATTAAAAGCCAGTATGAGGAATTTTAGAAGTTTCATTCAACTTCACAGACTCCTTTATTTTAGTCAAGGGAAGAATCACTGGATTGGGGGAAAGAGAGTATTTTCCAGTAATAGGCAGTGAATCTGCTGCTTATTTTACTTTGGGAAATATGATGGATGGAAGATACTTCCTTACTGATGTTAAGTACTTTCAGGACTCAGAATGTAAAGGACAATCATCTCCGTCACTTTAAGGAAATGAGTAGTCAACATAATGTTCTTCAAAATACTTAGCTTTACACCTACAAAATATTTAAATAATGAAGAGATATAGACTTAGACACTTGCTTAAAGTACAAGGCACTTAGATATATGTGTTTTGGAGTTAATATACAAAGCAAATTAGAAAAAATAAGATCTTAAATTTATACTCTCTGTAACACTTGGCAGGAAGACCTGATGTGGCAAGAAAAATGGGAAGGCTGTGAACTCTCCTAGCCTCCACAGTTATTCACTGGTCACCATGAAGAGTAGCTCTCCTCCCTTGAAGGTTTCCAATAAAAGTCCAAGTGGTTTAAAAAAAATCTAAGGCTAAGGATGTCAAAGGCACGTAGATAAGTGCAGATATTTTCAACAGTATTATTGAACATATTTTAGGTGTCCAGGCCCTATTGAACTTTAATGATATTTAGGAATCATTTGACATTTATGAAAACCTTATTTGGTTTCTAAATAAATGTGCCGATTTTTCCTAAGTGTTGAGTAATTGATAACTCTTCATGTAAGTCCTTAACACTGTGTATCGTAACTCAGCTATCGTAAAAGTAGTAACTTCAGTATATGGATAGTGGGGATTTCTGTATAGTTAGATGGTCTGGGGTAACGTTCATGAACAACCTTAAAAAAAATATCTTGGATGTGACTGTCTCTGAGTAACAGATAAGACTGATACTTGTGTCACTTGCAGGATGTAATTTATAGGTTAAAGAGAAAAAAATTGTAATGACGTCTGAGGAAGTTGCAGTCAGTTATTAAGAGCTGTTTAGAAACCTGATGGTGAAGACTTACTGTAATTTTTCAGAACTGCCTAACTCCCATATAAATAATCTGGTTACCTCTGACAATTGCCTGTTGTATCCTCAGATATTTTAAATGAAATTAGAGCTAGATCCTCATACAATTATCCGTTTTGCAAAGTTCACCTCAGCTTCCATGGATGTTGGGCCTTTATAGATGTAGTGGGCCATGAAAACACAATTTTTCATGCATAGCTCCAGTGCGAACCTTTGAAAATCTCTGCCAGAACTTCCAGTGTGCTTACAGTCATTCTATAGTACCTTTGTTCATGATAAGGTGGTGGTTTTTTTCCCAATTAACATCTCTAAGGAAGAGTTCACCAAATAACTTGTTCAGCACAGACTAACCAGCATGGTAGAAGTCTGCTGAGTACTTTAATTGATGTCCGTTAAAAGTGCAAAGTTGTTCTGCTATGATCAGACACCCTGAGATGCACCTACAAAGGATCTTGATTCCATTAATTCAGTGGATGCTGCTTCATAGGTAATGAAAAATTAAGCAAGCTTTGACCAAACCTTGGGAACATAACTCAGCAGTTAGCAATGGAAACCCAATTAAAATACTTTCCATGTACTTGTTTTTAAATATTCATGCTATTGAACCATTCCCACTTAATGGATAAATGACAACATAATATCCAACTGTAACAGTTGGTGGAAGCCATTTTAAGTAGCAGTTTAACAAACAGAGATGGATTTTAATTTGCAATGCCAGTTGAGCTGTAATAAAAACTAGTATTCCAGCTGTGAAAAAAAAATAAAACACAGCTTGGTTTAGAGTTATTTACAGATGTGTAGGGATTGTTTTTTTTTTTGCTCCTCAGCCATGCAATGGAACCATTTGGTCATTATTCCTTTCCAGAAACATTTGTATCAGATGCCCTTCCTACCTCTAATTTCTGGAATCAAACTCCTAAGAAAATACACATTAAAAGATTATGGCAATTCTTAAGTGTTCATTGATTACAGAATTCAATTTCCTGTTGCAAATGTTACTGTTCAGTGTTAATATAGCTGTTTACTTGTTTTGATGGACTGTGATGAGCTTCTGTTGACTTTGAGATAAATCCTATACTGCTGTCTTTGAATGATTTCCACGTGTTGGCATTGTTGCTGTCTCCTGGAGTGTTATTAGGATTCTTGCAACTTTGATTTCTGTTTGTTTATCCTTCTCAAAATACCAGCTGATAGAATAATGGTATTCTGTGAAAGTTTTAACGCTTTTTCTTTAATAATGAAATTCCCAGTTGCGGGAGGGAAAAGTCTGCAAATAAGGGCCAAGCACACCCTTGAAATCTCTTCAGAAAACCCAAACCAAACAACTCCAAGCTTTTCTTTTCTTAACGTTAGGTTAGGGCAAAGAGAAGATAGGATCATGTATTCTAAAGCAAGCCTGGAGGAATGGTTCTCGGTACATTCCACTGAGCAGAAGACGTTGTCACTAACTAGCACAGTGACCTTTCTGCTCTACTTTATGGCTTTATTTAATACATACAACATTATGATCCCTGAAGCTTCATCTGTAGCTAAACATAAGCTCCCATGAACAAAATGTTCATTGCCTTCAGAAGAGTTAGAGAAAATACTTTTATTATTTGGATTAAGGAATTTGGCCAGTGAAAGTTTTCTTGCCTTTTGAGTTTTAGGGGTTTTTTTCTTTGTTTGTATCAGTATAGTCTTATTAGAGACCAAACAATGGTAAAATGGACTATATTGTAAGCTAAGCACTCAGGGACCTGAAAGTCTGCAAGCAATAAGCATAGCAGCAAAGTTCCCAGAGAGGACAATTTGTAGAACTTATAAGCCTAAAGTGCTTTAACTGAAGCAGTAAAGTTCAGAAAAGAAACAGGGACAACTTCAAAGGCACTAAGAAGTTGTGATTAGAAGTTTGCAATACACAGGAAAACAAAGGGGAGGAAAAAACAGGTACGGTGCACTCACACAGCAAGGCTGGAAATAGGGCTTTATTAGAGGATAGGAGAATGATGCACGTTAAGAAGAGGAAATAGCTCTTCTGACCTTGTGTAGGAAATAATGTTAGTTGTGTCTGCCTGAGATTCAAGCTTTTTTATTTTAACTACAATTTTTAGAATGGTCACAGGTTTCACTCTAAATAGCTCAAGTAACATGCAAGACTGTGGAAGATATTTCAGTGACAAATGGAGAAGCTGCAAGTAAATGTCTGAATTATAGCCTCCTTAATTGGTAATGACATCAGGAGAGTTTAACATGAGCTACTGTCATCTGAACTGCGTGTGTGTTAAACAGATGAAGAGCACAACAGTAACTTGGCGTACTCATTAATTGTTTGGGAGGAATGAGGAATATGGGGAAAGGTTGAATAGCAGTACAGTATATGTAAAAAACAGAAATATTCTTGAACGCTTCAGTCTACTGCAGTAAAATTGATAGCGTATCTTGTTGTGGAGAAAAAGGTTAAAAAAATCCCCTGAGAAAACAGTTTTGAAGAATGGAACTTCTATAAAGTATGAAGGATTTCAGTTCCGCCCCACAAGCAACTGTAAAAAGTTGTTTGTTTTCTCAAGGGTTTTTTCTTGTATTTCAATTTAATTGCCTTTCCAAAAAATGGATAACAAAGCATTTTGCATTAGTGCACATCAGGAAAGCAGACTCCTCAAATGCACCAAAACGTGTCAGAGAGTGTGTCCTGGTGTACTGTGCAAGCCTGAAGCCCATGTGACTTTATCTGACAAGCAGGAAGCAGGGTCAACTGGTCCTTTCAGTCGCGCGTCCCTGAACTGGTGGGAGAGATTTAGGCTGGCACTGGATCTGAGGACTGATCGGAAGGTGGGTCACCGTTCCATATGCATAAGCTGAGAGGTCTGCTCTCCTGACGCTCTCTATTTGAAGTGCACCTAAAGAACACTTCAGCAGAAAGGCTAAAGAGTAATGGCTACTGTCTGCAACCAGGATGAGAACTTCTTTGCCTCAGTTTCCTTTTATTTCGAACCAATAGATGTCAGTGATGAGTGACCCTTTTGGGACGAGACTGAGAGCAACACTTGAACAATAGGAAGAACAAATATGAGAGTTTAACATGAAATCTTGACTTGCATGCCAAGAGAGAGATAGGAAAGATGAAGAAAACATGAGGCCTAATTCCGTTCCTTCTTTCTGGAAGACTACAACACTAAATAGCCATCTTCTGGGAAAGTACTTCCTCATGTACGTTCACTGAAAATACTAACTTACCGTCCATCACTATCACCTCTCTCGTTTCTGGCTTATACCTTTTGAGATTCCAGGAGAAACTTTTTCAAATATAAGCTGTTCGCTCTGCTGCCTTCAGGGCTGGATTTCTGTCATTCTTAGTTAAAAGCTGGTGGCGTGGCATTTTTGCAGAGGGCAACAGTATTACTGCTATGCAGATCACTTAATTATTCCAAGTGTTATGAGTGCAAGTCTCTGAAGATGACAATGTAATGTGGGGAAAGCTGAAATGAGAGGTAATGAAAGGTAATGAAAAAGTCAGAGGTAGACAAGATGATCCTGTGATGCGAGGTCAAACAAAACAAAACACTTAATAAAGGACTGTGGAGCTGGAATTAGCCAGTATTGCTGAATGGGCCACCAGTGTCACAAAAGCAATATACTCACTGGGAGTGGAGGACTGTAGAATGTCAATGGAGTATAGACCTAACTCCTCACACTCCCTGGAGGCTGCTTAAAAGCTAACATTGCACCTACTGAAAAAGATTAATCCTGTATTCAGCTGCTATGTGTAAAAGAAAAGATGAAGCTTCTTGAGGGAAGCAGCAAAGCGAGCAAACACAAAATGACTGTCACCCCCCAAAAAGAGCTGTCTCAAAATTATAGGCTTTCCTGAATGAAGGATGCAACCAGAGGCATGGCCGTCTCCATGACATGTTTTGTCCTAAATGAAAATGTTATTAGAATTTAGGAAAAAAGCTTTTACAGAAAATAAGTAAAATTTACCTGATCATTCAGATCCAGGACCAAACTGTTCATTATCAAAATTTTACTTAATGCCTGTGACTAGAATACTGAGTTTACATGGAAGAGACTGGGGGAAATCCTACCACACTGCCTTCATTCTGCACCTCCCTGCCAGGAAACTTGTTGGTGTAGATTATTGTATTTATCATTTGAATTGAGAAGAAACTGCAGTATCTTCCTGGCTTGGACCATGACCCTCCTGTGCTAGGTATTTTACAAACAAGAATTAATAAGACATTCCCTGTCCTAAATCACTTTTAATCTTAAATCGGATAACAGATGGATACAGGCAGATGGCAGAGAAAAAAATTGTGACTAGGTCTGATCAAGAATGTTTTCTCATCAAAACCGTGGTGATTGATAAGCTCTCCTTTAAAAAATTTGGATTTGACAGTCTTGACAAAACTTTTGATGAAAAGTAAAGGACAGAATTTCCAGTCAAGGTAAGGGGACCAGCAGAGAATAATAATAAGGTTGTCACTTAAGTGGGCTGTAGTAGATCAAAGTTCAAGTATTTTGTCTGAATGAGGTTTGATTTAAATCAGGCTTTCATACTTTCTGTGTGAATACTGCCCCTTAACTTCATCTGCAAGAAAGCCTTGCTTATTTTAAATATACACACAGATATATATGCATATGTATATATACACGGAAACACATGCACACACACATACACTAATGAAAAAGTCTCAAATTTGTCTCAGTGTAGAACAAGACTCAAGTTTTCTCGAGGAGACCACTTCCATTTTATATGTAACCAAAGCTAGTACATGGAGAAGAAAGATGCAGACAAGGAAAGTATAGAAATAAATTACCTGAAAGGCAAATATTTAAGTTTCAATCACTGATTTGGCTTCAGCAGTAGGCTCAAACTGGTGTAAACTGTTGTAGCTCAGTCAGCGACAGTGGAGATGTTCCAATTTAAATCCTCAGGCATAAGGTCTTGGGGTCCACACTTACATTTCTTTTAAAACATTGGACAAGAAGGTAGACTTGTAGTGAGCCCTTACAGAGGAGTGAACTGTGGACTGCGTAAGGGACTTTCTTATGGATTGCTGTTATCAGAAGGGCAGAACACTACCTTCTGAGTTCTCTTCCTTCAGTTCTTCATCTCAAAAGAACATTACATTTCCTCTTCTGTAAAGGGATCTTCAGCAGTTTTCAACAGCGCCTCCTGAGTGTCCTCCATTCACAGCATTACAGTGGAAATACACTGAGGAGTTTAAACCGAGATGGTGAGAGGATGGCTTAGAAATGGGAAAAATGTTGTCTGCTGTAGAAGAAATTATCTATTTAAAATTGTAAGAAAGCTATTTCTGTAACCTTCAGAGGGTGAAATCTCTGATGAACCAATATCAGACACCCAGTAAAAATATATAGCTTAATATGAAATAACCTCTCAAATAATAATAGTAATAAAAAACTTTTATTTTTAGGATGTGTGCCATACACTGCTAAGCATGGGAAAAACAAACAGGGATCTCCCTGTCTCCCTGTCTCATCCCCTACAATTACCCAAAAGTAAAGTTATTTTAAAGGAAATTTTAAGAAGGAAATTTCATTTACATGTAAATGTACATCTTATTCAGTACTAAACTGGCAATATCAAAGCTAATTGAGGGTAAGTCCTAATTGGAAGTCTGATTTGCATAGTTTAACAGTGAATAGTGTAAATATATGTTGAGATGCCAAATATAATGTGAATCTTAATTTCATTGGTATATGGTTGCAATCAATGAATATATCAGTGTCCCTTCTGTTTTGACATATTGCAGTATTTTGTGTAAAATGAATTTTAATACATTGAAGCTCCCATAAAATAATTTGATTCCTACTCATTGTGATGCTTTTTGAATGAAATCAAACATTTCATAGCTTAGATTAGCTATATTTCTTACATATTTTCAACATTTTATTGACATAAAAATGTTGCTTGAATTTACTTTGTGACCTAATGGGTCATTTCACCATGAACAGTCAGTCATGCACAAGCTTGTAGAAGTCAGATCCAAGCTTTGACTGACATTGTTTTGAACAAGAGTGTTTTCTTGCAAACCAGATCTACTTCTGTAAGGTAGAATAGAAATAGAAGCAAGATTGAATCTTTTTATTTGTTTTGTTTTACTTTGGTTTTGTATTAACCACAATGGAACGATCAGTAGTAGACAGTGAAGCTTTCTCCCCTAACAGAGTACAAATTATTCATTAAGATGTCATAGTTGGTGTTTTTTTGAGAAATCCATTTTTTATGTTTTTCAGGCTAAACATAGGTTAGAAAATGGGATTTGCCTCATCTTACCTCTGTTTTTATTCACTGTTTAAAGGGTTGTGGTTTGATAAGAAACTTTTTTTAGCTCTTAAAGATTTATGATTCTGTTTTAAAGATTATAAAAAAAATATTCTTGTTGCAATTAAAAAAACCCCTTTCAGTCTTTATCTGAATTTAATTATCCCAGTAAGAAAAGCTTTAATTTTAACATTTCCTTTTAAGGGTGGAAGTCTGTTTCTGTAATTTAGAAGTATGTCTTGTGAAGTAAATTAAAAACACCGTCAGCGTACAGAAAGAGGCACATAATGGGGAATGTAGACATTTTTCCTATAAATTTATTCTCTGAATTTTGAATTGCTACTAATTTCCTCCCTATAAGGTTGGAAATGGGAATAATATAATATCATCTTTTCTCCAGGGCAGCCATTTAAATGTTGTTAGCAGGCTAAGTTGTGTCTAAATACTTAACAGAAAGTAGAAGGAAAACATTGTGCTGACTAGAAGTAAACATATTTAGTGATAGCATGAGAAAACACTTTAAAAGAAAAGTTTAACTGCTGAAAGATAGAGGCTTTGGATTTTTGGAAGGCACTAATCATGGGAACTTAACTAAAAAGTGACCTGAGTTTATAAAGGAAGTCTTGATTGACCTGCTCCCTTTCAGCATCGTGGAGTCTGTCTTGCTTTCCCTCTTTGTCCATTTGGTTTCCTTCTGGCCCTAAAGCATGCCTCTCTCTTTATGTATCCTGCCTCCATTTTTTTGACACTTGAGATCCCTGTAAGTTATCCCAGGTAACATTTAACTTACAGATAATGGTAAAAATCAGACAATATTAATAAAATTAATTCTCACTAAGTAATACCTATTCTGCCTCTGGAGAAACTTCTTTACAAGCTCTTCTTGCAGACAGATTGGGGTGGACTGGTTTCCTTAGTGTTCAGCCAATTTTTTTCCCTGGTATTATCATCACTGAGTGAGAGCTATGAAGTTTAATGACCCTCCATTGTCTTTGGTCTGGGACTTACATATACCCAGTCCTACATACAGTGGCACATTTTGTGATACAGCAATTTATGACTTGTACATAAGAAAATTCTTTGAACTGTCACAGAATCAATCTCTTTTCTATCACAGTTAAAAAGAAAAATAATAAAAATGCATTTCTATTAAAGCTGAAGGCTTAGCTAGTATATTTGGAATAAAAACAAAATTTCTATGATAGTTTTCCTTTGACTTTACTGGCAGTATAAGAAGGATTAATACACTGTATGAGCATACTAGATGATAATAAAACAGAAGAATTAAAATCACTTCAATACATTGTAGACGAACCTTTGAAAATAAGTAAAAATTCAGTCTTAAGTATCAGATTAATTGGAATATATGAGTAACTTTTCCTAAGAAAAGCTACTTTTTAAAATGCTCATTATCAGGGTGTAATAGGAGCAAGCATTGCATTGCTAGAGATAACATGTACAGAGGGACAAGAAATTGAAAAGGTGGAGAAAGTCTACAGAAGGTTAAAGGTGGGGGGACAGGGGAAGATGGTCCATCTGTCATTTCTGCCAAAATAAATCTTCCTTTTTTGAGAGAATAGTGTGACCCCAGAACAATGAGAACAAAATTGCTCTGCTACGCTATTTCCAGTGTCGTCTTATCACTATGGAAGTCTTACTGGTCATGAGCAGATCATGTCTTCTAAGTGTTTATTGTCACAGGAAACATGATTCCTGTGTTTTAGTACAGGGTGCTGAACATCTCTATTTCTGGCAAATAGCAAATCTCTAAAAAAAGGATTGTATTTAATACAAAATTAAATAATAAAACAAAAAAAATAAAATAAAATGAAACATGCAGGATCATCTCTTTAGCCACTAGGTTCCTATTATTCATCAAATCAGAAGGTAAGTCTTCTGTGTCATTTTTTCAAATAGCAACAACAGAAACTTAACAACGAAGAAACACCCAGGCACTTCAGTTGATGTAACCATGAAGATGGCAGTGCACTAAAAAATAGTATGCCATCTCAGAGTGGAGGTGACAGACTCTGAATGTGGAATATATGAAAGAAAATGTGCTATGGTGATAGTACAGATGTGGGTAGATGGCATGCATGGGTTTGTGTTTCTCCAAAGTGCAGTATAGAAATTAAAGCACAATGTCTTTTAAAGAAATTCTTTTCATAGAAAACCTTAGAAACTGCATGGCACCTTGTTTTGATAGGGAAAATACGTATACATGACACATAATATATTGAAAGTCATAAGTACCGTCACTGCTGATCATAATTAATATTAAAAGACACATACAGATCTAAGAACTTGCATTAATCTCTTTTTCTAAATGCTGGAAGTTGCTCTGTGCTTAATTAAGGGTTAGGATAATCTTGTCTTTATGGCTAGGCTGGAACTGAGTAGGTATTCGAGTCCTGATTCTGCCACATGCTTCCTTTATGATGTTAATCAGAATGCTTTTATCTCTATTTTTTATTTGAAAATTGGACATAACAGTTCCTTCCCTCACAAGAGCAAATATTATATCTTACGCTAATTTTATAGTGAACATTTATGGAGTAAAGCAATTTTGTTTCCACTGTATGTGGAACGGGGGAGACAATGATTTTTGAATATTGGCCTATCTTAAAAAAAAAAAAAGGTTGGAAACATGAAATAAAAAAGTGTAAAAGCTCAGCAGACAGTTGAAAGAGAAGCCTGTTCAGAAAACTGATAAAAAAGATCATAGCAGGGAAGCCAAGAAAAGGCCAAAATGTTTAACTTTTGAAAAAAGGAGACTTAGTTTTACCTTGTCTTGATGTCCAAGATATTTCTGATTGCTCTTTAATTCGTAAAAAAGGATAAGCAGATACAGTGAGTGAAAGCCAAAAACGGACCAATTCAGAGTGGAAATAAAGGGAATGTTTTTAAAAGGCCAGAAAGGTAATCATTACGGACAGATTAGAATTTCTATTAACTGTAATCTTTTAATGAAGGCTAAACAATTTTCTGAAAGATATTTTGTAGCTCAGCAGAAGTGACAGACTTGATGCAAAAATTATTGGTCTGCATCATGAAGAAAGTCAGTCTAGACTGTCCCAATAGTTCATTCTGGCTTTACAATCCATACTTCTATGAATTAATGTTTGTGAGTCATGCTGATACCATAATGATGGAGGCCATTAGAAGCATGTAAGTTATGCTAACTTACTACAGGTCTTGGAAATAGAAAGGAAGAGAGACCGCTTCCAGAAAGCTATCTATGAACAGATCATTGCAACATTTTTCACAAGTTAATTCTGTGAAGGGCATCTTATGTTCTGTAATGACAAGTTCTTGTGCATGACTGTGAATCCATCTGCTTTCTTCTGTGGGTTAGCTGATGAGAGAAAACTGGATTTATTGGTATAGGGGGTTATGTCTTAGATAAGTGGTACAAAAATAGGTCACAAAACTGAGAACTAAGCGTTCTTTTTTTTTTTTTAATCTCCCCAGATTATTTATTTGCAAAGAATGAACTACGTAGGTTGGCTCCTCACAGATTTGGTCATGTTTACTAGATAATTTCAAAGGAAAGGAAAAATTGTTGTCAGTGCTAGATGTCCTGGATGGAGATGTGGGAAAAATGGCCTTTTTCCTAGCGTCCAGGAGCTCAGCTGTTACAGAATTCACCTGGAATATGGCAAGTCTGAGATCTTCCTGTCTGGAAGGATTTCAGTTCAAGTTTCTAACCTTCCAGGGCAATAACCTAACCAGCAGGTACCAGGATATTCTGGTAGTGCAGAGACAGAATCAGCTCCAGGTGAGCTTTCTGATTATCTGGTTCTCACTATCTTGGTTTTGGTATTAATGGATATTTAGGAAGAAGAACTGAAAGTCTTTGCTTAAGTGTAGCTTTTGTGTTGGGGGCATTAGGAGGTAGGAGAAATGAATACCATTCTATTCTAGCAGTAGAGATAGCTATGGGTTTCCTGTGGTCCTGTGTGCCTTAGCCATGCACCATTATATATAATTGGATAAGTAGCTTCCCTGGAAATAATATTGTGAATCTTAGCCTCTTTTTTCTTTTTTTAAGCTTTTCTTAAGCTATTAGTCCAACACATTGTTTTAGGAATTGAATGTTGCATGTAGGGTGAAAATGATTTGTTGAATTATTTTGCTGTCTCAATGAGAAAAAAGCAAATGATTTAAAATCTCTCTGATGCAAAATAATATATTGTTTCTTTTTTTCAGGTCAGCAAATGAGGAAAAAATTGAAAATATTTTTATAGTTCTGTGGGATTCCGGGCATGGTGAAGATGGAAGTAGTCAAATAGTTGCTGTTAAAATTCAAGAATGTGAATAGTCCTTGTGTCTATACAGATGCTGACTTTACTGGGATTATTTGCATGCTTAAGCATCTCACTAAATCAGAACAGAATAGGCTGGAGTTGATTTTGGTATTGTATTATGCCGAGATAACCACTGATGTGGGTGAAAATAGTGTATCAGTGTAATGAATCATATCCCTAATATTTTTAAATAGATTATTTTTTTTTTTTAAAGAAAGTCCGTGGCAGAATTGGACATTTATTCAGGAAAATGGCTCTTCATGTTGTCCCTATGAGAAGCAACAGTTTAACATACAAATAGGGGAAAAAAATCAATGCCTTTTTCTGAGTTTCTCCCTGTTTCAAGCCCTTGCACAATGAAGGTCACATGCACCTTCATTCATCCATTATCTTCTGACATTTTTCAAGACATACCTTGTGTTCAGTGTTAATGCCTGGAGCATTATATGTCCTTAGCACATCCTTCAGGACAATATACAACTCTCTTATCTTCCTCGATTCAGAGACATGCAGCGCAGTTTGAGAGGAGGCTGAAAGCTCAGTAAAACAAATGGTCATATAAGGTTAGATACCTTTTTCATTGATCGTCTTTTCTCTTTACCTGAGCTGCACATTTTCTTTTCTTATTTCCCATCTGTGTATTACACACTTGGAATTATTTTAAATCTTACTGTTTCTAGAAGTGAAACGCACAAAACATAACACAAACATGTTAGCTAGACCGCGCTTTGCAAAAAGTTTGGATGACTAATATTCATCTGTAGAGTAGTGCAAGTAACGGACTGTTGTTTGCAGTCTAAAAAGGAAAAAAAAATAAGGTCAAACACAACGTTTGCTCCACTCTGAGTACTTAGTAACATTAACATTAATAATTGAAGCACAGTTTTAAACAAAACCTGATTTAAAACAAAACATTGAAATAAGTAAAATTGTTGAAAATACGTAAAAGATTTTCAGAGAAATATATATTTCCTTGAACATATTTCACGTAAGTTCAAGAAAAGTTTTAGTCAATTTGAATCTGTATTTGCTTGGGTGGGCTGGCTGTGGTGTGGGTGGAAGGAAGATTGCATGTATGTGTTGCAGCAGGTCAACAAGAACTGAAGGCGTCAAATAAATTGATACCAAAAGTCACTTCAATTACTTTAAACAATATATCTCAAACTATGAAAATTGGAGACCCTACTATTTTTAGGAAACAAATTTTCCCTGCAACTCTTATGTGTTCTTTTATTTATATTTTCTAACATACCCTCACTAACATGCACACAGAGATTGTTAATGTCATTCTATACTCCAGAAAACGTTACTTTAAGCAGCCTATAACAGATGTAAAATCTAGGCAAGATACTGCATTATTCATTCCAGTCAGTTTGAGTTATTGATTATGGCATTTTGAGGTATTGCTGCACTTGCTTTTCTTTCTTCTCCCTCCTAGACTGATAATCTAGAAAATTAAAATGAACAGGGAAAAATAAGAGTATAGTCTTAGTTCCATTTTCATTTCTTTGTTAAATTCAATAGCACATTAATGAGGCCTTTGTTTCTCTTCATAGCATCACTATTTCCATATCTTGCACATGGTCATCCCTCAGAGAAAGCCTGGCTGCATGCATCATGTCAACCCTTGGCTTGATACAAAAGTGCAGAATTTTCATTTATAGAGGCACAGCATTTTTTTCCTTTATAAATGCCAAACTGAATGAAAAATACTCCTTAGAGAATTAGAAAATAATGAATGATTGGCATTTGGTGTACAATTTCTTATTCTAGTGAGATTTTGGCATGCCATTCACTAGGAAATTCAGAGTATTGAATGACATCCACATTTACCAGATGGGCTGTCAAGGCATACAATGTGTCAACACCTTTGCAGAATATCACTTGAAGCCTAATTCCTCTTATTTATGGGCATCTGATTTGGTGTTTCTGAATAAGGTATTGTATATATTTTTTTCCCACTCTAAAGCTGTTCATGTTACTAAAATTATGGTTTGGTCTCTTCACCCACAAAGGGTATCTGTGTGTGGGGACAGGGGTTAGGGGAAATACATGGGAGCACACATGCACTGAGTACGTGATAGAGTATGCTTAATTCTACAAGGATCTCTTGCACTCTCTCACATATTGGTACCTTGAGGCAATATGCATCCAATAACTAGCAGGAACTGGTTCAAAGTCCAGCTAGTGGCCAGTTAAATGTTATGTTCGTCAGGAGTCGATACTAATAAAGGGCTACTGTTGTTTAAGTATTCAGTAACGACCTGTTTGTTGGGATGAAATCCTCAGCAAATTGGTGGATGACACCAAATGGGGTGGAATAGTTGATCTGCTTCATAGCAGAACAGGGCTGCCACTCAAAAAGGTATGAACAGGATGAAGAAATGGGCTGACAAAACCTTCCGTGAGGTTCAGGAAGCTTCCATACACCTGGGATGTAACAACCCTAAGACTTGGTACAGGAAGGGGATTGTCTAGCTAGAGAACAGCTCTGCATGGATGCTTTGATAACATAGTCCCAAGTGTGTGTGTGAGAAGGAGATAGGTACTGAGTTTCTAGTACTTCTTACTTTGTATCAGTGTTCACTGAGAGGTGATATTAAGTACGGGTTGGTGCTTGAAATACATAAATGGTGATTAAGGTTTCATCATACTAATAATTTCCAGCACATTGCAGTTCTGGAAAGAACAACAAAATCAAGTGCAGCTATGTTATTCCAGATATGCAGTGTCTTCTGTGTTCATTACAACAGCATAGATCACAAATGAACCAGTTTCAACCCTCTACTGTTATGCTTTCTGTAAGTTTTCTTTGCTGTCTAAGCAATGCCTTATTTGTTGCAATGTAATCCCTCTGCTTGTTGCCCTATTCACCACAGCCTGGAGAGCAGATTGAATTCTCCATTTGATTTTTTTTTTTCCTTGTCAGCTGTGTTTTTCAGTCTCTGATCATTTTTTTTCTCACTTCTGGATTCTTTCAAATTGGTTCATATCTCTCCAAGTGTGTTGCCCAAAAGTGGACTTAAATTAACTGAGGACTTGTGAGTGCTGAGCTGAGCTGAGAGATTTCTTTCTGTATCCTGCAGGTCATAGTTTTGCTTATAATCCCAGTATGGTGTTTCCCTTTGTGCAACACCTAAGTGGTGATTCATGTTCAGCTTGCAATCCACTATAACTCCCAAATCCCTTCATATGAAACTGCTATCCAGCCACTTCATTATGTGGTGATTTATCTAGATTTCTGAATAACAGAGTAGTAGAGTGGTGAACACAGCTGCCTGGAACAGGTTTCATTCTTGGCCACTGACCATCTAAATAAATATCTTTAGAAGGTTGTACCAGCTGCTTGTTAGAGCAAATAGCCAAGAGCCAGGAAAATTCTGAGATCAAATCCTAATTAAACTGCTGACTTGCTGTATGACCTTGGGTGCCTACACTCTTTGTGTAGCCATGAGCCCCAAATCAAAACCTCTCAGCTGAACTTCTCTCTGAAGACAGATTAAAAAAAATGTACAAAACAGAACCTATGTACATCACCGGCAGTACCATTCTGTTTGTATTGAACTTCTAACCTGACCCCTGACACTTAATGCAAAATATATCTGTGCCTTCCTATATTCTTCTTGTTCTTACTTGTTTATATTGGTTTGTAGCTGCATTATGATTAACATAGATACATTCACACAGGATTATCGAAAGCAGGTTTTTGCAGATCTGATTACCTATTTTATTATACAGAAGTGTGGAAATTTTTTTTGTGCAGCTTGTATAAGATGATGCATTTTTGTGAGAAAGTGTATTGGCTATAGTGCTCTGTGTACGAGCTTCAACACAGAAGTTTACTGCTAGGCACTACACTAATAAACACAAAGTTGTTAACTTAAGTCATGCTGGACTTAGGCTGTATGCAGAAAGCTAATGAGTTCAGGGACAGCAGGGGAGAAAATGGGGATGAACTGCCTGTGAAACTTGAGCTGTAGTAGAAAAACAAGGGGGACAATATGCGGTTACAGATGTGAAAAATCAAAGCACACATCCTTGCATATAGTTTGCCAGGGACCTTGTCTGGAACGTGTTTTAAATGCTAACCATTCATCCAAACAAAACTGTAATATGCCAGTTTGCACAAGCACCAGTTGATATATTTGGCAGCTGAACAGATAGGAAATCTCTATGAAGTTTGCAGGATTCCCAGTCACAAGGGAGTACCAAATGGAGGCACATCTGCCTTACTGTAACTTTATCCAACTGCAGCCTTGCAGTGTGACCCAGCTGATGAATGTATCTGGCTTGGTAGCACTGAACTTCCCAAGCTTGGAGGAGATGTTTGCTGTCATATGGTTGGAGAGTTCATAGAGGTGCCCCAAATGGTAACCAGCCAATGTAGTTTTAAAGGTCAGACCATTCTCAAGAGCCAAATCCTACCATGCTGGCTTCACAGCATTGTTGCATGAGTGGTACTCTCTCATTGAGTGTAATGCGGATAACTGTGGAAATAGGTGTGCACCACTGAAAAAGCACAAACTCAGCTTATTATTTACCACACTAGGGATTAAGAAGTAAATGAATAAATAAGATTTGCTATCTTAAGAAGGGCTATGTTAACAAGATTTCTCAAATTATACAGAAACAAAGAGAAGGGAAGTGAGAAGAACAAAGGAGGGTCAGCGGAGGAGGATGGGTGGGAAGGCATGCACTGTTCTTTTCTTAGGTTTGCAGTTGCCTGAGGTGGTTGGCTGGCTGGCTCCAGGGGGAGCATTTTTGTTTTCATGTGTTGAATGGTACCGAGTGGTTATTGTCATGATGCTGATAAAAGCTATGGGGAATTCAAGTAATGCTTGATATATCTTTACTACATACTGCAAGGAAGACTGGAAATACTCTAGTTACCTGTAAGCAATCTGGTTTTTTTAGTAACGATCAAGGGTCCACTGGGCTAATTTATTCTCCAATTTCAATATATTTAGAGCTGTTTGGGGCAATCTGTATACTGGGGGTTTCTGTGCTGTATACATATTTCCCAAACTAGGTTGTTCAACTGCAGAGTCATGCAGGGTTTTTTTCAGTGTTAAATGTAAAAAGGAATCTCTGTCTCTGCTGATCTTCTTGGTAATTCTGCCATGGATATAATGTTGTACAAGTTTTTCTTCTAAGGTAGAAAGGAATAATTTAATTATGAACTACACCTGTGTATCCTGCTGATCATGAGCTAGAAAAGCATAAGCAAACTTTGTGCAAGAGCAGGACTTCTGCTCAGGTGCTGATGGGAACACTGTTATTCTGGAACTTCACAATTAAAATATAGTTCAGTTACAAACATGAACGCAAGTTTCATACTACCTAGAGTGTTGCATATGAGAGTTAAGTATTTGGAGATTAGGTTTTCAGAAATAGAAGAAATAAAAATGTAAGTGCTTAATACTAGGCGTGTCAGCGTTTGATCTGATTTCTCAGCTTGTGTATCCTTAGGAACTGCAGATGAGTTCTACAGGACCTTCGCTACCTTTTTTGTCCTCTGGTACCTGAAACTGCTACTTCCATCAGTCACAATCACGATCTAATCATGATCTCTCTTCCTACTTCCCTACAGTTGTAAGAAGTTCTCTTATGTGCTGGAGAAAGGTGCCCCAGTCTGAGGATGCTCAGCCAATCTTCTATACAGGAGGTACTACTGAGAGATGGAAGTGGCTCTTTGAACAGCAAGGTTTGTATAACGCTAAGTGTTGCTTTGTATGCTGGTTGTATAATGTTGTTCAGTGATAGCACTAGAAAATTACTAGTTGCCCCTTATTCAAACAGCAGCTGCTTTTGCTAGTGTTTCTGTGATTGTTCTCTAAAGTGATAGCTCATAAGGTCTGGGCTAAAGAGAGCAGATTCATACCTGGTTTGCTGATCAACTCACTCAGAAATGTGGAATATAGCTTAGCTTTAATGTGGAAGAGTAGCTCTTGCTCACAGAGCTTATTATTTTGCTTGCGCTCACTCTATCTGTCAACATTATATCTCTCTCTTCCAACATTCTATATACATACATACCTACATGTATGTGTGGAGGTGCTGGGGAGGGCTTATGTATCTATATCTCCAAGTATAGACATTCTTGGTTTTGAACAAAATCTTTCTTTGACTGATTCAGTGACCATTTTCATTAGCAAGCAAATGTCACAGTGACCCTAGCTCCTTTAGGACAAATCTACAACAAGCAAAAAATAACTGAGCACAGGCACCTAACAAAGTAGTTACTGAAGGGGGAAAGGTTGGTAAACAGTTTGCTAAGCTGACTAATTCCAAAAAAATCTAATTTATCCATTGAGTATGGAGGCCTTACAGAAGTCTACAGAAGCACATGCTATAGCTGATTTCAGCATAATTTTTATGACAGCAGTTAAAGCTTGACGTTAAAACATATTTTAATGCTTATAACACAAACTTGTACAACTGTGCTAACGAAAAGTGTTTTTCCTTTGCGTTGTATGAAATTTGTGAAAAATGGAAATTTCCTCTGAAAACCTTTTTCACCACCTCACAGTGCTGATGCTGTAGTAGTAACTGTATTTCTCATCCAGTTCAAGAATCTAATGCTGAATTTTCCATGCTATTAAGCTGAAAACACATATTTATCAAAATGTTGTTGTCATGGAATTTAATACTCAATTTAATTTATGGCAGTAAAATGTGAGCCAGTTGCTAACACTTCTACCATTCTTGGAGAATATTATCCTGTCTCTTAAAAAAACTATGGCAAATCTCAAGAATAACTAGTGGAATTATTTATAACAATAATTCTTTTCAATATGCACCATTGTACAGTTTTCACTAATAGAGTCAGTTCCTTTACCAAGGCAGGATTAAGGCCTCAGGAAGCCTGTTGGCAAAACCACAGTTTCTAAGGATAAATATAATATGAATCAAGATAAGAGCACGTGATAATATCTCTCTAAGAACAGGTATCATGCAAAATACTTGAATGACAGCTGAAGAGTATAGAGATATCATGCAAATAATGCTGAGATTCTAGATAGATAACAGCTTGGCATGCATGGGTATGAAATTATCCATGCTAAACCCTCAAAGACAACCTACCTGCAAATAATAGAGAATTTCTGGGCAAAAGATGAACATGACAGAATGTTCTCCCTCAGTACTTCACGCAGTATAAAGAAGAATGGAAAAATACTGAGGAATAAGCCTGTTTCATCAGGAAAGCTGACTCTCCAAAAAAAGTTGCTAATGTACACCCTTGTAGAGTCCACCCTTTTCACATAGTTTGCTTGCTGCTGTGTCCAAGTATTTACATCACTAGTTACATCAAATCAATCAGAATAAAAGCATAGACTGCAGAGTCAGCTTACATAGATTCAAACATCTAAACTGATTGAAGGATATGAAAAGTCAAGGAAGTTGGAGTTTAGCATTTTATGCTTTCTGAATCTGAAGTTTCATGAATACTTTAC
This sequence comes from Ciconia boyciana, assembly GCF_034638445.1. Classification (NCBI taxonomy): domain Eukaryota; kingdom Metazoa; phylum Chordata; class Aves; order Ciconiiformes; family Ciconiidae; genus Ciconia; species Ciconia boyciana. The sequence continues at coordinate 38,519,307 of NC_132942.1, read as the reverse complement.
GGGCAGTTCTAGAAACTGGTAGTTATTCCAAACCCAGGAATAACTGCAGGTCCTGGCTTTTGGCTCTATCTTCTGTTTTACTTAGTAATTTTTTAGAACAAAAGTCCTAGGTTTTCATCCCTGTCTAAAAAAGAACCAACCTCCTTGAGTCTGTTTTCTGGGCTAGATGTACAAGTCTTAGTAGGTAAAAATATGTTAACTGACCGTAGACAAATTCTTTTGCAGTGTAAAGGAAGCAGAATGCTTTCCAACTTATGTACACAGTAGGAAATAATATGTTATTCAAGGCAATTGCTTTCCCCTTGTTTCAAAAAACTGGCAATGAGGTTGATGTAAACAATATGTAAAGACAACTGAATCTTAAACAGAGGCAGGTTTTCTGGAACGCCTATTTAAGCCAGCACGCATAGCAATCACTCATCATCTCTCAGGATTTGACCCCTTATATGAACTGTAAAACTATAAAATGCACAATACACACACACAAAAAAAGAGAAAACAGCACGCCTTGTACAAGGTGGAAAAAGAACTGCACTTTGCTAATAGGGATGAAAAGAAGAATGTGCTTTCACTCCAGCTTATCTGTCTGAAATAGCAGTACACCCAATGTTTTCACTGATTCATCTGAATAATATTAAATTCTGAACTCTAGTGAATGCTCATTGCTCATTGTTTTCCCAAATAGCCACATATCATTCTGTTTCATCCAGCCCAAATGATCACAGATGTATTTTAGTTGAGATTTTCAAAACTGGTTATGTTAGCAGCAGCTGATAACTCTGAATAAAATGTGTCAAATTGCTTTCAGGACCAACCACTTCACTCAAACACAAAGGCAAACATTTGAGTCTATTTACAGCTTGAAAATTTCCCCATAGAGCACAGCTGTCTTAAGTGCAATTATTTGTATGTAGATTTAGTGGCACTGAGGAGTACCCCTCTTTCCCTACCCTCAAAAGGCTTGAAAGCTGATGACCTAATTTTCTAATCTTTACCCAGGTATTTTATGTGCATCAGACCAAAGTCTGGCCCATTAAAGTAAACAGGGCATTGCCCTTTAATAGAATTAAGATTACTTGAAAATCCTGTTGAAAACCATTGAGAGTAGCAGTTACTAACCATCTCAGCTTTTCACTGAGTAAGAATTGGAAGAATATCAAATAGCTCTATTTAGAGAATAAGTCGAGACTAAAGCCACACTTAAATCCTATTATATCTCTAGTCCGGGATACATAAATAGGACTTGTGTCCCTTTAGTTCAGAATTCCTTCTTCAAGGCATCTTTTGAAGTAGGGTTCATGCTGCCTTTAGAGTTTAGTCCAGTGAGATTAAATTGGGAATGGAGCTAAGAAGGAAAATTTTCTTTAAACAAGGTCAAAAGTGTAGATAGACATTTTATTTCATTCTCCTGAAGTGCGTGGCTCAGTTCCAAAGACTTGGAGATGCTTAGAGCTAGGCAGATGTGCCAGCTGTTTGGGTTTGGATTTTTTTTGGTTTCCCTATTACTAAAGGAAGCTCAATTGAAGTAATATTTTTTTTTTTAATAATTAAACTTGTAATAAGTTTTCTATCAATACAAGTATTAAAGCCCTATTTGTTCCTTAGAAAATGGTGAATAATGTACTTTCTTGGATCTTCTGAACACAAACGGTTGATCTGCACATGTTCAGAGTATGTGAACTACTATTCTGTCTCTGAGCCTCAGCCTAAACAGCAAGAGCAGCAGATCAGGAGAGAAGATGTATATACAATAACTTTTGCTTACGTTCAGCCATGATGGCAGTCTGGAATTACATAGAACAGGCACTAATCATGACTGATGAATTCAGAATTATTCTTGTCTGAAGGTCAGCCAATAAAAAGCAAACATACACCTCAAAGACTGGCTTCAGATCATAGCATTAGCACAAAATAATATTTCAGAGGTGTCTTGTGTGCTCCTATAGTTGAGGTTAAAAAGGATTTAGTAATATAAACTCCATTTTCCGTGGGATTTACAAATGAGACAACTTACGCTGTTCTGGGTGGAAAAGTAGTCTGCCAGACCATAGTCCAGCGTGCTTGTACATGTTTGCCATTTTAAAACCAGGAAGAATTAGTATGTATCGTGCATATCCAACTGTGTAAATATGAAGGATCAGACCTTCCATTGCTTACTAAAAGCACAGGTATATGTTAGAATGTGTCATTTGCCCTCATGGTTTCATTTCTGTAGTGGCAAAGCCAACTGGAAATGAGTATTAGGTTACTTCGGGGGGGGACTGTGTACATTTAATAACCCCCACCCTGACTCCCCCTTTTATTACAGTCCAAAAAAACACATATAGCCTTTTCATCTGCTAATAGAGCTGCATATTTGTTTGAGTTCCTGTCCTTAAGTAAGTGTTTTATACAACCTATCTTTTTGACTCCTTATAGTATTTTTCTATCCTGCTATTCTGATGGGTGCTGAGTATTTGCTACAAGTTGTTGAGTGTTTTCAAATCAAAGTGAATGAAAAGTAATAATTTTGGACAAAGACTCTGGCACATTTCAGACTGAGTCCAGGGCATGTTACTTGTCTTTTCCCGAAGGGTGGTTTTTTTGTGTGTATGCCTGCTTAATATAAATGGTATAGATCTTATACATCTTAAGGGCAACAAAGCTGGTGAAGGGTCTGGAGAACAAGTGTTATGAGGAGCGGCTGAGGGAACTGTGGTTGTTTAGCCTGGAGAAAAGGAGGTTGAGGGGAGACCTTATCGTTCTCTACAACTACCTGAAAGGAGGCTGTAGCGAGGTGGGGGTCGGTCTCTTCTCCCAAGTAACTAGAGATAGGACGAGAGGAAATGGCCTCAGGTTGCACCAGGGGAGGTTTAGACTGGATATTAGGAAATTTTACGTCACTGAAAGGGTTGTCAAGCATTGGAACAGGTTGCCCAGGGAAGCGGTTGAGTCATCATCCCTGGAGGTATTTAAAAGACGTTTGGATGTGGTGCTTAGGGACATGGTGTAGTGGTGGACTTGGCAGTGTTAGGTTTACGGTTGGACTTGATCTTAGAGGTCTTTTCCAAACTAAATGGTTCTATGATTCTTTGATTTACACAAGAGCCTGGAACCATTCCAGGAAGAACCAATACACTTTGGTGGTCTATAATATGGATTTCAAAGCAGTTATAAATAGGTATTTAGCTATCAGACTAGAACAGTTCCTTTAGAGACAGTCTACACATACTACACATTTGTAGAAACTCCTGTTTAAATACATTATTTACCTGCGGGAGACATGAAATTGTTTCTTCATAGAAATTCCAGTCTCTCAGGCAGATACTACACATTCTGAGAAATGTACCAGCATGTAATTTACCTTAACAGGACCGCTAAAATAGCACTCAATTCTGCCTGACCCATTTTACTCCTGCAATTAAACCACAGTCGGGTTCTCATCTGGATTAGCTCCTGTGTTGAAACGTAAGTGTGGCATCAACACTATCAGTGTATTTTCTTTGAAAGAGAATGAGCACATATGAAAGATACAGTAAAAAATATCATTAACTGAATGCTCACAAATGACCAGTTTTAAGTTACCCATGACACTGTTTTTCTTAGATCTAATTTCTAGCCAAATATGAAAGCAAAGTCTTCCACGACATTAATATACCTCAAGATTTTACAATCAACTCTTTAAAATGTTTTGCACGTTTTGATGTGACTGCTGGTATACCTGTAGTCTAACAGTGTAGTCTAACAGGAGCTGGTGGAAGGCCAAGGCTTATGTAAAGCTGATAAGGGGGATTCAGGCTGGAAAGTGGAACGTCTAAACAAGAATTACTGTCCTTGGGAGAGAAGCACATCCTGGAGAAATATGTAAGCTAATTAAGATGTTTTGGGAACCATCTGAAACAACTAGTAGAAGTGTGATAAGAAGCACCCTCACATGAACATTATAGTACTAAAAGTCACACTCCTCGAGCTGGAGGCCCCGGTCCAAGCAGAGACCCCTCACCTCTGAGCGTGTGCAGAATATTAAAGTAGCACTGTAGCTTTAAGTTGAAATAAGAGAAATGTAGACTAATAGAAAACTGTTTTGTGTAATTACTTATGCATATACATAACTAGACTGTATACTGTACCTGTATGACCAAACTGTGTGCTAGCTTTGTGGAGCTACCACCTAGCACCCATCTCTGTGCAGACATGAAATAAAAATACCTCTGCCCTATGTGTATATTGGCATCTCGCACACTGGGTAAACGACCTCACACTTGTGGGAAAACATACCCACATTGTCTCTTTATGAATCGCTGAGCCCAGCCCTTCTGTAACAAGCAGGAAATGTGATAATCTTTTTCATACAGTTAAGACCCTCTCTTTTAAAACCACTGAAGACTATTTTTTTAGGAGATAGGAAGTGTTAACCATTACTGTAATACTATATATTGTCTGTGAGTGACTTTTTCTGAATGTATCATGTATGAAGAGATACTCAATATCAGAAACTTTTGACAAATGGTTTTTCATCAGAAAATACCAGCTTGTCAAAAATAGAGCTTTGCTGGAAGACACAAGATTTGAAAGAAGCTTTTTTGGATTGGAAAAGCATTTTCTGGATTTGAATTGCTGTGTGAAAATCAGAGCAGGGATTTGAACCCCTCTCTTTCACATTCCAGAGCAGTGCTGTGATAAGCAGACTACAAGTGGACAGTTTTCATGAGGTTTCCCAGATTTGTTCCTTTTTAATGGTTTCCTGCTTTTAGTTTCCTAAGATTACTGTTTCAGTGAAGAATTGAAGGATTTTGAAATCTCAGTGCTCTGTGGGACACTAAAATATATTTTTTATATATGCCTCAGATGTAAAACACTACAGTTCAGTTGAACTGAGGATGTGGCTCAAATCTTCTGTGGGATTTTTAAAATGCCCACCATGGTTGGTGAGAGGTAAACACCCTGGGATGGGGCCAAAAAAAAAAAAAAGGCAAGCAAGCTTTTTGACTTGTGGGATTATCCCTATCTCCTAGTAAAAACCTAGCAAATTGCTTTCAGCCAATTTGTACTAATCAGTGCTTAATTATCTTCCTATGTGCAGCATCTCTTACTTCAGTTTGCATCTGTGTAGTTTTCAGTTTGCTACAGTTCTGCATTCACAGGAAAATTTAGAAGTGTCCAATCTGAGTATCACGTTATCTTGCAAAGTACTGAATTTTCCTTCTCCTTTGCCTGGTGGCACTACTGCAACCGAGTTGCTGAATTGAGCAATTTGTTCACTAAAAATAACCAGCTTTTTAGTTATTGCATGAAGTACCCACGATGGTTTCCTTTAGGTAGCTCACTTTTGTCCCGAACATAGGAATTCTGGGATGGTGGCTGCAACCCTAGGGCTGAAGTGCTTGTCTTCAAAGGCAAGAGCTGGTGGTTTCACTGTAAAACACTGCCTCCCACTAAAATAACTGCTAAATGTACATATACTGCATAAATTTTTATATAACATCTAGTTCCTGCATATTCTTTTTCCCACTTCCACTGTGTTCACTGTCCTTAAACTACTTTCCAGTACTGACGTATTTCAAACTCCCCACCTTGCCCTTTTTCTAGATCTTTTTTTTAATGAACCACAGCCTACTGTGCTCAGCTTAATGGGCCTCTTAACCTGCTTTCAGCTTTCTCCAACCTCCACCCTCATCCTCCTCTTCCTGATCTTTGTTCCTTTCTTACCTGCTCTGCTTATCTGTTATTCCCATCCACATCTTTGTCTCTTTTTTTCACTTCAGCTATTGCTGTATGTCAGTCTTTTCTTGAACCAGTCCTCCTTCTCCTCTGCATTTGGACACCATACAGCAATTCCTAGAAGGAGAACTCTGTCTCACTGTAGTTGCTCTCTAGGAAAAGAAATGCGTCTAATTCTAAATGCAGGTGGACAGTTCGTTTTGACAGCAGTAATTATCTGTAGTATTAATGTATAACAATTATTTCATATTACTGAAATTAGGAATAAAAACAGTTCATAGCAGTTCAGACGTGACTGTCATTTAAAAGTACTGCTCTTAAATAGTTTTTTTACATATTCCAGGAAAAAGGGGGAGCTTGGGATTTTACTTTGTACTAACAGTTCCCCTTTTTCAATGACTGTTAGATTATCTGCAGATTCTGTTTTATTCCTGGATTATTTGGGATTAAAAGACCTTGAAAAATGCCAAGATCCTGTATTCTCTCACATAACTGAATTGAGTATATTTCAGCAGAGGTTTATAGTATGTGGACAATAACTGTATATAACCCATTTGCTGCTAGAGAAAATAGCCCATCAAGAGATAGAAGTGTTACTAACGCATTGGGATGTTTGGAAGCATATGAAGCAAGATATTATCTTTAGATAAGATTCATCCAGCTGAGACAGATTTCAGTATATTCATTAGTTTTAATCTTTGCCCAAATCTCCTTTCTTTGCAATTTAAATTTGGTATCTTATACTCAGAAAGATTCACATTTCATGAGCATCTGAAGTAGTATTACCAATATGAAAAAGTGTTCTGTACATTAATAAAGGATTGTTTTACAACTCATTTCTGCAGTACGGGTATTACATGTAGTGTGAGTGCACCATCAAGAAACTTTTTAATGTATTCCTATTAATAATGGCATTTTTTCACCTAACAATCTATCAAAAAGAGAAAATCCTATCAGCATCACTAAATCCTTCTTTAAGGTTTCATTGATCTTAGCCTTAGAACAAGATTATAAAAACAGTCCTACACAGAGACAATGTCTAGAGGATTTTGGCTAATCTCAGCACTCATTTTAGATTAGATCTAGTCATATTCATACACATAGCTATTCTTGTAGATAACATATGCCTACCAGTGTTTACCCTTAATTAAGATGCAATAATTGCTTTTGTTTCCTTTGGTCTTAACAAGAGTAATGCCAAATATATTCATAGACCTTTGATGATAAATGTCTTGTACTCAATGTATAGCATTCCAGGCTCAGGATCGATTTTCCCTGATGAGGAATTCTTTCTAACGGTGAAAACTTGTGCAGTGAATAACGTAATCTTCATGCATCCTAATGTTTCAGACTGTACTTAGGTATTCAGCTTGCTTCTTTATTCTTTAGTTTCCATTCTGCAGAAACTTGTATATATAAAGATTATTCAAATAGCTTTTTGTCAGTGAGTGAATCATTTTGGGAAGGACAGCACATAAGAAAAATGTGAAAATTACCATAAAAGTTGAAGAAAAGATTCCATTTTCACTGTATCAGTTTTCAGATGTGTCAGGCTGTAAATAAAGTCTTACAAAGACTAAGTTAGCAATATAAAGAAACCTGAATTTAGACTCCAGTGTTAAAATAATAATATGGATAATTTTCTATACCTCAAATCTGTCATTTAGTTCCATAACTCTTCATGGATTTTCAAGTTCAGCAAATCATCAGTTTTCAGGGTGCCTTTTTTATCACACGTATGCACATTTATCAGAACATCTAAATCTTCTCTTCCTTCTAAAGTCATATGCAGTGATATTTTGGGGTATCTTTTATTATAAATATATAACATTATCCAATGCATTGCTTTTCATAAGGGAAAACATAAGCCTCTGAGGGTGTAACATTTGTTTACAGCTGGCTCTTTTTATCTGCGAGAACATTTTGCTTTGCATTATTAGTTAATAGCAAGGGAAAATGGAGAGCAAAATTACTGCTGCATAAACAAACCTGTTACACAAATGCCTTCGATATTCCAAATGACGATGCTAGAGATTGTATGATTTATTTTTTTGCAGGGTTGTTTTTTGTATAACACAACAATTGAGTTTACACAGTTTACCAGCCATAGTAAAGGCAGAATTATTTAGGGCTCAGTTCTTAAACACATTAAAGTTGATGATTAAAATCCCGTTTGCATTTGCACTGTAAGTCCTAGACTGTCAAAGAGATTTGTGTTGTGTAGCTAAAAAGCTACTTTTCTTTCAGCAACAAAAGAAGTGGTGTCTTCCAGTAATCATTTCTGGTAGGAGACTGACAAAATATCTTCCTGAAGATGCTCTCAAGTTTTTGTTCCTAGTATGTCCTAACTTGCAGTAGGGCTCAAGGACATTATACACATCCTTCTTGCAGAGATAACATGATATAATTAACATGATATAAATGAAAGCTGCCGTAGCAACTGAAGCAGTTGCTCTCTTTCCATGTAAGTGTTACAATTAAGTATTTTTCTAATGAACCAGCTAAAGTCATGTCTTTATATATTTCTGCTTAAATTACACAAACTTCAGTATAGTGTTTCTTGTTATTATTTTGTATAATTACTTTATGTCTCAAAAGTCATTAATGCCCTATTTTAAAGCACCTGTTCTAAGTGATGGTGTGTGATGTTAAAAGACAGAAGACAAAGACAGAATGGGTTTTCTTCTGCTCATGTTACAGAATTAATACACTGAAAATAGCACTGAACCCAATAAATATTTGTATTATGCTATACTTAAGGCTTTCTCGCCTTAACCTCGAGGTTTTCTCGCCTTTGCTTGATACCTTAGCTACTCTCTTCCCTTTTCTTCTTATTCAGTGAAGCACATCAATGTGTTTAACTTTTTGCATCTGCTTCAGACTCAGTGCCCAAGGATATCATTATAATTAAGCCTGTTCTATATTCCTGTTTTGCATAAGCATGGCTGTGCATCAGTAGTTTTTCTGGTTTTTTGTTTTTCTTTTTTTAATCTGATATTATGTTTGGTATTGTCTCCAAGAAAGTTATCTGTTCATTTCCTACAAAAGATCGCTCATCTTCAAAGTTGAGATAGTGGGCCTTACTCCATTCCTGTAATAATTAATGGTGAAACTCCTAGTGACTTCAGACAGGTTCCTGCCTCCATATCCGTTTTTTTCCATTTCACATCCCTATCCATTTATTTGAGATATTTGAGTAACTTAATCACATTATCCTTTGATGGGAATGGCTATACTTCATTTTAACATGGTTCATCTGAGGAGTATAAAGATATTAATATTAAATAATCTGCTGTGTTTAGCAGATCATAAATTTTACAGTCAAAGTATTGCTTACTTAGCCATGAAATATTCAGTGAGTATTCTCCTAATCAGGCTTGTTACACTCACTGAATTGTAGGGCAAGTTTGCAACGTACTTAGGACATAGTGGTTATTGGTTTTAAAAAGTCTGAGCCAAGGGACCCTTCTGGTTTCTATACCTAGCTCTGCCATGTATGTGCTATATAAGCTTGCACAAGTCATGTAACCAGTACTAAAACTTAGTAACTGAAGTCAGGAACCTGAGTAAATGGTCTTGGTATTGTGGAGGGTCTAAGAACTGAGCAGCCACAGTTAGCCAAGCCATCAGGTTTTTCGTCTCTATCTCCCCATCAATTAATTCCATTTAACAGTCAATGGTTAAGCCTGAATGTATTGGCACAAGTTTCAGTCTTCAGTTTCCCCTTTGCCATCTCTGGGACGGGGACAATATCTGCTCCTAACGCTTGGCTGTAAAATGAAAAAACCAAAAGTCATTATGTGATTAATATCTGGGTTTTGTTTTGGTTTGTGTTGGAGTTTTCTAAAAAGATTCTTTTAAATATATTTTTAAAAACTGCAGCATATCTACAAGGCACTGATGATGTTTTCCTGCTCTGAAAGATGTGTTGTATATTACACATGCAGTAAGAGCAAAGCTTTTGAGAAGTATGTGACTTTGTGTACATACTGTATAGCTGCTTTCCACCTGCACTGACTGATGCTTTTGGGACACAGTGGATTCTGCATAAGGTATAGCTCCTATGGCTGTTTCAGCTTCTTGGAATTACTGGCATAACTGTTCATATAGAAGCCAGCCAGAAGCACTGGACTTGCTTCACAGGCATACATCAGCTATGTAAGATATGCACAATTTCCTCCTGAAAGTGAAGGGGATCACTGAAATACTTTATATTTGGAAATTCACTCATTTTCACTTTGTTTCTGGCATCTCTGGACATAGCACAGCAGGTCAAAGACATTAATCTTTTAAGTCTATAATAAATTCAGAAATAGTATTAAGGTTTTCAAAATGTAACCAGTCCATATTTCCATGCAAATCTATGAATGCATAGGAGCCCTCTTCAGCGTGCAGATGTAGCATGTGCCTTGTAATTTCTGTTGTAGCATGTAAAATATAAAGCAAAATTGGACACAGGAGTAGTTAGAAAATAACATTGCGATTGTGAAGGAAACTAAAAATCAAGGCTTTTTTGCACTCCTAAATTGCAAAGTCAAGTTTAGATGCAGAAACCTTTCAATTAAATAATTAAGAAGTACCAAATGCTGGGCTGGTTAACATATTTCATTTTTTCATCCTAAGATTTCTATGCATACCCATTTGTGCATGCATTTGGATACACAAACGCCTAAATACACAGGCTAAACAATATTGGCACACAACTCCTCCTCCCCAGTGGCTTTTCATTTGACGTTCTATTCTCTGTATAGCTGTGAGCTGGTATATTCATGCCAGACACCACACAAAGGGGATGAAAATCAGGACACAAGTGTTAGCCTTGTTGTTTCCAGCAATACAGCCCAGCTACTGAAATAACCATCTGGAGTGGCTCTTCAGGAAAAGGTATCCAGGGCCTATCAGTGCTTATTGTGTTTGAAAAAGTTCAGAGGCTTGAGTAGCATAATCCTTAGTGATGTCTGCTACACTAAACATTTTATGTTTTTTAGCACAAACTTAATTTATTGTTGACACTGACAGTCTCTCTGTTTATTTCACTGTGTAATCTTTGTCTGATTTCAAGTATGTCTGTAAATACTCATGCCATTTTGGCAAACAAGTTATTAGCTCTTTCAAAGGTAAAGACATAAGAGCTCTTTGAAAGGTTAAGTCTTCTGGAGAGCAAAGTGCCTCTTGAAGGCGGAGGCCACTTTTCCTTTCCTTTGAAGATAATCAAAATATGGAGAGTAGCTGGTCATGAACAAAATGATCAGGGTGGCATAACTAAAGCTTATTGAATTTGTGCTGAGGATCCCAAAAATGGCAGTTCCATTTGTTCCACACAGTTTTATCCTCTAATTCCTAATCACAATGCTGTCTTATTGTGCACAATGAAAAGACTAATTTGACTAAATCCATTCATAAATGACAAAATCAATAGTTCTCCTTTTGAAAGTCACTCAGCATATAGAATATGAGAATTTATGGTTAGTTTACTGCTGTCATGGATGGGTCTGTCTCTCTCCGGTAGTAACTGATAAAGCAGCTTTTGAAGTCAGACTGTCTCAATAAAGTACTTAAATCCATCTTAATGTACCCCAGGGAAGCAAGTCTGAATTAACCTAGTACCTTAGTTTTGCAACAATAATAAGGTGAAAGGGGGTATGCAGCAGAAACTGATTATAATAAGTGATACAAAAGGAGACAGCAACAATGAGGCAGAAGTAGAATAGGAACTGGGATTAAGGGATCTCTCACCCAGCCATGTGCAAAAATGTTGAAAATTAATGTTGTATTGTTTAGCTAACAGCTGTCAAGTCATTCAAGTCATTGTAATGTGTGGTATGCTTGCTTTCTTCTTCGTCTCACCCAGAGCATATTAGAAATCATATTCTCTTTCTTCTGAAGAATGACAAAGTTAATCCTTCCTTGCATTGCTTTTAAGACAAACTCATAGTAAAGGCTGTCTCTTAAATTTGTCAGTTAGGATATTAACATAGCATGAAACTTTGATGTTAAACTGGCATTTGATGAATGGGGTTAAAAATCACTTAGGGCCATATTCTTCCTAGCTGTTGTATTTGTGCATAGTAGATGTGAAGGATGCAAATACGCCCTCATACATTTGTGGTACTGCTGTAATCAGAGAGAACCCCATTCCTGACATCAGCTAAATACTAAGATACATTATTCTGAGAACATATGACACCCAAAGGACAGCAAGGAGGAATCCTAGGTTCTTTCTGTTTCATTAAAATAATGTTTTCCCTATAATCATAAAACAATAAAATTGAAAAAATAATAAGAAAAATGTCTTTCTTAAACAGACTCGAAAACCGATGTTACCAGACATTCTTAAAATCCAGTACCAGGCAATGCCCACATCACTCTATTCTGACATCTGATATTATTTCTCCAATTCCAGTTACCCTGTTTCATTGCTCTCTTTTTATACACAAGTCATAGTATTAATAAGGTATACTTGGGATTGAAAGGATTTAGTAAATTTACTAAAATTTACTAAAAACCAATGTTTAAAACTAATAAAGAATTAAAATTAATCTTTTTTGTGACACCACAGTATTTCTAAAATTTTGCTCGTGGTAGAAGAGAATCAGAAATCAAAATAGGTTGGTTGGGACATTTTTCTCTCTTGTAGATTCAAAGTTTGTCCTCAATAAGCAGAAGTTACACACGATGTCTTTTAGCCCTTGGTGTTCCATGAAAGGTGGCGATAATGATAGATGTTTGGAGTGTTTGCTTAACACTAGAGAGCAATTGGTTTCATTCTTACCTGTTCCTTTTGCTCTGATCCTCCCGTTTGTGAGATGGGGTAGCTGACCCAAATACCATGTGAACAATAGGCACTTTTTAAGGACATAAAACAGAACAAAGCTTTGCGTACATTTCTTTGATGTTTATCATCTCTTAGACAGTGCTAAGGCTTTTTTACTTTTTAGATGTCAGTTGATCCTTATCAAAAAGCAAATTGAATATATTCTTTCAACTGTTGTGTTGTTCTGGTGCTGATTAGCCAGGAAAACCACTGCCTTGGAGCCACTCTGGGGAAGGGGTTTCATCCTTTACCAACAACATCCTTTAAAAAAAATCAAAATACATCCACTATTAGATTGTGGTAGTTTTAATGTAGATGGAAAAAGAAGAGTAATTTCATTCAAATCAGAGTAGTCCTAATTTGTAGCATGTACGTGACTTACACCAGAAGTAAGAAGCACATGGAGCTTGCAACAAGTGAGGATGCACTCGCGCATAACAGTCTTGACAATCGTTAGCAAGTGTACTTCTGAGTCACTGCAAATAGATGCACTGTTGTCCCAGAGAAACTTGTATTCTCTGAGAACACTGTGCAGCAATACATGCATAATGAAATACTACCCTGCATTGGCACTTGATTTTAGAAGCATGCTTCCTCCATTTTGAGTGACTCCACTGAAAAAATGCTGCAAATGCGTTAACTGTTTGAAGTATTCACCAATCCAGACTTCCAGCAATTAGGGAAAACTCACAACTGTGTAGCAACCATTTTTTTAAATAACGATCAAAAATTTCAGAAAGAATTTTCTTAGTAATTTGTTGTTACTCTGGATAAAAGTATGATGCAAGATGGTACTTACTTACGAAAGCTGTATTGGGTTTGCGTGGCAAGGCTTTGGTAGCGGGGGGGCTGCAGGGGTGGCTTCTGTGAGAAGCTGCTAGAAGCTTCCCCTATGTCCAATAGAGGCAATGCCAACCGGCTCCAAGACAGACCCACCGCTGGCCAAGGCCGAGCCCATCAGCGACTGTGGTAGTGCCTCTGGGATAACATATTTAAGAAGGGAAAAAGAACCCCTGAGCAACAGCAGCCGAAGAGAGGAGTGAGAACATGTGAGAGGAACAACTCTGCAGACACCAAGGTCATTCATTGAGAATGAAGAAGGAGGGGTAGGAGGTGCTTCAGGCGCCAGAGCAGCGATTCCCCTGCAGCCTGTGGTGAAGACCATGGTGAGGCAGGCTGTCCCCCTGCAGCTCATGGAGCAGGTTACTGGTGGAGCAGATACCCACCTGCAGCCCGTGGAGAACCTCACGCCGGAGCAGGTGAACATGCCCCAAAGGAGGCTGTGACCCTGTGGGAAGCTCGCACTGGAGCAGGCTTCTGGCAGGACCTGTGGACCCGTGGAGAGAGAGGAGCCCAGGCTGGAGCAGGTTTGCTGGCAGGACTTGCGACCCTGCGGGGGACCCACGCTGGAGCAGTCTGTTCCTGAAGGACTGCACCCCGTGGAAGGGACCCACACTGGAGCAGTTCATGAAGAACTGCAGCCCGTGGGAAGGACCCACGTTGGAGAAGTTCATGGAGGGCTGCCTCCTGTGGGAGGAACCCCACGCTGGAGCAGGGGAAGAGCGTGAGGAGTCCTCCCCCTGAGGAGGAAGGAGCGGCAGAAACAACGTGTGATGAACTGACCGCAACCCCCATTCCCCATCCCCTGTGCTGCTGGAGTGGAGGAGGTAGAGAAAATTGGAAGTAAAGTCAAGCCCGGGAAGAAGGAAGGGGTGGGAGGGAAGGTGTTTTTAAGATTTGGTTTTATTTCTCATTATCCTACTCTGATTTGATTGGTGATAAGTTACACTAATTTCCCCAGGCTGAGTCTGTTTTGCCCATGACAGTACCTGGTGAGTGATCTCCCTGTCCTTATCTGGACCCACGAGCTTTCGTTACGTTTTCTCTCCCCTGTCCAGCTGAGGAGGGGAGTGACGGAGCGGCTTTGGTGGGCACCTGGCATCCAGCCAGCGTCAACCCACCACAAAAGCAAATTGAATATTTTGTTTCTGAAGTGAATCAAATAGCATCCCTTTACAACTTCGAGCAGCCTTTGAATCATGTGGTAGCTCAGCCCCAGCATTTCCTTCTTGGTGACCTAAGGATGTTTCCATGGTGATTTGCATTTGCTGTTTACCCCAATGCTCAGCTTGGTATGACTAGTAATACTTGAGTGCTCTGAAATTAACCTCTTCAAAACCTCTTGAGGTACTTACACCTTGTAATGTCTTCATATTCTCACCACTACCACTCTTCTCTGCACTGTCATTTCAAATCCTCTGTGCTCTGCACAATATGCTTCTAAAAATTTCTGTTTATGATTCACCCTACAAATGAGCACTACTTTGTTACACATCACTTAGTTACTCTCTCCTTGTACTCATTATGTCACCCCTTGTGGATAGTGTTGCAAAATATCCAAGACACTTGAAACAAGACACTTGGGAACATAAAAATTCAATGAAAAAAGTAAAATGAAGTGAAAGAAAATGTTTTCATACCCAAGTATGATTGGCTTTTTATTGATTTTTTTCCATCAAGGAAATTTATTTTTAAAGCCCCCTGTTTATCATCATTTATCAGTTCAGTTAAAAAACTACCAAGCTGAGTTATACCACATAAAGAGTTACACCACATAAAGAGTTACTGCTGTGGGTATATTGCCTCTGAGCAGCAGGAATCATTTCATCACTTCATGCTGTGAGCTCTGTCTACTGAGCCTCTGCAGTACTGCTTCTGGAGGCTCGCTAGAAGCAGTAGTCTTGCTTTTCTTGGAGTCTTGTTACTATACGATGTACTTACAGTGAATCACTTCTCAATCCTAGTGGAAAGAACACAGGACTGTTCAATTATTCCTTTTGCTTTCATACTTTTCTAAATTAAGAAAGTTCCTAGACCTTTATACTCCACAAAACAAAACACCCAGTACTTGATGAGGTTGAACAAGCAATCATCACTAAGCCATAAATATTCACCTGCACTGATACTGGTCACAGTCTTCGTATCAGCTGCCAGCTGGTCAGAGGCTAATCCACTGCAGTCTAGCTTTGATCCATTAAAATATTCTTTCTTCAGCCAAACTGTCTTAACACTAGAACAGCTTATGTTAGGCTGTTTCCATTAGTTTATAAACTGAAACCAGCCTTGACCCAGGCTTTCCACTCATTCCACAGCCCTTCTTTTCCATGCTTTTGGCCTGCTAAAAAAGTGTTTTTCTAATGATTACAAAGGAGAGATCAACTATAAGCAAACTGAAACAGTACATAAGGTGCAGATTCTGTAAACAAATACTGTTTTCCTCTAACAAGTGATTTTCTCATGAATCTGTATTCTTTCTTTTGGCTGAACCAGGGTTACTCACTTCTGCTGTATTGCTAGCTGTGATTTTTTAAGATTGTCATCATTACATAGCAATAATCTGTGCAACATTGTTTTCTACAGGGCACTTTCACGTTTATCAGACATAATTTTCTTTCCTTAAAAGTTTCTCCCAAATAATATGCTTGCAGCTGTATTTTGGTGCAACTGTAGCCATTCGGTGCAAAGTTGCTAGTCGAAGAGCCAAATATTGAAGTCTGCACACTCCATTTTTACAGGAGCAAAAGTGCGAGTCATCATTTAGTGGTTACAAATTCTGACCCTTTTTTTGTGGTTACAAATTGTGACCCTTTTTGGTTTTGTTTTTTTTTCCTCCCAAAAGCTTCCTCGGCTGAACATTTCAGCTGGCAGTTCAGGTTGACAGATTTGTTAGCAGACGGCAGAACAGGAGAAAGCCAGGCTGATGATGGGCCTGAAAGGTGAGCACAAAAAGCCTAAAAAGCTGGTACAGCCAGTGAATGAGAAATGAATGCCAGTGATAATAAGATAAGTATCATTGCCAAGAAGGCATCTTTTTAGCAACTGTTCATTAGAAAGACTGAAAATGATCAGTATCAGCTACTGGAGGCATTTTAAAGGAATCATGATGTACCAAAAGTCCACATTGATTGTTTTAACATTCAAGACAAAGGTGCAGAAAGGAGCTATTTAGGCAATGACCTGGATACAGAAAGAAAATCCGAGAAGGAAGGTAAATAGCACAGAGACTGCAAATGCAAGCACTGAAGATATGCAGGATTTTCCAGTGATGATAAAAGGAAAAAAGCTTTTAACAGTGTAGCTGCAAGAGCTCAGTTTTCATTATCCAAGATTTTAAAAAATGAATAAACTTTTTCTCATGCCTTAGATTTAGAATCCACAGGATGCAAGATGGATAGATGCTGGAGGGTGGATATACATTGATTTCTCAACTAGCTTTTTTATTTGAAAGCCTGTTAAATAAATGCATCTCAAAATGTGGATACTCTTTCTAAAACTTTCAGCAAATGCTGGTTTTATGCCACCATCTCTATGAGATGTAAGTTATTACACTAGTGCATACTGGCTGCTCAGAATTTGACCTATTGAACAGGATTGTTTACAAATACAGAAACAACAAAACCACTTACTATTTAAAACCATGGAAGAACTAAGAGAGGTAGAATATGAAGGCTAACTGGGACAGCTTAGGTAAGATAGCTGGAAGGAGGTTTATGTTCTCAGAATAGAAAATAATACATATTTGTATATAATCTGTGGGGTTTTGCAATCTGAAATAGAGCTATGTGCCAAGTCTGATCTCCTTCGCCTTCTAGAGCTTCAGTTAACAGGGCATCAATCTCCACCCACAACACATTAGACATAAGTTTTCTATTTCTAAGGCCAAATTCATTCAACTTACAGATTTCCACTTGCGTTTAAAATTCAATTTTACATACATCTATGGTTTTGTGAAAAATAGCATCAGCATAAAAGCTAGCTCAACCAAAAAGTAAATAATACATATTTTCCTTACTGTTTTCACCATGAATCAATGTTTAAATAGTGGAGAAAGTAATTTTAAAAGCTTCCTGGGATTACTTTTTGAAAGGTGCACTGTTTTATTTTATCGTTTTAAATGTGCTGACAATAAGCACATTTTAAAACCTTATGGCAGAATGCATCAGGTTACCTAATATTAATTTACTTTTTATAGTTTATTTAATATAGTATTGATTGCATTAGCATTTGGATTAATGACCTTTTAAATGCTCAAAGACTAAAGCAGTTGTCTAGTAAGATGAGAAGACAGTCATGAGGCTGAAATAGTTGGCCAATCAGCTTTTTTAAAATAAATTAAAGATTGTGTAAACCAAAGCAATGTTGAGAATTAGGGTTTTCTAATGAGATCATCAGTTCTAAATCAATACCAACAGAGTACGGACTTCTGTTTGATGTTCACTATGTACTTGAGAGAATTTCAGTAATCAATCACTGGCATTCTGACTTGCAGATGCAAAGAAGCCCACCTCAGTGAAATGTTTAAGACTGCAAAGCAGAACTATGCACAAGTATGAGGAATGTAAATTGGACTGTTTCCAAAATGGAATAGCTGAACTTTCATAATCATGTGTTAAACTCACTGAAAATCATACAGTGGATTGAATTTGAAGCTGATCCTTTGTAAAAATAAGGGGATGCATAATTTGCCTAATCTAAACCTACTCATGAGAAGAATCTCAGCTGCCATTTTCTCTGCTGAGCTCAATATAATTTAAGGGGATTAAAAATGCAGTCATGATGGTGGCAGAAAATTCAGGAGAGAACAAACGGTCAAACCTTTCCCACTCTAAGTATGGAGTCTGACTCCAGTACTGCCATCTTCAATTGCTTTTGCCGTATGTGCATATCCATTTCTTTTCATGATTATTTATCTGTCTTTCTTTCTTTTCTTTCCCTTCTTCTCCCTGTCACTATGAGGACTTTCATGTACCTACTTAGAAAAATCTGTGAGCAATGAAGAATATAAAATCAACAATGGGATAATCACTGCCCTTTATTATTTCACTCTTTATTTTCCAGTGTGTTGAATAACTGTTTGCACCCGCACTCCTTAGAAATACATTACTTTTTTTTTTTTAACATACACCAGTTGAAGGACATAGTGAATCCCTTGAATACTTGCTAACTTTATCAGTGAGGAAGTCTAGTTGTGACTACTGGATTCTCTGATTGTACGAGACTGATGGATTTGCAGCCCATCCATAAAAGAGAAACAGTGAGGAATCAGGCTATTGTGACTCTGCCTCATGTAAATCCAGTTAGTACAATCTGTGGGATTTTCCTTTAGTTTCCTTGAAACAAGACTCATTATTCTTCTGTTCTCTGCTGGATATCCCGAATATTTTTTTTAGTGGAGTTACTGTTGTTATCCACAGACAAAACTGAAACTGTAATTTGTCCAAAGCACAAGAATTTGTAGAAACTTATTTTCTATTCTTTTAAGCACTGTGAGTTGAAGGGAATTATGTGCTGTACCTCCAGCTGGCAGCATACTGCACAGAGGACAAGGTAGCTTTAAGCCACCTTTGCACTGTCTGGTCCGTGTGTGCAATCCTATATAGCTTAAGGAACCATAGGGATTTTTCCCAAATACACCAAATGTAGAAAGGGCAAAGATAAATGCTGTCTTCAGCTGATTAACCATTCCCTTATGAAGTTTCTGCTGTGTTTGTGAAACTATGGGAAACAATCTTTTGCTAAAACACCATTAATTTTTAAGTATGGTTTCCAATATGAAGTATTTTTATTTTGGCTATTCATTTTTAATGACTGCATAATGCAACTCAGCAAAACTATACAAAGCAAACCAAGAAAAAAAAATGAAGCTATTAACATCAAATATTTGCATAAAAGCCATGAAATACTGAAGCAAAGACTTTGTAGGTAGCTGGCAGTTCATGCAATGAAGACAAAATGTACAGAAACTGCCATTAAAACATCAATTTATCAGAACAAACTTACGGTGCTACATTTACTGCATATCCCTTCTGGCAGAAAAGTTATTCTTATTTTTAGTTTGGGGATGTAATAATGGAGGTTATTACTAATTTATTGTATCTTGGAGCCATGTTATTCAGTGTCCCTGTTGTGAATTCAGTGGATGATCATACCTGGTATCTTATAGCACACTTTTGCCAGTAGCTATGGATGACAGCATTCAGTATGAGTTGCCTGTCCTACGAAGCCCATCAGGTTTAAGTTACTCAAAGCAAATCTCTCACATGCTTTATCTTAGCCAGGAAATCTCTGCCTTCAAAACACAGATTTGTGCTTTTGCCTATCCATAAAACATACAAATGACCAATTTCACTTTGCAACTTCCAAGTTGTCGGTTAGTAAACACCATGAAAACTTATAATAAGGTGTTTTACTTGTACTGTATGTACACCAAGGCAAATGCATGATCTTATGGAATATCTTTTCAGATGGTCAAAATATATGGTCAAAAATCAGCCACACTTGTAGCTGTGGGAGCTGCATTATTTGAAGAGTAGAAGTGTTATAAGGATAGATTCCAAAAACTGGTGAAAGAGCAGAACGTCTGTAGCCAAAGTATAAAAGGAAGTTAGCAATCAATATAAACTTGTTTTACTGCCTTGTTTTAGGATACAGTTCAACATTTGGGGGGGGATTAAATATTTTAAATTATTTTTTTAAGATCTTTGAGATTTTGACAATTTCCTTTTCACCTTCACCCAGGGCAACAGGACTCAGTAAGGAGAAGAGAACATAACACAGAATTACATTAGAAAGGACTCACAATTGTTAACCCAAGTAGTCAGGGAAGTCAGGAAACTTATTTATGTATGTGCATTGTATACACATATGCATAATAGTAAAGTAGCATTTGAAGTTGTTTTCATAGAAGAACACATTTAACCCTATAAATGTGAAATATGCAAATTGTTATTTTCCTTTACTAAAGTACTCCAGTTGGCAGTTGTTCAGGGTGCCCTGAAGACCCTTAAAACCTAAGTGAAGGCAATGGTACAACGTGAAGTCAACTCCTAAGCTGCAAAATGAGGGATATATTCATAAATTAGTTTTGTATGTCTCAGACCTCTGAGTGAACTCTACAAGTGTCATATTATTTAATGATACTACTGGAACTAAGCTTGATATTTCACATGAACTATACTATGAGAATATATTCATTCCAGGACCACAGTTGATTACGTTCATATTCCTTTGATCTTTGCATTTAACTAACGTGGAAAGTTTAACATAAGAATTCTGTTTTCCAGTTGTTTTATAAAGAGAGAAAGAGTTGGATGCGGAAAGTGTATGTACATTGATAGACATAATAATAAGCATGTGTATGTGTGTCTGCGTCTGTGGATATGTGTGCATAAATATACGTGTATGTAGATAGTGGATGTTTATTGTCATCAGCTATTTAAGGGTCCATGGATAACGGTCAAACTTAAGTACTCATCTTTGATCTGTTTTTTCCCTCATTGACACCAAGTGCACAGCCCTCATCGCCTTCAGGGGGACCTGTGATAGGCTAATCCTAAAGCCTTGTGAAATACAGACTTCCTAATGGTTCAAATGGGACTCTGTGCACTAATTAACATTTTACTTTATGGCAGCCCTTTCTTCTGTCCTATGCCTGTATGCTCCCTTAGTGGAGTGAACAGATGTAGTCACACATCTCTTATGCTTGGCAGAAGATGGATGTCACTCTTTAGAACAAATGTACTTAGTCAACATCAACATCTGCCTGTATGGCTGCCTTCCATGAAGGGGGTATGATAATGTCGCCTGGAGAGATTTCTGAATTAGTCATTGCAGGACTTTGCTTACTTCTATGTTGTCCAGGCAACAACTTTTTCCTACCTTTTATTTGATCTTCATATTCTTTATTTAAGCTGTAGATGTGTAAAATGTTTCAGCTTCTAGCTGCTAAAACATTTTTTCAGAAAGTACAATGCAGGATTATAGTGGGGAATAGTAGCAGAAGCTAAAATTTGTCCTATTATAATAACTGAATTTTCTGATTTATAAAACTCAGTTATGTGAAAAAAGACTCAATATTTTGCCTTCAACATCTCAACCTTTGATGGTGTTATCTTCCTTAATTATAGTACACCAGAGTCACTACATTCACTTTTAAGTGACCTGAGAAGGTGCTATACACTTCTCATGATAACTAATTGGCGAGTTTTGTCACTTTAGATGCATATTCAGGAAAATAATGTGGGGTTTTTGCGTGACTCAAGGACATCACTCCATTTCTCTTCAAATGCTTCAGATGGATATATTTACTGAAGCTTTTGCATGATTATTTCAAAATATTATCATATGCATTAATAATGGGTCTATGTCATTACCAGGCTTTCTTTTTTTCCTAACATTTAAAAAGGGGATAGGCATTGGAGGAAACACTTCTCATGGCCCTGTGCCCTGGGGCACACAATTTTTTCTGTTGTACATTTAACTTCTTTTAGCAGTTTTCTGCATACTCAAACATCTAATCTGTGCTGCATTCTGTCAAAGTTATCTTTATTTTAAATGTTATGTACACATACATATGCATGCCAGCACATCTCTCTCCTCTCAGACAACCACACCCCCACACGCTTCTAATTCTCATCTTAACCTTTCCAGTGAACCAAGGGGGCTTTTTCACTGAGAACTTTGCAGAATGCATGTGTAATAAATAGGGAGAAAATAACAAGAAAGGAGACTAAGATAATTTGGTTTCTCCACAGAACAAGTCTACTAGATGTTATTGCAAATTAAAATTCTCATGTAATGTTTCCCATGTGTGCCTCAGGGAGCAGTCCCCGTATGGTCAAGAGTTGCATTCAGTTTCCGTGCCCATTAAATCTTTGTTATCTGATAAACCTGTCAACATAATGTCAAAGAGCGACAGCTCTGACAGTATCCTTGTGATGTTGGCACCTGAACACTGGGAAGTAGAGTGAGAACATCAACTTATTTCATGTAGGCCACAAAGTAACTTTCAGAATAGCAGTATTTTGACTAAAAGTCATGCAAAAAAGAAAGACAGTAATGAGATTTCACATGAGATCAGGACCTACACCTGCCTATGTTAGATCATTAAATTGCCTTTTCCACCTCCTTTTTGGAAAGAAACTAATTAATGCTCTTTTCTTACATGGCTTCAGTCTGATATTAAGAAGCTCAACATTCCCATTGATGACTAAAATTAAATAATCAGTCTCTCATAAAAAAGGATATGATTAATTAATAAACTTTGAAGAAAATAATTCATTTTCACTTTTAGAAAGCATTTTACTGGTAGATACTATGAAGGCAAAGGACATGATGATACATGCAATAAAATGCTGTTAAATTCCACTTCCTCATTTATCTTTTTCCCTCTCTTTTGTTCCCTTTGCAGTAAATTCCTCAAAGATCATTTAATTTAATTAATGTTGAGAAAAGTAACTAATTCAAATAGGTAGGCTAGAGGTGCCTTCTCCTCCGCTGTGAAATACCAATGTGAAACCGGTGTCAGTTGCCACCTTTCACTTTCAGAAAAAGTAGGAATGGCTTCTACCTGGAATTTGCAAACCCTGCATTTATATTTCTATGTAACCAGGATTTATGTGTTATACTTTACACAGATGCATGTGTATGTACACCCATATGCATAGATTATATAGATCATTTGTACCATATATGGTCCTTTCCTTATATTAAAAATAGACCCATGGTGTTTGACCTGTACTGTTATGCTTGTTGGCAAACCTAGCAAAAGAAATTGGCTTGTCTCTCTCAGGAAGAAAATATCTTGTTTCCTCCCACACTAGAAATGGTCCCCTTGACTTTAAAATTGATGCAGTAGGTAGTGCTGCAGTATATTTTGTACCAATTCTGTCACTCAGTAACATTTAGGCCTGTCGGTTGAGTACCATGTACAAATGCTAAATATGATGGATTTGTTTTCAAAATGTTTTTAAAAATAAGGAAAAGGTGGAGTGTGCTCTTCACGGAAGCTTCCCTGTGAATTTTAACACACTATGATGTAATGTAATAAGCTTCTATGCCAAGAGGCTAAACAGAAACTGATATCCTCAGTATAGGTGATTTGCACTAAACAGTCAACTTGTAAAATTCACTAGAATTACAAAGAAAGATAGAAAAATGTGAATTGTGTGTATTTGATACATTTTACTATTCAACTTGTGGCTTAGGAATCACTACAGGATTTTTTTTCAGTTCATCTGTTTCCACATGACATCAGTAGGTCCAATACTCCACACTGTTTTTATCAGACATATTTCTTAGAGCATCTCTAACATTGGAAATAATTAAGTTTTTTTGATCTAGACTTTACCTAAATCATGTGACCACTTCAATCACAATTTTAAGGATAGAAAATCACTGGATAAGTTGCAGAAAGATATTAGCAGATGCAAAGGATTGCAACACATTTGAATTGCTGCTTATAATATGTTTGCAACGTCTGGAACGGCTCTGATGTTCAGTCTATATGCAATTACGTCTGACACTGAAGGGAGAAACTGCCCTTCATGAATTTTAATCCAATAGCCTTTTGGATTCTCCTCAGCAGCTTTTTCCTGTCTTTTGTTGTTAAAGCAATGCAGACATATTTGAGAAGTGGTTTTCACAATACATTTTAAAAGAATATACTGCTTGAAAAGTTTACTGGAAAATTTAATTTACATTTTGAAAGATAAACAAAGAACAGTTAAAAAATTACTGTTGTAAATTGTACTTGACATGAAAATGTCTCACTTTTGGTGGTAAGACTCATTGATCCACCATTGATTAATTTAAGTGAAACTATTGTAATAATGCTAGTAAAAACTAACAATAAACCAGATTTTCAACATGTTTTATGCCTATGGCTGAGGTCCTGGCTAGTAGAAAAGGGCTTAGTGCTGTGGGTAAGATACTGTGTTTATGTGACTACTTACATAGTCAAGCAAACAATACGTCACACACTCCACCACTAATTTCACCAGCTGAAAGCAGCAATGTCTAAGATTTGGGTTTTTATCTCACTGTTCAGATCAAAAAGGGTTACCGAGAAATCCTCTAATCACCTGTGAAAGTAAATAGCTGCTATGAGGAAAGCACTATGATCAGTGTGTTGTGCAAAAAATACGTGTTCAGATAACCAAGACAATCGAAAATACTTTTATTTCAGGAAACAGGGAAGAAACTTTCAGATATGTACTTTGAAGTGTTCAGTAGTCCAGAGGACATATTTTATTTATTTTATATATATATATATATATATAGCTGCATCATAATGAAGCTCACAATGTAAAATAAAAACCTTTGATATATTTGTTAATGTAAGGTGGTTGTGGGTAGTTGAGTGAGCTTACCATTCTGTTCCTTACCAACTCATCAGAAAATATTTTCCTGGGAGTTAGCACTGTATGTTTTGTTTCTGCAAAGTACATCATAGTGCTGTTTCCTGTCTCTGCAGGCAAGAGTACACAGGTCGTGACTGCTCTTACAACTTCTCCCCTACCTCATCCTGCCAAAGAGGTATGTGTCTCATTGCTGGAAATTCATAGCGATGTCTCTTAGGCCTTGCTCACTGTAATCCCTCCATCTCTCCTTGGTTAGCATTGGTAGAGAACGCCACAAAGTTGTTTACAACCCATGTGTAACAGTCCTGTCTTCCACTATTTCAGCACATGATTTAAATGATACGTTTTGGAAGAGTCTCTGTTACATCTTTGTAGCCTACATCTGTATTCATCATCTGTTTCTTCAGTGAGAACCCAGATACTGTGAGGCTGACATATCATATGTGAGGGTATTTAAAATGATGTAAAACACCTGGCCACCACCATCTTGACAGAAACCTCAGGTTTTTCATGCAAATCTTGGAGCTTTTAGTGTAAAACTCATACTAAAAAGAAAGAACGTCATGTTCAGTAAAGATGTTATGGTCAGTCTCCTAAAAGCATGAGCTTCATCAAGAAGATTCCTATTCCTTTTTTTCCTGGATTTTTTTTCCCCCTTTGGTAGTAGTGGTCAGTTGACTAGATTAATATAATTTGAATTCTAAATAGACTGTTACAATCACCTAATGTCTGGTGCATCATTTGAAGATACGGCCTAAATGTCATCCCATGTTTGGGCCCTAGTCTGATTCTTTATGTAACAAAAATGAAGGTTAAATACCATAAAGTTTATTAAACCAGTCTATAACAAGTTTAGCAGACATACTCCTCTATTTTTGCAAGTTTTAAGAAGCATGTTTTTCCTGCACAAATTCAGGAACAAGCATTTAACTCCCATTGGTTTCAAAGCCATGGGAATTAAGCAGGTGCTTAAAGTTAATGAGGTACTTAATTGCTTTGTAGAACCAAGATGGACTGTTGCATCGGAGGTACAATGAGAAATTGTCACTGATTTCCTTTCTGAGTGAGGAGATTTTTAAGGATCAAGATCTCAGTTGCTGTCCATCTTTTTACCATTTATGCATAATTTGATAGTTGAAAATTGTAATGTTCTGTTGCAATCTGGGTGGATTCAGTTACAGCATCATTAAAACCATTCAAGCTTGATCAAAAGATTTTATAAATTTTCTAAATAGTGTGACTGAAACCATGGAGGGCTGAGTAATGCCTAAGCATTTTATACGACCACTGTTTTAGCAAAATACAGTCCATGCCAAATCATACAGACCAAAAAGGTCTACAGCATTGAGGTGAGTGGATCGTAAGAACAGACTTTCATCTTGACAGATGGGGCATATTGTCTCAGGGGAGTGGACCAGGGAGAAGGAAGAACACTGATGGCTAGAAACATGAGTATATTTTTATTGGAAGGAGGCATTTTTATCACAGAAGATAACTTTACATCTGGAAATGTTACACCAGATTTTAGCTCTCAGTTGCATTGGTGAAAATTCATTGTTGGTACCTTGTGGCATACTGAGTCATACGCCGGCTGGCTATTGTCATTCCAGGTGAGAGAGGATTCAAGCAACCTTACCAGCTATTTTGTTAGAGCCAATATGATCAGATACAAAGCAGAGGGAGTGTTTATTTCTGTCAGAAAACATGGCTGTACTTGTGGTTGGTCACTGTGTAAACAGCATAGCACTGAGAAATAGTATGAAAATTCACCTTGAATCATTAATATTGCATTTATGCACTAAATCCTACCCTAATGGAAATAATTTACTATACACATATGCTCTTTAATTAGCATGGCCAACATCTGTTACATTTTCCCCATCTTTAAAGCACAGAGTAATATTTTACTCTTGCATGCTAATGTTTGTTATGGCAGCAAAGAATCTACTTCAAGAGGAAAGGCAGTTTTTACATTTGTGTCTCAGAGTAACTTTAAACCATTTATGGTATTTCTATTTAGAATAATTCCAGAGGTGTGTCTATTTATCTTCTGCATTAAAATTCAAGAAAAAGGTTTAGCTTTTGGCTTGCCTTCGGGGCTAAGCTGTGCAGCAGACATGCTTCTCTGAGATAATTTGTTTTCTAATTGCCATTCGTTTGCTGAAATACAATTAAAGTTATTGCTCTAATATTAACATCAACATCTTGATTGCCTTATCAGGATATGAATATGTATTTTTCTTACTCTGCTTAGAGACATCTTTCACTAACTTTCCCTGAACATGTAGCTCTTAATTAAAGAGAATTTTTAATTTATCTGTAACAGCCCTTTTCCAGCAACTGTTGCCAGTTTGTTAGAGGGTCACACCTTACATTCGTGTCCAGGCTGACATCACATACCGTCATTACACCAGGGTATGTCTTAACCTTGCATACCTGCGCCTTTGAATCAGCTCATACAAATAATTTGAACTTTGTGTAATTGCCAAAATTAAGTTTGAAAGCAGGCAAATCTAAGTCAAACAGAGATTTCATTAAGAACTAGCATATGGCAGGCAGCTGTGTGAAAGCACTGAGTAGCCAGCTTAACTAAAGTGCACCAAATGAAAAGGGGCACTCAGGCTGCAAGGTGAGAAAGATATTACTCAGTTTACTTAAAAATAATGAGGGAGTGTTACTTAGCAGTACAGCTATGTGCTCCCCTTATTTTGTTTGTGGTTTAGAGAACCATTTATTTACTATAGTCAAAACAAAATTACCAAAAGAAAATGAGCACAGTTTTATTTTTAAAATGGACTTCATAAACTTCTTTACTTTGCCTTTCTGTTTAACACTACTTTACAAAGATGTTTAATGAACAGGATTCTTTCTATCAGTAAAAGCAGGAGAATGTTCCAAAATAGTTACATGAATGAACAGGCCACTTGGGATGGCAAAAAACAGATACATAGTGAAGAAGTAGTCCCATTTGGTGATGAAATTGTTCTTTTTACTCAAAGAGATCCTTTTAAAATCTTTTTTTTCTCATTTAGTAATTTTCCTTTTATGATAGTGTATCTATTTCCCATACCTCATTAGTTTCTGAGCACATATGAATATCCCACTGAGTTACATAGAAAATTTTTTTTTAATATGATAGAAATGCAAAATTGAATCCTAGTTTAAAAAAAATAATAATGAAATTGACATTTATGCTCTAGTGAGTTGTTCTCTAAAATGAATTCAGTGTATAATAATCAGCAAAAATTAATTTGTAATTTATATCGTGTAGGGGGTAATTGTTCCATGTTATAGAACTTTGTATTTTAAAACTGAAATAGCAGCCTTTATTGACCTTTCAACAGACCTTAGGTAGCAGGGATCAAATGTGTGTTTGTTTTCTCTGGGGAAAAACATTTTTACATATTATTACAGGTTTTTGAAAACTACTGAAATCTTTGCTTTCCAGTTCTTTTGTTAGCATAAGTAAAATCCATGGGTGTTCTGCATTGCCTCTTTTATGTCTGGCTTTTTAGCCCTGATCATTCAAAATTTTTTCTGTCTTTGAGCATATTGCTATGAACTGTCCAGTAGCTATTATCTGGACAGTCATTCATGTCAGAATTGAAAATAATTATATGGTTGTGGTTGCACAACACATAATAAATGCAAATGTGAGAAGCCTGCCATGGATTGGGGGGTGGGGGGGCGGTGATCTGTAAATGTCTGAGGAAAGGAAAAAAAAAGAAAAAAAGAGATTGCTGGAGTTTATTATACTAAATGTGTGTCTGCAAAGGAAAACGAACAGTTGACTAGGACCGGCTATTTTTTTTTTTCCCTAGATAGGGATGTACATGTTGATTTCAAAACTACATGTAAGTTTGAATTTAGTTTCACACTGTCTATTATATCTTCATGAGACATTCATTCAGACCAGACCAGATTCACTCTGCAGATTAGAGTGCTCAGAAATTCTTAATCTGTCCGTTAAATATACTAACACACTTTTATGTGGTGTTTTATTCCATGAATAGATAATAATCAGAATTAATACAAATTCAATAACTGTATCAGTGATTTTGCTTTTTGGTGAAGAGTGGCTTCAAGTGACAGAGAAGAATGAACCTACAGGCAAAAACATGATGATTAAAAGATGTGTTTCCAGACCACACATTAATAGTGTGGTCTGGATTTGGATTTCTAAGCTCTAAATTTTGAGACTTGAGATTAATAATATTAGCCTATCATGGTAGGCTTCAGCTGTGCTTTTATAAAAACAAGTCCATTTAGCAGTAGTTGTTGGCTTCAAAAAAAACTATGCTGATATTCCTTGGAGAGATTTTTCAATTAAAAAAATATCAAAACTGCTAGAAATACTCTGCTGTGATGAAACTCTTAGGATCACTACATCTCCTTATTAGTGCAGCAATCGTGGAAGTTTTTTATATAAGTCCTGCTATGATAAAATGTATAATACTTATTTAGACTTTTACACAGAAGTAACTACAAGCCTTGTAGAGCATACAAGCTCTTTCATGTTTCAAGAAACCAGTGTTTCCTATTGCTATGCTATCTCATGTTTGGAATTACCTAAAGTGCCTTTTTAGTGCATAGATGCTGCATAAAAAGCAACTTGCCTCATTGATTTCAATGTGCAGTTCCAAGGTCAAATGTTATTCAGCTGTAAAATTATCTATTAAATTTTTTTACTAAGGGAAACCATCTGCGTATTGAAGGACAAGAAAATAGTCCATTTACAGAACACAAAAGAATGCATTTTGTTTGTTCAGCACATCATAACAATGGGGATGTGCTTTGCTTCTCAACTTTTATTTATAGCATTACAAACCTTAGGATGATCACTAGTTGTGAACAACATATAGTTAGAAACAGAGGGCTGTAGAAATGTAGTTCTAGATGTATCACAAGTGTATGCCAAATAATTAGACCTGGAAAAAGGGAGGAAAGCTTAAAATTTATTGAAAATTGCCTAAAACAACCAAAAAAAAAGCCTTTAAAAATAATGTATGACCAGAAGATAATTTTGGAAGTTGTTTTTTAGAGCACTGGATATGTATGTGAGAGAGAGAGTAAACTAAACTCCTTTGATTCTACCTAGAGATAACCAACATTTTCCAACAGATCCTCTTTTTCAGGGGGTTGTCAGAGCTGTTGCATTTTTATTTTTGAAATTATTTTTCAAAATAGCTTTTGTATTTTGCTTGGGAGGAAAAAGAACATAAAATTATTTTTTTCAAAATGTTTTATCAAAAAGACATTTTTGTTTTAATTCTTTAGTTTTAATTTTATATTAGAATTTTTTTGCTAGGAAAATTCAGTCAGTCTTACAAATAAAGCTGTGATCCTCCATGTATATGAGTTCAGGCAGTAAAATGTTAGGCAGAGCATGCAACCTCTTGAAGCCAAGCACTAATAGCCTGTAAGCATGTTATGTTAACATGTAGGAAAAGAGTAAGTCAAGTCCTTCTCCTGTTTCATAGCTGGGAGCCATAAGAAGACTGTTCAGTTCAGAGAGTGAGATTGAGAGAGCAAAACCCTCCCAGGGAGATCAGCAGGGGGTAGAGAAAGCTCCTCAAAGTCTAAAAAGTATTTGCCTGTATTGTACTATCCACTTTTTCCAAAATAATGAATGATATCTTGCTTTTGACAGGAAAAACTCCTCTCCAGGTTCCTGTACGCTTGCCTTCCCTTTTTAGGGGATACTTGGCTTCCCTCAATCTCTCTTATTAAATCCCAGTCTTCATCAGGAGATTATAGTAATTTAGATTACAACCTTAATAAATGTTGTAAAATTTGAGGAGTCCTGATTCTGCAGTTAGTATAGTCAGGCCCTGGCAGAGTCCAGCTGAGACAAGGTTAAGCATAAATCATTTCTGCCTTCCCTGTGTACAAAGGCATGGTCAACATCGGGTGATTGAACTAAATATCTCAGAATCAGCTGCTCACAATGTCATTTGCTAGTGAAAACTTACCAGCTTACCTCAAATATGAACACTCCCATTTCCATTACTTATTTCATTTAGCTAGTTATTTAGTTAGATTTGCCAAATAAATTCAGTAGCAGTTACTGATATGCCGTGCACACACAGTTATCTCCATCTTTGAGATAATGCATTGAGATAACCATTTTCATGTGAGCAATTACTTGCTCACCTGGTGATTGTAAAAATGTTTCCAAACAAATTGTAACATATTCCCTTCTATTGCATGAGTATTTCCCATGGGACCATGCCGATAACACAGATGTGTCAGGATAACTGGCATTCTTTTATAATGTAGTAAAATAAATTGTGTTTTTATAGGATGGCCTTAATGTACAGTAACACAAAACTCTTTAGAGAGGCATCAACAGTAAACTGAAGTTAAAAGGAAAAATTTACAGACAAGTTGCAAAGAGGTTGTTGAGTTTTCAGGGAATGATGAGGTGTGTGACTGAACTACCAATATGAGTTAGGACAAATGTAAGAGTAACTGATAATTATGAAGCATCTTAGCTAAACTGAATGATTTTCATGCCCTTATTTCTGTGATTAAGATTTTATCCATTAGCATACAATTTGTCAGCCTAGACAGACCTAATAGAATAATAGTTACAGCTCTGTATGTTCAGTAAGATGTGGAGAATGGATCGTATCATTTATCTAGTTCTTTCTTGACAACAGCTTAACATTTATTACAGTGGTGTGCACTGCAATATTTCTATCTGACATTAAAATTATGACTTCCGTAATTTTATCATAATTGTTCTTAACTCTTTCTCTGAGAAGTAATCGGCAGTACCCAATCAGAGCAGAAGCGAGGTAGGGAGAGAGAACTTTTATAAGCTTATCTGATCACTAGCAATAATAAACTATTACTTTCTTCCTGTGACTTTTTCGTGCTTATATCCTTTGAGCAGCATGGCTACAACAACTAAATGCAATTAGTAGTACAGCAGTCTCTAGGACAGATAGACAGATAAATAGGCAGTCTGTGCACTCCTCTCCTCAGTGTTTCCCTATTAGGTAGTTTTAATCAGTTGTGTACTTTTGTCAGGGTGCTGGCTGAATGTCATTATAACACTGTCTGAAAATTGGAATTTTAAAATAACATGGTGTAGTATCTGTGTTTCCTGTTGCTGTTGCAGAGCATTGCCCCTCTGTCTCTATATAATTTGAGGCTTTTATGCACAGAAAATATTTGGTAATTAAAAAGCAAAGTTATTTACAGAATTCTGGTGTAATGAAGAGCTTAAGTAGGCTGTTAATATAGCTATGTTATCTGCTATATTAGGTGCACTGTGTCACCTTAACCAAAGGAAGACATTCTCAGTCTGTGTACTGAAAAGCTGATCAGTAATTTTGCTCAGACTGCTAACCCAAAAGAATATCAAATTATAATTTCACAAAGGGAGTATTTCATAGGCTTCAGTGGAAACTTGGAAATTCTGTTTATGTTTAGTTACATATTTTTCTTACCTG
Organism: Ciconia boyciana; assembly: GCF_034638445.1. NCBI lineage: Eukaryota > Metazoa > Chordata > Aves > Ciconiiformes > Ciconiidae > Ciconia > Ciconia boyciana. The sequence goes on along the minus strand of NC_132942.1, from coordinate 38,487,133 downwards.
CTTCTAATAGTGCCTCTTTGGTGACATTAGAGCTCTGAAGTTCCCCATTTATCTACAAGATAATTATTATCAAGGCCATTATCAGGGCCTGTTCTTATCATTCATACCATTTTCCCAACTCAGGAAGGAGTTGCATACCACAATAAGGAACAGGTAAGAAATTCCCAAGTAGGTATTACCCAGTTTGAAACAGACTTCTAGGAGAGAGAATGTGATTTACATAGTTGCTTACAAGTGCCAAAATAGGAAAACCAGTCTCAAAACTCAATGGAGTCTTTTTAAGGCTAAGGTAAGCATAGAGAGGAACACATTATCCACATAAGCTTGTGGGCAGTAGCCTAAGTACAGTGGTGAAAAGGCCAACTTCAGGGCCTCACATGGAGACAAATGCTGTGGCTTCTGATCGTGTACCCCTTGGTCCAGTCTCAGAAGACGGCTGTCGATGAAGGCATTTAATTTGGTGAATTGTGTGTGTGGGGGGGGAAGTCCAGAACTTGGAGCTGTAGATGATGATTTCCTCCTCTCTGTCTTGGTTTTTGCTACTGGCAAGTTTTGCACAGCCACGTATCCTGTGTGGATTCCAGCCAGGGAACTAGCTCAACTAGAATTAGCTCAACTAAAATTTTCCTGTAATTCCTTTGTGGCCTACCAGTTTCATAGTTTTACTGGGCAACAGTAACTGCATTTCAGCAACAAGTGTAGAATTCATGCTCAGATTATTCATATTTCTTCAGAGACCTTCTGATTTTTGGTTGGTTGTTTTTTTCCTTTTTTGAAACCTTTGCAAGTAGTTTAGGCCTTTAGATTAAGACCTGTCCTTCATAACTTTCAGTTAATATCTGTACTATTATTATTTGAAGAAAGGAATGTTTTTACAGTTAAATCAATATGCCAGTAAGATCAGAACATCGTGAGGACTCTAATGGCTGCAAAGATTTGGAAGTGGTTTTAATGAACACTCAGCAGGCAAGAAAACATGCTTTTATGTTCACTCCAAACAAAAATATACAAGCTGAGGAGAAAAAAAAGACAGGCTGTAGCCAACCTTATTAAATGAGAAGTGGCTGTGAAATTATTTATTTCATCTAAACTAAATAAGGCCAATTATTGGCTCTCCAAATGAAGCACAAGAGAAGTTTTCAGTGTGCTTATGAAACAAGGACCTAGTTTGATAAAGAATTACATAGAGCCAGCTTACAATTAAGTCATGCTTTAAAAAAAAAGCTATTATTTTCCTCATAGGTAGATTAATTGCAAACCATACCCATAACCTTAGGGGCTGAGATCCTGTTCTATTTATACATTAATATATGTATTTCTATAATGCTATATAATATATATTATTTATAATATAATTTAATACTGTATTAAATATATTGTATTATATTTATTGATTCTTACCCAGCTGTAGAACATTAATAAGTGTCTTTACACTGAAAAAAATTTCTGCAGCTTGCATAGTGAATCAGGTCTCCTGGTTCCAGGAGAAACAGCTGAAAACGGCCACCATATTGCCAGGAATACATTGTTTAGCTCTGTGAAGAGTCCAAAAAGAGTGGAAAAACATTTCTGTGACACTTCTAAAATCCATTTCTGGAATTTCAGATTTTTCTTTCTAGTCCACTTTCCATGGACCCTCTAAGAGGCTGAGTGTTTCGCAGGCTGGTATGTCAGGAATAGATGTATCCACAATGTGCCTTCTTACATTTAATTTTCTGTGAAGTCCCAGGTGATTTAAATGATTTAGTTGGCCTCACGCCCAGAAGGAAATGAGATGGCGTACACGATGGAGCGGAGTCTGTGGTGGCAGGCAAGTGGCTGTGGAAAGGGGGCACAGGGATGGCCAAGGAGGTAAGGAAAGGACTGTGCAGTACCTCATGCAGAAGTTCAAGCCCTGTAATTTGAAAGGCGTTTTCAAGTCCCTGTTCTGCTATACACTGTGTGTGAACTTCGACAAATCACTTAGTCCCTATGTGCTTCAGCTCTCTGTCTGTAAAATGGATATAATAGCATTTACCTACCCATGGGGTAACTGTGAGGACAGCTTCATTAAAAGGTGCGAGCAACTCACAAACTATTACAACAGATGCACGTAAGAACAGCAGCACAAAGCTGGGGTCACCTCTGGACTCAGCAAAACAAACACACAAGCATTTTAGCTGTGGGTTTGGTTTTTTTTTTCTCTAGGAAAAAAATGTAAAACTTTTCAGCAAAAATAAACACATGAACATGGAAAAGAAGTTCTTAAACTATAGCCAGAAAACTAATTTCCAGACCAGTTTGGAAAGCCTAAACAAACACTGTAACATCTGTTTCCTGAGTTATTGATGGAGTCTGTCATCAGGCTTGTCTTCCAAAACTTCATATCTTTCTGGGTGGTTTCAGAAGTCAGAAAAAAAACTGGCTAGTTGTCATTCTGGAAGAAAGTATACCTTTTAACATGAAGCTTTTATGTGTCATAACTATAAAGCAAATAATAAGGAACTTGTATTATACTGTTCAAATGCTGCTAACCAAGTGGTAAAATTACTTGTCTTATTTATTAGCACTAGCAATAGCCTTTCCATACCTCCATTTACTATAGCAGAAGAAAGATTTCAAACTACTGTCATTTTAAATGGCAGAGACTGAAACTAAGTATTTAGCAATGGAGAAATGTTCATTGCTGTCAGTATTATTGCCTGTAAGTAAGCAGGCACCAAGACTTACTGCTTGTGGTCTGGTATAAACACATTAACTAACTAATCTATGCTTCTCACTAAGAGTTATTTTATTTACAGTGATCTTTATAATATCAGCCTATCACTTCCTAAAGCATGCTATCTCTCAGGTTGTCTGCAGCAGCCTGACTGCTAACATCTTACCCATAATATTAATTATCTGGAAATATTACTGCACCATTGCTGAAGCCAGACACAGAGTTCCTTGAAGAGCAAAAAGGAAAAATATAACCCTCATCTTTCTTTCTCTCCATAATCTGAGGAATGTGGGTAGGGGAAAGGAATCAAGTGCTACTTTCTGCTCTAAAAACAGAGTTTGATATTTTTAGAGTTGCTTTAGCTGGCCAGTTCTGATAAAAATTAATTTGAAATGGGTGGTAAAATCAAATTGATAGCTGGAAAAAGAAGCTGGAGCTTGGAGAGATGTGGGTTCAAAGTCTCTGTTGTGTTCTAGCCTTTCTGTAGGAATCCAAACAAATCAGTCAGGGCTAAATTCACCAAAGTCCAAACTTTAGATACTCAAAATTCTTAGCTAAAGGCTAAGTCTGGAAGCACCTAACATCCAATGAGTCAAAGTTTCCAGCAGTGATATTCTCTAGGGATCTTTAGATTTTTAAAATGCTTAGTAGGCAGGAGATGGTTGATACATTGTCTTGGTATTCACAAACAAGCCAGTCTTTGTGAAATGAAAGACAAAGCTCAGATCTTTCCTACCAGCTTAGGTCTTAGGCAGAATATATCAGGAGGAGGAATAGAAAGCTTTTTTTCAATAGGGCTTGTATCTAGCACGATAGAGGTTAAAGCATTCAACTGACATAGGAAAAAATCTCTCCTCTGCTTTAGTAGATTTGACTCTGTCATCTTCCATCTCTTATGCTCAGTTTAGGAGAAGTTCTTCTGGTTTCTTTTTATTGAAGCTGCTGTACTTCATATTCCTAATCAAATACTAATGCATGGGTAAGGAGGAGGGTGCGTCCCCGGATTCACTGCTCATACAAAGGCAAAAATTGAACCCTTTGAAACCTGCTTTTTTGTTTGTTTGTTTGTTTGGGGTTTTTTACACAAACACAGTGAACAATCTGGAAACACTTCCAAAAGGCTAATTTTGATATGGACCAAAGTCCTGAAAAAGCTGTGAAACACTGCTTTTTACCTCACAATAAAAGATGAAATTTCAAAATATGTTCTAGTGCTTCCTTGTGTCTCTTAGTGGCTCCTCGTGTCAGCTACACAACCCAATCTGATTATATTGAATACTACTAATGTTAGCTGTCAGATGCTTTATACCTTCTGAGTGCACTGAGCTTGATGACAGGATAAAAAGATTTTCCTATAATGGCAAAAGAGAGAATTGCAATCATTTGGGAGCTGCAGAGCGTTCTTTCAGCAAAAGACTGGATGCTCAATTTAATTGGTTGTGCTTCACTAGAAAAAATAGTGCACTCATTAAAACATCAAAACTCTATGTTCCAAGATATCTGCTTCTTTTTTGAATTACAGCATGTGTAGAATATGAGATTTGATAATATTTCACCCTGATTATACTTTTGTAACCACCATTTATAATTTGCAGACAATCTGTGGGGGACAGGGAAGCTCTGGGTATTATTGATTTACACTGTTGAGATCAATGTTATAAGCATATTTGCATTTGTAAAATAGATGGAATAGCTTTATTCTTCTCCCTGAAGTCCTAAATCAATGTGAAGCTTGTTTTCTTCTTTGCTTCTTTTTTGCTCTTTATTACAAAAATTGAAAAACTCAAAATAAAATATTAAGATATGCATATAGGCTAGTCTGCCACTGCTTGAGCTGTACTGTGAGTAAGGAACACCATACAGGTATTTCATTTCAGCAATATATTTATAATCACATCCTCTGTAGGACAATATCCCAGAATGTTATATGACAGATCATAAAATATTACAAAGACAATGACTGCAGTGGGGGAGGGAGGATTATTTAGAGAAGCAAAGACTTCATTTTGTTTTCCAAAGCATTCTGTTGTGCAGTAAATTAAATATCAGATGCAAAATTTTCATATGGCAGTCGCAATACCCTCCAGTGCCCTCACACACCAGAGAAGGTGAAGACAAGTGCTTATATAGCATGGACACAGGCCAAGGAGCCATCACTGTAATAAGCGTATAGAGCTTTTTCACCATTAATCCTTCCTTTTCAAAATACAACCATTTTAATATTATGGAGATCTTCAGTTTGCTCCTCCTTCTTAGATTTTATTAGCAACAACAACAGGCATTGTTAGTGTGCAGTACTGTGTTCAACTTTAACAAAGAGCTTTGTTTTGTCTTCCAAGGGTCCCACTCAGGCAACTGTGAGGGTACAGATGTTCACACCCAAGCTGCGTTTGGATAATCATGTTTTCAGTACACTCTGCTGATGAACATTGTTCCCATGTCAGATTTGTTGGCTTCCAAGTACCTTGCCTTCTAATAGGTTTTGAGCTTTAATTGGAAGGTCTGTTGTGTAATTACAGATCCGGTTTCATGGTGTAGCATTCTAGCAGTTGTCTTGACTTACTGTGTCCTCACTGCTTTTTATGCTTCTTAGAGTTTAGTTCCTCACATTTGAGGAACTCTGAAGGCTATTTGTAATGTTTAGAGAATGAATAATAAGAAACCAGTGAGATGGCTTATCTGCCCAGATTTTTGTTTTTTCTCCGTCACCTTCTCCTCTTCCCTTTTTCCCTGCTTTCTAGCATGCAACTGGATACAAAATTGATCTGACCATGTCATATTAGTCTCATTACAAAATAATTTTGTAAGAAAGACTGGTAATACTCACAAATACACGCACACACCTGACTACATATCTTTACAGCTCTTTGGTCTCTTTTAATGTGTAGCACTGTGGAGAGATTGTAGAATTGTTCTCTCTCCTTTTTACTAAGGTTCCATTGAAGAGTCCAAAAATTCATGAGATTCTTTTTCCCCTGTATTGTAAGAAGTTCATTTAGAACTTAACAATGAATAACAGATGCTTAAATAATTCTTTCCAGTACTGTGTCATTGAACTTTGTCTTGTGTGATGTGCCTTCACTCAGCTTTGCGTAATCGCCGTCCCTGAAATTGTCTTCTCACCTTGTGCATCCTAAGAAATTGTGTCGTCTGCAAATTTTATCTCCTCACTGTTCATCTTATTTACCATTTGTTCTGAGTTCTATTATGAGAGTTTGGGAACTCTAATTGTTAAACTTGACATCTTAAATACTGCAAGGAACTTGCAAAGATCTTCCATACAGGAGTGAATTTCACCAGACTCTCCCTTAGAATATAGATGTTGGGTTCCTTATAATTATTTCCTAAAGCAGTTTCATCTGTGCATGTCTCCGAGAGGCTTACCTGACCGACTGTCATTTTATTTGGAATTCTGGGACAGCTCTCAGCTCACTCTAAAGCTGTGTCAATCTTCAGGTACTGTTATTTCTTGATCCTCTTTTATATGAAACTGATTCCCTTTGATACCTATCTGGCTTTTTTTTTATATAGTTTTATTTTCTTTTGGTGTCATTCCCTGGCAAAAAATATTTTATGTTCTATATCTCTTTTCCCCACTATAGTACTCCTTTCAGCCCTTACAAACCTTTTTTCTTTTCTTATGCATATTATAAAAACAATCTCATATACAATTTCAGCCTTTTTCTGTTATCATTGTTACAGTCTTTTAACTTCTCCTATTTACTCCTATGTACCACTCTGTTTGTGAGTGTTTTCGCTCCTTAACCTTTGATTACTTTTTGCAGTTAGACATTTTATTATGGTATTTGCTGCTGGATGTCATGCTATGTACTACCCTCTAGGACATAATGTTAATGTCGAGAAACAATTTCTCTTCTATATCTTCTTCCTTCATTTCTTTATCCTATTTCCTTTTACCCAACACTTACATGACTTTTCTAAAGCTCCAGTTCAATGTCCTCACTTAGAACTCTTCCACTTTTAAGATAAAAAATGAAAATAATGGGGCTGTTTTGAACTAGTGACTTCACCATGTCTGGCATTCTGCCAAATTTCATTGATTCTCTTTTAGTTTTTCTTTTTTATTACTTTGTGTGCAAATTCTACTTATAATACTATGCCATACTTGAGTGATTCCTTCCTCTTCAGAATTTGATGGACTGAAAACTGTGATCACCAACTGTACTTTCCCATATATGTTGTTTGGTTTTGATTAAGATTTGGTCAAATTTCTCTTTCAAATCATTGGTTCTTCCTGCCAAATTTTTCCTTCATTACCTTTAATCCTGTATTATAGTTGTATCTCCAAAATGCACATAATGCTAGATATTACCTGGTGTACATTTCAAATGTAAACCTTTTCCTTTGCATCATAGAGAATTCTCAGTTAACATCTTAAGATTTGTACAGTGCTCTACTATCTTCAGAATAGCATAGTAGTACCAGTGTCTTTATTCCAGGTATGAAGGCAACATCAGGTACATTTTTGGCTGAATCACAGCAAGTAATAAGATTTCTTAAGGTCAGTAAAAGAAAAAATGCTGAAAAAATTTTGCCTGGTATCTTGAAAACTTATTGATCCAAGTCTAAGTGCCATTCAACTAATGCACATGCATGCAGTGCATGGTTAAATGTCCAGTCATCTAGGGTTGAAATCATGAATGTTAACTCTATGTTTTTGTTTTGGTAACTTAAAATTTCAAGTGGTGATGTCCAGCTTAAACTGGATTTCTTCTGCGTTACGTAAGAAATGTTTTATCAGCTCTGACTACTGAATCTTGCCTTAAGGTCTTTGATCAAGATGGATTAAAAAATCTAGGAAGGATTCTCTTGGAAAAAACTTTTAACAAATGGTAAATTTGTATGTGTGTTAACAGAGAGTCTTTGATGGCAGTTCAGCAATCTGGAAGTTAAGATCTTCTAACAAGCACTTCTAAGTAAGCACTATATTTTGCATTTGGTAAGGGACTGGCTGACATCTCTTCTTCTATACTGTTGTTGTTTTTCTAGTATGTTTTTGCCACAACTTTAAAAACCAAGCAGGCCAAGAGGATAAGCAACATTTGCAGAGAGTTTTAAGAGATTATATAAGGTGTAGGTATGTATCTGCATGTTCCGAATATTGACCCCTAGGGAACCAGAGATTTACTTAACCTCTTGCCTTATGTGAAGCTTTCCAAACACAGCTAAGAAAAACAGCAGGTTACTGTGTGACAGAGACTTATATTTCTTTATTATAAAATCTGTTCAGGAGATTACAAATACTGAAACAAAACTTCTTCATTTAAAAAATTCTCTGTGGGAAACTAATAGGGAATAAAGAACACTTTGTGAGAAACGAAAATAAAGGCAAATTTAAATTTGTCTGTCGTCCTAATTAAAAGCAGGTTGTGAAACAAACTAGAAAAGAATTATCATTAAAAATAAAATATACTTGAAAAGTGAAATGATGTTAATAGGCTGCTGATAAATTAAAAAGAAAATACTATACATCTACCTGCATTTTGTGTTTAGGTGAAATGATGTCCCATTAAGACCATGAGCAAAGCATGCATTCATTTCAAATTCTCAAGGTTAATAAATATTTTAACAGTATAATATTCCTACTGACTTAGAACATCAAAATTTACCTTTTATACATTAACTACTCTCAAGTTCATTGACAAATTGATGTAACTTTTCAATGCAGTCATAGTTACAGGAATTATGATTCAGTAAGTCAACATTGGCAAGATGTGATAGTCAGTTACTAGTTAAATCCTACATTTAAATACAGGCAAAAAACACCTACCTTGTTTCTTAGGCTTAGATGCTTTGGTGTAATTGCTGTTGGAACATGAGCATTTTACATAAGCACTACTGCATACAGAAGACATCTTCTGGTACCCTGCATCTTGTAGAAGACTGCAAAAAAGCATGATCAGCATTTTACTGATACTTGCAAAGGAAGTAAGATGAACTATTGTCTGGGGGAATCATCTTTTTCAGATGATCACTCATGTAAAGATGAATTACAGCAGGATCCACCATTCTGTGTCCTGGACTGGGCCCATGTTCATATCTTTGTGAAAGGTCTTACTAAGGTAGCAAGAGAATGATTCCTGTCAATTTTAATAGGGTCAACCCAAAGGGCTTTTTGGTTTTTGCTTTCTTTTTTTTTGTCCCTTAGGATCCCTTGGATGATAGGATGGAGGCTCAAGACAGTAAGGGACTAAAACTGCCACTGAAGAGTGACCAAATAGTCACTCTTGTGACACTTGTCTTGTCCCAAAAAGGTTTTATTTTTATAGCTGTGAGATTTTTTTGCTCTTAATTCCAACCTTGTTCACAGCATGCCTGGCATGCAAACTTTACTTTAATGGTAGCGTATGGGAATTTTACCCTGTCATAAACACACACAATTACCAACAGGTATCAGTTTCAGATGATAATCTGGGTCTAGCAGTTGAGAGGCAGCTTCTTAAACTGCCAGTGTGTTCATCCTCAGGACAGGCTTTGCTTGGACAAATCCTCAGAGCCTCATGAGGCTCATGCAGTCAAAGCCGTGGTTTTGTTCTGCTCCCTCCAATTTGCTGCTTTATGCGAGTTGTGTTTCAAACGAGATGTGCATTAGAGTGATTTCCATGCAGATGTCATGTTTATCAGAATGAGAGCAAACCATCTATGCATGCTGTCTTCACTCTAATTGTACTCAGAAGCAACAGGTGCTTTGGCTTTTTTGTGAGACTGAATGCTGATGGCAGAGCGCCAGCAAATGGAGAAGAGGCAAACAGCTATCCACTTCATTATCTCATGGCAGTGTCCTCTACCCCCTCCCTATCCATTTTGCTCATTATCAAATATACCAGGAAAGTAGGATCTGGTTAATCAAAGGAGAAATAGCTGCTCAGGCTACAGCCAATCCACAGTGATCACTTCTCTTTGTTATTTACAGCACGGGGAGTCCCTGCTTGTCCTGCCCACGTCCTCATTTCATTTGAAATTAGTTTCAAACAGCCACTGTAAGTATCAGGGTATAAAAAGAGGGGGAGAGAGGAAAAAAAGAACGGAGATCTTAACAGTGACAGAGGTGGTCGAGGAACAGAAAGATAATAGGTTCTAGGAAGCCAAGCGTTCATGATGGAGGTGGGGAAGTTGAAGGAGAAGAGGTCCATTAGTCTTGCAGAGAAGGTAGCGCAACACTGGAGCATTCTTTTGGCTTGCTGTTGAAAACAGAAAGCAGCAGCAGCCCCAGTGATGTCAAATATCAGTGATGCGAGTGTTGTTGCTATAGTAATGTGCTGGAGGAAGCAACCTGATATGCATATTTGAGATTTGCTGTAGGATGCAATCTATCAATGTTGACCCATGAAAACAAACAAACTGGCTGAAAATCCAGTCTTGCCTACATCTGTGAATCCACATGGAACTATTGTTTTTTGTATGATTGTGTATAGCTTACCATTTATCCACGTTATCAGAGGAGAGGTAAGAAAGTCAGAGGGACACAGACACAGGCCTTGGGGAAACTCACTCCTCTTGTGTTTGTAGCACCAGTAACATACATTGTTTTCACCTTGTTCCTCTTTTGTCATCCTCTCCATTGTGCATTTCTCTCCAGCCCACCCTCTAACCCTCTGATTCATTGAGTGTTTTTTACCTTTTGATAGCAGTGATGTTCCTCTTTGCTATGGAGCCGCTTTTATCGCACCCTTTATCCTAATCAACTCCTCCATTTTTCACAGTCTTTCTCACATTTTCTAAATTTCATTTTTCCTACTGATTGACTCCCTCTTTCCTCTCCAACTAATAATTTTTTTCCTTCGCTGTGAAGAAGACATTGCCAAAATGTCACGTCTAATCTTGTTTCCCATTTCTAGCATGTAATTTATTAATCCTCTCTCTCCCTTTTTTCCCTTTTATTGAGCAGCCTACATGCTAATACAGCTCAAGTTTTATTTTCAGATTGTCAAATAAATAATTTCGCAAGTCTTAAGAGTAGAGGAGAAATAAAAAAGAGCTTTGAAATAATGATCACCCCTGTCTTTCCACTGAGGCATTTGCTTTTAGATCTACACAAATCACTTTGTTCAGGGATGATATAGCTGTCCCATATCAGTTAAATTAATTATTGGATAGGGTATTTAAGGAGCTAAGGTGAAAAGCCAGCCTTTGTCTGATTGATAAAGAACCACTACGTAAAACGTTCATATTACTATAAGTCTGGTCCTTTAAAAATAATATTCCCCCTCCACATCCCCCTTAAATTGGTATTGTTGTTGGGTGGGGTTTCAGGGGTGGCTTCCCCCACCCCCTTGCCACTTTGGTTTTAATAAGAGTTTTGATTGGCATCTTGCATTGGTAAGCTGATAGCCTTTTTCTAGCTCTCGTGAACACTTTCACTGGATCTCTGAGTCAAAAGAAAAGAGAAAACTATCAGTTCTTTTTGTGCATAGATGAATGACCACAAAATACAAGCACAGTCTGGTCTTGGTGCCAGGCGTGCTTTAAGGTGTAATAGTATTTACTGATAGAATTTTTACCATTGATATATTCAATGGGAAAAGAATCGTTACTCCCCAGCTTAATAACTACACTGTCCTCACAGAGCATAAGACACTGCGTATGCCCTTCTCATTTTTTGGCATGTTTCTTGTGACTTCTAGTCTTTTTATCAGAGGTGCTAACTTTGCTATAGGAGATCAAGAAGTATATGGAGAAGATGCACTGCGACCTTTTTCAAATTAGATATCTAGCATATTCTTCTGTGACTGCAGGGTAGTTTCTTATACTGCACTGATCTGGTAGCATAAATGCAAGCATTTAGTTAATTATGAATGTAATTTTCAATAATAAATGTAGGTCCATGCTAAGATCTTCTAAGCATTATCCATCCCTAAACCTGATTCATTGCCTGAGAGCACCATTTTCACCTCCCAAGATAGGTATCCATGTTCCCAAAAAATGTGTGGACTCATAACACACAGGGAAGGCCTGTTCAGGAGATTGTTTGCAGTTTCTATGCTAGCCTAGCGTGTAATGAGGAGACAGGCAGGTAGAACTGCAGCTCTGTGTTCAGAGATGGATGTCATCTTGTGCCCTAGGATTATCAGTGCTAAACCTTGCCATGGAGTTTGGCACTCAGTCAGGATTAGCTGCTTTGTAACCCAGGTTGTGTTAGTTTCCATGGAGTAAATGGGTGTAGAAAGCAAATGGTGTAAATATGACTCTATCACTGAGACAATTAAGTGGCTAGACACATTTAGTATCTGTTACTGTCCAGCTTTTGCAGAAGTGTTAATATCACTGATGGGCAGCAGAGCATCTGCATGTGCAATAGCCATAGATACAGGAAAATACCATGCCAGGCAGGTAAGTCCAGTACTTAAGTACCTTTGAGACTGTAAAGATCTTTCTGGGTTGCTGATTAACTCTGTAGGCACTTAAATTCTTGAAATGTTTGTACACGATCCTCTGCACGCAGATTCGAGCTTACTCTGCCTTCGTTCAGGACAGCCCCTGTAGCTTCAGTTAGACAGCGCCAAGATGAGCTACTAGGCTTGAGAAAGGCTTTACTGGCTCAGGTTCAATGCTGCACTAGTGTGACTGCATTACAGCTGGTAGCCTTTGAGTGAGGGCAGAGCAGGCTCTTCTCTGCAAGGAAGTAACTGTATAGATACGGAGTCTCTCTCCACCTATTACACTCTCCAGATACCCATTTCTGCTTCTCGGCACATCCGAAGACACTTCATTTTTGACAGTGCTAAATTTCTGGGTATTTTGCTCTTGTTTAATCCTGTTAACAGTTTCTACTGCCTGATTTACCTCACTTGTGTGGGCCTCACTGGACAGCGAGTCTCAGAAGGAACCTTCAACATCAATGTATTGGTCTGACCCAAAAGAGGCAGGCTGGCTGATCAGTGGGAGAAACAGCTTTTGCCACCCAGCCTAGAACATTTGTTGTTCTGGAGACTGAGTTTCTAGGATTGGGATTAGAGGGGGAGTAGGTTAGCTTTCTGTCACCTACAAGAGTGCCTGAAACATCAGGAATAGCACATTTTGGGGCAGGACTTCCTCAGCACAAGCTGTTTAAGCTATATTACATTTACCGTATCTGCCTTATTACATTTACATAAGCTATAAAGGATTTAAAAATTAACTGGGGAAGCAAATGTGAGCTAACATTTCCCTTACTCGTGTTAGTGCGCTGCTCATTAGCGCCAGTCACTCTCTTGTGCTCTTTCCACTGATTCAGTGATCAGGTAAGTACTTCCTACAAAATGAAAGAGCTTCAACAGGAGCCACAGAGATGCAGTTTGGTGCTGTAGTCAGTGCACAGGAGAAGAGGGAAGCAGGGGAAGCATCATGTTTTATGTACAACCTGATATAGCAGACATGGTCTTAGAGTGATGCCTCCCTTGGTCCTGCATGTGAGAGATGAAATACCCGACTTGTACATCCCAGCACGCTGAGATGTGAGCTGTGTGCCTAATTACTTGATATTTGCAATATTGAGGCAAACATTCTCAAAACCAGTCAGTTTGTTAAGGACTTGGTGAAAACCTGAAGGATTTAGCTTCTTCCTGGTGAATGCAGGAAGTTTTTAGTTTACAATTTTGTGGCTAAAATGCCAAGGTCTTTTTACAGCTCTGCTGCAGGTGTTTAACAAGGGTATAGTTCAGGCCACATTTCACTCCTTGGGATTTCCAAGTGACAGTGCCAGTTCACGCCCAAGTCTGGTGGCTTAGATATGTCATACCTTTTTTATTCCAGTGGGCTGGAAGCCTGAGTGCCCTACTCAGAACTGTAGCTTGCACTAGACAGCAGGTCACTTGGGAATTAAGTACTAATTATTAAAGTCTTTCTGCCTTCCTAAAGTAATTTGTTTTTTCATCCCACATGTGGGTGGAGATACAGTGTGAAATCTTTCAGACTGAACAGATTCTAATGTAATCCCTCCTGGAGTATGACAGATCACATGGAGCTGGGAAATGACTGCAGATCATGGACATACAATATATTTAAATATGAGCAATTAGAAATTCACGGACATTGCTATAGATGTTCTGCTTTTGGGAACAACAACAGTAAGGAAGACTGCTACTTAAAGGAAACATAAGTGTTCTCCAGTGCCAGAAAAGTAAAAATCAACAAACATCACAACCTGGTATATCTATCTGCTGTATTACTGACATGTACAAACAACGAAGAGCTTAAATGCTCGCTCCCAATATCTGCTACCTCCTTGCAAATGCGACAGTTTTCTCTGTGAGTGTTTGTCAAGCCACCATGAGTTGCATTCATATTCCATATGGATACATATTTTTTCTTTGTTTTCCTTTGACATTAATGCTCTGGCAGAGCTTTCTAAGTAGTAAAGCAAGGAAATTAACTTACATTTGCTGGCTTGCTAAAGTAAATTAGCTACACTTCTGACTTTCTGTGGTTTTACTCTGAATGGGAGAAGCAATAAAAATGAAATAAGGCTAATCACTGTTGTTCTATGGTTTTCTCTGTGGTGTGTTAAGAGGAGAAGAACCCATAATGAAAACCCATGAGTTCATATCTGCTTAAAACAGGTCTCTAATTAGCTTCTATAATCGATCTCCCTGCTCTAGCAGGTGAACCAGGTAATTATCTTGTTTATACTGTAGGTGAGTCACAAAATGCTAGATAGCTTTCTCTGTATCTTTAAAAGATAATGCATTGTAACAAGTGTTCCCAAGATGAATGAACCACTGTCATAACCCATACCATCTGTTTCGCACGCAGCGATGTGAGATCTCATTTTATTCTTTGTTACAAAGAGCTCCAGACATCAAAGAACTGTCCCTTTGACCACTGTCTCAATCAAAGGATTTTACCTAGACAAATCTTTACTTCCCATTATGATTTCAGTGCTGCAGAATATCAGGTGTTTCCTGGTATGAAGAGGAGGAATCCAGTCACTGGTGCTTTTTTTTAAGGGCCAAATCTTGTCACTGTTCACTTCCCGTGGGCCTTTTGAGTAGCAGAGAAACTCCAAACTCAGCAGTTAATTAGAGGTTAGTTACTTAGGGCCTGAGGCTTTGCAGACAGACTGCGGTGCACTATACAATCTATATCTTTTATTCAGTATGATGTGTCTACCTGTTACCTTCCAGAAGGTGAAGTAGAGATATGTTGGCTAAATGTATGGTTAGGATTAAGTTGATGTATACAGAGCACTCTCTCAGTATGTTTAATTGCTCATAGAAAAATCCCTAAATCTGACATATTTTTGAGTCTTCTCTATTCTCGTGTTATGCAATCTGTGCTTTATTTACATAATACAGATATTTCTCTTTCTTGCAGGTTGTCTCATAGTAAGCTCTACAAAGGAATAATCGCTTTTGACAACCTTTAAAGGGTCACAGCCATATTTGAAGCCTATGACCAGTAGCACTAATAATGGTGTATTTGCAGAGAGAGGACACACAGTGCAGTTCGTCCTAGTATAATGTGGAAGTGTTTCATCTCTTTTGTACTAGAGAAGAGGCTTCTTGCTTGTGGTGAATGGATGAAATATAAGACTACATGTTTTCTGTAATCATTAAAACAATAGTGTACCAGCTTCTTCCCAAGCTAAAAATAACCCTGTCGTGGGCATGCCCCTTTTCCTCTTCTCCTTGATAACTGAATTCAAAATTCCCATAAAGAAGGTCTTTTTTTTTCATTTTTCATAGGCTTGTCCCTAGCAAATTTAGTTTCAAGGTCTTTTATTTCTGTTTCTAAAGTAATTATCCTCTGGGCCTCTTCCTTTCTTCCTGGTATGATGCTAGACTAATTATTCTTCTCCTAATGAATGCCTGAAATGGATCCCATATGGTGGCATATGTGCCTTCAGATGGAAGCTTCGTTTGAATAAAATAAGAAAATTATTCTCTTGGGGCTTTCTTAAATTTTTCATTCTGTAACAATGATGAGTGAAATCTCTGTCTTGGGGATAGACGCAGCCAACTTGCTTTCTATTACACTTCGAGCTTTCTCTGAACTGGAGATTTCCATGTTTCTCTCTCTTCCTATGGCCATCCACAGCTCTTGCTCCACATTTTCACAAAGACTGCTTGAATGAGTCAAAGCATCATTACATTTGATCTGAAAGCCACTTTTGTTTCCTTAAAAAATACTATGAGTACCGTTATTTCTCTTACAGTTGTCACCTTTTTTAGACCTATCCCACAACATGCAATGCCCTTTTTTATTGCCTTTAGTGCTCAATCCACACAGTGACTTTTTTATACAATTACCTAAGAAATAAGAGACTAATCCCACTTCCTTTCTTTGCGTACGCTGACTTGAACCCACAGTTCCCAGCAGAATGCTTTATCTAACCGGATTACTGAGTATTCTGTGGTGCATGCCAGTCTTTGTATCTATATGAGAACAAGTCCATTAAATGCATAAATGTAAAATGAAGGTCTTCAGGTCTCAGCATTGTAAGCACTGCCCTGGCAGTGACAGCACCAGAAGGAATAGCTGCTCCCTACTTTTGGAAATGCAGCGTGAATTTACACTGCACTTGGTTCCCAGTTACCTTTAAAAAGTATTAGTAAAACATCCAATGAAACCTAGTGCTGCCTCTTTACCTTTCTCTAATGTGACAGAAAAGTTATAATTACAAATTATTATTTATATTGTGGTAGACTATAGAAATCCTGGTCATGGATATGTAAAACCTTGTGTTGAGAGCAGTGCAATAGAGAGTATTTTCACTGACTTTAAAATCAGGTAAAAATAGGGTCATTGATACTATTTTTTGCAAGCATATATAAGTAAAACAAGTCACATTGATACGTTAAGCTTATATCAAACAAAATATGTGAGACATTCCAACTCTGCCATCCAAATTGTTAACAAATTCAGGCTTTTTATTGCTTAAGATCCATAATTTTTCTATAGATTTAGCTTTAATTCTGTTGTGTTTTCTGTATGACAGTGTTTTATTTATGGAAATCTCTGATATGTCATTTTGTTCTTATTCACAAAACATTTTTCTACATACTAATCACTGAAGTAGGCATGGGGCAATTTTGTTCTGAACTTCCAGCTACCACAACACATTGTGCTTGAGTCTACTAAGCAATACTGTAGTGAATGAGTAAGATTGCATCTTCTAATTATAGAGGTGATGCTAATGGCCTGGATCAGTCTGAAGCAGGGTTGTGATTTGATACTGCTGCATAAAAGATAAGCCAAAATGGAAATATTTCTAGACAAATGAAATAAAGTGAAATGCTGTTTTAAAAAACACTGATTCTGCATAAAGTTATTTTAGTAGTGTATCACTTGAATCATGCTAACGCTTGTGAAAACATTTTATCTCATGTATTTATTTGTTCTTGCTTTCAGAGACACAATGGGGAAATACTCTATTGATTTTCATTAGAACATTTGATCCCAAGTTGATAAAGAAAAGGACAGTAACTAACTGTGCCACTATTAATATCGAGCTCTACTTGGATTTAAAAAAGACCTTCAGCAATGTGTGAATCTGCAGTCAGGGAGAATGTTAGAATAGGAAAAAAATGCCTGATTTTAAGAAGTGCTATGAGGCCTTAGTTTCTGTTTAAAGGGAAAGAGTGTTTGCCTCTGGGTGGTCTCAGCCTGAGTACCTCAAGCCAACAGCTTTGCAAAATACATACTGTACTTTAGTGAATAAGCTTGGTTTTTTACTTGCTGGCAGTTTCTGTTTTGTTTTCTCTTCTATGAATGAGTAATTGTTACCATTCCAATAACCCAGCTCAGGCTTTAAAATAACAAACCACCAAACAGATTTTAGCTCCTTTAACAATCTTCAAGCTTGCACATTCTTGTAAGGCATAATCCTTGATTTGGATTTGTTCTATTTTGCTCCATTTTGTGCTTTTCTGTACAGAATTTTCTGATATACTTGTGAAGATTTTTAACAGCCCAAACCTGGAAGAGTCCCCAGTGATCTGTTCAATAGCTTGTGTCCTCTACCTGACTTTCAATCACTCGCTACAAATAACCAAGGGAATATAAACCATTTTAGGGGATAATAATTTATCTTTTGCAGAACAGTTGGTTTCTTTTCTTTCACTGACTCAATGCAGTGACCATACAGAATGCTTAATTCATAGTTCAGACAGCAGTTTCTTGTTCAGCTTTCTTATTAAAGTCACAGTGTCATTTTCTGATAGGGCAGTATTTGCATGTATAAGCTTGATGAAAGGCCAATAACCAACAGGGCTAGGGGAAGGGGTCATTTCTTATCCATAGCTCAATATTGGTTGTTCTTCCTGCTGGAAGTTGGTTACGAACACTCTCTTTAACAAGATATACCACTGAAGGTAATAACTAACTCTCAGAATCTGGGCAGCAGTCGCTTTCCTTAGAAAACCAGAGCTTTCAATGTTGGCTACTTAAAGTTAGGCCCCTAAATTCATTGTTAAGTACCCAAAACAAATTGCTATGATGAAAAATTCAACTTAGCCACAAATCTAATTTTGACAATACATGAGCTGTGAGTACTCAGAGCTTTGTAGAAGCAGACCACTTTGATCTATGTAATCAGATTTGGCATTTTGTCTCTACTTAGATCTATCTAGGAGCAATGTTTCAGGAATATTGTTCAGGCAATATCAAGTGCAGGACAATCATTTTCTTGACGAGGTTAGAAACTTTCTGTTCTCTTCCCAAGTCAGAGGTTTTTTTCACTCATTGAGCCCTAGAGCCAGGAATTTCAGTAGTTTGCTGTATCAAGAGGACAGGTGCAAACTCAGCAATACTCACATGCTTCATGGTACCAGATCTGACCCAACATTTTGGGGCCAGAATTAGGGAACTATGATGGCTTTCAAAGTGCACGTAGATGTCTGCTGTGATCTACAGAATTACTTGAGCAGAATGTAAACTGGGGAGTGGGATTCCACTGCCTTTCGGCAGGAGTGAATTGCCTAGTCTGCTCTATCCATTTTGAAAATGCTGTGGGGGCAAGAATCAGAAGAGAATCTGATATTCATACCTTTGAAACATCTGATATTGCATGAGTAATTTTCAAAAACCAATCAAGTTCTCTTGAAAACTAGGTACCAGTTTTACCCACTCTACTGTCAGGAACCCACATTAGTTACTTAAATAAATTTCTTCCTGTGGAATTGGCATAACTTTGCTGCTGGATAGAAACTTTCTACCATCCAGCCTAAATGTATTTCTTAGCACTTGAGCAGGGTTCTATCTGCATCATTATGTACCTAAATCCCTTTAGGAATCTTAGGAATCTTGACTTTTGTGCTTTCTATCATAAAAAACCAACAGACTACATACTGGAGTTGCTTTGCCTTCTACAGGTGTGGCAGGTCACTGAGGGACAATCTAATCAGTTGCATCAAATAAAACTCCAACATGATATGATAAAGGAAAAAAGAAAAACTGTTCATGTGCTGGGTGTTACAAGCCCAGGGAGAGAACGAAATGGAGTGGGTCCTATATTTTACCAATCCCACTTCATTTAATAGCAATCTAATGTACTGACATACCATATTAATAACTCTGCAAAGTCATGAGCTCTTTCACAGCTCTGTAGCTACAATATAGTCTTCTGAATTTTACTGTTTCTTTCCCGTAACTGGTCATCTGCTGTGTGTTGTCACCTGGTAAGCATTACAAGACAATAAATACAAAGAAGCAAAGAAATTTGAAAAGCTCCAAGCAATACTCTGAAGCACCCTTCCACATTTTCTTTGTCTGACACTATATTTAAAAATTAATCCAGAGCACCCCCACAAAAAATCTATTTTACTTGTTTTACAAAATGGAGTATTGATTTGCCAAGGCCTAAACAGAGCAGCCTACATGATTCATTGATCAAGAATTTGGGCTCAGTCCATGTGATCATTAACTTCTTTGTCAGATGCATTCATTTATTCATAAGCTTTGTTTATGGCAGGCCCTTTTCACTGTCTCCTTTCAAAAAACCAAAAACCAAATGCCTTCTCTACCTTCCATTTCACTGAATACAGAAGACAAAACAGAAGGTGCTGTCACCTTCAAAGATTTTATGAGCCTTTTGAAGAATCCAGGAACTCTGGAGGCTTTCATATAAGTCCAGGCTTCAGTATTATTTCGGAACTGTACATCATGAGTATAAAATTCTCCAAAGAAAGCAACCCCTTGTCCTGCCATGTGGGGAACCTAACCAAATCTGAGAAAGTCAGTTGTTAAACTATTAGAAGCTCCATATACCTTTGTACTGTTCAGGAAATGCTGGTTGTGTGACATAAAGCCATTCTTTTGATGGACTGTTGTTGCAATAAAATATGTTTGTTGGAAACTTCTGATACACAGGTTAAAGGATTATAAAACAGGATCTGGTTAAAACCCATGGCTTAATCACAGATCAAAACCTTTTAGCTTTTTCTCAGTACATTCTCTGTGATTTAAAGTAAGCAAAGCAACAAGAAGCAAAAGAGTTCTGAATTCTGGTTTTTTGAACATGGTACTGTTTTAAATTCCAGACTTTACTGTGCTGTGTAGCTTAATAGTAGGCAGGAGATACTAACAATGAAAAGTGAGTCCTTATAATCAGTATCTGAGTATTTTCTGAACTCCATTAATCCTGTATCAAAAAGTAACATCACAGTCATGAAGAAGTTATTATAGGGTAAAGTAGGGTATGATCTTACATTGAGTTAAACAGCCTATGATAAGAGACAGGGTTCAGCATCTTTGCTGAAACACAGGCACGTTAGGTAACCCCTCAGCGGAAGCTGGGTGAGCTCTACTGCCTTTCCCTTGAGGTGCTGTGGGTTAAAGGCATACTCAGAGACACTTACCTCCGAAGAGCTGGCACGTCCACTCACTTACCTTGTCGTAATTCCGCTGTAAGCCTATCTCCTTAGCGTGCAGCTGTCAACCTTTTAACACAAAAAAAGAAAATAGTGGGAAAAGAAGATGAAACAGTTTGTGATTTTTTTGGTCTTGTTAAAGAAAGAATAAAGTAGTCTCAGTAATTTATGCAACTGAAGTCTAATTTGCATGCTGGATGGGCTACAATGCAAACTGTGGAATACAGTCTGATTTCGGGAGCCTAGGTATCTCCAAAGATGTGGAATTACGTCTTTCTGTGTATCTACTAAGTCTTGCAAAGACGGTAGTGGAAATCCCTCTATATGAATGAGGATATTACCGAATAAATAGCATGAAGTACTACTGCAGTAGGAAATACAGGACTCATCCAGAACTGTGAGGAAGATGGAAGTTTTTCCGCAAATTGTATGCAGTGGGTTTTGAATTAGACACCAAGTCTGTAGTTGTGGTGATATAGACAGAGAATTTAGTAGCTCAATTTTTATATATTTAGGTGGGAGAAATGAACATTATCCTGCCCAAACTTAATGGGGATAACTTGGTCAAAACTCCTGAATAATAAGTGAGTTGAGTGTACCTCTGTGCTGGGTAGCCATTTGAAACCTCAGTGACACATTCTCTCTCAGAAAATTTTGGGGCCCACTCTTAAAAATGGTGAACTTGTAAACATCCCATGCTGAACTTAAGCATTCTTTATCAGAGATAGGCTGATTTTAGACTTAACTCTGGTGTAAGTGCTGACTTTGTGCCAACAGTGGAACAGAAAACAGAATCACACTTTGCCTGAGGCAAAGTTCTCCCACAGTCTGTTCTATTATCAATACAAGTCACAAACCTTTTCTGCAGTGAGATCTCATTACAAATATTTTTATGCTCTGCAACATTCATTTGATTTAACTTTTCTTCTTAAACTATTTACATTTGGACAGAGACAGTCATGTATTATGAGCAATAAAAAATAAGACATCATCAATATGTGTATTCTCTGCATATATAAAATGTACACACACACACATATATGTATTAACTGCTCAAGCAGGCTCAGAGAACAGAAAAAAAGAAATCAAAGCATGTGCTTAATACTAATGCCATATATCTATATATACATTTTTCTGTTAGCAACATATTTGCACTATGCTTTCTTTCAGTTAAAGATTGACTATGTGCTGCAAGAAATAGGCTTTAAATGGAAGCACAATAGCTGGCTACAATGGGTAATTTCATTTAGGCACCGAATTACAAAGTAGCCATTTTTAACTTCAACTAGATTACACATTTACTAAACCTTCCATAAATTCATCATTTGGCTGAGTCACATTGAGAATTGTTTTAAATAAATCTATGTGAAAATTAAATTTAAGTTGAAAAGCAGCAGGAAAAAGATGTATAGTAAGTACTTCATTTGTTGTAATAGGACTATTTGGAAGGAATACAAATGCACTTCAAATTGTAAAGAGCATAATTATTTTTCTCTAGAAGCTGAATGAAATAGAGCAGCTTCTGCCTATATAATATTTGATATGAATTATCCTCATAAAATTCAAGTTGTATTTTTAAAATTAAGTGTTTTCTTGCAGTGTAGGAAATTTCCAAATGAGTTCCCCATTTCTTTGTTTTATTAAAATGGCCAAAAAGAGCATAGGAATTATCTTAGCTGGTTGGAGCTGTAGTTCAGCTTCTGCATTATACTACCTTTGGTAGTGGCCACTAACAGATCCTTCACAGAAATGTCAAAAATCTGTTTATTATAGAAACCAGGATGGTGACAGATGGGACATGAAGGGCATGGGTAAACCTGAAAGGACCTTAAAGAGGTTGCCTAGTCCGTCACCCTACCCCAATAATCCACTAAGGGGAAATTTCATTCTAACCGCTGACAGTGAATCTTGGTTTCAGGGTCTCTTTCCCTTTCTCTCATATCTAACAGAACTGCAAATGTGCATATTACCCATACAATGTCTAATCCTCTTCAAATGCTATATGACGTTAGTGTATTGTAGATGACTGCAAAAGATCTGGAGTGCCATGTAATAGTTTATTGCTAATAGATGATTGCTGGGGTTCTGAGACATTTTGTATCTCTTGGGTTTGGTTGGGAACATCAGCAGGAAGGAGGATATTGTTCCAGACAGCCATCCATCAAGTGGCACTTCGGAGCTGTTAAGAAACGACATCAGAACTGTTAGATTTAATGACTCCTCCTCCTTTTCCAGACAACCTACGAAACTTGTTCTGACAAGAAATGATTAAGGAGTCCCCCCCCAAAAAAAAATCAAACAAAAAACAAACCAAAAAAAGTGGCAAGATTTAAAGTAGGAGTTTTTAACAAGAGAGGGGGCCAGTCTTTGCTGCACAGTGGAGCACTGAGCAACTATGCAGGAGCTGCTTCCAGAACTTAAAGCAGTATGTTTACATCAACATGGTGCTGGGCTGCCTAATGTGTGCCGCTGAGAGGCAGATGGTCTTAGCTCAGAGCTAGCTCTGTGCTACCACAGCAATAAGCCGTCTGGAGTTTGAACTAGTATCCTCCACAGTGCAACACAGTGCTGTATGAAAGTACCAGCTCAGGTTAATGTTTCTTCATCTGCCTGTTGGCTCTCCTTGTGAAGTCTGCTGCAGGGGAACCAGGATAATGAACTTAGGGTATCTGAAAAAGCTACCCTTACTTAGCCTACCTACTCCCTACCAATGCCTAAGTCAGTGTTTAAAAATCTCCCCTCCAATTTTGTCCTTTTTTTTTTTCTTTTTGTCTTTACAGATTTATGCTCACAGCCAAATACCAAATAAAGAATACTTTTCTTCTAAAAATGTTATTCTGGCAGTGACCCTCCTCCATGCATAGACTTCTTTGTGGAGTTTAACCTCTAGGGGAAGAATGATTGATACCCTGCGTATCGTAGCCCAGGGCCTGGTCTAAAAATGAAAAAATTGTAAATTCCCCTCGAAGGAGCCCTACGAGCCAGGGATATGCACTGCACAAGGGAGACACAGAGGTAGCTAACTGTTTAACCAAGACACTGTATCGTGAATGGTAATGGACAGTTACACTGTACGTTGATAAACTGTTAGCTTTTGTGGGTTTGAAGTGCACTGCCTTTGTCACCATTAGAAAGTGTAAACAAGAATTTTTGTTTTACCACATCTGTGTCACCCATAATTTTGTATACTTCCATCATCTTCACTTTCCTTTATCACAATTACGTTATTTACCCTTTTTGAGACAGTTCTGATCTCTACTGTGTGTGTGTATGATGACATTTCTCTGGGTTGATACAGTATTAATTAAATACTACTCGGGTTCTTTTCTTAAGAGAGACAACACTAAACTCTTTAGAGACTGGCTTAAAAATAAAATTGTGCCAAAGAAACTGCATGCATTAAATGCCTACTTTATAAAATAAGTAACTGCCTTTGGAAAAGAAACAAATGCAAATTCCCGTTACTGTGCTTGAAAGCGGTGACAAGAAGTGCCAGCATCTTGGCTCCTGTTGCTGCTTTATTGTCACAAATTGTTAGTTACATTTGAAAATTATGGATCTCTCTCATTGTGAAAGTTGTGTCTGCCAGTTGGTGCCTGTACACTAGAGTGGGTTTACCTGATTAGCAGAATTTCCCATGCAGGACCCAGAATAGCTGTGCATGCATCCTAAACGTTACCGCAGCTGAGGCTCATCCTGGGACTCTGGTGGTCTGAAAACAACTGATTTACCAGGTGAGCTCAATGCAGAAGAAGCTGTACAAAGCACGTCTCAGTGGAAGTCAGCCTTGGCACATCTAATCTAGCTATATTTGTCTATAGTTCTCTCTCTGACAGATACAGCCTGCCTGAATCACAAACACACTGTGCTGCAGACAGAACAGTATTAGTAACCCCAGTGCACTCATGAAATGAAACAGGTCATGGAAACAATGACATTTAAGTGCTACTTGTAATCTTCATCGTGGGCCATCTCAAGCTATTTGCATCTCTCTTCTGCACTCAACCAAGTGAAACTCGCCCCGTGCAGAGCTGTGTACTATTCAAGCCACATCTAAGGCTCATACTAAGATGATGGGAGTGCCATCAGGCAAGTGCTTTATGGGAAAAACATCTGAGGGACTTAAGAGATTGGTTTCATGTAAGAGTTCAAAGTAAGAGAGGAGGCATGAGCGGAGAAATAGCAGTCCTGAGAAAACATGAGCTTAACTGCAGTTCTTCATCTGCCAGGGAACCAAACTGCATGTTCCCTATTTTGGGTTTCATTAAACGGTGGAAACCTAGTATTGCAAAGTATCCCATCAATAATGCAGGGCCATGGACCTTTCCCTGTCTTTTTGCCTTGTTGCTGTATATAGATTTCTGCACTTTTCTAGTGCAGATAAGTAGACATGCCACATTTTCAATTGAGTCACAACCTAGAGATTACACTGGACTTAAACTAAAACCTATTATGATAGAACACATTATAGAATAATATGTAATGACGGACTATAACAAAACCATGAAGTATCTGCCACTTTTATGAGTAGATGGACAGAATGTAATCATTAAAAAAAAGAAAAAAAAAGGAAAAAAAGAACTTCCCCCTAACTATAATTAGCAATTCACATCTTTTCCCTTCCTTTAAATAATAGGTAGGGTTTGTAGGTAAATTTTTGTTTCACTATTAGGCAGTGGAAATGATCACTTCTTTATACAGAGAAACAAAGTTGCTGTAGCCCTCCTAATCAGTGTTTTGATGATCTACAGATCATGGCAGGCACTGCTTTATTAATTGGTCCCAAGTTAACAAAAACAGCTTTGTTCACAGAGGCATTCCAATAAGAAGTAAGTGCTGGGAAAATGTTAAACTTATCAATAGCCGTCACTCTTACTTTCATCGCATGAGGAGCATCCAAATATATCTAGATTACTTTGAAAAAATGTGATGAATTTTATTTTAGTTTATCTTAACCACTATAAGGCAGTCATTCTAAATATTTAATAACTCTGTTTTTTTAATATTTTGTCTTCCATTAACATTAACTTCTAATTTATCAATGGATATAGTATGATGTAAGTCCTATCCTGTAATGATCATCTTAGTGCTAAGCAGTATAAAATGTTAATGTAGTCTACTTAGAAATAATGTATTTTGTCTTGTGCCTGTCTCATCAAAATTCCTTTTTTTTTTCTTTAAAAATATATCTAGCTCATTCTGATATTCGGGTTCCTAAAAACTGCTAAGTATAATTTTTCCTTTAAAAATAGCCACAATAGAAAAACTGTTTTAATGGGGATAAATATAAAATAGGATATAAATAATTTTGATTGAAGAATATGACATATAATGTAATTATTATGTAATTTCTTGAGGTGTTCTGGGAGGAGGGGAAAGGTTTTTCTGCTCAAATCATTTCTCTTCCATACTTCCCTAAACTGTGTTTTAATTTTTCTCTTGAATGTTTTTGTGGTTAAGATACCAAACCAAGCCATTCATTACTCATCCACACCTAGATATAGATGCTCTGGATGCAAGCTGGGATCCCCAGTTTAAACAGATCTTAATTGTTCTATACTTTGCATTATTGACCAGTTGCATTTCTTATGTTTTAAAGAGTCACTGTTACTTTTACATGCCCCACATCTCATTTTATGTAGTTAAATGTGGGCTCTAAATGAGCACTTCCATTTGTGGCATCTGTTGTGTTTCCCTGTCCAGCCACCCTGTATGTCCCTCCTGCTGGGAGAACCTGAGCTGACACAGTTGCTGCTGGCAGTGTCACTGCTTTTCATCCAGAAAAATGAGTTCTGTGTCTTAAACACCCTAAAGGAGGCCGAATTGGATGCTTGATGTCATTCTGCATTTTACTCAAGCAGCGAAGGTTACTCCTTCTCTGTTCCTTCATACTAGCAAGCATGTTACTCAATAGCAGTATTTCAGCAAGGCTCTCATGGGAAATGGGGTGAATGAGATCAATGCAAAATTGCAAAACCCTGGGATCCAGCATTCTAGAAGCATTGGTTTTACTAGGAAAACTGCAAGCTGAGTTACATGCCATTTTCAGCATCAAGGATCCTCTTTCCTGTTGTAAACTTTCTCATTTTCAAGGATGTAAGATAAAAAGGGCTTCTGGATGCATTTCATTTGGGTATACTGAAGCATAGATCTCAGCAAAATAATGATTACCTGCATTTCTTGGAGACATGCAAACCTTTATTGTGGTCAGAGACTACTGACAAAAAGCAGAGTATCAGAGATTTTATGTTGTGCTCCTTCACGCACAGCGTGAATCTGAGGATCCATGGATCCACGTGAATTTTAAAAGCATCTTTGCTTTATGTAAGAAATCTGTGAGCTGTCTGACCATGATTTGTTCAACAGTACGTGCTCTGGTTGGGTACACTTCCCACCTTCTTTGAGTCTGTGAAAGGATAACAGTGATCAGTGTATTAACCGCTTGGTAATAGAAGCTTAATAAATTACTTCCCATAATAGAACAGTTCATGTGTGTACTCTAGCCTGCCCCCCTCCCCAAGTAAAATGCAATTGCTTGTTACTCTGAGCTTTTCCCTAAGTTGTATTAGCTCACAAGCAGGGAAGGCTATTAGCGAGCACACGAGCCGTTACTAACAGCTACGAGATTCAGTTGGTGCACAGTAACTTCTTAGACCAGTGTAGTTCAGTTAAATGTCTGAACCCCATGTCTCATTTTGGAAATCTATGTCTTACTTATTTTGGAAACCTGCTCTCCCCTCAACAAAAAACCCCCTTACAACCCAAAACAGATTAAAAACTTTCAAGTTTCTCAAACCTATTAAATGCTGTTGTTCTCAGTTTATTCAAATTAATGTGAGGCAGCTTGGCACATTTAAAGGGAATAAAATGAGGTTGGAGGTTTGAGCTCTGATACACTTGATGTATTTTGCTATGATAGGGAGGTTTTGCTTCACAGACATTTAATTGCCCCTCATGCAACAGTGAGGATAGACTTTCTAGGTCAAGGCCAAGATTCATAGGTGGCAAATAAAAGAGCCTTTCTCTGAATTAGTTCTTGCCCTAAAGACAATAAAATATATTTCTGGAGCCCACATGGGAATGCTGCTTGCAAAGACCAGATTCTATTTTCTCCATTACTACTAAAGAACAAAACTGTTCCAGCACAAAACGCTCATTTTTAATTTCATGAGAACTTCAAAATTTCATGAGAACTTTAAAATGTGGTATTAGAAGAATACAAGAGTGGTAATCGGTGGTAACTCTTTATGTCCAGTTCTCAGAACACAGTGGAGTGCAGGAGGTCTGTTTTGAATCAATTCCCATCTTTTAGGGGATCTGAACCTACATTTTTCCTCCCTCCCAGGAAAGTGTCCTAACCATAAAATTAGACTGTAAAGGAGTGCATCTGCTCCCTAATTAGTATGTCATGCAAAATAAACTGCTTCCCTAAAAAAGCTGAGAAAAACGCTCTTTCACATACTTATAGATATACACATGGTGCAACATACAGTGGTGATGAAGCACTCTCCAGAAAGACAGATAAGGATTTAAAATTGAATTTCAGTTCCCTGGATAGAAGAAGCTGTGAACTGAAGTACCCTACCTCTTCAGTGAGTAGTTTAGCTACTGAGATAAATGAGGGTAGAAGAGGAAACATCTACTTTTTAGCCATCTGTCTAAAAGAAGGAAATTTTCCTTATTTTTTCAAAAGAAACCCTGAACGAAGGTTAGCATTTCCCCCTACCTTAGGTCCACAGAAGGAGGTGTTATTTAAGACATACCTGATCCTTCAGGTTTCCAAATGGGTACTTTAAATGGCCCTCTGTCCATGCTTGCTTTTGGACTCCAGTTCTTTATTCCCACTGTAAAAGCTAGACTGAAAAATTAAAAGCAAAAAAAAAAAAAATCTAAGATTTTTTTGTTCAAAATTCTTCATGAAAAAAGTTTGGTTTTCACCAATACTAATATGGAATATGGTTAGGTGTCTGGATAGAAGGCAGCTCAAAGTCCTTTGAACATTATGTACTAGCTACCGCCAGTGAAAGTACAGACATGCTGGCTGATTCAGGAGGAAAGTTCATTTTCCGTATTAGGGTCTAAACTCTAAAATTGCATAAATTTTGATGTTACCCTGCACCTGCACAGAGCCCCAGTTCCAGGGTCACTATGCATATGAGATTACCCACATAAGACTATGTAGTATAATAATTCATCGTATTTCCTCTTGCACAGCAAATTTGTATGACACTTAAGACCAAATAAGATTTTTTTTCTTTTCTCAGTGCAATTCCTTAAAATATCAGCATTCACAATATTCATTATTTATTATATTTGTGTAAAATATTGTATCATTATTGTCAAAGATGAACACAGAACAAAAATATCAACTAAAGTAATTGCATAACCTTTGAATAAACACAAGGCTTGCTGTTTTCTCATATCATTTAGTATTACTAACTGTTCATTCTCCTTAGCTAGAAGCAGAAGGTAAATGCTTATGAAGCCCTAATACAATCTTACTGAAAAAAAGCACTTTCTGTCAGGTTGACACAGTGGTAATTTTCCCTGAAAAAGTCATGTAAGTATATAAAAAGAACTTGTATTTTGGCTGGATTTGCCAGAAGTGTTTTCCTGAAGAATCTAAGAGAATGTCTCCTTTGTAAGTACCGTTAGTGCTCATGGAAAGGTAGTGGTGTGTGCAGAGCTGGAGCTGGAAGTCATCCGCCATGTCTGGAAGGTCACTGCATTCCCACTGACCCCAGCACTTGTGACTCTCGGTTCCAAACTGAAACCTAAAGGATAAGAGACAAATGCATTCTCTCACTGTCAGTTGAACTAGTTACTTGCTGGAAAAACCACCTCCACCCCCAAACAAATCACACTACTTTTAGGTTTTTTTCAAAGCACCATATAAATACCATTTAGAAATTATTACTAACACTAACCTTATTCCTTTGTTACAGATAGACAATCTTAGGCATTTTATGGAAATAGCACAGCTGTGACTTGCCATCAGTTCAGCCACCAGTCAAGCAAGGAATGGAGCTCAGTTCTTCAAAGTTCATCTAGTAATGTATCTGCTAGATTGCTTTACCTCTGAGTGAGAAGCCTGTCTGGATTTTCTTAGTAATATTTGGTCTGAGACCAACTAGCAACTGCAGCAGTTTCCAGCAGGTAATTTTTTTACCAGATTAGAATCAATGACTTACAAATGAGAACTTTTTATTCCATAGTAGAGCAAAAGGCATTATTTCCTGGGAACTGCAATCTACCCATTTATCAATTTAGTGTGATTACTTGGATTTTGTATTTACACAGAAGAGGCATTTCAATTTTATGGCATATCTGTGGCATTTTGTGTTGAACTCTCAAAATTATTTAATCATTTGCTAGTCATGCTTTGTGTCTGGTTAAAGATGACAAGTTTTAATAGTTTATAATTAAAGGATAAAAATTAAGTTAATATTGATAGTTTCTTGGCACCATAAGGCCTCTACCTATTGAAGAAACATTTTGAATATTCAGTGGAATCTCAATAACTTGCCCTAATGGTTGGAAGATTCACAGAAAATTTGAGTTCTAAATATTACTAAGAAAAAGCTGTTTACTTGGGAAGAAATTTTCGAAGTTACAAATTGGGAGACTGGTATCTCTTTTATTCTTCTCTTTCTCATTGTCTTCACAGACATAATCTCAAATGGACTTCGTATGATAGCGTTTCAACTATAGTGATTATTATTTGACATATGCCATGAAAGTAACGAGGTCTGTACTAGGCTTTTTTGCTGAGAGGTCGGTAAGCACAGACTTTCTGTGTGCACGTTCACAGGGATTATGCAAAAATAATATTAGCAGGCTTCGTTTCAGTGTTTTAGTAAATGCTGTACAGCAGCTACTGGAATACTCAAATTAGACCAGATGTCATAATGCCAAACTCTCATCCCAGCAGAGTACAACATTAAAAAAATTGTTACTTTTGTTTTTAATTTACTACTCTACGGATGAGAGAAGTCCCATCTGCTTACTTTATTTTTAAATGAAAACATAAATGTTGTCCCGTGGTGACATTAGGCTAGATATTACATAGCGACAGAGACCCCAAGCAGCTAAAATTTACATCTAACAAATATGGTTTCTTACATACAACCGTCTGCATGATAAAAGCAATGAATAAGTTTGTGAAGCTAGTGTAAACAGGATTCAAAGTATGACCCATTTTTGTGCCATTGTGGGAATAAGAATTACAGAATTTTAGGAAAGCCGGAACTATAATTTCTCCTATGGGAGAAGTCTGGTCACACAGGATAAAGGGAAAATCAACTGCTGGAAAGATTAGATCTGAAGACAGTAGCAATTCAGCACGGCTAAAAGCATACAGCTTTTGAAGGATTTCTCAGGACTTCAGAACCACCTCTAAAATCTTAAGCCCGTCTCTGATCCTATGTCAGTGGGAGTTCTGGTTTCACAACCCACTGTTGTAAAAGAGTAGCTGAACACAACAGAGAAATGAAGAGATGTACTCTTTTCAGTTTGAAAGGAAAAGGGAAAAGATGATGGGGATATTAGAATGTTCTTTCCCTCACAAGCACAGTTCTTTCATTGCCAATGGAAGAAAATAAAATGAGCATGTCAGAATGGTTTTCTGGGATTACTATTAATGAAAGCATCCATTTTTTTCTGTGGGGAGGTAGTCCAGCATGGACAGTTTTGATAACTTGCTAATCACTTCTTTAACTTTTCAGAAGAATGTGTTCATGACTCAAAGAGTAAAATTTCAGACAACAATTTGATTTTTGCCTTTTTTTCCCACTGGAGCTACCTTTCTAATACTGAACTTTATGGCTTCAAGCCTACAACTTCCTTCAAATCAAGCCTGATGAGATCTGGTGTAAGAACTAGCATTAGTGGCAAATTTCTGCCTGAGTAGGAGCTTCAGGAGTTGAATTGCTTTGTCTCCCCTTGCAGAAACATGGAGAGTGTTTCAGTGTTTTACTTGCCAGTGGTACTTGATACACTTGCCAGGATGAACTTGGGTTCATCCCTTGACAGTTTTCTTCTATTTAGATTAACTGCCAGACTCAACGGAAGGTGTTCAATAATATTCTTTCTTTTCCAACATATAATTAAATTAAAAACAACTTGTGCTTTCTAAGTGTGTTGTGTCATAGAATCACTGAATCATTTAGGTTGGAAAAGATCTTTAAGTTCATGAGTCCAAACACCTAACACTGCCAAGTCCACCACTAAACCATGTCCCTAAGCACCAAGTCTACACATCTTTTAAATACCTCCAGGGATGGTGTCAAGTCTGTAGAGACTCTGCATGTCAAATGCTTCTGGTTTTGCATCCATATACAAACGTCATCATGCATGTATGTCAAGAGCCTCATTTTATATTCCTCATTGGTTCCAAATTTTCCATCCCAACTGGCAGGAGCTGTCTGCATTCCAAGCGTTCGGCTCTGGGTAGGCACCTTCAGAGGTTGTGTGCGAGGACTGAAAAATGGGGACTGCAGCAGTTACCTGAAGCGGGCTCTGGCAGAATCCGTCCTGCCTCTGCCAGCCTGCTGTACAGGTGCCCACCCGGGGAGGCCGATGAAGAGCAGAGTAAGATTCATCACCTGCTGAACTGATGCTTGACTATCATGGAAATGTTTAAAAGTAGAAAAAAAAAAGACTATAGTATAAACTATTGGATTAAGCATGGCATGGGAGCCTAGTTAACTCAAGTGGATTCTGACACATTTCATTCAGGAGCGCAGACAAGAATTTAGGTATAAATCCCCCTTTTAATTTTCCTTTGGCACCAAGTATTAAATTAATGACTTGAGAAGGGACTGACTGCTGTCATATTTGAATATATCACACATTTGGGCTGAAAACTAACATCTGGTACGCTGAACTATTTTGTAAAATCTGGTACTTAATATGTAAAATGGAAAACAAGGGAAAGATCAACAGTCAGATCCCAGCAAGAGGAAGGACCTGTTGAAAAAGGAGGATGATCTCCTGAAAGTAGAGCTCTCTAGTTATATTCTACTCCTCAAGCATTGTGGTCAGGCTAGAATAAGCCATATAGGAAGACTTGGGAATTCAGGAGACTTAGTGCAATTCCAAAGCATTCAAATGATATCTCACTAAGGAATAAATTAACAAGTCATTTCTTCAACCTCCATCAGTACTTTGACAACCTTCCCCCCATGTATGAAACAGCAACTTACATAAAGAAGCACAGAAAAGCAAAAAACATAGCTAATGAACTTACTACTTCTACAGTTTAGGGGGAAGAAAAAGAATTATTATCTTTCTTCACATAGTTAAGTAAAAGGAATGGGCTGATGCCTTTGCAAGATAAAGATAAATATCATTTAAAATAGAAAGCGCTTGATGGGTCCTAGGTTTCAGCTCTTGGTGAGTAACTGTACTCTTTAAAGCACTTCTAAAATGCGGGTTTCACGTTTGGAAAGGTTCTTCAAGGTTCCTACTGTAGAGAAAAAGAAAAAAGATAATTATTTACTTCCACTCTGAATTATTTTTAAAGCATTCTGACTTTTCAGAGTGTGAGAGCATAACTGACAGTCACACTATTTTTATCAGACCCGATCTGAATGGAAGCCTTTTCATCTTCAGTGAGCTTTTAGCAGATGCCCAGAGATTAGGAACCAGGAATTTGCAACATATAATCTGGCTGTGACTAGTTGCGGCTGTGGCTTTAGCAGGTCTTCTCGACTTTCTGATTCAGTAAAATTAATAGGGATTCTGCTATTTACCTTGTGAACATATTGTAAAAATTAATTCTTTGATGCCCCTTGTAGATGGACAGAACTGTAACTGCTGATTATTAATATCCTTAGATTCAGCAAATATTCAAAGACTCCCTTTCATGGAGCTATAGATTTCAAGGCCAGGAGGGCCTTGATCTTTTCTCTGATTAGCTCAATTAGTCTGCTTCCTTTTATATCAATTTCAGACCTTTTAATTGCAGTTATAAATTGTTGTGAAACACAACAGAGATGCTTACTGAAACATTATAAAACAATGTACATTAGCGTACATGCATATATTTTCATATATATGTATGTATATATGGGTAAACGAGTGAAATCACTAGTTTAGTGATTTAGCAATGAATTAGTGAAATCACTAGTATTTTTTGTGATTGGTAGTCTGCATTGCAAAACAAAGATTAAACGACTTGGCAGAAGTCTTGCTCTCTCATACCCTTTTACTTTCCATTTCCTTTGTCCTTGGAGATCGTCATAATGCAGCTCTGTGCATTTTCAGCTAGACTTTGCCAGATGTCTACTTCTTGCATATATTTGGAAGAAGTTAAGCTTAATTTAATTGTGCCCCAATTCAAGAGTATCCCTATGCTGGCAAATTGATTAAGCATGGTGGTAATTTTAATTATCTTCTTATCTCTCACTGGAGTGCAGTTAGTGGAGCTGATGAAGTTAACCCCATAGATAAATACCCTTTTTAAACTGGGGCCTCAGACAAGAAGTCTAAAGCTTTCTTTTCAACATCAAAAATTAGCCTTCACCTGTCTGAAGCCATTTCTTCTCCACTTCTCTATCCGTCTGCAGATCAGTTCCTCGAGAGAGCCTGACATTACAGTTGAATCACCTTTATTACTGGATTTTTCCCCCCCTGATAGTTTTGCAGTTGCCTGTGATTCATTGCTGTCTTTTACCTGTTGCTAAGTTGGCTGCTCATGCCTTTTTTTTTTTTTTGCCAGCTGTTCCCCTCTCCACATGACTAATTCTATTGTGTGGGTTCAACAGAAATGGCACAAGGCCAGCATTTAAAGGATGCAAGTTAGTGCACTGAAGATTTGAGGAGATGTAGTGTCAGTTTTACATGTCACATTCATGGCAAAATCATAGAGATACACAGGGCTAACATTTCATTTAAGAATCAAACACATTAAGATACCATTTTCAAGTGTTGCATTTAAATGCCTTGTAACTCATTTAATTTTCTTTCTGAAAATACCCTGTCAGAAGCCTGTAGGAGAAACAGCAGCATAATTTAAATGTCACTTTGCTTCCCAATAATGAATTTCATATTCAGTCATTCTGCTCCAGTGACAAAGCTCGCATCTCTGCTAGCATGTTTCTGGTCGTTTGGCTCTGCTTTCAGCTGGGTGTGCACAGAAGCTTGAGTGTGCTTTTGTATACTTAATCGTCTGGGTTTTAATTAACGCAAAAGAACAATAGCTTGGAGAGAAGAACAAAGAGGGACTCCATAAATGAGAAGGTCATTCACAAAACAAAGGCAAAAGATCCTTACTGTAACAGAATTGTAACATCCCAGTATGCAGCATCTGAACTTTTCTTACGTTTTATGAATATCAAGCCATTTGCAGCCTTTCTGTGCATCTCAGATTATTAATAAATACAACAGGATTCCTGCTTGCCTTATAAATACACGCACTCAGCATTCGGCGGCAGAGACATTCAGCTTGCCCTGGATCTCCAACCTGGCAAAGCATCTGAGAACAGTTCAATTTAAGGTGGTACAAAAAATAGCCCCTGAGATATATATATATATATATATGCGTATATTTACATAGTCCCTTATGCCCTGAGAGACAGAAGGCTGGCTGTGGTGGTCCAGCAGCATAATCCTGACTCATTTTCTTATAAAGCTATCAAATCGACACAAGAAAGCTCAGCTTGTTCACATCCAAGAACAGTGTGGGAGAGAGCAAAGTACTCAGGATACATTTGTAGGACTTGAAACTGCTAATTTCACCTGTATAAAACTTGTATAAACACTGTATAAAAATTATTTATTTTAATCCAAACTATAATTCAGTCGTACCTAGGGTGATACACAGCCTCTGCTTAAACAGTAAAAGGAAACAACGTATACCAGCTAAGAGGGGTGAGTAAAGGAGAGTATTTCCTCCAATGGCAATTTAGGCAGGAAGGAGATCATTACTGACAGCGCAATCTCACCTCTGGGATCAAACTTACAGTCCTGCCCAGCGCTGAAACTGCCACATGAACTTCCTGAATTCCTCCATTTTGCATCTCATTTGCAGAAAACTACCTCCAGTTATACAAAGACACAAACATGCTCTGGGAGGCTGCATCAGGCCTGTGAGAGATTTGTTCTAGTTATTGATTCCTCGTTACAATTTCTGCAGCCCCTGTGATATCCCTTGAGATCTAACATTAGAGTACTGGCCAGGCCAAATCTTGCTTTACTTATAGGAGCTGATGCGTTTACATCTTAAGGGAATATTGATCTAGTGCTAATAATCTTTTTGTGTTTCAAGCAAGCTGAAACTCAAGAGAGAGAGGACAGCAAAACCCTTTGCCAGTGCTTATGAAAAACATCAGAATAGAATAATATTGCTTTGAAAACTTGCAAAGTGAATCCAAATGGCAAATTTGGATGGCAAATGTAATACAGAGGGGAAGCTCACACATGAAGAATGCAATTTATATATGGCACCTCTTCTTCAGTGAGCTTGAGCAATGTCTGGCACAACTAACCCGTTAAAATATCATTGCTGTTTATTTTTTTACAGGGGACTTAAGAGGCTGGAAAAGAAAGGGGAGATGCTGAAGGATAAACCCACTGAAAAGCATCTTCCCCTCTTGCTGGTAAAGAATTCAGAACAGGTGTTGTCAGCCTGTTACTGTTGCTATCAGCCAATATCAAAAGCAGTTGGCAATGCTCTCATCATGCAAAAATTCCAATCAGATTTCTCAGTATATTCTAATTACTGTAGTGACACTTGTTGTGGGCCTAAATTACTACCTTCTCACAGCAGACAGGTCTGCCTTCTATTTAGGGTTTATTGGCTCTTAAATTTCTGCTTCCTCTAATTGCACATCTATCTTACCAAACAAATTTAGAAGTCCACATTTATTCTTCACCACCTCATGCTTTAATCCTCTGCACGCTAAAGATTATGCTGTCATCTCTCACCTACATTGTGATTATGTCCACCTCAGCTTCACCCCAAGAAAGCAAACTTGCTTTTCCTTTCTGCACACATTATTACTTTGCCAAGGGATTAATCCAAATAATGGCTTGTTCTGCTGGCTATGCCGATGGTACCCGTATACAGGTACTTATCAGGCGCTCTAGCACAGAAATGTCACTTCTAAAACCCCGTTTCTTTGCTATTGTACTCCATATGAAAAAGAAGTTTTTTCACATAAAACACCTCCGGATTGTACATGCTTTTCCACCCTGAAGGTCTTAATTTCATTCATACCTATCAGAAGCAACTGACAATCACTTTGCAAAGATGCCGCCAAGAACTAGTTGTGGCACAGTTAATTGACATGTTACTTCACTCAGAAACACTGAACGTATCACTTATTTTCCTGATCTGGACCTGTTTCAAATACGCTGGAGAGCAATACGAACTTCGCTTTTGATTTCAGCAGATATTGGATCATATCCCCAAAATGCATGTTATTACTACTGAGAAACAAGCATTTATATACAGCAAGGTATGCATAAAAGCAGACTACATTTTGCGTTCACAAGCACAGTGGTCAAGATGAGTAAATTAATAAATTTAGGAAACTATAAAAAGTGGGAGTATATTGCTGTAATTTCCATTCCTCATTTTGCTGTGCCCCAGTTGAATTTTACTCCAAATATTTTAATCTTTTGGTGATCAGGCCAAGGATTACCTTTCCAAATTAATCCCCGTGTACCTCTGTGCTCACATGGTCCAATTGATGCAGAACTGCTCTCTGCAACAGTACCTAACTTAACACAAACATCCTTTTCACACTATGAACCTGAAATCTGGAAGTTTTTCCCGTTGCATGGTCATGATAGACATCTGATGCTCTGGTAGACATTGTATCTCAAGCTTTAGCTAATCTCAGTTTCATGAAGTTAACCATGTATACTGATTTTGGTAAGTACAAATTCAGTTAAATTCTGTTAGTGTTAAACTGAGTTTCAGGATGCTTTGAAAGTTACCATAAAGACACTGTGAAATTATGGGAGCTCCAGAACTGCAGTTCTGCATCAAGAAAAAAACACATACACAAAAAAACCTTTTGAAAAAATCTGAGAGCAACAGGATCATTGATTTTTGTCCTCCATAAGTAGAGCACTCTTCC
This sequence comes from Ciconia boyciana, assembly GCF_034638445.1. NCBI lineage: Eukaryota > Metazoa > Chordata > Aves > Ciconiiformes > Ciconiidae > Ciconia > Ciconia boyciana. Next base: position 38,449,541 of record NC_132942.1, on the reverse strand, counting down.
AGAGTATGAAACCCCTAGTTGCAAATTCCAGTAACTTAAACATGAGATTGACTATAAGCAAACACAAAGGTTGAATCATTGTCATCATCCAAGCTGAGAAAACTGCAAAAACTGAGAAAACAAACAGTATGAGGAGTTTATAAATTTATCTCACAAATATAATCTACATTATTATTATGCTTATAGGGAAAAAAATTGCTCCCACTCTGATTTTAAATTTTACCTTACTCCTTCAGTCAATTTTCTGTTATTAAACATTTATACTTTTTAAAAAAAGAAACTGGTTAAGTTGCAGATCCTTCCTTGTTCCTAGAGATAAAAGTAAATCTACAGTCATAATGTATGCTCACTTCTGAAGAAGAACTTCTGTTTTGGACCACAGATGGAGAAAGCATTAATTGCTTAATGATAATTTACACAGATGATTGTATCCCTTTTCTCTCTCTTTATTCTCAAAACAAACTGTTCTGTCACAGCATTCATTTGAAATATTTTCCGCTTATGATATCCGTTTGTGCCATTGAGTGAAGTCTCTTTGTATGAATGCTTTTTTATGAATGCTCCTCTGTTTCACTTCATGCTGACAATGACAGCCCCAACACTAATATTAGTTGAGCTCATTGACCAATGATTTTACTATGAATTATGATATGTTGAAACAAGTAGATGATGCAGTCCACATTCCATGTACCACCAGATCTGCACAATAAAATGATATAGAAATATATGAGGTGTCATGTAGCTTCTGTGCTCTGGGATCATGTAACCATGAGTTCAAAAGGGAGTAGTAATTCATACAATTACTACTACTATTTGAGATAGGGAAGCAGAGGAAAAGAAACTGCAAATTCTTTAAACCATGTATTGTAAGTTGCAGTTGAGTCAGTAAATTTGGGCTTGAGACTTCTTGGGTAGTAATAATATCAGTGCTGATCATCACTCACGTTGCTATTTTATTTTGGATTGTTATGATTTTTCTCCCATGTCAAATTTTTAATGTATTTGTCGTGATGGTCGAGCAGCTACAGTTCTAGCTGTGGAAAGTGCCATGCATACACTTAAACTGGGGGACCTAAGACCGCTTTCCAGAACAAAGTTAACCAGCCCTGGCTGCATCCTGACTGTGTTGAAATCAGACCCAGGGCACATCACTCTGGCCTAGCTGCCACTGGCAAGAAAGCCTCAGGCAGATGAGGAGGAGCTCCAGCAGATCCCTTGGTTTGGATGACTGGTAGCCAGAACCATAACATGCATTTTGGAGCACAATATCCTGCAATTTAGACACAAATACTAAGTGCCAAAATGAATTTTGCATCAATCCTCTGCCAATTAAGAGTAAGATTAAGTTCAAAAATGAGTGCTATCAAACATATTACGGTTTGGAAGAGAGACAATTTTCCATAGCAGAAGTAAGACTACACTTCTGTCTGTTATCAACTTTATTTTTAGATGTCCAGACTGAATTTAATTGAAGCTATCTAAGCTCTCAAAGTGAAGAATTCAGAGGAGGTTTTTTATAGATTCATACACAAAAGTACAATTGCTCCCCTGGAGCAGGATTTTTTTATTTTTTATTTTTTTTATCTTTAGGCTTACCCAGCTCTTTAAATAATTCCAGGCTGGTTTCTCTTCGATTGTTACTCATTTTGACGTTGCCTCTGAATTGAACACTGGATTCTGGTGATCATCAGCATGGAGTGCTATTGTTGTACACTGGGACAGAGGCTGGACTTCCTGCTGAAAGAATGGCCACGGCAGTTACACATGCTGATCCAAAACATATTCACATGCACATACAACACACAATAGCCCAAGAAAAAAAAAAAAAGACCTCTTTAGGCACATAAAGAAATGATGTCTATAAAATTACCATGTTACAAAAGAGGCCAGCTGTTTAAATGATCGCATTATACAAGGAACAAATAGGAGTATCTCTTCTGCATACAAGCACTATTCATTTGCAACTTTAGCATTACTTTTTTATGCTGCTTTGGTCACTTAAACAGCTGCTTTTTTCCCTTTTTTTTTAAAGTTGACTATGTTTTATACACAGCACAGCTTTTATATGATTGTATAATGCTTTTCCTTTCTAATGTATTTTGTTATCTATGTGGGTAAAATTAATAGTGAATGCTGACTTATTTCATAAACTTTATTAAGCCTTTGGGGAAACTTCAATTTGCTCATATGGAGAGGCAATATAGAATGTATCCACTGTATCATGACACAGAAATTACAAGTCTAAGCTAGAAATAAATGGCATTCCAGAAAAAGCAGAAGGAACAACATTTAAGGAGTTAATAATGAACCACTTGTCTTCATTTTCAGATCCTTTAATCCTGCTATTGTGCAGTTTTCACACAGTGCTAAATTGAATTACTGCATCATTTTTTACAATTTCTTCATACAGTTGACCCAGTTTATAGCAGGTTTGAAAGCATTATCATTGCTTAAGGTTCAAAGATGCTGCAGTGTATTGCATTACAAGTCAATCAGTGCAGAAGTATTTTGATGTAATTTTCCTTTTGGATACAGAAGAACAGATATCCAAATGAAGGATGGTATTTCATTTTGTCGTAACGATGTCACATACTACAGCATGACTTTTTTATACGATATGTATAGCCTCATTTTTATTATATTTCTTTCTCTGTGTTTCTGGTCCTAATAAAGTGAATCCTCAGTTTATGCCTTCCAATGTTTTTATTAACTTGTGCAAGAAGAAAATGGAAAAAAAGTTCTAATGTATAGCTTTTTACTATTGTGTAGCAGATATACTTAGTTGGATACCACTACAAAAAAAAAAAAAAGAATGCAGTGTTTCTAAACATTATGCCACTTCTGAAATGCTCCAAGTGAGAAATTCTTTATCTGAAATTTTCCTATTCTGAGGGGCAGTGCTTTCTACAGCTTTTTTAGCACATAAACATGGTGCTCAGTTTAAGTACTTTTTAAGCAGTGTGTTTTAGGTAAAGCATTTCATTCTCTCAAGGTCATTCTTTATGCTTCAGGTGTTAATTTGTGTTGTTCTTGAAGTATTCTTATTATTGATAGTAGAGTCCTTGGTATATGTTATATTGAAATATTGCTAATGTATGAACTGTAACATTAAATTTTTAATCTAATCAATCAAATGGCATGCATATGCAGTAGATGCTTGGCTTTTACTAAGATTAATTACCATGCGCTGTGAAAACGAACTCTGTAAGGTGAAATATTGCATGCACACAGACACACACGATGAGAAGAAAAGAAAAGAAAGCAAATTGTGCAAAGGGATGAGCACTGTAATAAGTTAATGACTACTTCTGTCATTCAAAACATATGCATAGCCTTTAAGACAACACAAACCAAAGATTAAATGCATGTTAAATCAACTATCTATTAAAGCATTTAGAGCTTTTCTCCAGATTCTACATGAAAATTATGCAATCTGTTGCAAAACTAAACACTTGTCTCCCAGATGGTGCTCAGAGTCTGTCTGAGCAAACACGCCTTCCATGCTCTGTGTAACAAATTGTGCATATTTGTTGTTCACTGTGCTTCATTTTATGCATTTGAGGACATTTACACTGAACACACTATGTAGAGATGACTAAATTTGCATTGTAAAACCCAGTGATGTTGTATTTATATACCTGATTGCAGTCATGAAGTGGAAGATACTTCATCATGGAAAATGGCAGTATCTCCCTTTTTACTGGCTGGAAGTTACAAACTTATGCTTACTGCTGACACTGATCTGGTTTGTAATTTTCACAGGTCATTGACAGTCGTCCATTAAATAATAAGTAGCTAATTGCTTTTTTTGAACTGTACTGCAAAGTTAAGCTTCTATGACAGTGTTTTGAGGGAGTGTTTTACCATGCCAAAAAATAGTTATGATTGAAATGGGAATAAGATTAAAGCTGCACTACTACTTTTATAATGTTATTAAAACGTACATAATTCATGCACTAGAAACATAGGGGTTACCTTTCTGGCTGAGACGATGGTCCAGCTAAAAACCTACGAAAAGATACTAAAGCATATGAAAGTCATCTGCAATTGATGAGGCTGCTATTCAGTTTTTTTTTGGTTTTGCCACATTTTTTTTAGTATTTCCTCTGCCTTGGTTTCTACTTGTAAAATGGAGATAATCGTAGTTTCCTGTTTCACAAGAGTGAAGTGAAGATTAATACTCTGCTGTTAGTGAATTACTCAAATATGTGGTAGGGGACTAAATACGTACCTGAGATTAGCAGACATTCCTTTTGTGGAAAAGCCCAGTCTGATTTTCATTTCTAAACAGTTTCTCCAACCTTACCCTGCAGACACAGCAAAGTAGTTTTCCTTTTGAGATTTAGTCAGCTATCTGGTTTACAAAAAAACAAAAATACAGGAGTATTAATTTAGTCTTAGTATCATTAGATGTCATGTGTAAGTCTCCATGTTTGAAAAGGCAAAGGTACTCCATTGCATAAACTGAATATAAAGCCTAAGCAATGAGGGAACTTGAAATATATTTCCCTGATGAAGTACTCTGCAATATGTCTTTCTTTTGCCTTGTTCATTGTTTTAGCTCCTGTCATAGAAGAAGCATGTGTATTAAGTGAAAGGAGAACTAAAAAATTAAAGTAAAATAATCTCTTTTTAGTTCATTTCTGTAACTCTTTAATAGAGAAGTAATTGTCTCCAGTAATCAGCATAACTTTTGTTAAATCCATGGGGCTTTAGAGACACTTTAATATAACTTCCATATTTTGGAAAGATGAAAATAATAAAGTTCAAAAGTTGGATGCATGAAAATTAGAGATATGTAATGCAGCAAAACTGCAGGGGAAGAATTTAGCTGGCAAGTCCTCTAAAGCATAATTTTTCATGTCTTCAAAATGCCAAGGGAGACAACCAGCAGGCCAGATAGTAAAACTCCATATGATGCCTCAGAGCAGGGTCAACTTGAATGTTAGACCAGGGCTTTGTCCAGTCAGATCCAAGTATCGTCAAAGATAGTTATTCCACAATCTCTCTGGACAATCTGGTCTACTGCTTTAACTGCCTGCACTGTGGGGACACTTTCTTTGTATCTATGGAATTTCTCTTGCTACATCTGGTATCTGTTGCTTCTTGCCCTTTTGCTGTACATTTTGAGAAGAATATGGATCCATCTACTCTATAGTTCCCCTTTAGGTAGTTGAAGACAGCAGTTATATCCACCCTTAGCCATCTCTTCTCCACAATGAACAAACTACTTCCCTTCAGCCTGTCCTTAAATGTCAGGTGCTCCAGTTCCCAAACCATGTTGTACCTTTCTCCTAGACTTGGCTGCAGTGTTCTCTTGTCCATGGGGTGCAAGAGTGGACACAATTCTCCCAATGATGCTTCATCAGTACTGAGTAGAGAAGCGTAACCACATCCCTGGCTATGTTCTTAGCAGCAGAACTGTGCTCCTAATTGCAGCCCCATACACAGTCCAGCTTTTGCTGCCACAACAATGCAATGCTGACTCATGGTCACCATTTTGTCCACCAGGACTGCAATTCCTTTTCTGCAGAGCTGCCTTCTAGCTAGGCAGCCACGTGCCTTTGTCATTGATTGTTCTGTTCCAAGCTCAGAATTATGCTTTTGCTCACTTGTTTTTTTGTCAACTCTCCGGCCTGGTAACATCTCTCTGAATGACAGCTCTGCCCTCCAGGGTAGCATATAAACTGCTCCATCCAATTTGGTGTTACCCGTGAACTTGCTGAGGTTCCATGCCATTGCCGTGGTTGCTCATACAGATAGTAAATGAGTACCAGCCCCAGTATGAACCTCCAGCATACATCACTTATAACTGGTTGGTAGTTGGACTTCAAACCACTGACACACCCACTTAGAACCACTGTCTCTTTGAGTCCAGCAGTGGAGTCAGCTTTCACCCTTGTAGCTGTCCTATCCAGTTCATACCTTCTCAGTTTGTCTACAAAGATGCTAAAGGACACTTCAGAAAACCTGGCTGAAGTGTAGGTTAAGAGACATCCACTGCTCTACCCTGAGCCACAAAGCCAGTAATTTCATTATAGGAAGCCATCAGGTTGGTCATGCACAGTTTGGCCCTGGTAAATCCTACTGGTTGATACCAATCACCTTCTTGTCCTTCATGTGCCTGAAAATGCTTTCCAGGAGGCCTTGCTTGGGACTGAATTGAGGATTTATGGCCAGCAGTTCCTCAGACCCTCCTCATCTATTTTGAAGATGGGCATAGCATTTGCTTTTTCTAGTCTCTGATTGTCATGACTTTCCAAAGATGACAGCAACCTTCCAATGACATGACCATCTTTGGATGCATCTTAGAATCATAGAATCATAAAGGTTGGAAAAGCCCTCTAAGATTATCTAGTCCAACCATCAACCCAACACCTCCATGCCTACTAAACCATGTCCCAAAGTGCCACATCTACACTTTTTTTGAACTCCTTCAGGGATGGTGACTCTACCACCTCTCTGGGCAGCGTGTTCCAATGCTTGACCACCCTTTCAGTGAAGAAATGTTTCCTAATATCCAATCCAAACCTCTCCTGACACAACTTGAGGCCATTTCCTCTCGTCCTATCGCTAGTTACTTGGGAGAAGAGACCAACACCCACCTCACTACAACCTCCTTTCAGGTAGTTGTAGAGAGCGATAAGATCTCCTCTCAGCCTCTGCTTCTCCAGACTAAACAATCCCAGTTCCCTCAGCCGCTCCTCATAAGATTTGTTCTCCAGACCCTTCACCAGCTTTGTTGCCCTTCTCTGGACACGCTCCAGCATCTCAGTGTCCTTCTTGTAGTGAGGGGCCCAAAACTGAACACAGTATTCGAGGTGTGGCCTCACCAGTGCCGAGTACAGGGGCAGGATCACTTCCCTAGTCCTGCTGGCCACACTATTCCTGATACAAGCCAGGATGCTGTTGGCTTTCTTGGCCACCGGGGCACACTGCTGGCTCATATTCAGCTGGCTGTCAGCCAGCACCCCCAGGTCCTTTTCCACCAGGCAGTTTTCCAGCCACTCTTTCCCAAGCCTGTAGCGTCGCATGGGGTTGTTGTGACCCAAGTGCAGGACCCGGCACTTGGCCTTGTTAAACCCCATACAGTTGACCTCAGCCCATCGATCCAGCCTGTCCAGGTCCCTCTGCAGAGCCTTCCTACCCTCGAGCAGATCAACACTCCCACCCAATTTGGTGTCATCTGCAAACTTGCTGAGGGCGCACTCAATCCCCTCATCCAGGTCGTTGATAAAGATATTAAACAAGACTGGCCCTAAAACTGAGCCCTGGGGAACACTGTGACCAGCCGCCAACCTGATTTAACTCCAGCCGTTTTTTTGCCCAGCAAAGAGTACACCCGCCTAAGCCATGAGCCGCCAGCTTCTCTAGGAGAATGCTGTGGGAGACAGTGTCAAAGGCTTTACTGAAGTCCAGGTAGGTAACATCCACAGCCTTTCCCTCATCCACTAGATGGGTCACCTGGTCATAGAAGGAGATCAGGTTGGTCAAGCAGGACCCATGCTGGCTGGGCCTGATCCCCTGGGTGGCCTGCACGTGCCTGTTGAGCGCACTCAAGATGAACCGCTCCATAATCTTCCCCGGTACGAAGGTCAGGCTGACAGGCCTGTAGTTCCCCGGATCCTCCTTCCAGCCATTCTTGTAGATGGGCATCACATTGGCAAGCCTCCAGTCGCCTGGGACCTCCCCTGTTAACCAGGACTGCTGATAAATGATGGAGAGTGGCTTGGCAAGCTCCTCCGCCAGCTCCCTCAGTACTCTCGCGTGGATCCCACCTGGCCCCATAGACTTGTGAGTGTCCGGGTGGCGCAGCAGGTCGCTAACTGCTTCCTCCTGGATTATGGGGGGTTTATTCTGCTCTCTGTCCCTGTCTTCCTGCTCAGGGGGCTGAAGACCCTGGGGATAACTGGTCTGACTATTAAAGACTGAGGCACAGAAGGCATTAAGTACCTCAGCCTTTTCCTCATCCTTGGTGGCAATGTCCGCCCCTCCCCGCATCCAGTAAAGGAGAGAGATTCTCCTTGGCTCTCTTTTTGTTGTTAATGTATTTGTAAAAACATTTTTATTATCTCTTACAACAGTGGCCAGATTGAGTTCTAGCTGGGCTTTTGCCTTTCTAATTTTCCCTCTGCATGACTTGACGAGATCCCCATACTCTTCCTGAGTTGCCTGCCCCTTCTTCCAAAAGTGGTAAACTCTCCTTTTTTTTCCTGAGTCCCAGCAAAAGCTCCCTGTTCAGGCAGGCCGGTCGTCTTCCCCGCCAGTTCGTCTTTTGGCACATGGGGACAGCCTGCTCCTGCGCCTTTAAGACTTCCTTCTTGAAGAATGCCCAGCCTTCGTGGACCCCTTTGCCCTTCAGGACTGTCTCCCAAGGGACCCTCTCAACCAGTGTCCTGAACAGGTCAAAGCCTGCCCTCTGGAAGTCCATGGTAGTGGTTTTGCTCACCCCCCTCCTTACTTCGCCACGAATCGAGAACTCTATCATATCATGGTCGCTAAGCCCAAGACGGCCTCCAGCCACCACATCTCCCACCAGTCCTCTGTAAACAGCAGGTCAAACAAGGCGCACCTCCCCTGGTAGGCTCACTTCCCAGCTGTGTCAGGAAGTTATCTTCCACACATTCCAGGAACCTCCTAGACTGTTTCCTCTCTGCTGTGTTGTATTTCCAGCAGATGTCCGGTAAGTTGAAGTCCCCCACGAGAACAAGGGCTAGCGATTGTGAGACTTCTGCCAGCTGCTTACAGAATGCTTCATCTGCCTCTTCATCCTGGTTGGGTGCTCTCTAACAGACACCCAGCAGGATATCTGTCTTGTTGGCCTTCCCCCTCATCCTTACCCATAAGCGCTCAACCTTATCATCATAATCACTGAGTTCTACACAATCAAAACACTCCCTAACATACAGAGCCACCCCACCGCCTCTCCTTCCTTGCCTATCTGTTCTGAAGAGCTTATAGCCATCCATTGCAGCACTCCAGTCATGAGAGTCATCCCACCATGTTTCTGTGATGGTGACAAAGTCATAGCTATCCTGCTGCACAATGGCTTCCAGCTCCTCCTGTTTGTTGCCCATGCATTGGCATGCCACCTGTAGGCTCCTCTCTAGTGAGTCTGGTTACATCCCCTTCCCCCTTTGAACCTAGTTTAAAGTCCTCTCGATGAGCCCCGCCAGCTCATGAGCGAGCATCTTGTCATCTTGTCTCATCTTGTCCAGCACCATGGACTTGGAGGCTTTCAAAATGAGACTGGACAAAGCCCTGAGCAGCCTGCTCTTGTTGACCCTGCTTTGAGGGGGGAAGGCCAGACTAGATGATCTCCAGATGCTCCCTTCAGCCTCAACTATTCTATGATTCTGTGTATATGTCCAGCTTATTTAAATAATCCCTAACTTTCTATTAAATCTACATTGTGCTTTTGTAAGTACATTTTGCATTGCAAAACAGATTGTCCAGTTTCCTGAATAGAGCAGTCTAACACTTCATAATCTGTGCAATATGATATGCCTGTTTTAAATTTATGAAGCTGTAAACCAATTTCCTGTACTAATAAACACCTCTTTTTTCATTCCTATTTATCCTCCTTTTAAAATTACTGCACTGCCTTGCTCTCTCTCTTGTCCTTGTCTTGTAAGAGGAAAAAAGGGATGGGGGGGAGGGAAAGGAGAAAACAAAAAACGGCAGCTCATAGAAAAAAAGTGATACTTGGGGAGAATCCAAGATCAACAGACCAGCAAGCCCACTCATTGTTCTTTATCGTTTTGGCTCTCTTCCAGCCCCTCTAGGTTTCTCTCTCTTTCCAAACTGCTTTCTGCATTCTCACATATGTTATAGAAAGTACTATGATTTCAGAGAAGTGCTTTAATTTTGTAACAGCTTGATCTGCAAAAGAAGTTGTCCAGTTTTTAAAGGAGGAGATGAGGGGAGCTTGTTGCTCTGTCTCTCCTTAATGTATGTGTGTAAACTTGATTATTCTTAGCAGAAGATCCATATGTGTATAGTATCACTGAAGGAGAAATGAATGCCTTTTGCATATAATTAGTGGGCATAATTATCTGTAAAACTGTTTGGTTTTGGATTGCTCTGGCAGTACAATAAATATTTCAAATCCAGCACACTTCAGACCTGCCAACATCTTTACGGTGAGAAGCACAATAGTTCAGCTTTGCATTTTGTCACAAAAATGATCCATTTTTCTAATGCAGCAGAAAGACAGTAGGGTGCTGGTATAAAAAGGCATTGATGAGAATGATTTTATCTGTATTTTTAATAGATTCTTTCCAAATGTAATAAATTTTGAAAATTGCTGATAGGATCTGCATAGTTACTAGAATACTTCAACCCTTCTGATCTATGGGGCTACAGGTTGGAAACAAGTTCATAACTTAAGAGCTTAAGTCATAAAAGCTTAATTAATGTAATCATTATTGGAATAATTCTCCAAGTTTAAAACAAAAAGGCCAAACTCTATCTTTGACACTACAGCTATCCAAGCATCTACCTAATGTACCCCTCTGCACAGCACTACTTGCCGTGTACCCGGTAGAAACAAGAAGCTACAGAGTTTGGCACAGACTGTGCTCTGCCTGGGCTTCCTTTCATGCCACTGGATGTGGCATGAATGTACAAGGACATTTTCAAGGGGAAGCTGCAGTCAGTCTGCAACTGCTCAGGTCAGCTCGTCAAGCTGGAGTGATAGGGACATCACAGGAAACATTAGCATAGTTTTGAGAACAGCATGAGAGCATCCTCATCCCATTTAGAGGGAGCCTGAAAAGGACCGGCTCTTGCTGCTGCTGCTTTACCTACTTCTGACCGATTCCTACAGAATTTCCAGAATTTCAATAAGGTTTTGCAGAAATCACATTTCAGAGCTGGAAAAGGGCCTGGGCATCACAGAGTTACACCTGGGTGTCTCTCATTATCAGAGAACTGTAGGCAACCAATGAGTGCAGGTCAGGACCTGCGGGTGAACTGGGTACCGTTTCATAAATGTTTTTTTCTTACAAAATGTGAGAATGATAGCAAGCTCAGTGGTGATGGTGGTGGTGGGGGAGCAGCCTGACAGTAATGTTGCCTGGGAAAGCCTGTTATGTTTGGATTATTCAGGGACATTCATTGAACTTTCAGTCCAGGATCTGGCTCTGAGAGAATGCAGCCACACACTGTGGCATGAATATATAGTCATGGATTTTTCAAGACTAACTGTTCTTTTCCTTTCTGCTTTCACAGTTAAGCTGAAGGAAACTGGTCATTCAAACGAAAACTGCGTAGTCCAAGAGATTACTTAAGTGTTTAAAGATAGATGGAAATGTGTACGTTAAAAAATATTTGAAAAATCTGAATCTTCAAACTTTTCTGGATATTGTACTTCAAATTATTAAACATTTTTTTCTTCTTATTGATAACATTGTTCACATGTGTAAATGTGAGAGATAAGCCCTGGTTATTCTTAAATGTGTTGCAAGACATGCATCTTCAAGTGAAGAGGGAAGGTTGTTAGCAAACGCAGATTGTGGTCTGCAAGTCCAGCACTGTATTCCAGGGACTATGAATGGGTAAAAAAAATTCATACCGAGACTGAGACAGGCTGATTTAGACCAGTTCCAAGCAGAGACAAACCAACTCAGCTGAGCGTATCACTACAACAGCTAAATAAATAAGTAGCATTTAAAGCTCTTGTATATCCCAGCTACCCCCATGGTTATTCTTTTAGGAGTTTGCCATCTGTAGATGCAAGAAGCTTTCACAGAGACATATATTTAAATTCTCACTTTGACTCCTGCTTTTCATTGCTTTTACTGCATCCCTAATAACAACAACAATCAGATAAAGTTGCTCATTTGACTTTCAGAGTCAGTGCTCAGTAGGGCTGGAAATGTGCAGGTTTTGGATGCAGTCTGCCTTTCAATGCCAGAAAGTGCCTGCCACCCTTATTAATTACATATGACATTTACTTTCTTCATTGGTTCTAACCATGCCCACCACGATCTCTGTGGCATATAAATACTGCAATTTATAGGTGGATGAAGAACAGATTTACACTTTCAAGATTTATGTCGGTTGCAGTTGCTCAGCAAAAATTCTGTCTTTTGGGAGGTTTCTTTTGGGGTTGTTTATTTGTTCTGTGAAAAAGAAAATCTGCCTGCTGACCGGTTCTGATACACAGTTACAGAGCTGTGCAAGTAAGTCTAGCAAAAATGAGAATCAGTTGACCTGGCACATTCTACAAGCTCTGGTCAGGTGTTTCTGTGGCAGGTGACTGAAGAAAGTTTCCTCTATTATGAGTCTTTGTTTCTTACTAATGCTGTAATAATTTGGTTACACAAATCTATAGACTTATATACATACATACATAAAATATGGTGGAAGGAAGAGATATTTGTAAAAGTAAACCATCAATATGTTGTCTTGCTAGTTAGCCAAGTGGATCATAATTTGCCATGCCTTTGCAAGGTGTGAATTACAAAGAGGCCACAGCGTGCTTGGAATTCTGCTGGCAGTTTGGTAGCTAAAGTCAAAGAGAAAATAAAATGTGAAGCAAGTAGCTTGAGGGACTTTCAAAAGGGAGGGATTTGTAAAGCCTGATTGCTAGTATGGGTAGCTACATGTGATAAGCCTAGTTTTATGTCTCTATTTACATATTAATTGTAATTCATCTATGGTATAATTAAAGAGGCTCAATACAGGGCTTTATCCAAACATCAGTTGCATCAACAATAAGCTGAAGACTTTTGAGGATTGGCACTGGGTTCACTTAAATGCTGTGATGGCACTGATTGTTTGGGTTTTGTGACAGGTAACTTTCCTGTTTAAGGACTCTCACTACAGCTTTCCAGAGATTCATTTACAGAGATTTATTAAATAGAAATGCCAATTTAAATGAGCATAAAGTAAACAACCTAGAGTACCACATTATTATTACTATTCTTACTACTTCTGCAATTATTATCAAGCATATGTAATGCCACAAATACGTCTCCTGAAGAGCTAGCTGTATAAAAGAAGACAAGCTTATAATGAAAGGAAAGGGTGGCAAAGAGAGACAGACCGTCACTCATAAAAGCTGTTAGGTATGTGTTGTATTTCAGGCATGTAAGTAATTTCATTGGCTTCAGTCAGATTTTTGGAGTAGATCCACAGAGCAAAACGATATAAATACTATTTCTTACCCAGTCATTAATAGTCACAGAAGAAACGGCTAAGATTTGAAGGAGAACAAAAGGAAACTATGGAAATAGGACACCAGAGAAGGCAAAAAAGGCATTTAAGGGAGAGGTGAATGGCACAGTCAGTGGGGCAGACAATGTGATATGAGTCAGGCAGAAAAGGCACACTAAGACACCAAAGACAACAGAAAAAGATTGACCTCTGCTATAGCAACATCATGCAAATCACAAATGATAGCAATCCTGTCGATACAAGGAACCTGTCAGAACCTGACAGTGCTGATCCCACACACATTTGCGCATGTCCATGCCCTTTTTACATTTCATATGGAATTTATTCTGACATTTCTAATTTGACCCTTAAAAAAATTATGGGTCTGTTCTTAGCCAAATGTCTAACCTCTTTCTGTAGTCCATCCACTTCAGACATTTATCTTAGAATAGAATAGGATAGCATAGCATAGCATAGCATAGCATAGCATAGCATAGCATAGCATAGCATAGAATAGAATAGAATAGAATAGAATAGAATAGAATAGAATAGAATGATCATTCTGTGATATAGGATCTATTTATCTTAGCAATAGATGAAGGCATCTTTTCTTTCCATCAATTTAAGAGGCTGCTATGGTTTATGCTAGTCAGTATGAATTCCCTTAATTAGTATTCCAAAAATATATTTAGAATCAGTTCTACAGGCAAAATCAAACCTGAATGCTCTGAGGAGGGGTAAGGTTAGCAGACCTAGAATATCCATGAGCTACTATGCCCTTTTCCCGCTCTCAACTCACTCCATGTTTCAAGAGTATAATCTGGAATACTACACTTCAGACTTTTTTTTCCTCCTGCTCTCATGTCATTATCTTTCTCTAGATGCACACATTTTGATCTCTTTCTTGGTCCTTTAGTCAATGAGACATTAAGTGTTTCTGAACATTAGTCTCTTTCTCACACTCACGCTGTTGCACACTAATCATCCAAATTTTGTTGTCAATTCCTGGTTCACCAGTAATAACTATAAATTAGAAATTTTGTTATTATTTACAAAATCAGCTACAAGACTCTGTGTGTATGAACAGATGGACGCATGTTATATCCAGAGGTGGTATAAATTCCAGGCTTCCTTATCTGTGGGGTTTTTGGGTTCTTTTTAGCAAAAAAGATTGAACTATGTATAATAAGATACTGGTACAGTAACAAATATTCAATAATTAATATAAAAAAATCTATTCAGAAGCATACAATGATTTACATTCAAACCCTGAATATTTAAAAATTAATAGAAAATATTAGCATGTTAATAATTGAAATCACAGGAATGTATAATGAGATTGCACTTTCTCCAGTATATTAACCATTATTTGCAGCTTTATAGGAAAATGTTTAACCTCAGAATAAATAGGATGTGCATTCTATAAGCCCCTAAGGCTTTGTTACTACTAAGCCAATGTGATCCTTGAAAACACGTACATGTGTACATCTTGTGGAATCAGAAGTACAATGTACTCTCACAGTATTTTTCTTTGTCTGAGAATAGTCCTTTTATCCGTAAATCTGGGAGGGAAAAATGAAAGCACTGAAGAGTGACTTCACTACAAAAGAATGCAATAAAATTAGCACTACATGAATGTCATTTTTCTGAATTTTTCCCTGTTTCACATACTGTTTCCTTTATCTTTCAAGAAATTTTGGTGTATCAGCTCAGCAAGCTGGCAGCAGAAACAACATAACGATTTTTTTTGGTCAAATGGTTTATGACTTCACACCTATAACTGAGAGTTTTAACCTCCATCCATATTTATATTTGTCCTCTATTTCTTCAATTCAAATGTCCTTTGAGGGAAGATTGGTTTCATGCAGAGAGAAGATAAAAATCAGAACCCTTACCTCACATGCAATAAATTCATCATATTTCTTTGTCCCCAATACTGGTGAGTTAGAGAAAAAAAATTCTCAGATTCTAGTACCTAAGATTTAATTCATATTCTTCTTAGAGCTAAAACTATAAAAAGGAGCTGGGGGGAAGAAGGGGATGCATTTTTTTTTCTTGCAGTCTGTATGTTATTCAGAGCTACAAACATTGAAATACTCATATTAGAAAGGTTACTAAATTGCTGTGGCCTGGAATCATGAGAAAACGTCTGACTGCATGATTATAAAGGGTCTGTTGCGACTGTGCGGCAGACAATTGGTGCTACGATTGTTTAAACAGGGAATCTAGCAAAAAAATAAAGTAGCCCACGTTCTTAGGTATAGACACTGTCCAGTCATGAACACGATGGGTTTGAAGCTTCTGTTTATTGCTGCAAACTGAAATGAGGCGAGGTGGACTGCAGCAAAGCCTTTGAACAATTGGTAAAGATGCATAAACTACTGTGAAACGCAAGTCAAAAGAAATTGGCATTCAGGAAAGCCAGACAGCACAGACAGTCCCTTATCCCTTTAACCAAGTAACTGACTCAGACACAACTGCTTGATCAATCTGGAGGCAGATGCTATAGCTAGAAAACTATTTTAACAGCTTGGCATCTGGGTGCTGATTGCTCAAAGAAAGAGGACTGCTGCAATCCAATGAGGTGAACTGCAGCCTGCTGTGGACTTCCGATTGTAATTAAATATGCTTTCTTCATAGGAAAAAGCAGGTAAAGGAACAAATGTGATTAGAAAATGCGACATTTTTTTTTCAATTAAAAATAAGCTGTGTGGCATAGAAAGCTAATAGTGTAGTGAGTTTTGCCCATTAAGCCCTAGTAGAAGTTTTAATAGAAAGGCCGCACTAATAATAGTTTACAAAGGTGTTTAGCACTAAGCCCTGATTCAGCCAAGAATTTCTCAAGCATGTGAGTTCAAAGAAGCCCTACAGCCAAAGGCAGCACTCCTATGCCTTGTTGAATCGGAGACTGTAACTGTACCTCACATTAAGAATATTAAGTAATAACAATGTCATGTTATCTGGCTTATTTGAATAATTTGTTCTTATCTTTCCCATGCATAGCAATGTCTGCACATTTTTCAAGTTCATAACAAACTGTATATGGGAAAATATGGGGCAAAATCAGTCTATAGACCACAAGTGATATAAATCCTTTATGGGTTCAGTATGGATTTATTCTAGTTGAAGGTCTGACCCTGTTATGAAAGATTTACATGGAGAAGTAAGTCAAGTATAATCATTTTCAATGATTTGGAATTACACAGCCTATGTAAAATACTTGTTTATTGCTTTGTTGATGTTTATGTGAGAAAATAATAGGTTTTTCTTGAAATATTAATGTGGAACAATAGAAAGGGGTGAAAACATACCTGTTTCATGCTGTTATATGTTAAAATTAAATGCTGCATAAAATGCCAGTGTCTTTTGTCAGTGCTGGAAACAAAATGCCTCTGCCCTTTATTCCCGCCCCGCCGTCCCCCCATCTCAACAGCACTGTGGGTTCTTGTGCAATGTAAAGTCACTGTTGTATGCAGCTCAGTATCTTGGCTTCTGAAAGGACCGAGGAATTCTTGGTGTTGTAGAGAATCTGATTCCTCCTAGATGTGAATCCCTCTTAATTTCTGATAAACATTGCTATAATTAACATACTCTTCTAAATTATGTTGACTGCTGTATTTCTCTGTTGTGCCAAACTCATTTTTCTGCTTTTAGATGAAAGCAGACTAGATTTTGCTGTGATTAGACATCAATGGCATTACTTAAGACTTAGAGACTTTTCTTTCATCCTGTTACACCTCATGTGCTTCAGCGTGTATGTGACCAGAGGAAAAACACAAGCTGAGGCTGTCTAAAGAACCTGCCAGTGTAAGACAGAGAGTAACTGGTGTTCTTCCATCCCTGCACTTCAGTAAAAGTGTACTGCTGTTAAATCATAAAATGGCTGAGCTGGGCCATTTAGTTTACTAAAGGTGCATATTTTCTTTTCCTTTTCCTCTGTCAATTGACTAAAGCTACCTACTAGTTGTAAGTACTTTTTCTGTTACTAACCTCTGGACTTCCTCTTTTCAATGTTTTTTATTTGTTGAGGTTGTTTTCCTGAAAGTTGGAGAGCATAAGGAGTCATGCCCTCCTCTCATTTGCATCCTCACTGTCTGAGGATATGTACTTCCTAAAACCCCTATTCCACCAAAAAAAGGAATCATTAGCCTAAAAGGGTTTAAAATAAACCCTTAAAGTAAAAGGGTACAATTATACCAGTTAGAGGTCAAGATGTAAGGGCAAAAAAAAATTAATACAGAGGAAACGCACAATATCCCCTGCATCTACATGGAAGACCAAACAGTCATATGAGATGGCTGGAAACCCCCCAGAAGGATGTGGGGGAACAGGGAGGGAGGTGTGAATACTTAGGGTAGTTGAATGGGGAAACAGGATGCTGCACGGGTAACTGAAGGCAGGTACTAAAGGTTGTCTGTACTGAGCTATATGCTAACCAAAGTGAGGACTGAAGATAACTGGATGTGTATGACTGTAGTTAATCTGATACAATCAGATCAGAGATATATCTGAAATATTTTCAAATGGCACAGCACAAGCACAAGGACATTATATTCTTAAAAAGCCAGACATTCAAGGAATTAGAACTTGAAGACAACTGACTGGAATCAGCTATTATGCAGGAAAACTACTGTGGAGAAGTAAATTATATTTAACGAGCAGGTGGTAAAGAAATATCACTAAAGGGAAATCTGAATTCCAGTAATAAACCTGAAACTAGTGTGATTATTAATAATCAGAAAAATAAGAAAGAACAGGTACAAGAACAACTGGAAAGATAGGTTGGTGGCTATGTGATTTTTTGTAAGTTAAATCATGTAGAAAAAATTATTAGGGAGACTAGCATCAGATAGCCAAGCTGCGTCATACATCCATAGCAAGAGTAAAAGAGTTGTATAAAACATTTGCACACAGTAGGACAATACGATGGGAAAAAAGGTCAAGGAAAATTAGTCATGATTCTATAATACAAAGGGCTAAGTTTTATTCTAAGAGCTGGTCTTGAAATTGAAACCTAGATTACATCGCTACCTGAACTTTAAAGCACAGGTGGTTGTTCAGGTTTTTAGGACAGGGACTGTGAGTACAAACACACACGGGGACGATAATGATGCTTTTTTCTTTTACTGAATACGGAAGGGTAAATAAATTAAATGCGAACTCATATCTAATTCTGAATTTTGCAAGAAAACAAAAATGGGGGATGTAATGATCCAAGTGGTGGTGTTCAAAACTGGGGTCCAAACGCTGCTGCATTTATTTACTGGTAAGTTAATAATGGAAAAGGGGTTGGTGTACACCAGTCAATTTATATATACTTGCACTTTCAAAGCCACAAAACCAGCCTACCCATTTAATTGCACTGTTTTAATTAAAAACAGCATCCAAACATGTACTTCTGTGCAAATCCCTATAAAAACACCCTCAGATTTAATTGCTTATCTTATATCAGATTATTGCCAGGTTTTGCTATGTTGGTATAAGTGGATCTAGGAGCATTTACAGAGAGATTACAGTGATTCAGTTAATGCAGCCAAGCCAGTGTATGCTTAAATACTTATACATGTGTATATATCAATGTGTAATGACCTTACTGTATGAGACACTTCATAGTGTTAGTTATGATTTTACTACGAAATACTCCCTGTCATAATCTTTCAATGTTTAGAAATTTTTTGTTTAATAAAAACAACCAAAGAAGAGACAAAGATTTTTGTCAAAAATTCATTGTGGTCTTCTCTTAGCTATCAAATAATTTTGATCTTCAACCATTTCATCACATCTCTAAATTAGAAAAAGAAACATTAAAATATTCCTTAGCATTTTCCTTATTTTGTTTCTTTCAAGGAGAACTTAACTCCAGGTTTTCAAGGCAAAGATAGCTCACATTTGAGAGAATTACTATTCCAAAAGTTTCAGATAGGAACATGACCACTTTTCAGACTTGTGATTCAGAATCTTTGATTTTATTCCAATCTCATTGTTTCAATTATATTGAATTATGGACGTAATGTCCTTAATGCAGATATGCTCCAAGTATCTGGATCCTCCACCCCTTCTCATCTGGTAAATGACGAGTAATTATGAGAAGCCATGGGCTTAGTTTTAGTCCCTTACCTAGATCAATGAAGACCTGAATTATGGAAAATTCCAAACCTCGGTGCTCCAAAAATTAACTTTTCTTCAAGTGCCTACATTAAAATTACAGAAACTGAAGCATCCATGAGAATTAGTTACTTTTGAAATGGCAGCCCTCCTCTTGTGTCTGAAAAGCTGTGAGTATTTCTACTGATAATCACAGACATTAGCCAACCAGCACATATGCCAGCAATAACAGTTCAGTATTAATGAAGTGTCTTTTTTTCTGCTGGTAATGGAATTCATTCTTGGCATTAGAACTCTGCCTTACATTGTGAAAGTAAATAGAAGATGAACAGAAATGGCATTTATTCATTAAAATTGCAAAATAGCAATTAAATCTTCTCCTCTCTTTCTGAATAATCTGCTCCAAAGTATCTAAATAACAGGTAGTGGGAAACAGTTGTGGGTAAGGCTGATCAGATGATAGCTCCATTTTGTGTCAGCCGCTGAGTTTTTCAAACTTGCTTATATTTGAGCATGTTCATTTTCAAAAAACAAAACCCTTCAAACAAATCCATACTGAAGAATAATCTGGAGAAGACAGGAAGTCACACCATGGACAGAGGAAGCCCATGCTTCTTAGCAGTCAAATTGAGACCCCGTGCCATTCAACACAAGATTAAATGGTTATTCTGTCAGAGAGGAAGGGGCTTTTCATCTCAGTCATTACAAATCAAGAGAGATACCGAGCTAGTGAGCTACCTACCTAGACAATGGATCTCTGTTCCAAACCCAAACTATTCCTCAATAGAAATTTTAAGGAAACCGGGAGGTCTCCAGGAAACATTTCAACCACTCAGAAGTCAGCATGCGCTCTCAGCAACCGTGGGCTGGTAAAGTAGACTAGTTTGCTAACAGTCCTCATCCACCTAATATTTAATGTTACTACAACACTTCAGCTAGAAGTGCTTGTCAATGGGAGTTAAGTATCATCATCCTCATAGCACAATACATAACACAAGTGCAAAAAAGTAAAGGCATTTTTGAGATCACTCAGCTCCTCTAAAGCTCTGCCAGGACACAGACTCATTGGAGGGAATGTTTCATTAGCAACATCTGTTCTTTTTGACATGCTATTTTCTACACTTCCTTCCACTTTTCTCATAGTGACACGGATCTGGCACAGCCACTTTGGTCTGCATTTTAAACTTTCCCTGTACTAAGGAATGTCTTTTTTATTCCCTAATAGACACTCAGATGGTAAAAGGGGCATACAGGACAACACCAACAAATTGGTTCCCATAAGTAACTGCTGGTATCCTGCAGTGATTCTGTCCGAGCTGGATGAATTAAAAAGCCCAAGGTGATATTCCTCTATCTCTTCCCCCATCCTTTGCTATCATTCCATATGTTCCATCCTCTTCAGAAAAGGTAAATGTCAGCCTAAAATAATTAAGAATTTATCTCCTTTCTGGGAAAGACAAACACACCTGAAGAAGATGAGGAGCTCACAATGTGGCAAGGATTAATTATCTCATTACTCATATATCAATCATACAACAGGTTAAAGCAAAGGCATGAATGACAGATCACAGGTGAGGAGTTAAGTGGGATACTGACAGAATTAAATATATTACCTTTTAATACAAAGCCAGCTTCCAGAGCAGTTGCATGGGCAACAACATTAAAAAAACCCAAACAAACAGCAGAATTGAATGATATTACGGTTGCCCAGTAAATCATTATAAGCTACACCAGTCATAACATCCTGAAGTCTTTCTGCCATGTGATATTTTACCTGAATAATAACTCTGAGATTGGTTTAATAGTTTATTTCTGAAACACTAATTTAATTAAAATATTCTAGGAGCTCTACTGCAGTAATGCAGTGTGGATTTATATCTACATTCTGCCTGGGGTCTCAGTGAAATTGCATCAGACTTACCATGTGTGTGGCAATCTAAATCTACAAATTTAAATGCTGGATAAGAAATGCTGAAGCTACTTGCCTCACCAATTTTTCATCCTATCAGTCAAAATATTACATGATAGCAACAGCCTTTTGAAATGGGAGATCTGAAAACTTCGATTTTGTTTTTTAAACAAGAAATTTGTTAAGAGCCACTGCTCCTTACATAATGCTTTGATTTTGATTGATTTGGATTTCTTCCTTTTGTTTCTCTCTTTTTCTAGTTAAATAAATTTTACTGAGAAATTCCCAATCAGGGATAGACCAATATCTGCTGCCTCTAATGTCCATCTTCCTGGTGTGATGCATACAGAAAAGCACTGCAGATACGTATTAAAGGCGTATGAAGTCAGGGAATTAGCAGTTTCAATAAAGAGCACTGCAACATCAGAGAAAGCCATTAGAATGCTTAAATGGGAGCCGGGGCACTGTTTTTCTAAAGACACAGATGCATGTTGAACACAGAATTCAGAAGACACGCCTACGAGCAGCTACCTGAAAACCCTGACTTTGTGTCATATTTCTGAGTGGGTGTTAAATGATGGTAAGGCAAGGAAGAGCTATCTTTGCCTTCCTTGGCACCCATGAAGGCTCAGCAGCAGCACTCATCTGTATTAGTGGCCAATACAAAACCTACTGAATTACCCAGACGCTTTGGATCAGGCCCTGGTATTAAAAGTGCTTTATATTTTTGAAATCGCTAGTTAATAAATAAGGGGCCAGCAGATGCTACAAGAAAACAAAGCAGTATAGTTCCTGGAATTTATTGACCAATAAAACTTGTTGTTATTGTGAACTGCAAATGGTTTCCTCTGTGCAGCTCTTTACATCAGTTTTTAAAAGCTCCTATAGAGAAGAAATCTTTTTTCATTACATTATTAGTGTACCTGGGCCCAGATAAATGGACAGAGAAATGTGGTACAATCAGGGAGCATTTAAAACAATAAGCCCCAGAGAGCAAAAGAAAGAGCGCACGAGGAAGTGCAAACAAACAAAAGACAGTCAACAGTCTGATCAGAACAGAAAAATTGGCACTTGTTACAGAAACAAACCTCAAAAGCTTTTTCAGCCTTATATTTGGCTGCCAGTGAATAAGATAAACAGGCTGGTGGGAGGTGAGCTGAGGGAATACAATGTGAATCAAAGCAGGCGGTGTTATTGCTTTACAAGGCAACGGTTAGACGTCACGTAGAGTAGTATATCTAGCATTTGTCATCCCTTCTTAGATAAGATATAATTTCTCTTGAAGGAATGTAGAACTGAGTAACTTAAATGATGCCAAACTTCAAAGATTTAAAATGTGAAGGAGGATTGAGAAAAGTTAATGCATAGGCAGCCTGATAAAAACAAAGATGATAAATTTCTCTTCAGATTGCAAGAGATTTAGGAATTAGAATTATGTCTCTCAGGCATTTTTCCTACTTTGCTTTTCTCATTCCTCTTATTATCACATTAAATAATGCCAGTCTGGGCAAATGGTACAGTGGCAAAAGTTCTGGAGGGGGGATCTTGCGTAGTAAAATTGTATACAAACCAGTCATCGCACATTCAGAGGCACTTTTGATGTGTAAAATATTCTTACCCAAAATTTGGATTAAAAGGCAAAATTGGGTTCCCAAAAAGATGAAAAAAAGCCAGAAGAAGAAAACTGAAACATTGTTTCAATTATTTCAAAAATCTATTGGGTTGTTTTGTCTTTTAAATATTTCACCTATATGTTATTTGTATTTCAAAACAAAGTGCATTTTGTTTTCATTAGAAAAAACTGACACATCAGCAGCTTGAAAACATTTTTTCAGTATTTTTCCTGAAGCAAGAAGTTCACAAACGCAGTTTTTTCCTAAGCGTTAACATTTTCCAAGGGAGAAAAAAATTCTCAAAAGCTCTATTTCAGAGCCATCCTATGCAGCCTGACACAGCTTGATCCAAAGGCCACTGAAGTTAATGAAATGACTTTTGTTGTTTTCAGTAGGCTTTGGGTCAAGCCATTTAATGACCAGAAAGGGACTGAAAGTCCTAATGTAGTACCCTATACTGAAAACTGACTACTAGCAAAAAAGGAGTAGAGATGCTCCATAACTCAGAACATCACTGATGTATTAGCACGGTGAAAAAGCAGGTTGGCAAAATTAAAGCATGGATGATAGGAGTTCAGCAATTGCTTCTGAGCTACATGCTCCAATCTAACAAAACCCATATAAGAAGAGAATCATTGCAATTCTGCTGAGGTGCAGGGGCAGAGGTTCACAGCCTCTAGGCAGAATATTACTGTGCTGCTGAATGGTACCCAAGCATAAAAAGGCGAGGGGGGGGGAGGGGAGAGGGGGAGAGAGGGCCTAAAGGATGAGGGTTATTATGTCAATGAGAAGACCTAGAAATCTTGACTAATTAAGCACTTTGCATCTCTTGAGTGCCACTTTTAAATTATGGCATGGAAATGTTTTGAGCTTGTAACTTATTAACCCATTCTTGCTGTGACCACCCTTTCTGAAATAAATTCCTTTTGTACAGACTGTCACTACATGCCATCGAGGCAGCAATAACAGTATTTTTCCTTGGCAAAAAGCACAAAGCAATTTACAAAGTGGGGAAAGAAAACTATTCTCCCTCCCTTCCTGAAATGGCAGTCAAAGCTGCCCCTCTGAAGCCTGCGGAACATGACAAAACAACGGGCCTTCTGTCCCTGGTGGGTCTGCCTTTGTGCAAAGTTCATTTTGCCAAGGAGACAATTTGTCTCCTCATACCTTAAAACATGGGGAACGCTCAAAGTAAGTAGCAGCTGAACATCTGTTTTCACGTCCCTGCATGTCCTGAGACTAAAATCGCACTGAATAAGCTCAGCAAGTACACAACTCCTAGTCAGTTAGCCTAGAACTACGGCTGTGTGAAAATTCACTAGTAAAAATTCAGGATCTGGTGAAAACTGCCTCATTTCTGATTTTGTCACAAGTCTGATACTTAGGCCAGACCTGTCAGTGGGGCTTAGATCAATTTTCAGCTTTGCGTGGAAACCAAATAAAATCAGGAAAAATTATTGTGGTGATTTTCAGGGCTTTGTGTTTTGTAATTCCATTTATTAGATTGTCAGTTTGTAGAAAACTGTATAACTTCACTGAGCTTGGTGAAATGATCCTAATTTACACCAGGTGAAAACCAGGTAAAAACCAGGCCTGGAATGTATAAGCTTACATGAGCAAAACCAAAAGGGTTTTATAATCCAGAGTTTGCAAAACGAACAGAAGACCTCCTGCCCTGCACAAAGAACTTTAGATTTGAATTATCACATGCAAAGTAAATACAGTTGGCTGCACAGCAACTGAAGCCTGTAATTTTGGCTTTCCAAACTCGGAAGGCTTAAAGACCTGTGAAAGGAATCACTCCTAATAATTCTTAGAATAGGTCCAACTCATATTTAGAATAAAACTAGCACTGGGAGAAAGGCAAGCAAAAATCAGCTGTGGCTCATTCATTACTTGTATTCATAGAATTACTGAGGTATAAAATAGGGAAAAAAACATTCAGCCATCAACAAACCAATGGGGAATTGTTATCATCTTACTAGAGGCCAATACCTCAAGAATAGCAGGATCTAGGGAATAATGAGGGCTTTTTAAAATGGAAAATTGCATGTCTGGTAAGTAGACGGTTTTCAAGACAATGAATAAAGGCAGCTGGAGGATGTTACAAGACTGTACAATCTATGCTACAGTGCACAGATTGAACAAAGCAAAAAATAATAAAATGAAAGACGATAGCCAGATTAGCATATGTGAGGGCCATTTACATCTAGCTGGTGCCTATACACAGGGTCAGAAAAAGGCACAAAGATGTTTCATCCTTTTTGTTCCCTCCATCTTCCAAATCCAATTGATTTCAGAATGCTTTACTGCCAATTTTGTTTGACGTGCCATTTTCCAAAGAGAGAGAGAAGGATCTTTCCAGTCACAAAAACCAAGAGCCCAGCTATGTCATCCTCAGTGGGAAATTGTAACGCCCGCTTTCTCCCCACATGCTCGCCAAGAGGAGACCTCCCACCTCTCGCAGAGTATCCCTCTGGCTGCCACGGCTCCACGTGGCCCTGGCACAAACTTCACTTCTCATGGCACAGGGTGACTGAAACCGAGCATTTCAGAATGTATGATGGAAATTGACTCTGCTGACTTTTAAGTTTCCACGTTAGCAAAATTCATGCACAAAATTGTTTTGTGTTAGGCCCACAGTCACAGACTGCTCGAGATGATTTTCATGCGTGTGCCTGCATGGGAAAATGCTTGTATTACGAAAATCAAAGCCCCAGGTGTCAGATTCTCAAAGGCCTGTGCAATGAGTGAAATGCATAAAAAATACATGTAATAGGGACTATGTATATTGGAGTGATATGCCCAATACATAGGCCTTTTGAAAACTTGGCTTCACGTGTCAAAATTCAATCTCTTTTAATCTACCTTTAAAAAATGGTTGGATTCCTAAAATTAGACTTAGAAGCCTGTGATTTCTGGCTGGAGAGGCAGCAGTATTCTACCAGCAATTGAGTCAATTCTCGTTAAGAGTCATGACTGTTTGCATAAACAGAAATGACAGTTTGTAGGTAAATCCTACCCAGTGTGGAGTCCATTCATTTTAAATGTTATGCTCAAAAGGCCACAGCAGCATAATAATGTGAAGGCAGGCATGAAGCCTCCAATAAAACTGTACCCACTGGGTCAGTGCCATTGCATAGCATACTCTGGATATTTACAGAATGATTATACACTGGGTGGTCAATCAAAGCTCAGTCTGTCTGTCATAAATATTAGACCTAAAGGCCACAGGTGTGGATTTTACAGAACTGTTTCTTGTCTCCACTCTCATAGGATATAATACCTATGTAATCTGATAAAGAATTTGCTCTCATTTGTTCAAGCCTTTCTTAAAGTGACTCTTCTGCACACTGCATCTAGTATGTTAGTTTATTAAGGATACTCCCCTGATGCTCATACCTCCTGGCAGAACTGTACTGTCATTTTTTTCATCTCTCCTGTGGTCATGCAGACAATGAACTAGGAAGTCTGTTGCTTACATTTTTCCACTTACACCGTCTTATCAGTTGATGGCAGATGGTTTGGGGGAATCTCAGGAAGAAAAGAGCCACTGCTAATGTCACCGCCATATCATGAACTTTAGTCTTTCCCTCTGCATGTTATTTGTTAGCAAAACATGGACAACAGAGCAACAGAGCAGCCTGTCTGAACAGTGAGAGCAGCTTTCCTCATCAAGAGAGACAAACCACAGATAACTCTGTTCTGTATATCAGATGGAAAAAAAAAAGAAAAACAACCTCCCAACAACCCAGAAACACTCCATTAGAGTAGTTCTGCAAATGTCAGGTGTTAAATGCTTTGTGGTACACAAAACGCAGTAACAGAATTTCATTATAAAATAATGGTTTTACAGAAAGGGGTCAGAAAACCAAAAAGGAAGACGAGCAGAAAAGTTGTGGGATAAGGAAACAAGGGGAGCAGAGCACGCACAGGATCTCCACACAACAGGCAGCATTCGTAGGGGTAAAACAACACTAAGAGGCATAACTAGAACTATAGCACAGCATGGCTGCAACGATGGCCAGTACAGAGAATCACAAGCAAGAATCAACCTGTGCTGGTCCATCTACTGTTCTGCCTCCACAGCAGAACAGTGCCCTGAGTCTATCTTGAGCCTGGGAAACCACTCAGCTGTGTTAGTCCAGAGCTCTCCCAGATTCATTAAGAATTAAGCATCAGATATATTGAACAACACAGGTATGGTACCAGATGGATGCTGCTGTAGTCTTCCAGGGCGTGAGCCGTACCACCTACATGGGATGAAGTCCACTGCCATACAGGCATACCAGTTCAGCTCTAGGTAGGGGATTATGGTAATGCAGTTTTGCAGTTTATGGACAAGTCTAGGTTCTTTCTTTTGTGGGTAGCTTTTTTTTTTTTTGGTTTGTTGGTTGGTTGGGTTTTTGACACACAGCAACATCTTAAGCAAAACACATTAATGGCAAGGAAATGCCTCAAACAATATATCTCATCTATGCTACAAAAACTTCTGAACTTAATTACAATATTTTTGTGTTCCTCTGTGATTTAAATTCCATCTTAATGGTTTAAGAATGATGCTGAAGGCTTCACAAACCTAGGGGGTTTGCATAATTCTTGAGCATATTTAGACCACATCTCTAAAGCAAGAAAAGTGATACTGAAATATGTAGGAGTACAACTGAATTGCACCGGTGTCCCAGCAGAGAACTTGAAAGAGACACAAGCAACGTTACCATTAAGCTATAGAACTCTGCTATGTATTCAATCCAATTTTATAAACTCAGACTGCTTCTCTCAGAATTCTCCTAGCCCAGACAAAATCAACACTATTCACAATAACAACCCATGGTTTCATATGTGCAGAGGACACGCTTCTTTTGGCATTACTCTACATTATGTAGGGCTACATTTGAATTCTTTCCTGGGGATCCTGGGGGAATTTGTCCTGACTGGAGTTAAATGAACTGCATTAGCCTCTGTCCTAAGCAGAAAGAGGTTGTGTAGGAAAATAATGAATTTTAGTTTGTAAATTCTCTTAGCTCAGCCACTGCCAAAAACCTGTACTTTGTGTTTTAGGCAGGACTGGATTTAGCAAGGTTTGGACTCACTGAACAGCCTGCCCCAAAAAAATATGTCCAGGCAATCCAAACCATTTTCTAAGTATCACTGGAGGGCTGCAGGGATTTTTTGCAGTGTTATGGCAGGACACCAGCACCAATCCTATATGCTCATTTTCCTATTTGAGGACTGCAGCTGAGTTTTCCCTGGGACATTCAGGAAGCAAATCATAGCCTGTGTGGTTTCGTACTGGAACAAAAGACTATTTTCATATAGAATTAGCCAATTGTCAAATTTTAGCTAAAGGCTCAGAGGAGATTTTTTACATGACCAGGAGGAGATTACTATTGCAGTCAATTTTTTCATGACGTTGTGAAACATGCATCGTCAATATTTAATGTGAATAAAAATATAGCTATTTTATACTAAAATTCATATATACAAATTAGCACTAAAGGAGACTCCTCTGCTTCCTGAAGGATTTTAAAAATGCAGGATCAGAGTACTAGTCACTTCTGCTAAGGGTTTTAAAATTGGAAGTAAATATTTATTGCAGAATACTAATAATCTGTTTACACATAGTAAATGTTTCAAAGACTTGTCAGATACTTCTCTTTCTCTCCAGAAAAGAAGGCATCTTCCATCCATAAATACAGATGCAAAAGGTATTGCCAAAAATTGAGTGTGCATTGCTATGACTTAAGATTAGGTATATTACTGTTAAAAATGGGACAAATCTTGCATTCCTTACCAAAGAAAAAAAATCTCACAGAAGTGAATGCATGCCCATTTACCGCATCTTAAGTATTATCCAGGATACAAGAGGCACTGGAAACAGTACTGGAGACAGCATGAGCTTACAGTACTGACTGACAATCAGCTGGGCGGGACACTGACACCTGCATGAAAGACTGCTAAAGCCAGAGATGATACGAGATTAATTCCGAGTATTTGGGATATTCTAGATTCAGAAAATTCACCGTCAGTCAAACCACAAGGGGTCAACTATTTCATTCCAGAGCAGGAAAGAAAGAATGGCATTCTGAAGTTGTTGCTTCTGTGACAGGATCAATGTATGCTCTTCTCTTCCTTCTCCCTCTTTTCCATTAGTTCAGGAGATAGTGAGGAAGATAAAAAAAGGCTGGAGCAAAAATGATTTTAATTTTTCTGGTGCAGCCAAGACAACATGGTACAAAGCCCTGCTTCAGCTGTCAAAGGCAGTGTGTAGGATGCTACCACTGTTATTAGATCTTTTGCCTCAGCAGCAAGGAAAGGTTCTTTATCCAGCTACTACCTGACTTCACCTGACAGCATGGATTACAGATTTTCAATAGAAATGGGAAGATCCTATCATGGCCATTCTCCTAGGGAATCTGCCCTAAGAAGCCCCCAAATCTCTAGTTTTTACTATAAACTTGTGTTCATTGTCATTTATATCACAGTGAAATAAAGCACATATGCAAAAACTGCTTTCTCCTTTTTCATGATATATATTGTAGCCTCTTTCAGTTATCCCCCAAATTAAAAGAATAGCCCAAAATTAAAAGAATAGTCCACCTTGTCCTATTGATATTCAGCAGCTATTGATACATTTGTGATGAAAAATTTTACCAGAAAATGCTACTCTCTCACCTGGCTGACACTGATGATGAAACTTAGAGCTCAGGAAAGGTTTTTGTCAATGTATTTACGAACATATAGACAGGCAGAGGATCTCTCTAATGCTTTACAATGCATTCACTTAATGGCCATTTTAGCTTTTATTAGTTAACCCTTAGTGGAGTTATTCATACAACCGATACACAGGAGCAGGGTAAGAATCAGATCCTAAACATTGAAAAAATACATTAAAAATGGACTCAGTCTTGGCTGGCGACAAGGCTCATAACTGAAGTTTTGCCAGTTAGTATTTGCCATAGTTTGATGATGATGAATTACAGGTTGAGGGAGGTGACTATTCCCCTCTCTTTGGCACTAGTGAGACCACACCTGGAGTGCTATGTCCAGTGCTGGGCTCCCTCGTAAAAGAAAGACACGGACATACTGGAGCAAGTCCAGGGAAGGTCTGCAAAGATGATTAAGGGCTTGGGGCATCTGACATACAAGGAGAGGCTGGGAGGGCTGGGATTGCTTAGCCTGGAGAAGAGACAGTTCAGGGGGATCTTATCAACGTGTATCGATTTCTGATGGGAGGGAGTAAGAAAGATGGAAACAGACTCTTCCCAGCAGTACTCAGTGACGGGACAAGAGGCAATGGGCACAAGCTGAAACACAGGAAATGCCGTTTCAACATATGAAAAAACCTTCCTGTAAGGATGGTCAAACACTGGGGCGGGTTGCCCAGGGAGGCTGCAGTGTCTTGGAGCTGTTCAGAATCTGACAGGTTGCAGGAAGCAACCTGCTTTGAGCAGAGTGGGGCAAATGACCTCCAGAGCTCCCTTCCAACTTCAACGGTTCTGTGATTTTGTGATTATGAGGAAAAAAGATTCTTTTCTATACTGTCAAGAAACCCAAGATATTAATTCTACTCCACATGCTCATAATGTTTGGGGTTTTTTCATCATCTCGAATCAGAATAAAAACAAAGTTATGAAATATTTCATTTTGATCATCAAGAAGTTTCAGACTAACAAAATATGCTGCATTGTACTCTTAAAGAACACAATATATCGATCTTACTAAATATTTCAATACCTTCTCACTGAAAATTCCGATGAAAGTAGCATGTCCTATGCAACATTTTTATTTATTGTCTTCCTACATAAACGTTTCAGTTGGAAATTGTTCAGCCTGTTCTTAAAGCCTGGTTCAGGCCACTCATTTTCAAACCCTAGACTCATGGCATGTCACTGATCTTACTGAATATTTTTGCTTATAAATGCCGTATAACTAATGACACTTATCACTAATATAGAAAATACGTAGCCTATACATAAAAGGCCCGATCTGAAGCATAGGAAGATTGCTATACACAGCAATGCATTAAAGCTTTAAAACATCTCCACAATCTGCAAGCAGTTTTATTTGTTTTCTCTTTTTGCCATTGCTTTGATTTTTTGTGGGGTTTTTTGTTTGTTTTTTTTTTTTTTTCATCCTGGAGATACTTACATACTTCCTCTTTCAAAAAAGAAACAATAAAAGAGAGGAGAAATTGCTAGCAGAAGCAAAATAAAATGGATAGCAGAGCACGTAGCATAGGTCTCCTAGGTAAGTATGCTTTCTTAACTAAATCTTTTTTCTCTGCAGCTTCCAGTACCAAGGGAAAGAACCCTGGGCCAGTTTTGCAACAGCATTTCTGAGTATTGTCTGACTGCAGCATTATGACGGAAAGGTTTGTTGCAAGCTGCCAAATTAGGGACCATGATAATTACCTGAACCAAAGACTCTGAAGAATAGCTTCTGGGCAATGGAATTTGATAATACATGCTGTTCCTTTCATGCCGTGTGATACAGTATTATCCTAGAACTGTTGGAACAGTGGTAACAACTCCATGAAGCCTTCCTTCCGTGTGCAGATCAGCCATGTTGACACGCAGAGCAATGCCCATTCAGTGCACACTTTTCTTTACTTTTCTGTTACAGAATTTATTGTTTCAAGTAGCCTGCAGTAAAGCTTGGCTTTATTTGTCTTTCCCAATTATCATAGACCACTGCATGCAATAATCCTATGATACATTCTTTTAATTAGATTGTAAAATGTGACCAGTTCCTTTCTGAAATGTATATTTATCCAATTAAGAAATATATAACTACTAGTATTTATCATTAATTATTATTTCACAGATACAAGGTAGGCATTTGCATTTTATTACATGCCATCAGTAAGTCAAGAAAATGCAGAGTCAAGTTCATCTCCCTGCAATTACCAAAGTTACACCTAGCCTAAAATTTGACTCACGCTAGGCACTCACAATTAAATAAATGTATGTTAAATGATACTAGGTGAGCGTGTGACAAATTCTTCAGCACATGTTTAGATTGCCAGACTGTCACAGGAAAATATCATCAAATACATCATACATAATGTTATCGTGACACTGGTGACCATGTACAGCAGTGCTCATTTACCACTTCAATCTGTATCTAAAGTGCGATCTTGTATTTCTAAGATCGCAGTTAGACTAAAGCTAGATACACACATTTTCCATTGAACAATGTCAGCTAGGAGTATTTCTGTAGTAGCAAAAGCCCTGGGGTAGACACAGTCACACTGAGAAAAAACATAGCTTATTTCATTCAGGGAAGTGGCATAAGCAATTCCGACAAAAGCACTCTTTTACTGTTATAAGTTGCACCCAGACCAGGAGGATTTTCAAGTAGAGTAGCCTGTCTTTTTGGTGAATGTCTGAATGACTGGGATTCAGTGAATTCCATCTGCTGGTTTAATCATCAATTTTCCCAGTAAAGACCAGGTACTGACAGGGGACATGATAAGAACACTGATTTATTGCTCCCCTCTACAGCTCTACCAATATATACAGCAGCAAACCTTTGCTATAAGGACTAGCTAAAAGGACTGAATAAACCCAGTGTTGCTAAGTTAAGGCCTTGTCTACACACAACAGTTCAATTTCTTTAATTAGATCATAAACTGTATTGATAAAAATGCTCCTTTGCTGGTATAATATACTCTCAGATATTTAATATGCTCAGCTGGTCTGAGGCACCTTCACAGTGATGTAACTAAGAACATACTAAATGAAAAATTGTATCCTTACATTATATAAGTGGACCACACTAAATTAAGGTCTTGCAGTGAAAGTTTACCAGTTAAAACAAACAGGGGAGAGAAATTCTTCTGCAGGCAATAGTGCAAATAGACAAAAATTAATTTTTGATATCCAAGAGGGAGAGACAGGTAGGAGACCAGGTACTACAACACACAGAGACTAACCTAGTTTTTACTTCCTAAACAATGGAGCACCACCTGCAAAGCATTCTCTTGTTTGGAAGACAGACAAACCCACAAAAGCACTGGAAGATTTGCATCTTGGTCCTTGGAAAGCAAAGAAACCATGCAGCAGTACGCTTTTTAGGCTCAGATCCTAGGAAGTGACAGTCAGAGCTGTCTTAAACAGCTTCTTAACAGAGACAGACACGAAGAGAAAAAGAGGATTGGCAGGGTAAACTGTGGCTGCTGTAGGTTGCAAGATAAATAGTAAAAGATGGAATATGTACCATAACTCTGTTCTTTCACTGTAATTTAGCAAAACAGGCTATGCAGCTTGCTTGAGAACTCAGTCAAGTGCCAGATGATAATAATAAATTTGTTACAGTCATTCAAAATCTTTTTTCTCTTTTGAAATTGTTAATTAAAAGCACTTCATTTTAAGAACAGGGTTTCTCAACCTCTTTCAGAAAAAATACAGTCAAAACCACAGGGCAAACAGACTGTTATGAAGCCTGAGGTTGTATAGGCCAGTCTGGACACAGTCCTATTGTTAAGTCAAAGAATCGCATGATTTCTCTTGACTTGAAATCACTTGATTTCTCTCCAAGACTCAGTATTTGGGATGCATGGATTCAGGGGAATCAGAAATGGGACCAAACATTGACCCTTCCTCCCTAATTATGACATTTGCTGTATCATAAATCAAAATGAAATTAATAGAAACAATGTTTGATATCATGGCTATTTACCACAAACATTAATCACAGACAACAGGGGCTCTAAAGAGAAGGAATTTAGTTGATGCAGGTGTCCTGATTTATACTGGATAAGAGTCTACACTTATCACATATGTGTTCTTACAGTGGTATTAACAGTGCTCTTGCAAAATAAAGCAATACATGAGTAAGACTGTGTTTGATAATGTGCTCCTAGAGAATACAACATGATAAAATTCTTGGATAGCTCCTCAGCTGGCAGAACCCCATTGGAGTCCTGCCATTTACACCAACTGAGGATATGGCTGATTACCAAATTTTTACCCTAGGCAATGAAAAGTGTGTTTTGCAATGTGTCAACTACACTTCACGTGCAGGCAGAGATCAATAATCATTAATGAATGGCAGGTAATTCTTCCTGTACACACTGGCAGAAATGATTAGTGTCTAAACTAATGAATGGAGCTCTACACCAGTACTCGGACAAGTGTGGTGGGATCTCATCTTGTTAGTTAACTTCAGTGAACTTCTGACTTCGATGGCAGTTTAGCAATGCTCGTATTAGTAACAACTCCCTGAATCACCACAGGGTCCTTTTGCACTAGTGAACAATATTCATAGACTATTCAGCACCATGATACTTTCAAATAAATTATTGGACACTTCATTTTTATTATTTACCCAGTGCTAATAACATCACCATGACTTGGCATTAGATCTAATGTTTAACAACAAGGATTCAATAAAAGAATTGTATCCAATTTGGACTCCGAAGTTGACAAGTTAAATCAATGTAGTTCTAAGAAAATATGTCCCAATGACAATGCCATAAACATACTGAAAAACTTTGGGAAGGGAAATGAATCTTAAAAGGCTACTAAACTAACAAAAGTGAATGGCAGGATTTGGTTAGAGATGGGAAATAGCTCAAATATTTGAAAAATGCCCCAACTAAAAAAAAAAACCATAGTTTTAAAACTTTGGAAAATGTGGTTTAGCAGCTAATGATGATAAATGTAGAATAGAAAGGTAAAAAGGAGACATTTCCTATGCTGGCTTATAAGAACAGTAACATTGGTACTTGTAATTTACATCTAAAAGGCGTTTTCCAGCCACTTTCCACTTAAGCCAGAGTTTCTCCTTGCCTGCAACTTAGACTAAGTTTTATCCTCTTTGCAAAAATTCCAATTCTCTACTTTGGGTTCATTTCTTATTAAAAGAAACCAAAACCCACACAACTCTTTCTTTTCTATTTGAGGAAAATAAATATTGCCATGACTACACCTCCATATACCTTCCCCCCTCCAATAAATCTTGAAAAAAAAATACATGTCTCAGGAAAGCAAAGGGGATTGCTCCCTTCCTCTTTCCTCCCTGAACATTATGGAAGTTACTCTCTCCTGAGAGACAGCATCAGGCTTTAGGTGCTGTGTTTGAGGTTCAGACTCCTACCTTCACTCCTGCAATCGGGGGATACGCAGAATTTAGGCACCTATGTTAAAAAGGAATCAGCAGGATTAGCAACAGCTACCTGAACCTAGCGGGTATCTAAAACACAGTAGATAGCTCTCTGGCCCAAAACCTTTGAGCCGGAACATGTACAGACCAAAATGTCCTGATATGGGAAAGAGAGTGCCTAACAGCCTAAGCAACTTTGTGAATTAGACATTCATTTCTGCCTGTGTTTTTGGAAACCCCAATTAATTAAGCAGAGTATATGTACACTTAACATGCAGAGACTGTGCTTCCTGAAGAAGGGAGCCACCAAGCAGCCAGAACTGAAAAAGCACGAGGACTCATAAAAAGCATTACTATACTGTTTATTTGCCACGGTACTGAAAAATGTTGGTATTCTGGTTTTCAGACTGTTTTATTCATTATAATAGATTCAAATACTCCATACTACTGGCTAGCTTAATATGCTTTGACTTTCCGGCTGCACAGTGGTCCAGTTTCAAAAGAATATTTTAGATTCTGGTAGTTAGTGTCTCCTAGGTATCTGTTGCTTCCTTTATTCTTTCACTCCCTCCTTCCCCCATCTCCCTGTCCCAACCTTTCCCCAATGCTCCTAAGTGCACAACTTAGTCTCAGGACCTGTAGCTGAGAGCTAGATCTTCAAAGAGTAGGAGCAAGGTTTAGAAAGAGTGCACAAGAGGAGCCGGGTGAGAGTTGCACCCCTCTCCTCAGCTGTTTCAGCTAATTTTCACAGCGTTCCTTTGTCTCAGTGTGCAGCATGTCTGAAACGCATTCCCAGGCATCAAACCTTTATCTCCTGAGACAGAATTTAAGCACCTGAATTTATCTATGAATTCCACTCCTGAATTATAGGTGATCTAGCCTGTGCACCACAGTGAAGTGTCTTTTTTTTGGCCAGACCATTGGTGCCTGACATAAGCCTCAGAGTGCATAAGTTGTGGGGTCTATCTTTCATCAGATTCATGCTGTCCTCAGATGGTTTGGCGTATGGTTGATAATGTTCCTAACACTAACAAAATAAAAAATAATTAGCAATAAAGGCCTCTAAAGATTTGGACCTTGGACTAGTCAATGGTGAATGGAGCCCATCAGAACCCATTAACTTAAGTAATGTGAGTCTCAGTGCCACATTCCACCACATGTAACACTACCTACCTCATCAGCTATCAGACGTGCAAAAAGAAATGGTAAAAGAATGTAAAGTGTTTGTGTACATCTCAAAGTGAGCTGTAAGCATATATGCTCTATGGAGATATTTATTTTCTCTTTCTCCACTATTCTAAGAAGAAGAATAATACAGATGTTAAAATTTGGCTCTCTTCTGTATCTGAGGTAAAAAGTTACCAGTGGCTTTCTACCTTTCATTAAATATTCAATATTATTTTTTAACTATTATAGCTGTAGCTAGTGACAAAGTTTCCGTGAAGAAATGGTGGTGCAGACTGAGATGCTGGCTCATCTCTGATGAGACTAGTGATGCCAAACTTACTCTATAAGCAAAATACTTGCATGGTTTTCTGTTCTCAAGTTTATCCCACAAGCACTGCTGTTCACTCACACTGAATTTAATTCTATTCCACTTTAAGCTAAGACTTTTCTTTAAGTTTTAATGCCCCATCAGTACTTACTATCAATGAAGTAAAAATCTTGAAGAAGAGTGGGCACAACAGTAAGAATTACACAGAGGAAAGCATGCTAAAACCTATGAATCAAGAATATACAATCATCCAAGAACTGAGCACTATGATCCTACTTGTCAAGTAAGCAACAGCTTAGGTCTGTTTGTACTTAGATGAGAAATCTCTGATATCTCTGATAACACAATCAGAGGTTCTGAAAAGCATAGTGCTGCTGGTACACGAAATGGTGCTCTTCCTTTTCATTCATATCTAAATCAGTGTTTACATGGGTCTTAACACAAGTATCAGAAGCAAAGTGGTTTAGTGAAGTGATCCTTTGGCTGAGAGCCAAAAACTTCTAAGTGCTATTCTTAGAAATACATCATATCAATGTGTGCTTTTAGGCAAATCACTAATCCAAACCACGTCACTCTCCTTATTTGCAAAACTGGGAAATAAAGACACTTTCATATTTTTGCAGAGTTCTTTGAAATCCAAGCCTTGAAAGGTTCATAAGAGCATTTGATATTAATGATTACTGTTGTTACTTAAGTTGTAGGAAAATGGAGAATGGCCACTAGTTAATATTTAAAAGGCAGTATGAATTGTGTTTATCTCCAGGGCGTGAGTTAAAGGGTGTCTTTGACCTCCTCTCATCACTTGTTATGGAAGAGAATATTTCAAATCAAATGTGGCAGATAATAGTTGTGTCTTGGCCATTTTCCAGTATAAACACTTGCATTTTCCTTACTTAAAATTCAGTGAATTGTGTATGTTATTCTTCAGTACGTGCTCCATATTATTGCGGGATGTTATTGAAAAATGCCTACAATTGCTATTCTTAATATCTGTTATTTACATCTGATAGTGGTGTATGGTCAAATTCTGCTCAGTGCTCATGCAAACCCAGGAACATCATGCAAGCACAGGAAAATCAGTGGAGTTTCCTGGTTGTAATCAAAGTCACAATTTGTTAAATTGAAATTGAACTCTATGATCTTCCCAGATGAAAAAAGGGTGTAAAAGGGGGAAGGCAGCACAGTCCTGAAGAGTGACCAATAACACATACTGAAGGCTAAGCCGTGACCATAAGGCCCCTTTGACGTGCCCCTAGGGCAACACTGCAAAAC
Source organism: Ciconia boyciana (assembly GCF_034638445.1). Taxonomy (NCBI): domain Eukaryota; kingdom Metazoa; phylum Chordata; class Aves; order Ciconiiformes; family Ciconiidae; genus Ciconia; species Ciconia boyciana. Next base: position 38,411,878 of record NC_132942.1, on the reverse strand, counting down.
TGAAATGCTTCTGAAAACTCCAGCTGGACCTTTAGCACAAGCCAATACTGGACTTAGCTATGGACAGACAGAGCTTAAAGCAGAAATTCACCAAGTGACCATAAAGTAGCCTTAGGTTTATGACAACAGTCATACATCTAGCGTACAGCTTCCTAGGAGTTCACCACATGGGTGCTGGGTGCTAGTTACGGAGCTACCACAGAGGTATGGGTTTTGTTCTGGCTCATTGTGACTGGGTTACAGGCGTTTGTAGTTAAGTACTGGACCAGCCTTACTACAGCCTAAGAACCAGCCTTATTAAACTAGCATGCAACATGCTGACAGTTTAGCTTACATTGGCAGGGACAATAGGCAGTACTTGTGTGGATATCATTATATAACGACTCTTCTTAAAAAATAAGTATTGTCTGATCATCTTGGAAAACTATGATTTTAGTAATAACATCATATACTGCCTTTAAAAGGGCATGTTCAGAGATAAGCAGGATTTACCTACTTATTTTGCCTTTGCAGTGCAGAGGATGCAATGGAAGCAATATAAACTGCAAAGAGATGTGTTTTATCACACGGGAAGCCATCAAGAAACTCTTCTAGAAGAAGAGACCATATGCGGACTACGACAGTATGATGTATGAGTCACATTGCTGAAATCAACTCTTGGATTCCACAGTGCCATTTGAAGGGACAAAACCATTATTTTCTTTAGCCATTCAAGCACAGGAAACATACTAACTCAATTGCCAGCACAGCTACCAGAAGGAAATTGTGTATTCCTTTTAGTATTCAAGACATTGCTCTATTGCCTTATTCATATGAAATTCAGCATCTCTTTTGAAAACAGCAAAACAATGACTTTGTCTCCATTTTAATTTGGAAGGAGTCCAAATTAAGCTATTATGAGAGATAAATGATATAATGAGAGCTGCATGCAATTTACTGTAAAAAATGAACAAGCAAAATGACCTCTCAAATGTTTGCATTTTTCTATTTTGAACTTACTGAAATTTTAATGTTCTAGGTAGTGAAGTCAAGTTTCATATTCAGCTTTCCTGTTAATGTCAACATGCACATGACAGGTTCCAACTAAGCAGAAAAATAGGACATTAGGATGCCAACCTAGTGTTCCGTTGTTATCAAGAATAAATGAACTCAACTTACACAGAGGTTCTATATTAACTGTTTCCAGAATACACTCCTATGTACAATACTGTCTCACAGGAATTTGTCTGACTGGCAAATATTAGATGTTGTGGTAGTGAAAAGAAACTCTGAGAGCCTTTATTATTCTGAGGCTATAACTGTGAACAAAAATATACTGGAAGCACTGGTAAAAACACGGGCTCCTGGACCCTATGATCACAAACCTTTTGAGTAGTAAAGTCTGCCAGCTCATAGCAAAGGTCATCTTCAGTTTTGCAGCTTCAGGCTTTTAATCCTAAGTAAGCCAATCAGATCCATATTAAGTGATGAACATATTATGTTAATGAGCATAATTATGCTAATGAACATTCCTTCAAGGAATCTTCATTCTTGATTCATTAGTTAGATATTAGCATCTGAAACCAATGGAAAATGTTTTGGAAAACTCAATTAACCCCTTTGGGGCAATCACAGACCTCAACAGATTGGCTTTCAATACTACCTTTCCTATTTAGTCCCCGACTTGCACCTGTCTATGGTCATCATTTCACTGGGAGTTCTCTGCCTTTGTCAAATTCTTGATTTTCTTTCTGACAGGGACTTCAACCCTGCCTGGAAAAAAAACCCAAACCAACCACCCACAGAAAAACCCTACAATCATGTTTTATTTCTGAAGCACTCTGTATTGCTTTGCAAGACCTAATATCTTGATTCAGTGGCTGGTGTTGGTTCTACAGACTATCCCAGCGGCATCATCTCCTGAACAAGAATGGGAAAATACTAAAACAGCAGAAAAGTTGTCAGAGTCTGCCTGCACAGGACTGAAGTAGTGTGACTAGCCAGGGGCTAGCCTAGGACTGGCATTATCCTGGCCAGTATATACGCTGTATTCTGTAGTAAAAGGAGTACTTGCTACAGATGGTACCTACTGTTTTCTTACTTATGGTAATACGGCTCCTGTTTCACATTCGTGATCTGACGTGATTACATGCATTTCTAAGGTTACGCTTACACTCCAATGCATTAAGGCACAGCCAGTATCATGCACAAACCACAAGTTTTTAAAGGCCAGCAAGCTATTTGGCCAGATGCATTTGAGGCATTGAAGTATTATTGCATCCATGTGCTGGTATTAATAGCATCTACATGTGCAAAACTTGTATCAGTAGATATAAAACACCATCACTCCAGTAAATTCAAAGCCACATCATTTCAGCTCAGCAGCTGGCACTACAGGATTTAAAAAGATACACTTAAGGTACACTTTTCTAATGATGAAATGCAGGAATATGTCTGTTGCTGGTTCTGTGTTCTCCACAATAAGCCTCTCTGTGCTGTAAGGTTAGGTTAGTTTACATTCCATAATCAGCAGTGTCCCACCAGCGGGTTTTTAATATGCTTTATTAGCTTAATATACCTGAACATTGCACTTGCGTGTAGAAAGGCCAGGGGATTGTCAACCCTGGATGCAGCTGCAGTGCGAACAGAGCTTGGCAGCCCTGAAGCCCCAGCTGTATGAGGGAGTGCACGCATGGCATCTGACTGGGCTAATGGGCCTGAGAAGTTACAGGTTCTTGTAACTCTCCTCTTGCCATTGTGTCATTACTTCACTCCATCAAAACGGAAAAATAAAACATGTGAAGCACTCTGCAGTGACCTGCGTAATCTCACAGAGGTCACAGCAGAGACTGATTTATGATGATTGACAACTGCCTACGATTATGAAAATTGGTAGCCAGTATAGCATATATTACTCATGCCTGCAGAACAGGGCACAGAGAAATCATTTTCCCTTTTAGTATTCCTAAAGGTTTACTGTTCTTAGCTTTATTCAAAGAAACTTAAGGCCCTGGGAAAACGATGCAGCATATATAAACAGGGCAAACATTATGTCAGGCTATTTTAAGAATGTCAGTCTGTTAGCTGATGTAAGGTTCTGACTTAATATGTAAGAGAAAACGAATGAGTCTGAAAACCTCTGTTTAGTAGTTTAGAAAATGGGATCTGAGATTGCTTTAAACAAGGTCATAAAGACCTCTCAACCTTTCCTTTTATTTATTTTTTTGCAAATATATTGACTGGCTTGATGGTGCACCACAGACAAATATCTACATGCTTCACATAACGAAACAGTGTCATTACTTTATCTGGACAAACTCCCGGTGTAATTGCAACCAAAGTAAAACATCTCTGAGACTGTGAAGAAGTGTCAAAACAAGAAATAGAATAGCATAGACCTGAGATGTTTTCCATTTGCAGACCTTCATATAGGTGTCTTTTTTCATACTTTTAGCTGTATATTGGAAAGCATAATTTGATGATAGACGTGAAACTGTGTATTAGTTTTTATTCTGACAAATTCATTAAACATCACATAGCTTGAAAAATGAACCAGGAGGCACTAAGCCAGCCTGGGAAGATTGTACTTCATAAACTGAATTGCTCACATGGGCAACATTTTGGTGGAAGTTATAGATTTTCTAGCATAGCCCTGATAGATAGCACTAATATAACTTCAATAAAAACTCCGGATATGTCAATATAAAATTTTTTCTAGCATCGAAAGATGTAAGATACTTCAGCTAATAAATTGGAAGACTCCCTATTCCTCATGGTACGCTAACTTACACATCGGATTATAACAAGTATTGAAGCCATCTAAGGTACAGCAGGCAGCTGTAGGTTTGCTGCTTATAAAAGTTGCACTAAATTAAGTTATCAATGTACTATAGGCAATAATTGGAATTTAAGATCTAGAACGAACATTTCTGTAAAATGTTAGTGTTATTCTATTTTTAACTGTTAGATAACATACGATTTTTCAAAATTGACAGATGAATGAAAAAGATAAACAGTATTTGCTGCATACAATTTATGTTCTTTCTCTTTGTTCCCAACATATGACCTTTCACTTACCTGCCTAAGATTTACTGACTTTTTTTAAATTGCTACCACTTCCAAATTGATTTGGTACGAGGAGTGCAAACAGGTATCTTGTTCTGAAAGAAGAACAGATAAAGGACAGAAGGCTGCCAGTGCATGAGGACAGGACAGCATGTATATATACACACACATATATATACATATATGTACATATGTGTATGCACACAAACATAAACATACAGCATTAGATTTTGTCCAAGTTTAAATTATACATGTATTTCTGCATCCTACAAACAATGACTTACCACAATAGGATGCAGACTCACAAAATGTGACTGGAAATAGCTGCCCGGTTGTTTTTACACATTCAATTAGCAGTGACTGTAAACAGAAAGAAGACAGGGAAATGCACAAATGTTTCAATAATGACAGGTTTTAAAACTGAAAAAAGATACCATGGAAGAAGGCTACCAAGTTTGAAGTAGGATGCTGGCAGGAATTTGAGACACTACTTGGACTTGGCTAGGAAAATTCTTCAACTTTTGATGCAAAAATTTATTGTGGACAGGATGAAATTGGTAGCATGTACCATACTTAGATGGCCATAGATGGCTTCCTCAGGCATAGTAACCATTCCATACTTTCACAAGGTTCAAGAGCGACTTCCTAGCCAACGTTACAAATAGATTGTACAGACTTTGTGATTATACGGTACTTTCAAAATAATTACTGCATTATAAAGGAAAACCTATGTTCAAGTGTGTCTAAATAAGTTGGGTTAATGCACTTTTAATACTACAGAGGTAAGTATTCAAAAGTAAGTGCGTCTGAACAAGGCATGAGCAGTGTGATGCAGTTCCTTAATTGTATGATCTCAGGTTAATAAAAAGCACTTTAAAGGCCCAAAACACTGCAATGCATCTGACTGAGAGAAAATGGCGTTCATTGCTAGCTTCATATTCTTGACTCGCAGATTCCTGTATTTAAACACTAGCACCAACACAATATATGGTATTTTTTTTCTATCAATCACAGGCACTTTTGTGTACTTCTACCTGATATTTGCCTCTATTCCAGCACGGTAACATGATAATATATCATGAAAGATTTTTTCATTTGAGTTAAAAACAGAGGAAAATACCTTAAATCTCTTCAACTGGTGAAATCACCAAATTTTCAGTGATCTGGAGACAGCAGTTCTGCGTTCAGTGAAGGTGGATGCTCCATATTCATGTGAGAAATGTTTCTTAGAATACTGTTTATCCTTACTCAGGAGCCTTAATATTCCGGTTTCTGAATACTAATGGATAACATTAAACTGGTCAATAGGATGTGATGGATATACAGTTCTGCCATACTTGTATGCAAATTCTAGCATAAAATACTGTTCTCTAAGAAAGACGTACTATTGGCAGTGTTCAGCTTCAGCTAAGTACTTCCAAGTACAGAGTACTAGGAAGAAAGATGCAGCTTCTGAGCGGTCTGACTGCTGGGGAAAGCAAGATATGTCTTCAGTACCATTTCTTTAGAAGAATGCATTGTGACTCCTGGTACACTCACACTGCAGCACAAAAGGTTGAAGCTTTCTTTACCTATGTCTTTGGGCCCCTGGCAAAGAAACTGCTTTTCTTCTGCCTCAATTTATGCAAGCCATGCTGTTTCCAGAGTACCAAAGTGATCCATTACGTAATCCACAGTAGTCTTCCCTAATATCTAATTCCCATCTGACAAGTAAAAAAAAAATCAAGACAATACATTTGGATGCTTGTTAAATTATTATTATTGCTATATACCTTCCAAATATTGACATGACTGAAAATTCAATTTCTTGACTCTCAAAACCTACACTGGATAATTTGGAAAAGCTATTTATTCTTTCAGTTAAGACAATGGATGATTTTATTCTTCCTAAAAAAATACCCACAAACTACCTCTCTTTTTGCTGCCTGAGCCAAAGAAATGAACAGATGTAGAAAACCTTTTGGCTTTGTTGTTGCTCATGTACAACAGAAAGGGAAGAGGGTGTTATATTCACAAGATGGTTGAATACAGTACTGGTAAATACTTGAGTAAGATTTGATCTTCTGTGAACAAATGCAATAATTTCCGTAATTTGTTCATTAAATGTGGAAATGTACAGGGCATAAATTCCTTTATGTTTTTTCTCTTAACAAATACATGATTAATCTAATATCCATACTGCATATTCTTCCAGAATGATTATTTCACTTCTGAAAAGTGATGAACTCAGAAGACAAAAATCAGCAGATGATACTATCACTACACTGGTTTCCAGACAGTGGAAACCAGACATATCTGTGGTTAGAGCAGAATTCCCACAATGTGGATCAAAAGCAGAATTTAAACTGAATTACAGAAGTGCCTATAGAAATTTTCTCTGTAAGAAAGTTAGATTGGAGGAAATGCCATCCTGTACAGATATACTAACTTGCGCACTAAGTTAGTGCTACAGAGTTCTCACCACAAGTTGGAAAATCAAAACTATTTTAGTCCTAAAATCTTTACTCCATAAAACATGTTTTTACATGCTCTGTATGTTTCTTGTTTGTTATCAAGAAAAGACATCATTCTGAAGCTAAAGGCTCTTTTGAAGGTGAAGTATTTGTCAAAATCAGGGAGCTGCAGTCAGGAATGTTTAGAAGGAAATTCTGGTAGCAAAGTTGCTAAGGTCACACAGCAGTTTGCCTCAGTTTGTCCTCCTGACCGGAGAAGAAAGCCAGAGCCCTCTTTTCTTACATCAGTCCTGTTTCTAACAGCAAAGTCATTTATTGATGGCCCACCCACATTGCTTGCAAGCCATAATGCACTGGAATACTAAATCAGATAATAGTAGAGGTTAATAAAATTTGACATGCTTAGAGATTTGACTAGGCAGAGAAAAGCTCTTCAAGTTCATGAATCTCCTTACATTACTGTTACATTCTGGCAGAGCATTCCCCACCTGTTAAGAGGAAGCAATTATGGTAGCTGAACAGACTGCATGGATGACCTGAACCTTGTTCACAACAGATGAGAAAATATGACATATTGCCCAAAAGTCTGAAAGATCTTTAAACTGGTGGAGAGGAAATATCAATGAAAGTGGGGAGATTGATGGCTGGGCTGGGGGTAGGTCTATGAGACAATAAAAGCACTAAGAGTAGGACCTACTGTATACACATACTTGAAATGGCATTCCGTAAGAGCAGCAACTTAAAATGAGATATGTTTTATAGTAAACATATGTGTGTGTGTATATATATATAATACACATATAAATCTCATATCACCAGTGATGACAGAAAAAGTAGGTGCTCATGTATATGAGCATATGCATGCTGGCAAAGCTGTATCTGAAAAAACAGGCACAAGTTTTCTGGGGTGCCTTTTAGTAGGCTAAAACTTGGCCTCTTGTAATGTGAAGGAAGTTGGCATCAATTTAAAATTTACTTTCAAATTGATTCAAAGATAGTCCAATTCAGCCTGTAAGGGTAGTACTCAGAAATTAAATTTATTGGGCTAGCTGGCAAAACCGTATTATGATTGAACATATTTCATAGCTTTAAAGCTTATACAAATTATTTTTGACACCACAACTGTTAAAAATTTATGCAGACATAGAAAAGGAATAATGTTGCTGAATGTTTAATGCTATTCATTTCCCAGCACTGCCTAGGAGTAAACAGGAATGACACGTTCCTTTCTGATTATGAGCTGTGAGTAAGATCAGCCGGCGTCTTCATGCTGATTTCTGTGTCCTGGGTGCTTCTCTCATAAACCTTCACATCTGCCTTAGTCTTGCTGCCCGCTAGCATATGGTGCACTTGTGTGTGAATGTACTTGCGCAAAACAAGAATAAAGTGGTTTTTTATTTGATACATTTCTTTTACCAGAAGTGGAAGCTATTCCTTTCATATTGTACCAGACATATAATGATCTCTAAACACACTAATTGCCTTGAAGTTTTTCCTTCTGGATTTTAGCTATGCTGTGATTTCTTTCTTCTCATATCTCCTATTCTTATCACAATAAAAATATCTAAGAACAATACATAAAAAAGGGAGATTTCAGTTTTCATCTATACAGAAATGTATTTTTTTGGGCTGCGTGAATCAGTCTCGTGAACACCATCCTAGGATTGCTTTACCAGTGCATCTGTACTTACACAGTTAAGTAATTGTTATTTGATTGTTAAATCCAATGCAAAATAGACATATATCTTAAACTTAATCATACTATTATCTATTTTAGATTTATAGAAAACCAAGGCTGACTATATGACTAGGGCCTTACTGACGTGTTTTAATGCCCACTCAGGCATTCCTGAAAACGATGGTCAACGTGTTGATTCTGACTAAATGAAGCTGAAAATCAGATTTTCTCAATATATCACATCAGCATACACATCTGCTGATCAGTGTTAATTAGTCCTATATTTTCCAATTTGTAATCTGTGTATGTTTTATGGGGATGTAAGTAGTAATACATTAGCATATATAATCTCTCTTTGGAAAGCTTCTGCTGAGCAAGTGACCAATAAATTGCTGTTAATGTAAACATTAATCAAATTGAATGCCAGTATGGAAAAGTCTCAAGTTTAGAGGAAAAATCACCTTTCTACTACGTATCTTAATGTTGAACTGTAATTAAGCAAGACCATGATCTTTTCTGAATATTCAATGACAAATAAATATATTTGGTTTGGCATCTTTTATGCCACCTTGAAGAGCTAATCACTTCACCATTAGCATGAATGCATGCCAGTCAGTCCTCAATGGTGAATTAAATTTCCATCCATTGGATGAAGGAATAAAAAAAAGAGAGGGGAAAAATTGCATAAATGATTTAATCTGAGAAGGAAGAGGTCAGCATATAATGCCACAAAGTGATGAGTACTTCACACAAATGTAATGACCTATATTTGGCCTAAACAGGCTATTGTATGACCATAAATGTACCATTACTGTGAACAAATGAGGATTGCAGTTATAGTATGTAAACGATAATAAATCTATAAAATACAATCTGTTGTCAAGAACAGAGAAAGCATTTAAATTACAGTGCTGCTGTGCACTGTAATAACATTCTTTATCTTATTCACCCTTCAAAATTTCTCTTGTTCTTACAGGACTTGTCTTTCCTCAAAAAACCCCAACCACTGAAAGAAGTGAAGCTAAACCAGAGTTTCCCAAGGTGTGACTATACACATATATAAACTGGACGGAACATTTCTACAGAAGGAATGTTTATCTTGAAGTTTGGCCAAGAAAGGAAGAATTTTTGAATAGTTCATAGAGAGGCCAATTGGAACACTGGAACTTCTCAGATTCAGTGCAAATACAGATAAAATAGGTTATCTAAAATAAGAAAAAGCATTAAGTCAAAGAAGGCTGAAGAAGTGAGGTGACTTAAAACTTAGTTATCTATGAATCTTACATATATTCCTTTTTTTAACTACAGTGAGGTGTATACAGAAATTTACTCATTCAAAAACATTCTCCTCCTAAAGCTAACTGAAATAGAAATACCTTCAGTCGCATGCATCTACATAGTAATTAGAGGGACACAGACCACAAAATAGAAGTGATCATCCTGAGGAAACCTAGAGGACCGTGATGATGTGCCAAAGGAGACAGGAAGCTAATTGATGAAATGAAGAAAGGCAGGAGGGATTTCTAGACAAGACGTGGTAAGGAGTGTATTAGTTGTTGAGGGGACAAACCTTGGCACTCTGCTGCTAAGTGCTGACAACCATCAAGACTCACTCATGTCAACAGAAACTGAAAAGGCACAATGTTTCATAGCAACGTGACTTCGGAGAACAAGACTGAGAAGGTAAAAAAGGACGGAGATAGCGTGTGAATTTATGCAAACTTTAAGCTGAAAGCAAGACAGCAGAGTTGAGATCTTAAAAAAAAAGTAGATTATTTGTCAGAGCCTGGAAGTCTCAATCTACCAGGCCTAAATAGTCAACATGAGGAATGTAAAATGGGAGGTCTGGGGTTTGGTTTTCCTCCTTTTCCTTTCTTGTTTGCTTTCTAGATATGGAAAGCTGGGGAGACTAGTTAGTGAGAATTACTTTGCAGTGTTACATTTCTTTATTAAAAAGTACCATTGTTCAAGCAGATCCTACACTACAAAAAATATGCAAAGTTTTTGCAAGAACACGCAAAGGTATGTGGCAGTTTTTCTCACTGCTGAGTGAGGGAAATACTTTAGGAGGGAGATGAATGCTAATAAAGAATGGCCTTTTGTAAGAAAAGAGGTGGTTAATTTCTTGACTGGGTTTCTAAGTAGGTTGGTCTCCAGATCAGAATAGCCATTCGTTTTTTATACTATTTCTTACTATTTCCTTTTAACCTTTTTTGTGAAGTTTATTTTGATTGATATTGGTTTAATTGCAGTAATAACTACCAAAAAACCCCTAAAATACAATGATCTTTTAAATTAGCATTATTTGCTGTAAAGAAAGAGGAAACACTGTTTCTTTCTGCACTAACAACTGTAAAAGCTCAGGAAGTTTTGGTACTGTTTTTAGTACAATTGCAAAGATTTCATGGGAAGGTAAGTATAATTACCATCAAGTACAGCTTTCACCTTAACACATACCTCAAAGGACAATTAGGTTCAGCTCTGAAGGGTTTTATCTTTAAGCCGCTTGCTGAATAAAACCACTTTCTTTCTATAGTCCAGACTTCATTACATGCCAAACATAGTATTTGTGGCTGCGATAGAGCACCAGATATTTAATGTTCTGGCTGTTATAGCATATGCATAATAATCTACAGATCATGCAACCTTCTTAAGTTTTCCTCTGCTGACTCCCTTCTAATATATCTTTAAACACATTTGTGGTCTCATTCTTTATTTCTTTTACATAGTGCTTGCACCCATTGTGGATAAACATGAATAAAACTTTTGGAGGTTATCAGAACATTCATCCGCATGGAGATTTGGTTAGCTTTCAATAATATACACAATACACACGCTGCCAAACATGCAAGTCATGGAGCTCTGATGACATAAAATTAGGCCTGAACGAGGTAAAATTAGGCCTGAGCAACAAATTTCTTTTTTTCTTTTTTTTTAAGAAACTATTTGATCAAGCTGTGAATTTACGTGCCACTTCTGAAAAAAAATAATAAAAGAAAAAATTTGCAAACTGCACAGACCATGCTCTCAAAAGGAGAAAAGGATGAAATGAAAATTGCCCTGCATTCCCTCTCCAGCATATCTTAAGTAAACTAGTCTGAGGTATGTCCTGTGGACACAGCATCGAATACATGCACGCTGCATGTGTTCATGAATAGTAGGCAGGTATGAAATTGTGTGATTAGTAAAGAGGAATCAAATTGCCTCACGCAAGTAGGCCTGAAAAAAATGAAGAGATCATTGCAATGTGTCCAAGGACCTGTGAGCCCAAGTCATAACAAGCACAAGGTACTCATGAGGTAGATGAGGTGTGTTTGTGCAAGGTTTAACAGTGGGTTTTTTGCTTTTTACAGCTAAAATTATAAGCCTATTAAGAAAAGGGTTTTTCAGTACAAGTCAGAAAACATGATATTTATTCTGTTCCTCTCACAGGAAAAGGAGAACTGTAAGAGTCAGAAGAATAACCAGAGCTATGGCAGAGCACTATATCGTAATGGGGAAAGTCCATGCTTCCAGTGCCTGAGTTTGACCTCTGAAAAGGCACCGAGCCTCTAAGAATCAAGCTTTTTTGTTTCCTCTATGCTTAATGGTCTTCATTTGTTCAATGGGGCTAATATAACCTTTGTTCTGAGAATAAAAACATTAAAAACTGAGTCAGTATAATGGTAATGGATAACATTTTGTAAGCAGGACGGAGGAATCGCTTCTCTAGGCCTTTTACAGCAGGGATGAGATAGGCCTAGTTCAAATGTAAGAAAGACTTTCCAAAACAGATTATTGGTTTGGGACTTCTTTGGGATTTTTTTTGTTTTTCAGAAGACATTTTCCCAGTACTTTTTTCCCTCTAAACCTTCCCTTGGTTATTTTCTTAAAAAAAAAGAAAAACAAAAAAAGTTTTGCTCATTGCACTGTGAATCAAGTACCTGACCCACATAACTTTCTTCATGACTATGAAAAGCTCCCACTCTCCTTACGCACAAAATGCACTGGTTTCCTTTCGATGTCTTTTGAATGTGCCACGATGCAAGTCATTATTACTTGTGTTCTCACCCTTGATCCATTTGGAGGTTTTTATAGCTACAGAAATTTGGGATCTGTTGAAAAATGCAAAGCAAGAACCTGAAATCTTGATAGAAAGAATTTTCTCAATGGATTTTGTGAAAAATTTGTTGTTTCAGGAAGGTAAAGCAGTATTTTATTAACCAAAAGTCAAGGCATATAGGTACCTAATCCTCTTCTGAAGCAATAAGATTTAAGTGTCTAAATATTTCTGCAAACCTAGGCCTTGGACAAAGATGAATGATCACATAATGTGAATTGAGATGTATTTAAAAGACTTGTAGATGTGGTGCTTAGGGACATGGTTTAGTGGTGGACTTCGCAGTGCTAGGTTAACAGTTGGACTCGATGATCTTAAAGGTCTTTTCCAACCTGAACGATTCTATATTCTATTCTATTCAATTTTTTTTCCTTATCATTTAATTTTTCCCTTGTTATTCCTTATTCTCTCCTTCCCCCATTCCCTCCTCTATTTTTACAATTCCTTTGCTAGTAATCAAACAGTTTACTCTTCTAATTCCTTGACTTCAGCATGCTACAAATCAGCCTAAGGACTATATACTTTTACAAATGTAAGAGAGAATCTATGAATAGCAGAATAGGTGGCATAAACAAGACTGAGTTTATTTCACTCCTGACTAGTTCATGGGTTCAGGAAGCTAACTGCCACCGTCTGCATGAGTTGACTCAGAAGACACGCACAACGCAGAGAGTAGTGTGACACACTACTGCTATATCTATATAGTAGAGGATGGGGCGACAGAACCAGCTGTTACTGAGGACTTGATGCCCATGCCACACACGTTTAGGAGGATTTATTCTGGACTAACTTTAGGCAGGTTCATTAGGGTTTGGAAGAGATCTGCTCATGTAAGTTAAACTGAATGGAATCCAGTTCACGTGCTCTGAGATTACACATGATGCGAAACAAAGCACAGCAACTGAAAATGATCAGATGAGCTTCAAAGTGCTCTCCTGCTCCAAACCTGAACACTCATGTAAGTGCTTCCTACGTGATTTAAAATTCTCTCGATTTCACAAAGATCGTATGTAATTTTCCCAATCAATTTTGGGGAAATGGACCTAAATGGAAATTGGCTTTTAAATAGGAAGTTATATTGTCCTGATCACAGAAAATAGTAATTTGCATTGTAATAGGAAGTTTATGTGTCATGTTCCAGACTGTCTGGATGGACAGGAAGAATATGTATGGAAGAGATGTTACAGTCTAGGGTACCTAGAAATGTAAAGGTTAAAAAAGCCTACAAAAATACCTCTTGAAATTTAAAATATTGTTTATGAAAGGAATGTTTTTAAAACTTTTAGAGCAACCACTAGTGACATTTTATCCTTTAAGGATGAGAAACATAAAAATAATGAATTTTTTTTTTTCCTCCAAATGTGGAACACGCTCAGGTGAAGCTGAAACTGAATTCCCAGCTAGAACTCTGCTGCAGCTTGCAAAGCTACCTAAATCAAAGTGACAGTCCAACCAGGAACTGAGAAATATGTCACAACAAATTCCTTTAAAATATAAAATAATTTCATGTGCTCTCCAGACCATTACCATTTTGTAATTGTAAAGAGAGATGAGGATTGCACAAGGATATTTCAGGTGTTCTTTACTCTTATCCATATCCACATTTTTAGTGATTGGAACTCTTTTATTCTATTGCTATGTTTATTAAAAAGGTGCTTTATGTAGAACATCATCTAGGCTTATAATCTGAAGGAAATCTTTCTTTACGTTGTGTCATTTGCATTTTTTCATTATTTTTTACTATAAGTAACCTGTGTAATTCATTCAATGAAAAGATTTTTTTCTTCAAAGAAATTAGACCTACTTTTTGGATCATTAAGTAGTGCATAATCTTCAAATGGGACATTAAAAACCGTAATCAGTGACATCACCATGACAACCGATTAAGAAATGTCTAGAGAAGCTTCTGAAAATGTAATTTTTTAATATAATACATTTAAATGAGTTCATCAGAACAAAGCACCCTAAGTAGATTTATTGTGAACTGAATATCTAGAAATAATTTGGCTATATAACTAACACTCAAAATCTTCTCAGTGTGACTTCAATAGATTGGAGAGGGGGGGTCAAAATTCTTCCTGTGACTTCGACAGATTTAGGAGGGGGGAAGCATCAAAAGAAAAGTTTTGTTCTCTTGCACTAACAGAGAAACCTTCACTGAAGTACAGGCACTGATCCTGCCACCGCTTTGCACAACAGCACTGCTTTTATTCAGATGGCAGCTCTAGCAGAGAAAGGTGCTATCTCTGAGCACAGAAGGCAGATCTGATCTTTATGACAAATGTCACCAAAGACATGATCTGATACCTGTTTTAGGTATGTAAAGGTCCAAAAGCTAATTCTTCAGAACCCCTCACAGAGCTACCTGACTTTAAAAATCTCTAAAGTTCCTCAGTACATAGGTTTGTATCCTTAAGGATGAATGTACTTCAGTTGGAGACATTAAACAAATTAGCTTCTTAAACACCAATGGCATTTACAGACCAAGCCTCAGCCCATCTTTTCTAAGTCTTTTGGTCTTGCTACATCACACATTGCATTTCATGAATTGTTTTTTGGTGCATACTTCTTCCTGTATCATTTACAGTCTACTGACTTGTAGCTATGTATTACACCAGGTGAGGGCCTCTGAGAATTAGGCATTGCTGAAATCCCTATTGTGCTTTAGCCCCTAGTTATTACAAGACACTTTGCCCATTGTCCTGTCTGCTCTAATGAGTGAAACTGGAAGCAGCAGAAACATTGTTATGGCACTCACCAACAGTAAAATATAACTAAAACATGCCATAAAATGCCTACCTGCAATATATTGTGTTACAAGGTTATATAAATTATATACTCAGTAGTTGAGGAAAAGGCACTCGTGAGAGTAAAAACCAATCAAAATAATATATTTAAATGTATCAACAAAAGCTTAAGAAGAAAGAAAACCAGTACTTTTACAGATAATCTGTTTGAAGAGATTAGTTATACTTCACAAGAGTAAACTACCTAGGCACGCTTGCTGTAAATCTCCTGGCTCATCCTCAAAATAGGTAAAATAATACCGGAATTTCTTCCTTGCATCTTCCATTTTCCAACCTGTCCAAGTTATGGCTTGTTCTTGTCTTTATGGTTATGTCTCCTGATTCTGCCAGATGTGTTTATTATTGCCTTTTCTAGATTAGATCTTGTGTTAGTTACGTCTGTTGCAAGCAGAATGCATGTTTAAAATAAAGCATTTCCAAAATACTGTATGGTGTTAAGTGTTGTTGTTGCATGATTGGGGGTGGAGGAGTGGGGGTTAGCTTTCCACATAAGATATAGCTTTTCCTTAGAATGATATATCCTTTTCCTACTGCAAGGAGTTCATGGTAGGGGCAGTATCTCAACTACTGTAAACTGGCACTGCTCTGTCTACATTGTCTGGGTCTGTGATATTTTATATCAGCTGCAAATCTGCCTCTTAAACCATGCTGTTGCCTCCTAAAATATTGTGAATCTAGGTGGTGTTTAGTCAAGAATTTTGTTCAAGACTGATAAAACAGTCTACTGACTTTGGGATGCTCACCCTCAAAATGCTTTAAAGGAGTTGCAGGAAAAGGTTTTAAACACCTTCTGAAAACTGGGTGTTTTGAATTGGTATCAAAACTATAGGCATTCCCAAATCACCAATCCCTTTTGAAAACCCAAGCCATTATACTTACAAAACACTGACTCTCAATTAAACTCCTTGTTATTCTTTTACTAATGAGACACTTTACCAGCCTGTCATCACCCGCTGTGATTAATTCTCTACTTGTAAAATTTTAGCTCTCTCTCTGCTGCTGCAGTTAATGTGCTTTGTAGCAAATAAAAATGAAGTTGATGTTTACAAATCCTGTCTGGAGGTTGCTTTAAGAAAGCTCTTTGGCTTACATTAATGAGGCCAAGTGTACTGATTTTTGTTCAAAATTTTTCTGGATAATTAAACACTGTAACAGACTACCACGGAAGGTGTGAAACTCACCACTGCTTAAAGAGCTTTATAATACAGTATCTTTTACAATATATGCTTTGTTATTACCTGCCTATGGTTCACATACACAGGAATTTAAATATGAAGATCGTATGCATTCTTTTAATCTTAGTAACATTTGTGAATCTAGGAATAAGCATGAGAAAACATTTCTAAAAACGAGGATCTATGTAGTCATATAGTCATCTTGAATAAAAACTGATATGAAAAAACTACAGCACAGAATCTTGCACTGTGGAGTGCACATCGCATTACTAAGAACAGCGTGAAATTTATCTCAAGCAGATGAGGAAACAAGAACTATAAGGAATAGAAACCTGCAATTCTGTGCTGTGTCCCCCCTTCTCTTTGAGCTGCAGTTCTCCAGGAAAGGACTTTCCCTAGGGTGTTATCTAAAAAATAAATCAACATGCAGTTGTGGACTTGTATAATGATGAGTGTACCCCCTCTCCCAATTCTGCATATTCTGAATGTGCAATCAACAGTCCAAGATTGTGTAATACTTTCCATAATGCATGTGAAATGAAGGAGACCTTACTACTGTTAATTGCGAAGTAGATCTTCAGGATGCTCTAGGACCTTAATAGACAACATGAGTGAAAAATAGTTCTGACCTACACTTTCACTGTTACATAGTAATGTACTTGCAATTCAAGACTGGATGCCTGAGCATCCTCCTGTATTAAAAGAACTTCAGAAGCTATTCTGCCTCACAATTTATAAGGAATGAAGGAAGACAATGTCTAATTCATCTAAAAAGCACACTGGCAGTGTTCAGATTGCAGGCCTCTCAGGAACTAATGTATTTAAAGAGCTTTTATGCTGGAGACAGTTATCTTTCTCCCTTTTTCATACTAAATAAATTTCATTAAATTAAGTAGGATGAAGCCATCTGCTTTAAGTCTTCTAATCTTAAAAATCTTCTAATGCCTTGCAAATCTCAAATGTCCAAACTTTATACAGTAGATGGGTCTTGCAAGAATGCAGATTTCTAATCATATTCATTCTTCTGCTTACTGATACACATACTTACAAAAAAATACACACAATTTTGTATTTTAGTGCTGTGATTTTATATGTTTGTGTCTACTGTCTTCCCAGAGCTGGAGGAGGATTCTTACTGCCATCCTGGAAAAATGTTTCACTTTCAGAAACTGAAAACACGATAAAAAGGAACAGATAGATGAAACTTCGTATTTATTATAAAACTAGAGAAAATGTGGCAGAAAAAAACTCTAGCATACAATAAACAGGTGTGTATAAATTACTGTCACTTCACTGAAAGAGAGACAGTGGAAGCCAGATTATACTGAAATCTGAACACACAAAAATTGGAAGCCACAATAAGAGAAAAATGGACTATTGAATCTCAAGGCCTGCATTTTTCTTCCCTGAAGTATGGAATGAAAGCCAGAAAAATCTCAAACCACCTCCTTCCACTTGAAATCTGAAGCAATCCTCAAAAACAGAGAACTGCCAAACAGCGTTTTAAGCTATGTTGTTAGAACATTTATTAATCAGAACCATAATGAGAATTAATGGGAGGATATGCACATTTTTTTTGTCTTTAACAGAGGAGAATGATCTCTTCTGAAAACATTATGGCAACCACAATTTTAATTTTTTTCAGGGTAGGTTTTTTTACATAGTCTGAAATGCCAGATGAGATTTATATATGGCAGTGAGATATATACTTTTAAAAAAGGATATGTATTATATTTGTTTTATTTTACTGCTGGGTCAGTTTGGGTGCAAGATGTGACAGTTCTGGCACTGGTGGAGACCTAACCACAGGAAATTAAACTGAGGTCAGCAGAGTATTTCACAGGAACCCATGAATACTGGGATCCTTCCTTTCTTTCTTTCCTAAGATCTAAGCTGAAAATCTAGGGTTGTCTACATGGATGGGTACAGACAAACACAAGTTCTCTCTGCCAGCTCCTAGTTGCATGAATTCAAATCATTTCCACTCAAAATGTCATGTAGGTTTGTTAGTGCTTAGTCAAGCTAACAACACCCTACCATGTGGCACAGTACAGATAAACCTTTATAGGTGCAAACTCCTGAGTCCCACTGTGTCACCTTGCCACTCATACTTAGTTTAAAAGTACCATTTCAGGATTGCATCATTTGGAGACATATATGGAAAGCATTTAAAAGTGTATCTTTATGTATTATACTTGTTATAAACTACAGCCCAGATCTGAAATGAGTATAGAGAAGCATCATTATGTATCGTCACTGAATCCAGTACTGCAAGTCTAGAATACTACTCAATATGAGTCACGGTGCTACCTAAGTTATTTGCAATTGTACTGAGTACATCAGTAGAAAGCAGTTATTGGACTGACCATATTTCATGTGAAGTCAGTTTAAAAGTGCCCATTAACTTCCATGAGAAAAGCCAGCCATTAAAATACCAATTGTTCAATTCTGTTAGCTTATTTTTCTGTCACTGCATTTTCATTAAAATTATTTATCTGTCATTACTAGGAACCTGCCACATTGACACTAATGAATAATCAATGTGAATACTCTACCAGTAGCTTTTAACATGCCTTTAAAAAAAGAAGCTTCTGTGTTATTTTGATACTTAACAAAACCAAAATTATTATTTACAAGGGCATAGCTTAAATAATTTGCTGTACTCAAACTGTTACAAACATACAACAAATAAGCAAATACTCTGAGAAAGCTTTGAACTCTGAGATTTTACTCCTTTTAATGCATTTAGAGCCATGCATTTTTGACCAAAAAAAGAGAAAGAAGCACGGCAATCAGGTTCATAAAACAGAGTTATCTGTTCAGTTGTGTTCACTGTGAAATGCTAAAAGTTAAGCTTCGTATCTGAGTCCCTACTGGATTAGTCACATTACATCTTTTCATTTCTCTACAGGCCAACCTCCAGCAGTGCAATCAGCCCTGAGTGTCTTTCACATCCGTGCACTCCCACTGAACTTGGTGGGAGTCCACACGGGCGCAGGGCGTCCTTCCTACTGTCTGCACTGCAGGATTAGGTCAGAGCCGCTTAGAATTTTTTAAGTCTCTTTCTCTATTACACTGGTCCAGACAGTGATGCAGTAAACAGCATTAATGTTTTAAAAAGGTAAATAGCAAATATCAGTATCACTATAAACTAAGATGACAATTTTGGACAAATGGATAACGAGTCTAGGCATTGCTTTCTTAAGTTAAATTATTGCAAGTAGCTCCACTGTGTAACGTATGAGAGAGACATGTATAAATAATATTAAAATACGTTACTACAGGATGCTATCCATTATTTCGTAGCACTTATACGCTATAATGTGCATTAGTTCTTACTGCCCTACTCAACACTGCCCTAAATAACTAAGGGGGAAAATGTGTATTAATCATTTACTGATTACTAATATATTATTTATAAGTGGCCATAAATTAAAAGTGTAATTTTTACAATAAAAATGTGTTCCTTAGGGCACAGACACAATGAACTTAATGTAGATTCTATATATTT
Source organism: Ciconia boyciana (assembly GCF_034638445.1). NCBI lineage: Eukaryota > Metazoa > Chordata > Aves > Ciconiiformes > Ciconiidae > Ciconia > Ciconia boyciana. The sequence continues at coordinate 38,392,111 of NC_132942.1, read as the reverse complement.
ATATGTTTAACAAAATTTATGTATAGTTTAAGGTTAAGAATGTGGGAGAACCTTCTAAGAGTGAAAATGACTTATACTAATGAAGTGCTACTGCCCTAAAAAGAACTATACAACATATTACGGTATGCAATACTAGAGGTCAAGTTTTATTTTCCTCCCATAGTTTACTCATCTTCAAACTACAGATCCCATTAAAGTCAATGGAAAAAAGTTTCAAACTACTTAAGCCACAGCTGATTGGGTCATTTGATACATCTGAAACTATATTCAGTGTAGAAATGTCTTCTCCCTTCTTGCTGAAGATATACACAGGAACAAAATATGTTTGCAAAGATATAAATGTCAGGAATGTCAATAGGATTTAGAGATAGATTATATATGCTGCAATTTTCAAGATATCCAAAATGGGTTTGGACCATCTTTAATGACAGGCAAAATGCAGAGCTTATCTGAGGACTGACAGGGACATTGGCTCACCTGTGATTTACCTGCACGCTGTAAGATGAAAGTTGTATTTCTGCTACTACAGAATCAAATCAGAAACCTGGTTAAGAGTTGTCCCATAGTCTCCCTGTACTCCTGGTAGGGAAGAAATAATCTAAGCACTTTACTTGGGGCACTCTGCCAATTCTAACTTTTCTTACCAACTCACCTGCACTGAGGGGCACAGCGGGCGGGAGACTCCTCCGCTGCGTGGCTACCTGGACAGGAAAGGAAGCACTCAGGCCTATCACCTACCCCGGTAATTCCAACAGTCAGCACACAGGAAATTGAAATCTTGCCTTCTATCTATGAAACAGATTTTCCATGTGTAATAGGATGCTGACATAAAAAAAGTTTGAGTTCCGTAAACTTGTAATTTTTGAAAAAAACTTTTGTGTTTACTACAGCAATTTGGAGGAAGATGATGCAACCAGCACCAAAACACCACCAGCAGTATTTTTATCAACTGCAGAACCAGATATTAAATCCTCCCCATGCCCCCTGCATGCCACTTGATACTATAGGTAGCCTGTCTGACGCGTGTGGAGCTACCTTCTAAAGTAAATGAAGCTCCAAAGTATTTCTTTTACAGCCATTTTAGTCATGCGAGTTTGGGCTGTTGACTGAGAATTTTCTCATTCCATTGATTACACAAAGCCTTTCCAGTGAAAAGACTGTGCATACCATTAACACTCATCTTAGACATGGAACTCCTGGGATGCTAGGAAAAATGACTTTTTTTTAGGCCAAATACAGGTTTCTTTTTCACAGGTAAGTTTTCTACGATTTTTTCTTCATTTTCTTTTTCTCTATGCTCAAACCGATTTTTAGATAAAAGCACCCTTTGGTGAGCAGCATCTGTTCAGCATGCTAGTTCAGTTAAATATTGCCTGATATCTAATGAAGCTCATATGCTTTCTACAGGTTTTTCTTGAAGTAAACTTTGCTGTTACTTGCATTTGAATTTTCTAAGAGTATTTCTCTTCCAGGGAAGCATTCTGAAACAAAAAAGAAGACAGCAAATTATCTACACCACATTTCAGTGGCCTGAAAGTCTTATTACAACCAAAAAATCTCGAAGATATCCCTTTTATTTTGAATCTACTAATAGATAGCTTAACTAGGTGGCAATAATACTTAGCATTTTACACGCCAGATAAAATACTCAAATATAAACTAATCAGTTTTTAAGATCTTCTCTCACTGAGCATTGGTATCCCCAGTTTCTAGTTAGGGAAACTGAGGCAGGGAGCAAGATGACTTTGCTGAGGGCAACCCAATTACACTTTGCTCTCCTTACAGTCCTTTATGCTTTTGTAACCCCCGTTGGTGACGTGAGCAGGGTCAGAACTCACATTAAAGACAGGTACCTACAGCTTGTTTCACAGCATAAAACAAATACATGCAGCAGTACCAGATGGTATGCAGTTTTTTACATTCAAGTAAATCTTTAAGTATTCTTCTTCACATGTCCCACAGATCTTAGAAACTATTTCCTACGGATAGAAAGCTACTGAAAACAATAAAGACCTCATACATGAACAGGAACCTGTTAAAAAACATGAACAAGTTTCTCAAGTAAATGAAGGGACTGTGTGGCTCAGGGGAATGGTTATTGAATTTTAGAACGCTTTAAGTCTAAGACACCTTTTGAATCCATCCCAGATTTACTGTCAATGAAAACCATTACCATCATATATGCGCTGAGGTATGTGAGATGAATTTGGTGTCTCAATCTAGTGTCTTTTGAGCAGTCATTCGGATCACAAAGTCACTATGACATCTTTCAGTAACTGGCATCCTTATTGATGGAATCAACAGGATTTAATGGCCATGGACACTGAACTACCTTCGCTCACACTTCAGGCATGTTGATGAGGCAGAGGGGTTGTTTGTGCTGTCATTGACTCTGCTATTGCAGCCTGAAGATAAACAGAGGGATTTCAGTTTTCAAGGCTGTCAATCTGGCATTTTCCACAAGAAGGAAACGCACTAAAAACAAAGGAGGGAGAAGTCCAGCTCCAAATGACACTAATAATGATGAATAGCTTGCAAGACCATACTTCATATCATTCATGTTTGTTTAACATAAAAGGCACATGCCAAGTTTTCAGTGTCCTGATTCTCAGTCCTTTTTAAAAGAACGAGCTGTATGTGGAGAGAGAAGGAAAAGACAGCACAAGTGTACGCTGTAGCACTGTATTGAAATGATACCATACTGAAATAATAGAAACTCTTTGCATATAGCGGTTGGAAAGCCAAACGTAACATATTTCTGTATTTCAAGCAGCTCAGGCACAACAAGCATCTAACCAGAATGCATGAGGAGTGAAACTACTTCCATAGAGTGATAGCTTCAGTAAAATTAGTCATTATGGTTGGGAAACACATTAATTTTTTATTTTTTCTTGACAATGAGATTCCTAACTGTTGACAAGTTTATCAGGAAACTTGGTGAGATTTATTGTGACATTTCATAGTAACTCCACTTTACAGGAAAAATTCAAATGGCTGCCAACATTTTGTGGAGAAAAAAAAAAAAGAGAAGTACTTTTATAGTAACAACAAAACAAAATTTGGAAACTTGTATTCTTCTATTGAGGAAGCATCTGAAAGTGAAGGCTTTACTTTGAAAGGATACGAACTTAGGCAGACTGCTTTAATAATTGAAATGGAAATGGAAGATAACTCTTTAAGTGCTTGCTTTTCAGCAAGAAAATACTTAAGATTTTTCTCTTGAAACAAAGAGGAGATTAACCACTGAAAAATGTTTATTTAAAAAATTTTTCAAGAAAATCTCCACAGCCCCAGCTACTGAGTTGCAGTACGTGCCACGAATTTCATAGGAAGTTATGAGATGGAAGGGGAAAGAACTACCAACCCCTTCATTTCCTTCACAGCTCACTGGGACAGGCAGTCTCAAAATATTTTTCTTTGCAATGCTGGTACAACCATTGAAAACAACCAGGCAGAATTTTTCTGAGGGAATCTTTTCTTCCTATTATTACTGGCTTACTTAGAAAAGAACATACCAGAAATATCAAAGAGGACATTTTTCAAGATTAATACTACAACCCTATTTTTCAAGACCAGGAAGTTTATCTCATTTGTATGAGTTTCAAGTAGGCTATACGATTCTGTATGCTTAACTGAATGAATTGCTGAACCTTTTGGTATGTTCCCAACATTTCAAACAAAGTCTTACTTCATTCAGTCATTTCATCTCTGGGCTCGCGACACTACAGATAACTATATATGTCACCTGTACCTGACAAATACATAGCCTGAAGTAAGTAAAAAGGCATATGGTTTCTATCACAACTAATATGTATTCTAGCAGTCAATCAATGTGTAACATATCTGTAAAGATACATAGGATAGTTTGTCAGTAAGATGACCTTTCTGTCACCCACTCATTGAGCTGCTGAATTTAGAAGCCTGAAGGCTACAAACCAGAGACTGCAACAATTCTTTCATTGCACAAAGGTAGCCTAAGAGAAGAAGTTGCCTTTCATAAGCTAAGTGATAAAACACCATTGTAACAGAAGCATATGTGAACACATTTGCTTGCCAGTCTCATCTTTTCAATGCTCAGCCCTTGATTCTTTTTTGCTTTTCCTTGAGTTTATTTTTTGCGGTTTTTTAGTTGCATGTTTGATAATGTACAACTAAAATACTGACAAAGAGGCTTACATGTCATCCTTTTCTGTTTTTCAATGAGAAATTAATCATATCTGAAGCAACAACACAAAACCTGTATTTCAGTTGGCTGCCTTCAGAAACTGCTACAGTAATTGCACATAAGTAAATTAGGGCTTCTCATGTAAACATTAATAAAGTCTATACCATATTTGTGCTGACAAAGTGCAGTAACAGAGCACAGTATCTACCTTTCCAGATTGCCAGTATTAAAAAACTGATAACAATATGTTTCCCTGGTTGGTTGTTCTCTAGAGATAAAGCTAAGAACTTATTCTTGTAACACTGCAGAGGGTAGGAAATATTTCTGTTTAATGATAAGTATCTATACATTCTTGTCTAAATGAAGTAAAACAACCCAAACCAGTGTACATACATGTACAACATCCATGAAAACAAAGGATAGTTGTATACGTAAACAGAAGGACCACTGTCTAGATCATGATGAGTCACTGAGGCGCTCAATAAAATTTCAGAGGCACTGCTAGGCTTTAAATGGGTGTGTGATTAGGAATCACATTAATGGAGGCCTGGCAACATGGACATGCATAGCAAGATCCAAAGTCTTTGGCTGGCCTGCACTCCAAGATGACAAAACACAACACAAAGCAGCCTTGTCTCAAATAAAGAAGCCCAAATATGCACTAGGTAGCTGAAAAGCAAGGCATAGTTGTTGGGCAGAACACTACGTGAAACCAGATATAAAGTTTCTTTCTTACAGCTATCTTACATACACTTCGTTGGAAAAAGGGCATGGCACTAGAATCTTTTGCACCAATTTTTATGACTACCAGGACTGTAAGCCACTGTAACACAGTAACTGAGCACAACATGCCCACACAAAACATTACACTCACATAGAAAATTCTTCAAAAGGATCCTATTGAGAAAAAGAATGGGACAAAAGAGAAAGAAAAGCAGGCAGACTTACCTGTTCAATGAAATTTAGCAGAGCTAAAAAATCCACAACCTGCATCCCTTAATTTACCACACCCTCTTTGCTTAACTCTAGTTCTTACTTCAAATCTGTATGAATAAATACATAAGTTTGTGCCAAATCAAGAAAACTGTGCATATAACAATCCAGAAACATTTGCTGTGCCGTGGTAATCTCTGCTCTGTGTTTCCTATTGAAGGGTCACAGGATTAATGGCTTTTATCTCAAGTTTACTTGCTCTTTAGTTTAGTATTTTGCCTTATTGGTTTATACTTGTATAATGTTTCTACTAAGGCACTATGAGGCTATTAGATATGTGATGCCAAGAAATGGAAGTCATTCACCAACATTAAGAAACACCACATCATTTGGATTTCCTTTTTGCCTCATTTTAGAACACATTATGTGTTAAATCTATGCTTAATATACAGAACGTATTTCTTCAGTATTTATCTGTCACTGCACTGTGTAAACCAGTTTTCATCCTCAGAACAATAAATAGCTCTTAATCCTGTCTTTTGTTTCTGCCTTAGGGAAGCCATACCTTTGCCTGAGCTTTCAAGCTGGTTCAACAATATTCAAGCACAGTGCAAAAAAAAAAAAAAAAAAAAAAAAATCAGTCTGTAGCATATAGTTTCACTGATATTCTTTACTTCAGTGTTTACTCTATATTTTCCTGTAAGGACACTTGTTCACATATATTCTCTGTCTGTAGCTCTACATGCTCACTTGTAAACTGCACAGCTAAAACCAGTGTTGCACAAGGTCTGGGAGTGTTCTCCATTTTAGTGCAAATTATTAGTGCATTCTGTGTAGCTAGGAAACCTTAGGCAATGAATTGTACCCATGCTGGATTCAATGCTGAATTCTGAATTTAAATGACCAATACACTATATAGTGTAGTTTCCCATCTATGCTGCCTATGTGGGAATCACAAAGAATATTCTATCTAAAAATATCCAGCAGAGATTTTTATTGAAATGAACGTCATCCTTATTGGTACAAGCATTCAAGCCTTGTACTTGTAATTCCTTGCCTTCATACTTCAGCTCATGGATGTGATCAATTAAACACACAACATGGCAGAATACCATCTTAATATAGTTATTCTTTTTTATATAGAGTCCACTAAATACAAACGCCCTGGTGAAACCAGAGCTGGCTGATATTAAACGAGTTTCTCAGGGACCCTGGGATTATAGATCAAGAACCAGGACCTTCACTAAACTACCTGCTTTGTCATAGACAGTATTGCATCTCTGAGAAAAAATCCATTGCAAAGTATTCGATGCAAGCAAACATAACCCAAGGAGTGAAAGGATGACACCATAGCTGGTTCATTACTATCGTGACCATTGCTTCAGATGTCTTCATTCACAGACCGACCTTCACCTTAAAAACAAATCAATTTCCTGAGTACATAAAGGAACTTCATTAGTCCACTGTCTGCAGTATTATCCAATAACAATCTTCTACATCTTCCCCACAAAAAATTTCAAATATTACTTACTTATATAACCTGGTTTAAGCTTCCATTCATCCCATACGCTTTTAACCTGACCACTCCCATCTGTGCATAGGACAGTTGCATAGCCTGAGGAGTAGTTGCTTCTTTCTCACTATATACAATTTTACATATACTTGTATATATGTACACAGTACACCATTTTAAATAGACTTGTATGTATATATATATACAGAGCATATGGGAGAAAGCTCAGTGGTATGCTGCAAGTTTTAGGTTCATCATCTATAGAACAATGAAGGATAGCAGGTAGGGAATAAAAAACTACAGTTTTGGAAGGAAAAATAATTGCACGATGACCCTATTGTGTACGAGACTAGATATCTTTTTAAAAAAAATTTAAATCACATATTTCTGTTGTACAAACTGAGAATGTGAGTGATACCGATCAGCAAAATAAAGGAGAAACTTTGAAGGTACTAACATGTTTCACTCACCACAGAAGAGGCATAACATATATAGGTAATGAGATACATGGTGGAACCATTGTTTGGCTTGCTGAACCCAGTGACACCATCACTCTGCTGGATTCTATAGCTCCCACTTAGCCACTACTCCTCAATGTTCTCAAATCAGAAATCAGCCTGGCAGAAGGTCTAAATCAACACAACAAAACCACCCTAAATGGATGTGAAATAATATATAAGACCTGAGATCCAACACTGAATCTGGACTGGATATAACTACTTGGGAGGACTTACTGATGGCAGTGTCATGCAAAGCCAAGCCCAATGATATTCTGCAAGATTGTTCCTGTTGCCCTGAGTTTGGTGTTAAACACACATCTCAGTAAATACAGCCATTTTTCTTTGCCTGTTTTGATGCAATAAAGCACCAAAAATTGGAATCTCAGGGAAAAAAAAAAATTGCAAGCCTTTCATTTACATAAATTGGAAAATGATCTGAGTTAAACAGACAGGGTTTTTCTTTATAGTTGCTAGCATTCTACATGTCTGAAAACTTTATGCTTGAAGTGGTTTATCATAAATAGACATTTCTGAAGGTCCCTCAAGGCAGACAAGTGCACTTCTAGAGAATTAGACACAGCTTTGTTTGAAAGCATCCTAAATTTCTTTAATTTCAATGAAAGAAAAGTTGTCAAGTAATGTGTAACATCAATTCTGCACTGATCATCTGTGATGGAGTCTGTCAGTAATATCCATTCTTTAATTCAAAGTAAACTAATTTTATTTTCCTTTTTCTAAAACAGAATATTCATCTCAATTTTACTGCTTACAGAGATTATAAAATAACTAGCAAAGAAAACAGGTAGACTCCGTTTATCCATAGGCAATCACATAGCTTTGCAAAATCATTTTGGTAAGTGTCTCTGTAGACAGCTGTCTCCAATACGAACACAAATTACAGTCTCTAAGGTTAAAGGTTAGAAGATTTCTCCACCTACAAGTCCATCTCCTCTGACCTGGTCTTTCGCTTTTTCTGGCAGAGTGCAAGTGCTACATTTAAAGCCTTTGTTTAATTAATTACCATTGCAAAGAAACTGATTTAAAGTTTTTAAATTGTTTACATAGATACTTGAAGGCAGCTCCCAGTGAAATTTCTGCTCTCACACCAGTATATAATGGAGTAGCTATACTGACATCAGTGAAGATACTCTAGAAATTCATCATTGTAACATAGGTCAGATGGTGGTCCCTGGGCTCTGTAAGATGTTGACCTATTCAGAGAAAGGTCAGTTTGCTGTAGAAGACAGTTTATAAGTGGAAAAGAACCTAACACATACTGATGCTAAACGCTTTTGATCTGACCAGGAATATTCTGCACACACATGAACTAACAGAAACACAGGTATCTTGAAGTATGTCAATGCTGATCTTGTGTTGTGTGAGATTTTGCAACCTCAGACACATACCATTAAAAGAATTTAATTTAGCCTCCTCTTCAAGACACTTGAGCAAAAACTTTATCAGTCTTTTAAAGCAGGAATTTCCACTCCTTAACATGTGTATGTTTTTACATACTTACCTCAGTCAGTGGCTTACAGAGTTTCAGTGAATTTTGCAAGCGTGTAAATGGGCTCTTAACATACAGACCTGGATTCTAAAAAAACCCCACAACACCCAAACAGAAAAGAACTGAGATGAGAAACAAGGAAAACTGTAATGCTGTGCTGGTTTTGGCTGGGGTAGAGTTAATTTGCTTCATAGTAGCTAGTATGGGGCTATGTTTTGGATTTGTGCTGAAAACAGTGTTGATAATACAGAGATGTTTTAGTTGTTGCTGCACTCCTCAAGGACTTTTCAGCTTCCCATGCTCTGCCAGGTGCACAAGAAGCTGGGAGGGGACACAGCCAGGACAGCTGACCCCAACTGGCCAAAGGGCTATTCCATACCGTATGGCGTCATGCTCAGCATAGAAAGCTGGGGAAGAAGAAGGAAGGTTGGGACGTTTGGAGTGATGGCGTTTGTATTCCCAAGTAACCGCTACGTGTGATGGAGCCCTGCTTTCCTGGAGATGGCTGAACACCTGCCTGCCCATGGGAAGGGGTGAATGAATTCCTTGCTTTGCTTTGCTTGTGTGCACAGCCTTTGCTTTCCCTATTAAACTGTCTTTATCTCAACCCACGAGTTTTCTCACTTTTGCTCTTCTGATTCTCTCCCCCTTCCCACCAGGGGGGAGTGAGCGAGCGGCTGTGTGGGGCTTAGTTGCCGGCTGGGGTTAAACCATGACAATGCTTATTAACTTCTCTACACAAAACCCTTTCCATGAATTGTCCAAGGTCCTGAGCTCTGTTGTTCTCCTCAGCCTTTCATCATTTCGTATGCAAAATTAGTCGCTGAGATTTTTTCTGCTTCAAATAAACCATTGTGAAATTTGGATATTTATTTCACATTTTTATGAAGCTGAAATGAACAAGCTGCCAGCATAACTCACACTATATTGATTCAATGCCAGTGCTAGTTAATGGAGAAGCCGATTCTCACTGAATGTATGACCTACAGATATCCCAAGGCAGTTTTTGTTTCAAATACCTCCAAACACACTGAATTATTTAGAGTGCAAAAACGTTACAAATGCTTGGTACATCTGCACTATCTATACCTATGTATATAGGTATAAATATCTATCACACCTTTGTAAACATACATATGCACTGAAATGTGGCTGAATGCAGCACCACCACCAACACGTTGCTTTAATAAATTTACAAATTGAAGCTAGAAATAACTATGTAAGAATGCAGAAATATTGAGATAATTTAGGTATTTAGCAATGTGCAATCTTTAAGGAAGATACGGATATGTAAGCACATCATAAATTTCCGCTGTGCAAGGTCCATTTGATTTCACACAATATAGAGTAGAACTCAGAAAATTGTCACAGAGCATCACTGTTAAAATACACAGTAACCATATCTCCTTCAGTCTCTCAGAAGACATTACTTGCAGATCCATTGGGCCAAATAATTTCAACCGTAATTTGATTAACTGTAATGGAGTTACCCTAGTGACAAATTTGGTCGTTGTTAGCCTATTGCCCTAAGGTTGCAATTTACTGACCCTTTTGATGTCATTAACCACTGTTTCAAAGGAGTATACTATGGTATGGAGTGTTTGTCTGTGGATAAGCGGTCTAATTTTTTCTGTAAAGTAAGAAATCTAAGTCTTCCTTAGATATTCAAATAAAGCTTTAAAAGCATCAGCCATGACATTTTTTATAAATATTTTCCAACTGCCCCATGGATATTGGCACGTATATGTTCCAATGTTAAGAAATGATAAGAGACTTAAGAACAGATATACTGTGAGAAGATATCTTCTTAAATTCTTTATTCAATCAGGTGTGAAACAGTATAATATCTTAAAAGGACACATTTGGTAGCATGAAAGACAAGTGCAGTGAGGCTTGAGCTTGCTAAATTCATTGCATTCTTCAACCTTAGAGCTGCAAATAGATTATTTTTTAACCTATCAAGAGGATGGCAGGTATTCTCCAAGCAACTGCCATTGTGAAGCCATTTAAATAGTCTCTATTTGTTAGCTGGTTTAGTGATTGCTAAACTGTATGGGTTAAGTTTCTTATAGGCTTTTTGCTTTTTTTATTTCACTCAGTAACTTCTAGGCTAATAGCTTGCGTTTCCAAGCCTGACACAAACAATGAATCCACTGCTCAAAATGGATCTGAAGGCACAGCTTTAGGAAAGCTGGAAGCTTGACTTTTGAAGCAGAGTTTGCAGGGTAGGTTAAAATGTGTCTATGGTAAAATACAGACATAGCTTTTGCTTTGTGAACTGCAGACCTGCCAAACTACTCTGAAATTTTTTGCTTAGTCTCCGGGAAATTACTGCAGTTATCTAACCAAGTCCATCCTAGGCTATTACGACAACAAAATATCTTTTGCCTATCTCTTGTGTTTTCCTGATCTCTTGGAACAAGGCGAGCTAGAAGCATTATTCAGCCTCACAGGTTTTCACTAATTAGATTTATGAAATGGATTTAATTTATTTCTAAAACTGTATAAACTTGTTTATCATTTCAATCTGGCAACACCTTACTATTAAAAAGTTATTGAAATTTGCTGAAGTCCTAAACTTTGCCTGCATTTTTAATTGATGTATATCACATCTTCCTTTGAAACTTGCACTTAGTACACAGACAGATGGATGCACTGAAGCATGATATTAATCAAAAAGAAATCCAAAAATATGCCGTAGCATACGGCCATCTTAGGCCATCCACATACTTGAGTGCGCCTTTCCAATCTGGGCAGAGAGTTAGGAACCCCCTTGGTTTTGCATAGAAAACTACACACATTTTCATGCAGATAGAACACTTTACATGATATTTATCAACAAGGAAGCATCCTTCATCTAGTCTACTAATGTGGCTTGTTCTGATGCTGCAGCTTCTGATGCCCAAAAGGCTGTTGCCTCCATATGCTCACTTGTAACTGCCATGACAAAATCTCTGCTATAAAGAGACAGAAAGGGAGCACAATCTCAAGCTTCGCACATGAAGAAGAACCAAGTTGTCACTGCGTAAAGGATGGAAAGACTGGTTCAGAAGGTCACTATTTGACACTAGCAACCGATCTTTGGCTCTGGTAAATACAACGGGAATTCTAAAAATGCAAATAATACATATACTGGGACACTTTCAGTGGCATGCTATTCTATACATAATATTTTCCAAAAATATTAGGAAGTCCTTTGCATTGCTTAGAGTGTAA